>NC_133125.1:30640414-31840414 GCF_048418815.1 Hemitrygon akajei
AGCTATAAAGGGGAAAACTTGAAATGTGACACCAAAATAATTACAATAACAGAACTGAATATCTAACTTTTCAAGATTTTCGCTTTAGTTCCTATGTTTGTTCAAATTAAAGAACAGGGCATTGTCATAAAATGTCTGCAAATTCTTTTGACAATAAATTATGTTCAGCAATGAAATAGCTCTGCTTGTACAAGCAGATGCTGTCATTACTCTAAACAAGCACTATCCAGTAAGCAGTGCCAGTTGCCGTATAGAATGAAAATGCCAGCTCATTTATTACTGTGTACGTCATTTATTCTGCCCAAAAATGCTTGAAAGATCAATTAGAAATTGATTGCAATCCTGTAATAGAGACTTCAGTTATCTTTCAGTTTAGTGTAAAGGTATCATTCATTCATTTTGCATGAAAATGAACACTATTTGTTGGACATCATGGCTACTTCTAATAAATGTCATTACCAGCATTTTCCTAATCTTTATAGCATAGTACTGTAGTAAGCAAAGCAGCAATCATGGAACCTTGGCTATAACTTTTATGATTACCTGTCAAGTTTTAGAATGAATGTCATCTGAATTAATGTCACATTTCCTTTAAAAGTAAAAACCTGAGCGCAATAATAAATCAATGAAAATGGAACATGTAATTCTGGTTTTAAAAGGCAAGTCAGTTCTGCAATGTTTAATAGACATTTAAGAAAATAAAAAAAAAAGTTTATTTGGATTTTAAAGAGATATTTGATAAAACATGCCATAAAAATCTTACTCAGTTGGTTCAAAGATAGAAAACAGTAAGTAAAGATGTCTTATTTTAATTGAGAAGATAGTCACTGATATCACCCAAGATTTTCAAATTCTTGTTTTCCATTCTTGTGTATGGCTGGTATTCAAAGTGAGAGATTATAATGCGGTGGATTCCAGTTAATTTGGACCCATTGGGACCAGCATATATTGGCCTAATTAAGCGACTGTCCCGATTAGCCAAAGATTCATGGAAATAGTTAAAAAGCTATACAAAAGACAAATTACCATTTAACTGGGTAATAAATTGTGTTTAAATGAAACATAGAACAAACTAGGACACTGCCAATACTACTACAGTACTATGAAACTATGAATTCCTAATAGTTATCAATAGGAATTCATTCAGTGTATGCTGCCTTGTTTTGTGTAACTGTAAATGAACAAAATCAGCACAGACACTTGGTACATATAATGGTCTGCCTTCAAACAATGCTTTTGATTCAATGCTCCAAATATTTGTTTTCATTGTAACATTGAAGATGATTGTCCATACTTTCAAATTCTTTGTAGGTCCTGATTTGCTGAAGTAGTGAAACTGTTTTGTTTTCACTCCCAGCATCTCCTAGTCTGAGTACTTGAAACCACAATGAGAAAAACAATTCTGAATTGTCTGTTGCTTACTTATTGACGACTATCAGTGACAAATATCACTGCTTTTTAAACATAAACAAACGCAACCTGCATTATTTGAAAACTGTTCGCTTTAAGCATAATGTAGTGTCTTAATGGCCACACGAGTGCACGCGACTGACATTAATTAGAAACAGTTCGGCAACAGTCCCCTAACGCAACTAAGCAACAAAATGCCCAAAATAAATGAAGGGAATCAGGACACTTTCTCAATTAGATTTCATTACTTAAGAGCTGTCCCGATTAACCAATGGCCCAATTAACTGGAATTCATTGTATTAATATTGGCATATTTTAAGATTTATTGTGAATACAATTTTAATATTATTTAGACAAGTCAGATTGGGTATATAAATCTTTCAATACATCTGTGTAAAAATGCTTTGATTCTAGAGTTGCTTACTTTCTGGCATAGGGGAGTTCAGGGGTCTTCCTCAAAGATTTTAACTTTGGAGTAATTTTCCAGACTGAACTGAAGCTGATTTTTGCTTAACCCTTTTCCAGTTGAGAGCCAATTTACTCGCTGTTCTAAGAAGGGCCGGTAACTTTCTCAGATGTGGAAATTGAGGCACCAGAAACTCCAATCAGTAGGCTGATTAGGAACTGCATTACAGTTTCCATTCCTGCGATTATTCGAAATCGGATTCAATATCTATATGTCCTGAGTAGGAAGTGTGAATGCTGATGCTAATCCAAACATACATTTCCTTAAGTAGGGCCATGAGGTGCAAGACTAACTCACATGCATTTTTTTAGAAAGGGGAAGTACTAATATTTAGTGTAATCAAAATTAGAGTTTTTCTTCCCCCCCCCCACCCCCCTGCCATAAGGACTTAAAAGGGAAAAACTATTTCTGTTGGTAGCACAAACTTGAAAGTATTGCCGAAAGAGTAGAGGGGAGAAATTTAGTTAGGACATGTTTCAAGGAAATTGAATGCCATGTCAGAAACTTTGACTAACCAAAATTATTAGTTGTTTGTCAATCAGGTGCATTTTGGGAAGTTAAATGAGGCCAGGCAGGACATGGACAGTGAATGGCAGAGCTCTGGGAAATCTTGTTCAGCAACAACACCTTGGGGTGAAATACATCATTCCCTTGGCAGTGGTGACACTGGTAGACAGAGCGATGGCGATGATATGTGGTATGATTGCATTCATTGGCTGAGGCATTTAGGACAGGACTTGTGACATCATGTTAGAGTTGTAGAGGTATTGGTTAAGTTGCACTTAGAGTATTGTGTGCAGTTCTGCTTGTCGCATTTTTGGATGGTTGTCATTAGGCTAGAGAGGGTGCAGAAAAGATTCACAGAAATGCTGCCAGGACTGGAGGGCTTGGGTTACAAGGAAAGATTGGATTGGCCTGATTGTTTCCCCTGAAATAAAGGAAGATGAGGGTGACTTTATCACGTGGGGGCATAGATGGGGTACTTCACAGGACATAGATTTAAGGTAAGAGGGAAGATATCAAGGGGATCTGAGAGTGGTGGCGATGTGGAGCAAGTTGCAGGAAGAAATGGCAGAGGTAGGTATAATTAAAATGTTCATAAGACATTTGGAAAGGACCATGTGTGTTAAAGGTTTGGAGGGATATGGACTTGTGAAAAGAAGAAATGCCACTTCAAGGAAAATTTAGTGAAAAGATGATTCCCACTTCTGTAATATTGAGATTCTGATCAATAAAAATAGTGCAACACAGCAGTTTTATATTTTCCAGTTTACTAGAGCAGAAACAATGCTTTTGCAACATTTTGTTTGAAAAGAACATGCTAGATTTTATTTTTCAGAGGGACTGTAGAATTTTGAGTCCTGAATACTTAACAATTTGCAGCATTATTGTAAACTTGTAGAAATTTACAATAACTGAACATTATGAATTGCTATGTATTGCTCATGTGGTTCCATTGTTTAAAAAGGGTTCTAAGAGTAAACCTAGCAATTATAGGCCTGTCAGTTTGACGTCAGTGGTGGGTAAATTAATGGAAAGTATTCTTAGAGATGGTATATATAATTATCTGGATAGACGGGGTCTGATTAGGAACAGTCAACATGGATTTGTGAGTGGAAGGCCATGTTTGACAAATCTTACTGAATTTTTTGAAGAGGTTACGAGGAAAGTTGACGAGGGTAAAGCAGTGGATGTTGTCTATATGGACTTCAGTAAGGCCTTTGACAAGGTTCAGCACGGAAGGTTAGTTAGGAAGGTTCAATCGTTAGGTATTAATATTGAAGTAGTAAAATGGATTCAACAGTGGCTGGATGGGAGATGCCAGAGAGTAGTGGTGGATAACTGTTTGTCAGGTTGGAGGCCGGTGACTGGTGGTGTGCCTCAGGGATCTGTTATTAGGTCCAATGTTGTTTGTCATATACATTAATGATCTCGATAATGGGGTGGTAAATTGGATTAGTAAGTATGCAGATGATACTAAGGTAGGTGGCGTTGTGGATAATGAAGTAGGTTTTCAAAGCTTGCAGAGAGATTTAGGCCAGTTAGAAGAGTGGGCTAAATGATGGCAGATGGAGTTCAGTGCTGATAAGTGTGAGGTGCTACATTTTGGTAGGAATAATCCAAATAGGACATCCATGGTAAATGGTAGGGCATTGAAGAATGCAGTAGAACAGAGTGATCTAGGAATAATGGTGCATAGTTCCCTGAAGGTGGAACCTCATGTGGATAGGGTGGTGAAGAAAGCTTTTGGTATGCTGGCCTTTATAAATCAGAGCATTGAGTATAGGAGTTGGGATGTAATGTTAAAATTGTACAAGGCATTGGTAAGGCTGAATTTGGAGTATTGTGTACAGTTCTGGTCACTGAATTATAGGAAAGATATCAGCAAAACAGAGAGAGTACAGAGAAGATTTACTGGAATGTTACCTGGGTTTCAGCACCTAAGTTACAGAGAAAGTCTGAACAGGTTAGGTCTTTATTCTTTGGAGCGTAGAAGGTTGAGGGGGGACTTGATAGAGGTATTTAGAATAATGAGGGGGATAGATCGAGTTGACGTGGATAGGCTTTTTCCATTGAGAGTAGGGGAGATTCAAACAAAAGGACATGAGTTGAGACTTGGGGGACAAAAGTTTAAGGGTAACTCGAGGGGGAATTTCTTTACTCAGAATGAGGAATGAGCTTCCAGTAGAAGTGGTAGAGGCAGGTTTGGTATTGTCATTTAAAGTAAAATTGGATAGGTATATAGACAGGAAAAGAATGGAGGGTTATGGGCTGAGTGCGGGCCAGTGGGACTAGGTGAGTGTAAGCATCGGCACGGACTAGAAGGGCCGAGATGGCCTGTTTCCGTGCTGTAATTGTTATATGGTTATTTGAATTGACATGCACAAAGACCATGCATTGACTATGCAATTAAGCTTATGATTCTGTGAAAAATATTTAATTTTGCCTCCAATTTAGTTAGCAGGTTAAAGAGAGCTGCAATCAATGCCAATTATAGAATTCAGTTAAAGTTGAAAAAAATTTTAAGGAGTTACAGTTGCAAGAAAAAGTGTGTGAACCCGTTGCAATTACCTGGATTTCTGTATTAGTTACTCATAAAATGTGCTCTGATCTTCATCTAAGTCACAATAATAAACAAATACAATCTGCCTAAACTAATAACACACAATTGTACTTTTCATATCTTTATTGAATACATTGTTTAATCATTCACAGTCCAGCTGAAAAAAATGCAAACTTGTATTTAATAACTGGTAGAACCTCATTTAGCAGCAATGACCTCCACCAAATATTTCCTGTAGCTGCTGATCAGACTGGCATAATGGCGAGGAGGAATTTTAGACAATTCCTCCATACAAAACTGTTTCAGTTCATCAATATTTCTGGGATACCTTGCATTTACAGCCCTCTTAAGGTCATGCCTCTGACTTAGCCATTCCAAAACAATTTTTTTTTAAACTTTGAAGCATTCTGTTGTTGATTTACTCTTGTGTTTCAGATTATTGTCTTGTTGCATCATCCAACTTCTATTAAGCTTCAGGTGATGGACTGCTACACTGACATTCTCCTGTAGAATGTCTTGTTACAATTTTGAATTCATTGTTCCCTCAACAATTGCAAGCTGTCCAGGTCCTGAGGCAGCAAAGCAGTCCCAAACCATGATGCTTCTTCCTCTATGCTTCACATTTGGGATGAGGTTTTGGTATTGGTAATTGTGGAACATCTAGGTGGTCTTTTGCAAATTTGAGACATGCAGCTATGTTGTTTTGGAGAGCAGTGGATTCTGCTGTGTTGTCCTTCCATGAACACCATTCTTGTTCAGTGTTTTTCTTGTAGTGGACACATGAACAGACACTTCAGCAAGATCTAGAGATTTTTGCAAGTCCTTTGCTGTTACCCTTGGGTTCTTTTCCACGTCCTTTAGCATTTCATATTGTGATCTTGTCAACAATTTCTCTTCCTGTGGACTGATGAACACTTAGGTCTTTAGTAGAAATGACTTTTCCAGTTTCATGCATCTCTACAACTCTTCTTCTAAGGTCCTCTGAAAGTTGTTTTGATCAAGGCATGGTGCACATAAACAGGTATTTCTTGAGAAGAGCTGGCTCTGTTAGTAACCTTGACCTTGTGTGTCTTTTTTATAGGGTAGGGTACTTATACAACCCACACTTCCAATCTTGTTATTGATTGGAACACCTGACTACAAACAGCTTTTGCAGAAGGTATTACCCCCAGAGGTTCACATACTTTTTTGAATCTAGACTATGATTTTTTTTTTAAATGGTGTACTGAGTATTGATGAGAAGAAGTACAATTGTTTGTGTGTTACTAGTTTAGGCAGATTATGTTTGTCTATCATTGTGACTTAGATGAAGTTTAGACCGCATTTTATGAACTCTGTAGAAAACCAGATAATTACAAACGGTTCACAAAACGTTTTCTTACAACTATGTACTTGTACATTACAAAACACTCTGTTTATTGATTGATTGCGATACAGTGCAGAATAAGCCCTTTGGGTCCTTTAAGCCACGCAGCCCAGCAATCCCCAATTTAATCCTAGTCAAATCACAGGACAATTTACGATGACTAATTAACCTACCATCCGGTACATCTTTGGTCTGTGAGAGGAAACCGGAACACCCAGACAAAACCCACGTGGTCACGTGGGGAACTACACAACTCCTTACAGGCAGTGGCGAGGATTGAATCCGGGCCACATCTACTGTAAAGCTCTGCCATGTTGCCCATGCTTACTGCTTGATGTTAATTTGCCGCTATACAGTTCTATTTGAAAGTTTTTGCTTCTCCGCTCCTAAGGATAAAGAGGCTTTGAATTTGCATTCATTATTTTTGCTTGGAATCTTTGTCAGTCAACATCCATTTTCCCTTGAGCCTTTCATATTAATTCAGCAGTGGTGTCAAGCATTATCGGAATGTAACCAATAAAGGCCTATCTTCTGTCCTGATTGTTACAGTTAATGGTGGTATTTGTACTGTCTGAACCACACATCCATTCATCACTTTGGAACATCTGTTGTTCAAGAGCCATTAACACACATCCTTGCTAAAGTAGTTCAGCATCTGTTTTGGATGCCTTTCCAGAAATGCCTCATTTCTGACCCACTTGGCTGCTGACACTCATATTTCTTTCATCATGTTTCACTTACACATTGAGTCACTAAGGTTTTCTCTATTTGCTGTCCAGTTGCGGCATTACCAGAGTTGGCACCAGCATTTGTGGCCCCACCCCCGTGTTTTTTTTTTGCAGCATTGATGTTTTGTGGAACATTTCTGGTCACGTCTGTCCAATGTTTTGCTGTTGTGTACTCTTGCGTGCTCTTGATGCCAATTGAATGGATGTCACGCTGCAGAAAAAAGTGTGAAGCAAACAATTCAGCCTTTTCTCATGCTAGTTTTTATTGAATCCTTTGCTTTTCCCACTGTCAGTGCATATTGTACTTTTTGACACAGATGCTGATCAGTTCCTAATATGATTGCATTGAAACTATAACATTCCAATTACTTTTTGTTCAGTCATTTCTTGTACAAAGAATAAAAATCTGGTGAATTCAAAATCCATTCTTTCTCTTCTCAGAGTTTGTTATTTGCAGTTTGCTGTTATCTCCCTGGCATTAAATCATATCTGTACTTTCTTAAAATAATGCTCAAAACTGCAAACATAACTCTTTGTTTGTTTTCTTATTTTAACTGCAGCAGGTCCAAGATCATGTCGTGTGATTTAATCAGAAATAAAATCCAGTCTAATATAGATAAAATAAATCCCTCTTTCTGGAGGTAATCTCATAGGAATAATACGGAAAAGCTGTGTTCATCTGGTTTTCAAAAGTCTTTCAATATAGTGATATATAAAAACAAATCTCTTTAGAAGGACGTTTAGATGAGTGCCTCATAGCCATTGCCTTTTTCTCTCTGTTGTCTGCTTCAGTCAATTTGACACTGAAACTTGTAATGACTTTGCTGGGCACTTAACTACCTTGACTGTCTCAGCGCATCCTTCTTTCTTGCACTTGATAAATTCGGCAAAAGATACTTGGATTTTGGTCTTTTACTGTTCCAATTCTGTGTGGCAAGATTTAGTTCCCAGCTACTCCTTATTTACGTGTGCACAACATCAAGGCACCAGTCTAAATACTTGGTTTCTCAATGACTGTCGCAGGTGCCTCCTATGTTGCAATAAAAGTTTCCATATTTACAGAGCTCAGTTAGTAGCTGTAGTTTTAAATTCCACATTTGTTATTCATTCTCTGTCCTTGAAATAAACTCCATCAGCAAGTGTGCAGTAGAAGAGGAACTGCGGTTTCTGTTCTGTTCCTAAAACTTGCTCCCATTGTGGTCAACGGGACCATATTTTGCAAGAAACATGAGAAGAGCTGTTACTTCTTGGTTCTTGGTAAAAGAAGATGAATAAAGAGACACCGGAGGATGATTAACACAAGAGATTCTGCAGATTCTGGAAGTCACACAGTGCTGGAGGAACTCAGCAGGTTAAGCTGCATCTATGGAAATCAATAAACAGTCAATGGTTTGGGCCGAGACCCTTCATCGGGACTGAAGAGGAAGGGGCAAGATGCTAGAATAAAAAGGTTGGGGGGTGGAGAGAGGGAGGACAAGCTAGAATGTGATAGTTGAACCCAGGTGGGTGGGGAAGGTAAAGGGTTAGAGAAGAAGGAATCTGATGGGAGAGGAGAATGGACCATGAAAGGAAGAGGAGGAGGAGGGGCATCGGGGGAGGTGATGGGCAGTGAGGAGAAGAGGTAAGAAGTCAAAGTGGGGAATAGAAGAAGAGGGAAGGAGGAGGGGAAAAGAAGGGAAAAGACAGAAGGAGAAATCAAAGTCCATGCCATCATTGGAGGCTACCCAGATGGAATATGAGATGTTGCTCCTCCACCTTGAGAGTACTCTCATTGGTCCATGGCCTCCTCTTTTGCCGTGATATGTCGGAACGGAAGTGGAGACAGGAATTAAAATGGTTGGCAACCCTGAGAATTCCACTTTTGGTGGATGAAGTGGAGGTGCTCGACAATTTATGTTGGATCTCACCAATGTAGAGGAGGCCATGTCGGGAGCACCGGATATAATAGGTAATCTGAAAAGATTTGCAGGTCTACTGTTTAGAGCCTTAAATGGAGATGAGGAAGGAGGTGAATGGGCAGCTTGTAGCATTTCTGTCACTTGCAGAGATATGTGCCAGGAGGGAGATTACTGGAGTGGGACAAATAGACAAGGGAATCACAGAGGGAGCAGTCCCTATGGAAAGCAGAGTGTGGAGGAAGGTCAAGATATGTTTGGTGCAAGGATCCTGTTGGAAGATAGTGGAAGTTACGGAGAATGATAAGTTTGGATGCTGAAGCTCATGGGATGGAAGGTGTGGACAAGAGGGACTCCATCCCCATTAAGGCAGCAGAAAAAGAGTGGTGAATGTGATGTCTGGGAAATGGAGGAGATGCGGGTGAAGACAGCATCAATGGTGGAAGGGACGCCCTGTTCTCTGAAGAAGGATATCACCTCTGAAGTCCTGGAAAGGAAACCTCTTCCTGGGAACAGATGTGGTGAAGATGAAGGGACCGAGAAAACGGAATAGCATTTTTACAGAAGACCAGGTAGTTAGGCACGGGAATTGGTAAGTTTGTAAAAGATGTCGACAGACAGTTTGTTTCCAGAGGTGGTGGCATATTGGAAAAGGGGAGAGAGAGATCAGAAGTGGATCAAGTTAATTTAAGGGCAGGGTGGAAGTTGGTGGCAAAGTTGATGAAATTGATGAACACAGCATGGGTGCATGAAGCAGCACCAATACAATTATCAGTGTAAGGAAGGAGGAATTAGGAAGCATTACCAGGAAAGGCTTTGAAAATGGACTGTTTCACGTACCCACCAAAATGGCAGGTGTATCTGGTGCCCATGCAGGCCCCCTTGAGCTTGGAGAATGTGAGGGAACCGAAGGGGAAATTGTTGAGGGTGAGGACCTGATCTACCAGGTGGTGGAAGATGGTGATGAAGGGGAACTTTTTGGACTATTTGTTGAGAAAGAAGTGGAGAGTTTTAAGACCTTCTTAATGGTGGATAGAAGTATATAGGTTCTGGACATCCACGATGAAGTTGAGGTGGTCAGGGCCAGGGAGTTGAAGGTTGTTGAGATCAAGAGCATGTGAAGTATCACTGATGTAGGTGGGAAGGGACTGAACCAGGAGGATAGAATGGAATCGAGCTATGCAGGCATGGGTTCAGTGGGCTAGGAGCAGGCAAAGACAATGTGCCCACCCAGACAGTCAAGTTTGTGGGTTTTGGGTAGAAGGTGGAAAGAAGCAATGCAAGGCTAAGGAATTAAGAGTTTGATGACAATGGATTGGGGCACTCCAGAACTGATGAGGTTAGCGATGGTGTGGAGACAGTGGCCTAATAGTCAAGAATGTCCTTTTCAAGGGGCAAGTAAGTGGAGATATCTGAGAGCAATGATCTCAGTCCAGAGATGCACCTTTAGAATCCAGTTGGACCTAGCAAACAATCACAAGCATTCTGGTCGTGGTAGATCAGTCTTTCAGATGATACTAATTTTATGAGAACTGATATTTGATGCATGTATGACATGGAAAGTGCAAGTCATGCCCGGAATTGTCCAATCATATTGCCATCAGGATGTGAATGGATCCAAGGAATATTGTTGCATTTCACTTTGATAAAAGGTGCTTTCAATTGCAGTAGTGCAGAAATAAACAGATGGAATTTCCTGCTAACATATCAAGTAGTTACTTTTGTCACTTGTAGTGCTATGGAGGAAGGGGATTGAGGCAAATCAACCACATTGATAAGCTTCCACTGAATTCTATTTGAGGTTCTTTCGCAAGAACAAGTAAATTACCTGACCTTTTGTTTAGATGTCAATTGCTGAATGAGATAGCAAGATATTAATTTTGTTTCTCTAGTATCTCAGAGATTGAATATGTGTTATTGAATCACGTGGTGGTGTTTAAATTGTCCTGATATTGAAAATGAAATATTTCATGGTCTTGGAGTTTACGATATAAGAGGGAATGGGAAACTATCGTAACCAAATAACCTCTAGTCTTCATCTGCTTTGTCTCAGTCTTGAAGAGTTTGCAGCTCTGAGCAGTAATTCAGTGAGCATTAAAATCAGAACTTGATCAGAATTGATCTGATTAAAATCAGAATTGAATATTACAGCAAAAACATATATACTGTCAGTTCTCTATGCATGAATGTTGGTTTTATGCAATTCATATAATCATTTTGTCTGTTTTCTAGTTTGTGGGTTTTTGTGCAGTTTTTGAGGTGCTTTTAAGTTTGTTTGAATCTTCCCACAGCATGTGGTTTTAATAAGTTGTTGGGTTTTCTTTTCTTCCTTTTCCATGCATGCTTTATAAAATAAAAAAAAAATGGCAGTCAGCAGAGCACAGGGGTGCATGGGACACTCAGCAGGCCAACCCCCATCACTTGAGAGCTCACCTGGCAGCTGACCGACATGGTGGTTCTGTACAGGTATTTTCTGTTTCTTCTGCATGTTTCCCTCTCTTCCCTGCATGCTTGTGTGGTTCTTTGGGCGCAGTACGATTGCATTCCTAGACTGGCTATTGCACCTCTACCGAAATTCATTCCAAATGTGTATATCCAAATGATATAATGACATACAAAGAGCTTGAACTAACCATAACCAGTGGTCTCCCAACACCATTACCCTCTCCCTACCTGACTCTTTCCATACACATGACACAATTAGAAATCCAAGAATGCGGTTTGGGTCAATTACTAAATAGAGTTCTTATTAACTTTTTGAGGCCATTGTTCTTCACCTTGATCTGTGGAACCCTTTGAAAATTCAAAATGATTATCCATGTTAAAAGCTGTCATAATGAATACCTGAATCTCAGATTAGGCCTTGCTGTAGCATTTACCGACAATTAAAGTTACAACATCTGTCTAGTCTGGACAGCGTTAAACTTGCAATGATTTTTACTCACACAGATCAAGCATATAATTTTGTTTTAACTGGATCTGTGTGATTATTCCAATAATCAGAATCAAATTTATTGAATTGAACATCATGATATTTTAAATGAAAGTTGATATCATTGTTTGGATTAAAGTTAGTATCCATTGATAGATGTCATTTAATTTTGTATTCTGTAAAGCAGAACTTTAGTTGTCAAAATTAAAGATAGGAAGGGAGATGGCATGCCATATCAGTGCATGAATTCCTGTTTGAGTCTAATATTATGCTAGCAGTTGAGGTGCCAGTCCATAACATTGTGACGAAGACTTAATGGAGGCCAGCATGCAACACAGCGAGAGCAGAACAGGATTTCAATCAATGCCTTCATAGAGAAAACTATGATTTCAGAGACAGAAATAAAGAACAACATCGTCCCTTTTAAAAATTTATTTAGAGATACAGCACTGTCTGCACAGCCCAGCAACCCACTGATTTAACCCCAGTCTAAACACAGGACAATACTTAGTGACCATTAGTTTTCTAACTGGTCCATCTTTGGACTATGGGAGGCAACTGGAACACCCTGAGGAAACACATGTAGTCACTGGGAGAATGTGCAACTCCTTACAGACCGGGCTGGAATTAAACTCCAATGTCCCAAACTGTAATAGCATCAAGCTAACTGCTACACTAGACCATGGTATCCCAAAGAGATTATAAATCTTGATGACCACATTTAGAACAAAATCTCTGATATAAAATTGTAAATTTATTAACACAACTGTCCTGCAAATGAGGGTATATGGTAGGAAAGGAGTCCAAGCAGTTCCTGTCCATTAATTCATTTCAAATGGTGTACTGTTTGCCAGAAATGAGATTGAGGCAAGGTAAATCTGGGATTTTGGTTATCAAAATTACCTAGATTGTTCAGGGAGGCAGGAGGGAAAACACTTTTGACTGTCATTCAGGGCCAGGGAAATAATATAATTGGCAAAAAAACCAATGTGAAGTTGAGGGAGATCGAAGTTCAAAGTAAATTTATTAATCAAAAGAACATATGTCACCATATACAACCTCATTTTTTTATGGGCATGCATGGTAGATCCATGAAAGACTGCACCCAAAAGGATGGACAAACAACCAGTGTGCAAAAGACAACAAACTGTGCAAATACAAAAAGAAAATAAATAAATAGACAAATAAATGCATAAAAAAATAAAGAAAGAAACAATAAATATCAAGAAAATAAGATGAAGATTCCTTGAAAATGAGTCCATAGGTCGTGGGAACAGTTCAGTGATGGAGTCAAGAACCTGGTGGTTGAGGGGTAATAACTATTCTTGAAATTTGTGGTGTGGGCCCCGAGACTCTTGTACCACCTTCCTGATGGCAGCAGTGAGAAGAGAGCATGGCCTGGTTGATGGGGGAGGCCTTGATGATGGATGCTGCTTTCTGCGACAATGCTCCTTGTAGACGTGCTCAGTAGCGAGGAGGGCTTTACAAATATCTTTTCAATGCAACAAGTTTGCTGTGTTTGTGTGTGTATGAGAGGAGTGCATTTAAAGTATGCACGTACTCAGTATAAAATAATCTGTATAATAAGTATTCTAAATACTTCTAAATGCATCAGCAACAAATAGAAGTAGAATTATTTTTTTTCTAGTGTAACATTTCCCTTTCTAGCCCACTGAATTTCGTATCAACTGCATGAGATTTTACTGGATGTTTTCTCTTAACCTTGGATTGGATGATTGCATGGGCATCACTGGGATGTTAGTGGGTATATGCATGTCCTTTGTATTTATTGTATGTATTTGTTTTGTGTGTTGTGCAGAAAGTGTTGACCTGCCGCTAGTCTGTCCCTTACTGTTTATGTAGTTATGGTATATCATTATCTTTGGCAGTACCAGGATATATTACCAATTACTGTCTACACTTTACATTGTACACAAAAAGATAGACGAGTGTTTGGGGAAATTCACTAGCACAAAGATATTAAAAGGCTATCAATAAGAAGCAAGCAGGAGAAAATATGCAGATGCTGGAAATTCAAGCAACACACTCAAAATGTTGGAGGAACACAGCAGGCCAGGCAGCATCTGTGGAAAAGAGTACAGTCGGCGTTTCAGGCTGAGACCCTTTGGCAGGACTGGAGAAAAAGCTAAGAAGTGAATTTAAAAGATGGGGGGAGGGGAGAGAGAAACACAGGGTGATTGGTGAAACCTGAAGGGGAAGGGATGATAAAGAATTGGGAAGCTGATTTGGTGAAGGAGATACAGTGCGAGTCTGATCAAAGAGGACAGAAAGCTATGGAAGAAAGAAAAGGGGAGAGGAGAACCAGAGGGAGGCAATGGGCGAGCAAGGAGATAAGGTGAGAGAGGGAAAAGGAGATGGGGAATGGTGAAGGAGGGTGGGGGGGGGGGGCATTACCAGAAGTTTGAGAAATCGATGTTCATCCTATCAGGTTGGAGGCTACCCAGGCAGAATAAAAGGCGTTGTACCTCCAAACTAAGTGTGGCCTCATCATGACAGTGGAGGAGGCCATGGATGGACTTATTGGAATGGGAAGTGGAATAAGTGGCTGCTTTTTCTGGCGGACGGGGCACGGGTGCTCGGTGAAGTGGTCTCCTAATCTACATTGTGTCTCACAGCAGGCCACACCGGGAGCACCGGACACAGTATATGACCCCACAGAAGTGAGTCTGTGTCACCTCACCTGGAAGCACTGTTTGGGGCCCTGAATGGTAGTGAGGGAGAAGATGTAGGGGCAGTTGTAGCACTTGTTCCACTTGCAAGGATAAGTGTCAGGAGGGAGATCAGTGGGGAGGGATGAATGGACAAGGGAGTCGAGTAGGAGCAATCCCGACAGAAAGTGGAGTGGAGGAGAGGGAAAGAAGTGCTGGGTTGTGGGATCCCATTGGAGATGGCTGAAATTTCGGAGAAATATATGCTAGACACAGAGGCTAGTGGGGTGGTAGGTGAGGACAAGATGAACCCTATCCCTGGTAGGATGACAGGAAGATGGGATGAGAGCAGACGTGCATGAAATGGAAGAGATGGAGTTGAGAGCAGCGTTGATGGTGGAGGAAGAGAAGCCCCTTCCTTTGTTCTGGAATGGAAAGCCTCAACCTGAGAGCAGGTGCAGCGGAGATGGAGGAATTTAGAGAAGGGGATGGTATCTTTCCAAGTAAAATGGTGGAAGGAGATACAGTCCAGGTAGCTGTGAGAGTCCGTGGGTTTGTAATAGACATCAGTAGATAAGGTGTTTCCAGAGATGGAGAGATTGAGAAAAGGGAGGAAATTGGAGGGGCCAAAGGAGAAATTATTTAGAGTGAGGACAAGTTCTGCTAGGCAGTGGAGAGTGGTGGTGGAGGGCAACTGGTTGGGTCTGGTGTCCAGAAAGAAATGGAGAGCTCTGAGGTCTTCCTGGTGGGGGATGGAGGTGTATAGGGACTGGATATCCATAGTGAAAATAAGATGATGGGGGCCAGGGAACCTGAAATCATTGAAAAGATCCAGAGCGTGTGAGGTGTCACGGATGTAGGTAGGAAGGGGTTGAATGGGGAGAGGGGGGAGGTAAAACAGAGTCGATGTATGCAGGTATGAGTTCAGTGGGCCAGGAACAAGTTGAAACAATGAGTTTACCTGGACAAGCAGGTTTGTGGATCTTGGGCAAAGCTAGAAACGGGAGGTGTGGAGTGCGGGAACTATGAGATTGGTAGTGGTGGATGGGAGATCCCCAGATTCAATAAGGTTGGTGATGGTGTGGGAGACAATGGCTTGGTGTTACTTAGTGGGGTCCTGTTCAAGGGATAAGTAAGAGAAGGTGTCTGAGAGTTGGTGCTCTTAGACTCCTCTCAATCAATTGAAGCATCAGTTTTCTTTGCAACTTTTGAAGTTTGCCAGGTATTCATTTAAAAGGCAATAGGCCCTATTGACATCATTGAGGAGATTACATAATCCCCCTTTCCTCTCCCACTCAATGGAATTAACAGTCAGTCGGGTGTTCATTGTACATTTGAATTTATTTGATTTGTGAGCTGTTGCTGTTTGAACTGTAAAGGCCACACTCCAGTTTCTCCAACAGATCTATCAAAGTGATAGACAATGGTATGCTCGATTTGTGCCTCTCAGCATGTGTGTTGTTATCGGAAGCAGTTTATTACTTTAAAGTCCAGTAGAATGTAATCATTTTCTTTAAATCATTTGTTTATTCTGCCTTGGTCTAACCCCTCAATTATGGAATGCTTCACTTTGGCTTATGGCTTTCCTGTTTTCTGTTCAAGTTTTCGAATGCAGAGCAACCCAGAAAGTGTTGAAATTTGCCAAACTCGTGGTCAGATTGAATCACTGTGTCTCGAGGGCATGACACTGCCCATTGTTATTCTTGATCTGGACCTGGTGATTATCTGGCACACACTGCAATTTGCTGGCATCTGACTGGAAGATCTTTTGGACTCTTGGATGTTATTTGCTATTAATGCCCCAGCCGCTTTAATTAGCTTTTTTAGACCTTGGACAGTCGAGTGTTATACAATATGGAAGCAAGCCCGTAATCCCATTTTATTCTTGCCACATTGCCATCTGTTCACCTAATTCTAAATTGTAAGGGTAATTTACAGTGTTCAGGTAACCAACCCATACACATCTTTCAAATCTGGGTGGAAACTGGAGTGCCCAGAGGAGAGTTGCAGAGACCATGACCAGGAGGCCAGGATTCAACTTGGGTCTGCCATTCTGTGAGGCAGCAGAGACCATGTACAGGAGACCAGGATTCAACTTGGGTCTGCCATTCTGTGAGGCAGCAGAGACGATGACCAGGAGGCCAGGATTCAACTTGGGTCTGCCATTCTGTGAGGCAGCAGAGACGATGACCAGGAGGCCAGGATTCAACTTGGGTCTGCCATTCTGTGAGGCAGCAGAGACGATGACCAGGAGGCCAGGATTCAACTTGGGTCTGCCATTCTGTGAGGCAGCAGAGACGATGACCAGGAGGCCAGGATTCAACTTGGGTCTGCCATTCTGTGAGGCAGCAGAGACGATGACCAGGAGGCCAGGATTCAACTTGGGTCTGCCATTCTGTGAGGCAGCAGAGACCATGTACAGGAGGCCAGGATTCAACTTGGGTCTGCCATTCTGTGAGGCAGCAGATTTACTAGGTGAGCCACTGCACTGCCCAATTATAACAAATTCCCCCATGACTTGCAAGTTTTAAAGGGGAATTCAGCATTTGTGGCCACGCTCAGTCTCTGGAGTGAAGAATCTGGGTCATGGAGAGTCATGAGCAGAGAGATCCGGGCTTTCGTGAGTTTTGGGGATGTGAAAAGAATGGGGCCCTGATGAGTTTTAAGGACTGCAAAAAACATCTCTTGATGAGTCAGCTGCCCAGTGATCAAGATTTTCAGGTGAATGGTCAAATGTTAAGAGGTGTGCTTACAATTCATTGCTTTTCAGATGGGGATCCATTCTGCTCATGGTTATTGCAATACATTAAAATTGTTTTGTTTTCAAACTTTCCTTTTATGCTAATCTTCTGTGAATTGAAGGAAATGAATATAAAGGTGTCAGAATAGTAAGAATAAAAATGCCATCTTAGTTGAAGTAAGAATATATTGAAGCACTTCACCCATTCCTCCTGGGAAAAGTCCCACTGCGGCAGGCTGGGTTTTGATCTAAAATCACAGCTGAAGGACGGCACCTGCAGTGACGCCCTCCTGTAGCAGAGCAGCACTGCACTTGGCCTCCTGCCAACTTGCAGTCTGCATATGTCTTGGGAGTGTGGCGTGAACACACGACTTCTTAATTCAGGAAAACGTGAATTTCCATTCAGCCTCGGCCGATATCTTCCTGGATATATGCAAAACAAAAAAAAAGCTTTCTGGGTTACAGAAGACATGACTTGCAGAAATTCAGCTTTGTGCAAATTCTCCCATGCATTTTTAAACTTTTTTAAGACAGGGAAGTTAGTTACCTCTGGAGCTGTGGAATAGGGGTAGCAGCTAGTTAATTTAAAACACCACCAGTATTCAAAAGGAAGGTTTTTACATGTAATCTCTCCACAACATATCACTGACATTAAGAATGCTGCTGCCAGTCCACAGTGGGAGGCCACTTAAGAGATTTGGTTTGGAAACTGACAAGGTACATCTCTTCTTAACTGTTTGATTAAAGTGTGGATTAATGTTATCTTCCCAGACAACTTGGATTTTTTTCATGTGAAGACTACCTACACTATAACTGGCTCCTCCGATGAAACCAGTACAACAAGTACAAACGTTTGTAATTGGCTATAAGCCACCAGCAGATTTTATTCCCATATTCATTTGACTGATCTGCTTATTTGTGTTACTATGAAAAAGTGATGGTGCTTGTCTCCTACTTAATGTATTTTTTATTTTGTATTTCTTCTCCTTTATTTCTTCTGATTCCAACCCACATAACATTGACCTATGAGCTGCAAAGAGTCAAAAATTGCTTTCAGCGCTGCTGTTTTCATTAAGTGTTGCTTTGGCTCTGGAGTACTTTTATTCCCACTATAAGCACCAGCTAAGGATTGCTCTTTATGAACTACATTTTTGGTGCATGTATCACATTTGCAGTAAAACACAGAAAACTCTGCACTGTATTTCTTCGAGCAGCTCACTGGTCTTGGGGAACCGAACCATAATCTAAGCTTTATTTGATGTGAAAGCACCTCCACAACTCAGCTAAACTGACTTGATTGACTGATACGGTTTTCCTGAAGGTGCTTTCTGCATTAGTTTAATCTCATTAATAAAATAAGATCAGTATATATACTAGATTCAGAAAGAGCTTTTTTTGCATTGACTCATCTGATAATGATCTCAACAAATACTGTGGTTTTGCTGAATTTAATATTTTTAAATAAATTTTGACAGACACCACTCAGTTTTATAGGCTTTTTTATTTGTATAAATTTGAATTTTCACTGGCAGCCTTAAAATATGAACTTAATATAATCAGCTGTAAAAATATAATAAGTGAATATGCTTAGAACATTCATATAAGTTTACTTGCTTTTCACTTTGTTTAATTGTGCTATAATTTCAAGAATAAAATGATTAAAATCCATCAATACAATATCCCCTATTGCTGCCTAGTGCAGTTTAAAGGGGTGCTCATGATTGATTTATTAATGAATTTGAAATAATTGGAATATATTTCAGCATATAAGCTGATGTTTAATGATTTTTAAAAGTAACATCCTAAAGAGGTTTGAGGAGGGACAAGGAAAGAGTAGAATTTGCCCTATTACCCACAAAAGCAGATTCATTCATTTATTAGTGAGGAAATGTTCAGGATTTTCTTATTTGCTAAGTAAATGATTGTGTTTGGGGACTTTGGGATATATTTCTCTTACTCTCAGGTTTCTTGAAGACAGCTGCTGAAGTGGCACTGTGAAATTTTATTTGGGCTTGCCAGGGTTAGGTGAGAGCAATTTTCTAGCATTCACCCTGCAGTGTATTGTGTATGTAAATACCCTGCATCTTGGTTCTTCTGCACAACCATGTGTAGAATCTGCTTGCTAGTACCAGGCACAATCCAGCTAGGTAATGAGGCAGCTTTGGGATATCTTTCCTCTTCAGTGGCAGTGGTTGAAGGCTGCATTCACCACACAACTGTGAAGCTAATGGGATGCTGTCCTATTTGGAGCTGGACTCAGGCCCAGCAAACACTAGCTTTCAGGAGTTACTATACAGATGATCAGAGTGGCAAATAAAGAGTCCAGGATTTGCTTCACTTTGGGATTCCCTGGTAGTTGCAAAGTAGAATGGGGCCTTTCGACACGTGTAGGAATATTCCAAAGATGGAACAAATCTGGCACTCCATCCACAGTCCCTGTTTTTTTCTGAAATACCTATTCATGATGCATTCTGTTTGATGTCATTACATGCGCCCTGCAGTTTCTATGTATAAACACTTTATGCACATGGAAGAGTTGTTACAATTTCTTTATTAATTTATTGAGATGCAGTGTGAAATCGGCCCTTCAGGGACTTCGAGCCACGTAGCCCAACAATCCCCCGATTTAATCTGAGCCTAACCATGGGACAATTTACAGTGACCAATTAACTGTGGGAGGAAACTGGAGCACCCGGGTAAAACAAAATGCACAAACTCATTACAGGCAGCAGCAGGAATTGAACCCAGGTTGTCAGTACTGTAGTTTGCTGACTGCTACACTGCTGTGCTGTTTGATCACGACTGATTCTTCCTGCACTAATCACTTCACAGCTATTGTACTCTATTGTGCAATGCAGAGATATGCACTGCAACAAGATGTCTACTGTACCTGCTCTCTTTCCGGGAGCAGCTGCTTGTTGGTTGGAATACCCTCAGAAATATTTATATCTAAAGGAGCTATTATTACAAAATGGTCCTCTAGAAAGATACAATGGACACTTGTCATCACAATCTACCTTGTTATGATCTTGCACTGTATTGTTTCCCTGCACTGCACTTCCTCTGTAGCTGCTGCACTTTATTCTGCATTTTGTTTTTGGTTTACCCTTTTCTGCCTCAGTGCACCAGGTAATGATTTGATCTGCAAGACCAGCTTTTCACTGAATCTCAGTACCTGTGACAATAATAAATCAATTCCAATCCCAGTGATGCAGCTTTCATTAATAACACTTCCAAAACATTGCTTCAGTTTCATTAGTGGTTCAATAGTATATGTTGAAGATCCTGAAATAAGTGGAAAAAGCAAATTAAAACTCTAGATTGTCAATTTTATAGGGTGGAAGGTGATAGATTTCAAACCTTGTTTCTGTTTTGTTCCAGCTGTTTCCACTCATAATTTTGGAATATTAAGCAGTGACTCAGTGAGAGGGATTGTAGCCGTTCAGAGGTTTTTCCTAGATTTAATGCAGATGGGCTGATCCATGTTGCAGGACCCGACAAGAAGCACCAGCTCTTCACGTTCGTCAGGGTTATCTAAAAGAAAAACATATTGGTGGATGATTAATGGTTAATTGATTAGTATTTTATTGTTAAAGGGTATAACCTGTTGTTTACCTTATCACTGGAACAAATTAATAAAAGGAAGTAGTAAGGTAACAGGAACTGGTAGTAAATTAAGAGCTTGTGGTTGTGTTTTAAAGCTATTGGATGTTAAGCAAATAATAAACATTAGTTAAGATGGTTGCTTAAAATTAGGACCATTGTTATATAATTATAAATTTAAAAAGTACGGTTATTAGCTGCAGGTTTGATCATTCCTTCTGGCTTTGATTGCTTTTCAGGTGGTTAGTTCAACAAATGGGGAACTGAATACAGACGATCCTACAGCAGGACACTCCAATGCACCCATCACAGCCCCAGCTGAAGTAGAAGTTATGGATGAAACCAAGTATGTACATGTTTTATTTCACTCTGAGTGAGTGTATATTGTCATATTTACAAGATAATCATAAAGCAGTGTTAGCATAAATCGGAAGATATGAAAGATAGACCTAAAGCTCTTTAATGAGTCCTCCAATTCCCCATTGAAACAACGCCTGGTTATAAAGCTTAAAAATAAGACAAAGACTATTTTCCGAACAACTTCTGGGCAGTTGTCTTATGGCAAGCTAATACTGTAATTCTGGAATATCAGAATTAAATATCTGGAAATTTCAGCAAGTTTAGTTGGGAGAAACATATCACTTTTCACATTCATGGCCTTTCATCGGGATTGAAATAAATTACCGAGGTACAGCTTTTAAGCCAGTACGGAGGCAGGAAAGACGAAGGAGAGAGGAAAAACAAAAGGCCTAGCGTGAGAGCAAAAGATAAATTAGAAAGCTTTTAGTTCATTGGCCTTAATAGATCAAAGTGTTGTTTTTGGTTTCGTTCACCTACCTTCAGGAAAGATGTAAATAAGATTGTAAGGGTATGGAGAAAATTTACAAGGATGTTGCAGGGACTGGAGATGCTAAGTTGGGAAGAAAGATTTATTCCCTAAAATGTAAATGATTGAGGGGAAATTTAATGGTGGTATACAAAATTGAGAGGTATATATAAGGTAAATGCCAACAGGCTTTCTCTGCTGAGGTTGGGTGAGACTACAACTAGAGAGGTCAGGGGTTAAGGGTGAAAGGTTTAAGGGGAACATCAGGGAAAACCTTTTCACTCAGAGGGTGGTGAGAGTGTGGAAGGAGCTGCCAGCACAAGTGGTGGATGTGAGTTTGGTTTCAGTGTTTAAGAGAAGTTTGGATAGGTACATGGATGGGCAGGGTGTGCAGGGCTACAGTCCAGGTGCAGGTCGCTGGGACCAGGCAGTTTAAATGGTTCAGCATGGACTAAATAGGCCAAAGGGCCTGTTTTTGTGTTGTGGTTTTCTGTGAATCTATGATAGGATGATGGCATGCAGTGGACCTGATATTGAGGAAACAAAAGGTTGGTCTAGAAGGGCTGTACATGACAATACCTGCTGCTCAAAACTACAGTATGTTTAAGATCTAAATTAATTAGCTGGTTAATGTTAATTAATCTCTGAAAAGCTATTGCATAAAAATGTCTTGTAAATGAGTTTGTCCAGGTTTGTATGCAATTTTTTAAGCATTTTCCAACTTATGGAACAAAGCATGAAAGCAAATGTTGATTCAGCAAGTATAATTGTGCATGGATTTGAATTTAAATAGTTTGAGTCTATGATTTAACTTGTCAGTGAAAGTAAATTTGATATTTACAAAATAATTCCACTACTTTATGATTACAAACACGTCAGATTTTCCTTTGTTTAACAATTGTAAAATCTTTAAAAACCTATTAAAATGGGTGCTAAGATTTATTTTTGCTTAATTGTAATTTTGGTTCTTTTTAAAAGCAAATTGCTTCTGTGGCCTAGAAATTTATCTGTGCTATTTAGCCAATATCCTCACATAATTGCATATTTCCTGAAATCCATTTAAAAATCTTCAGCAATGTTATTTTAATAAAGGTGATCTGCATGTAAATATTATTGCCATCTGTCATCCACTCCATTTCAGAAATGGGTGGGGTTACTGAAAAGCTCTCCCAGCTTCCAGTCCTTATACAGTATCCCATAAGAAGCCCCTGACGACACAAGCACACAATACCAGCAAAACCTTTTTGATCATTGAAGATAGGTGCCTAACCCATTGATCCATGAGCCCAAAGTGGGGTGGAAGGATGTGCTCCCTGGTTACTGACAGAGCCACAAGAGGCTAGTGGATCACATCACCTGTAGGAAGAACATTTCTCTACAGGGAGCCACAAAGACCATCCAGGTCATAGCAGGGAGCTTCTGAAAACTTTTTCGGGAGATCGCTGTAAAGATGTGTGTCGTGCTACACTGCTGCAGTGTCCAGTGGTAGCCACTGCAGTCTGCCCACTGCCAGGGGCTAATTAAGAAATAGATGAAACCTGCTGCTGTGAGCTTAATGGTGATATTTCATGAGCTCACAGATGTGAGTGAAGACTATCACATGGAAGTGGATCTAGCTAGACAAGTGGCATAGGTAAAAGTGTGACTCCTTTAAAGTTCGGCTGGTTGAGGCTATGGATGGTGCGCTGAGGCAGTGGTTGCTGGGCTAAAGTGTACCTCTTGCAGAATGGCATCAGTCTGGGACTACCTTTCGCAATCTCATGTTACTCATAATGTGGAGTGTTGGGACTGGAAAATGGCCTCTGGTTGCCTGCATTATGTGTGTTTTTTTTTAATTGAATACAGGAAAGTATCAGTCTTCAATGTAAACAGTATGAAGAGTGAATATGTGAAACATAGCTATAATGAATGTCCATTTAGTGAGATCAGCTCTTTAGTTTCTGACTGGTTTCTGAGTCTTCGGGATTTCTGAGATCTGGCTCCTCCATGAGTGCGTAGGGAATATGACTGAAAATTTTGCTGATGGCCATCTTTGGCTGTTGCACCACTAACAGTAGAAAAACAGTGTTTATGATTATGACAATCTTTCCCCAAAACAAGCATACATTGATACCACTGACATCTGGAAGTATTCATTAAAAATTGCCTTAATTCATGTTAATCCATTTATCAATCACACCATTATTTTTCCAGTATTGCACAGACAAATTTCTTGGCCCATGTCTGTTATGTGTTGCTTCTGTAGTTCTAAAGCTTGCAGAAGAAAGCTAAAAGGTTTGCTTTTTTTGAGGGAAATTTTTACACTTGTGGGGTCTGGTTTTGATTCTTTTTGTTTTTTTTATTTTTGTTTGTTTCTTCCCTTTTTGTATAGCTGCCAGAAAGTGTTGAACATGTGGTGAGTGGTTTAAGTCTGCAGCCAGACAGGAATGGATTCAGCTTAACAAGAGTTGCTCAGTCTGCTCCGTAGTCACATTTAAAAACACTAAGTTGCATGGCAATTATAATGCTTGTACACAAAAGAAATCTATGCACTGTTGTCTGAATAACTTCTGAGCACATTAATACTTAAGACTTTTTTTATTTGTGGCATACAGTGTTGAATAATGCAAATTTGGAGCATGATGGCCTGTGACTGCTTGTAGTTGAACTATTCTGCTTGCTTTACAAACTTCTGCCTTAAGTTTCGATTTCACCTTTAATATAGTCTCAAGAATAGCTGTGATGTTGTGCTTTCTGTTAACTTTTGCTTTTCATTGTACTGACCTAGAATCCCCAACTTTTTTATGCACTGAGAAGATACTAATTCTTTTGGGTAAAAACTTGAAAAACTTTTAACAGAAGTGTGAAGAGTTGGGAGATCTTGAACTGAAAATGTCTACTCTGCTTTCCTAGCACTTAATAGTTTTTGCTTCCCCTGCATTTCTTCAATGTTGTCTATTGTGAGCTTATTTTTAATGAATAGTGATTAATGCTGTTTCCTTTACACATCAAAGAATGGGGAAAGCATGGCATCTCCCATTAAATTTAATCCTTTGTGACTGTTTTTCTAAACTTTCATATTGTTTGATTTTGCACTTTAAAAATGCAACAGTTTGGTTAATAGGTCTGTTCAGTTAATTGATAATTATAATGAAGTTACAGAATTCATAGATCTCTACTATCTATCATCAAATATCTGAAAGTACCAAGTTTTGTGATATCCATATGCTTACTTCTCTGTTTCTTTATAACTTGAGCTTTGCAACCCATCACCACTGCCCTCACCTTTCATTTCCATTCCGCCCCGCTTTTAGTTTCTCAGCGTAAACTTATTTCAACGTTCTCCTTGAAGGCCGTCCTTAAAACCCATCCTGATGGGGGAAGTTTTTGACTGCATTCTCCGTACTGTTCCTTCTTGTCTGCTTTCTTAGATTTTAGCTCTGGCAAAACACTTTGGGTTTTTTTTCTATCAGGAAGAGTTGAGTGTGTAACTGCATTGCATGTTTTTTTTTAAAAGAACAGGTTGGATTTTTGTTTCTTGTTGGTACTTGCAGTTGGTTCAGCAGCTAGTTTATGTATACCCTTTCAGTCTATGAATGTGCCTACTTAGTACATAAAGAAGTGTAATGAAAATACAGTAATATGCAACCAACCTTTCCACTTGTGCCTGTAAGTTAGTTGATAACAAGATAGCCATAAATTTCTTGTAAACTTAACCTACTTCAAATGATTTTGTTTGAACCAAGATAGAAATATTACAGAACCTTCCTTCTGAAATGGTAGGTTTAGAAGATCATGCATCTACCAAAATGAAAAATTGTGGGATGAAGTATTCGGTAGGTGAGGAAAGCATGCAAAGGAATCTTGTATAAGATGAGAAAATAGAATTGCTAAAACATAGAAGTTCAACCAATTGAGCCAAGTTTAACTCTCAAGTAGAATAAGCTGGTTCGCCATTTACATGAGAAGTTCTGCTGGAAATCCAAAGCAACACAAACTACTGGAAGAACTCAACAGCCAGGCAGGATCTATGGAAATGAGTAAACAGTTGACGTTTTGAGCCTATCATTTCCCAGCAGCACCGGACTTTAAAAAGCAAGCAGGCCCGGTCAGGATTTTCTGCTGAGCTTGAAAATTGTGGAAGCGATTGTTTGTGGAGTTTAGCACCTGGTTTAAAAAGTGCGTGGGGCTTTTTGGGATTTTTTTGTTGAGCCTGATATCATTTGGATTGGTAGGTATTTAGCAAGGGCCAGTAAAAAGAAGTTGGGTTTAAGTGGAGTGGCTGTAGTGTGAGTGGGACTGTGGGAAACAAGGCTTTGGCTCAAGAGGCTTCAGTGAGAAGAGATGCAGCGTAGGTTTGCCTGTCTCTTAGGTTTCCATTTCTTAGTCTATTAATAAGAATGGATCCCAGGACAGTAAATTGTGCTTCTCATTCAAGATGTGGGAGCTCTGGGAGACCTGATTGCTGCATCTGTGTGCGGCCCCTTACAGACCATGTTGGGGAACTGGAGCTGCAGCAGGCTGACATTTGCCTCTTTCGGGAGAATGAAGAAGTGATCATTAAGAGCCACAGGGAGGTAGTCACATCTTCTTTGCAGGAGGCAGGCAGCTGGACGACTGTCAGGAGAGGGAAATGGAATTGGCAGATAGTGCAAGAGTACTTCTGTGGCTGTTCTCAAAAGCAGTATACCCACTTTGGATACTGTTGGGAGAGGGACAACCTCCCAGGCGAAAGCTGCAGTGGCCAGGTCTCCGAGTCTGGCTCTGGGGCTCAGATTGGGGGATTCAGTAATTAAGGTAACAGACAGGAGACTCTGGACATGACAGACTCCTGGATGGTATGCTGCCTCACGGGTGCCAGGGTCATGGACATTTCAGATCGGGTCTACAGCATTCTTAAAGCAGGGGATAAGCAGCCAGATGTTGTGCTACCTATTGGTGCCAATAGCATAGATAGCAAAAGGGATGAGGTCCTGAATGAGAATATATGGAGCTAATTAGGAAGCTGAAAAGCAGGACCTCGTGTGGTAATGTGTGAATTGTGAGAGTAACAGAGGGATCCTGGGGTCAACATCTGTAGATCCCTCAAATTTGCTGTGCAAGCTGATAGGGTAGTTAAGAAGGTGTATTATATTGAATGTCTTCATTAGTCAGGGGACTGAGTTCAAGAGCCATGAGGTAAGGCTGCAGCTCGATAAAACTGATTGGACCACATTTGGAGTATGTGTTCATTTCTGGTTGCCTCATTATAGGAAGAATGTTGAAGCTTTAGAGGGTGCCGAGGAGGTTTACCTGGATGCTGTCGGGATTAGAATGCATTCTTTATGAGAGTGGTTGAGCAAGCTAAGACTTTCCTCTTTGGAGCAAAGGAGGATGAGAGGCATAGAACAAGTGGACAGCCAGCGACATTTTCCCAGGACAGAAATAGCTAATACAAGAAGGCATTTTAAAGTGAATGGAGTTACGTTTTTTAACACAGAGTGGTAGGTTCGCAAGACCCACTGACAGAGTTGGTAATAGATGCAGATACATTAAGGACATTTATGAGACATTATCTAGGCACATGGATGAAAGGAAAATGAAGGGCAATGTCGGAGGGAAGGTTTGATTGTTTGTTTATTTAAAGACTCGTTGAATAAGCCCTTCTGTCCTCTGAAGCTGTACCACCCCAGCAACCCCTGGCAACCCCGATTAAAACACTAACGTATTCATGGGGCAATTTACAATGACCCGTGAACCTGCCCGGTATGTCTTTGGACTGTAGGAGGGAACTGGAGTACCTTGGGAAAACCTGCGCATTTTATGGGGAGAACATACAAAGACTCCTTACAGAGGATATCACAATTGAACTCCAAAATCCGATGCCCTGAGCTGGGATAGCACCACGCTAAACACTATGCTATTGTGGCAGTTAGGTTTATTTAAAGATTGGCACAACATTGTGGGCTGAAGGGCCTGTACTGTGCTGTACTTTACTGTGTTCTATGTTAATTGCAACAAGTTACTTGGATAGAAGCCCTTGAAATAGCCACAAGAAGGTGGGGAGAAGTTAAGGAACTTATTACAAGAGTACAAGAAATGCAGATCAGGGAGTCGTTCGAGTCTAAGGTATGTTGGATATGGGGATCTATCTTGTTCTTTTTTGATCAATTGGAGCATATGCAGTCTTTCGATGTAGCCTGTTGGGATCTAGTATCCGTGATACGTTTAGTTGGTACAAGACAGTTTAATTCTTGGAGTCATAGATTCTGGAATGGTTCTAGAAGACTGGAAAATTGCAAATGTCATTCCACTCTAAAAGAAGGGGGAGAGGCAGAAGAAGGGAAGTGGTTGGGAAGATGTTGGAGTCGATTATTAAGGATGAGGTCTCAGGGTGCTTGGAGGCACATGATAAACTAGGCTGTAGTCAGCATGGTTTCCTCAAGAAGTAATCCTGCCTGATGGATCTGTTGGAATTCTTTGAAGAAATAACAAGCAGGAGAGCCAAAGGAGAATTGGTTAATGTAGTTTACTTGGCTTTTCAGAAGGCCTTTGACAAGGTGCCACACTTGAGGCTGCTTAACAAGCTATGAGCCCATGATATTACAGGAAAGATTCAAGCATGGATAAAGCAGTGGCTGATTGGCAGTAGGCCAAGAGTGGTAAGAAAGGGAGACTTTGCTAGTTGGCGGCCAGTGACTGGTGGTGTTCCACGGGGGTCTCTGTGTGACTGATTTTTTAAAATATGTTATATGTCAATGACGTGGATGATGGATTTGATGGCTTTGTTGCGAAGTATGCCGATGATATGAAGATGGGTGGAGGGGCAGTAGTTTTGAGGAAGTAGAGAGGCTAAGAAGGATTTAGACAGACCAGGAGAATGGAAAAGAAGTGGCAGATGGAATACAGTGCTGCGAAGTGTATGGTCATGCACTTTTGTAGAAGTGGAAAGCTAGACTGTTTTCTAAAAGGAGAAAAAAATACCAAAAATAATGAGGTGCCAAGGGATTTGGGGGTCCTTCTGCAGGATTCCCTATAGGTTAACTTATAGGTTGAATCTTTGGTAAGGAAGGCAAATGCAATGTTAGCATTCATTTCAAGAGGCCCGGTATATAAAGGCACTGTTGAGGCTTCACTTGGAATATTATGAGTAATTTTGGGCCCCTTATCTTGGAAAGGATACGCTGAAACTCTAGCAGGATCAAAGGATGTTCACAAAAATGCTTCCAGGATTGAATGGCTTGTCATATGAAGAGCGTTTGATGGCTCTGGGGCTGTATTCACTAGAATTCAGAAGAATGAAGGGTGACATCATTGAAACTTGTCAAATGGTGAAAGGCATTGATAGAGAGGATGGTTCCTATGGTGGGAGAGTCTTAGACCAGAGGACACAGCCTCAGAATAAAGGGGTGTACTTTTAGAACAGATGAGGAAGACTTTCTTTTGCCAGAGAGTGGTGAATCTGTGGAATTCTTTGTCATAGGCTGCTGTGGAGGCCAAGTATTCATGTATACTTAAGGCAGAGGTTGATAGATTTTTGGTTGGTCAGGGCATGAAGGGATATGGGGAGAAGGCAGGAGATTGGGGCTGAGAGGACAATTGGATTGCCATGATGAAATGGCGGAGCAGACGTAACGGGCCAAATAGCCTAATTCTGCTCCTATATATAATAGATGTAGGATAATATTAGCTGTTATTGCTAGAATCCATTGGAAAGGTGGCAGATGAGAAGCCAGTTTGAGAGTTGTATTGAGCTCACTTATCTCATCAGGTAGTGCTGGTGTAGTGGAAGAAACTACACAGCTCTTGAGAAAAGGGTACAGAGTCTGTGGGCCTTTATCATTATCAGGGAAATACTAGATGTGTATATTGTACCTTTGTAATTTTGTGGGTTAAAAAAATAGTTAAGTTTTGATAAACAGCAAACACAAGGAAATCTGCAGATGCTGGAAATTCAAACAACAACACACACAAAATGCTGGTGGAACACAGCAGGCCAGGCAGCATCTATAAGGAGAAGTACTGTCGACGTTTCGGGCCGAGACCCTTCGTCGGGACTAACCGAAAGGAAAGATAGTAAGAGATTTGAAAGTAGTGGGGGGAGGGGGAAATGTGAAATGATAGGAGAAGACCGGGGGGGGGGGGGGGGTGTACTTCCGTTAATGCCCCTCCTCCCCTTCTTACCCCATCCCTGACATATTTAGTTGTTTTTTTTTCTCTCTCTCTCTGCCCATCTGCCTGTTCTCCATCTCCCTCTGGTGCTCCCCCCCTCCCCCTTCTTTCTCCCGAGGCCTCCCATCCCATGATCCTTTCCCTTCTCCAGCTCTGTATCACTTTTGTCAATCACCTTTCCAGCTCTTAGCTTCATCCCACCCCCTCCGGTCTTCTCCTATCATTTCGCATTTCCCCCTCTCCCCCACTACTTTCAAATCTCTTAGTATCTTTCCTTTCAGTTAGTCCTGACGAAGGGTCTCGGCCCGAAACGTCGACAGTGCTTCTCCCTATAGATGCTGCCTGGCCTGCTGTGTTCCACCAGCATTTTGTGTGTGTTGTTTAAGTTTAGATAAACTTGCATTTGTTGACTAGATAATTGTTAATACGTTATTACCTGTGTAATTTTATATGTAAATAATTAGTTAACTGCCACTCATGCTTTTTCTTGTGTTATCGGCAAATGCTGATTTGAATATTTTAAATAAGATCTGATGCCAGTTAGAAGCAGTTGCAGTCCAAGCATTGAGCTTCAGTGTATCTGACTTCTCCCCTTTCGATATGGTTTTCTTTTAAAGGGGGTATCATGCTGCTTCTCTCCTTTGTCCCTGGTCTATTGGTGTCCATTGCTTACCAAGGCTGCCATTCTTGTTTCTACCCTTTATTCTGCTCCCGATCTTCTATTACTTCCCACCTTTCCCCCATTTTTAGGCGGAATGTTTTGCCATCGTTGTCTTCACCCCCCTCATCCTTGTCATGTTTGCACCTCCTGATCTTTCCCTTTCTGTCTCTTGTCATAGGGTTGGTTTTGTTCTCTCTGTGACCCGCTAGACTTTGTGCTCTTTTTTTCTTTTGCTCGACTCTGAAATATACTTTATTACAAAATAAAATTTAAGTCATACACATCTATGATTGGCTAAATATAGCATCTGTTTCAAGGGTTTTGACTGAGATATAATTACAACTGATTTAGTTTCCAGAAGTGATTTTGTTTTCCTCTCAAACGTGCACAGGTGCTGCTGTTTCTTTAAGCGGAGAAAAAGGAAAACTATTCAACGGCACAAATGACTCTGGAAGCCGTCTGATCATGGAGAATTACTTACTTGTTCATCTGCTGTCTCTTCATAAACGGAAAAAAAAACAATCATCTCTGCAGTGACAACAGACTTTATCAAAGGACCTTTCCTTATGTTTTAGCCCAGTAATTTGGGTGGTTGTCTTATGTGGGTATTCTGTTTTATTTAATCACCTTGAACCTCTGTGGCATCCCATATTCGTGTGTTCATATTCGAGGTTGAAGGAAGGACCTTTTGTCAGGTAATGTATGAAAAACAAAATTCATGTGACTTCAACCAAATCAGGCTGCAGTTTGTTTAAAGAAACACTGGGCTGATTTGTCCCAGCACACGGAATGCAAGAAAATTGTGAAGCGCTTCATGGCAAAAACCTCAGAATGTTTACAGATTGAGAATTAATTCTGTCCCTTCAGAGCTCCTTTGAATTTATCTGTAGTAATTGTGTAGCCAGGTGTTTGGTCTGCTGTGCTGAAGACCCAAGACATGATTATTATTATCTTAACAACTGAAGAAACTAGGGCAAAAGCAAAATCAAAGAAAATTCTGAATTCTGCAATTACCTTTTATTTATCTTTGTTGAAGACCCCTGCACAGAGATTTCAGTATTACATTTTATGCTGTGTGCACATCTTTTTTTTTTAAGAAGCCACTGTTCAAAGGTACTGTGGAAAACATTGGGTTGATTCAGCAGGCGTTGATTCGTGGCTGTTGCACTATTGCAGTATATACAACATGAGATGGCTCTGGACATTCGTGTGTACAAACAATACCTGCTTTATTTACCTCCAAACGGAGAAGAAATGCAGTAGAAAGGGCAGCATGTGCTTTATTGTATGATATTATGATATGTTTGTCAAATGTAAACTGTGCTTCCTGATGTATTGTTTGGACTGATAGAAACTGAATGTTCTGAGAGCTCGTCGAATGAAGGAGGTAAAATGATGTTTTGATCATGCCTTGAAGTATGCTGTCGGGTAGGACGTGGACGAAACCTGTGATGATGGATAATGAGAGTGATGAGCTAATTAACACACCAAATGCTTTGGCCTAAATGGATTTTAGGCAAGGCCTGGCTAACATTTTGGATTGCCAGGTAACTGGAATGCACTACGTCGAATCCATAAAATAGTTCTTTGACGAAAAGCTAAAGAATGTGAAACAAATGGGTCAGATAATATTGCCTATTGCATTTAATAGCTGTGGTACCCAAACTGTGCAGTTGTATGTGAAGCATTCCTTTCTTATCGTAAATACAGCTGTTCAAAGACTTCATGCTGGAGGTAGGTCAGGTACTTTCTGTAGAAATCCTTAAAGTGCCTGCATTAGGAACAGATCAGCTGTTCTACAAAACATCTCATTCTGTTTTCCATGCTCTGCTCAACAGTTCACTTCCACAGACGTTTAAATACATCACTGGGACTTCCAATGTTGTGCAGTGTTTATCAGCTGTTTTATACAGGTTTTTAGTTCAAATCTTGCGCTGGATATTCTTGACAACGTCGAGTTCTGGATTATGTCTGATGCGATGTATTAAATTCAAGTAATACATTGTATGCAAACTTCTTTGCATTTGAGTAGGAAGACTGGAAGAAAAGTTAAAATATTTTAACATGAAACTGCAAGTCATAATGGGCAGGGAACCACTTTTCTGTCTGCAGTATTTGACCAAATCTTTTTTCCTTGAATTACTTAATATGTGTAAATAAGTACAGTATTATTTCTGTACCTCCATAAATTTGAGCATCCCTTTCAATTTACTTTCATTGGTAGGTTTTTTTTGCCTGTACAGTGTGCACAACATGATGTTGTCACAAATAGCAAGGAAAGTGTGTTGTATATTAATGTAATTATGGACTGTAATCTTTAAAAAACAAAATCAACCATTTCCCGTTTGCTGAAATGAAGACCAGTACATCAACACAGGCTTATTGGCCAGATTTCAAGTGCTGCATTTTATGCTGGGAAGTAGTTTCCTTCTGATAATGCAGTCTGGTCACGATTGGAAAATGCAGCTGTGTTCAGTTTAGGCCAGTAATTTTATGCAGTCATTGCTTTTCTGTCAATACTAATAAAGTGAACTCCGCCTGACTGTACAAGTGATGTAATACATCCCTATTTCCCAATATGTAACAGATAAAAATAAAAGTAGTTTTTTTTAATTAGTCTCTCACTGTTATTTATCTCAATATTTAACTCTTCGATTTGAGCACGTGTGCGAGAAGTTCAAAAATGCATGTTGCTCTCAGAGTACATATGGGTGTTTAGAATTGATTTGAATTATGGTTGTGTATTATGGTGAATTTTTATTAAAATGAAAAGCAGAATCCTTTTGAAAGGAAGGTATTTGATAAGGTAGCATATTAAACCATATTAGGGAATATAAAAGTTTATGGTGCTGCAAGAAAAGTATTGACATGGAAAGAGGAAAGGTAGATAACGGAAAATAGACATAAAAATTTTCCCAGGTTGGCAACGTACAATGAGAGTGTGCCTTGGGATCGATGCTGAGGTCTCAGTGTTATAATTCACATGTACGGTATTAGTCTGATTTAATCAAGGGTGCTAATACACTAGAAATGTTCAAGGTTGTATCTGGAAGGGGTGAGTTGTCTGAGGAAAGGCTGGTCCTGAATCTCTTGGAGTTTGGAAGAATAAAGCATGATTTAATTAAAAGATAAGTCTTTACATGATGGTTGTAGACAGCATGATCTCCCTAATGGAAGAATTTAGAACTATTGTTTAAAAGTAAATTTAAAAAGAGCCCATTTAAGACCAATAAAGTTGAGTCTTTGCTGAGGTCTCCAGCTTGTATGTAAGAAAATATCTGTACATCTCAGAGCTGTTATATCTTTGTGGTATCATTTTTTTTCATTGCTAATCAGCAAATTGTTTCCATTGTTTTCTTAGGATGCTGAAGACATTGTGTTAAGTCCAGTTTTTGCTTTGCTTTACTGCAGGCTGTCAGAACAGCAATGCAGATTTGATGACATTGCTGTGGTTAGCAGTTACACAGATAATTGAACATGCCCTCTGAAGGAAATGCACTTGTAAAAGTGACTCTTCTGCCTTTGCCATCCCATGTGAATATAACTGCCCACAGGAGGTAAAGTCAGTCAATTAAAATTTGCAATTTATGTACACTTTTAGTTGTTGCAAGTACTGCCCCCACCAACATGACCCAATTTTTTTTGTAAAGCTCAGTTCCAAATTGCTTTAGCTATTTATCATGTTAGCATGACATGCTGACGCAATAAATTGCTAAAGCAATAGTCATAGAAGAGTACAGCACAGAAACAGGCCCTTCAGCCCATCTAATCCATGCTGAATCATTTGAACTGCTAACTCCCATCAACCTGCACGGGGCCATAGCCTTCCATTCTCCTACCATCCACGTACCTAACTAAACTTCTCCTAAAAGTTGAAACTGAGCTCGCATGCACCACTTGCACTGGCAGCTCATTCCACACTCTCACGAACCTTGGAGTGAAAAAGCTTGAACTCTTCACCTTTCACCATTGTTCCCTGTAAGGTGTGGTTGTGTGTGCACGCACACACCTTTTGCTACTAGCGCACAGAAGAATTTGAACTGCACACAAAAGGTTGTCACCCTCTACCTCACTGGCATGTTAAGTATATTTCATGGTTGTACACAATTAAATTTCTTTTTCTGGTTTCTGATGTGGACGCTGTTGACAATGTGGAGTTTGCAATGATTTGTCTGCAGATTTTAGAACTTGCTTATTTATACTGTTTTTGTTGAAGAAGTTACTGACTCACTATGTTGATTTCCAATGAAGCAAAGGGTGTGAAATGCAAAAGAATTTCATTTAAAGTGGAATGGTTTAATGAAACAGTGGCAACTGCTGCATCGAAAGCTCATGAGGTCAGGAATGTGCAGCTACGAGAAATATTTATGTACAATACAATACATGTTACCTGCACGTGTTATCGGGATGCAAAAGATGCTGGAGAATTTGCAAGTGGGAAGAAGTGGAGTGATATTTGAAAGCTTGACTTTTTAAAGCATCATTTAGCAAGTAAACCGCATATGGACGGGTGTGCAAAAGCTCCAGCGAGAAAATCCTTCATTACCCACTACAGGCCTGCTAGGTGAATGAGTGTACAGGTGAACGAGAGCAAAAACGATCAAATCCAGAGGAAGTCAAAGTTGTTATTGACAGTGTTTTGCTAGCTGTTAAAATGAATACCTCTATGTACAAAATTCAATGTGCACATTTTGTTGTCATCACTGGACAAAAAATTGTACAGCACAAGATTTTTGCATACACTGGTCATTACCAATTAGATGGAGCATTGCTTTTCACCACTAACCCATGACCTCGGGTTGCAGTCCCACCCAACCCCAGTGGAATAAGCCTGCTTGGATTTATGATATGTACACCCCTCATAATTTTGTATACCTCTATCAAATCTTCTCACAATCTTCTACATTCCAATGGATAAAGGCCTAATCTATTCATTCTTTCCATGTAACCTGGGTCCTCCAGACCCGGCGACCTCCTTGTAAATTTTCTCTGTACTCTTTCAACCTTATTGATCAAAACTACACACAGTACTCCATATTAGGCCTCACCAACATCTTATTCAACTTCAACATAACATCCCATCTCCTGTACTCAATACTTTGATTTATGAAGGCCAATGTGCCAAAAACACTCTTTACTACCCTATCAACCTGTGACACCACTTTCAATGAATGATGGACCTGTGCTCTGCGATCCCTTTGTTCTACCGCGTTCCTCGGTACCTTACCATTCACTGTGTAAGACCTACATTGATTGGTTCTGCCATTTTCAGTCCATTTTTCCAGCTGGTCCAGATCCCACTGCAAGCCATGATGGTCTTCTTTGCTGTCCACTACCCCCCGCCCCAAAAAAATCCTCTTGTCATCCACAAATTTGCTGATCCAGTTAAACCATATTATCATCAAGATCATTGATATAGATGACAAACCTCACCAGACCTAGAACCAATCCCTGTGGCACTCCACTCATCACAGGTCTGCAGAGAGAGGCAACCATCTACTACCATTGTCTGGATTCTCCCACAAAGCCAAAATCTAATCCAGTTTACCTCATCTTGAATGCCGAGTGGCTGAATCTTCTTGACCAACCTCCCAAGTGAGATCTTGTCAAAAGCCTTGCTAAAGTCCACATAGACAACAACCACCGCCTTTCCTTCATCCACTTTCCTGGTAACTTACACAAAAAACTACAAGATTGGTCAGACACAACCTACCATGCATGAAACCAAGCTGACTAGCCTTAATCAGTTCCTGCCTATCCAAATACTCATATGTACAGTCCCTTAGAATACTTTCCAATAAATTACTTTCCCCACTACTGATGTTGGATTCACCAGCCAATAATATCCTGGTTTATTTCTAGAGCCTTTCTTAAACAGCAGAACAACACTGGCTATCCTCAAATCCTCTAGCTCCTCACCTGTCAATGAGGATAATTTAAATGTTAAATGTCTAGAGTCTTTATCATAGAATGACAGAATAGTTATAGTGTAGAGGGGGGCTTTTAGCCCATTTATCAAGCATTGTAAAGCATAAATTACATACTGCAATACATTTCAGGAGTGTTAATTGATGCCTTTAAGCTCGAGATTTTAAATCAAAATGTATGCAGATCTACAAAGAAAATGTTATAAGATAATAACAGAAGTCCAAGGAAGAATTTTTTTTTAAGAGAGTCTGATAAAATGAAATTTTTATTTTAAAGGGCATTAAAAAGAAATTGCATTAAAATACTCTAACTTTTTGTCAGGCATCCTCACTACTTACAGGTCCATGGGACTCAGATAATCTTCCATATGATATTATTTACCTGCTGTTGAGTACAGCAAATAGGGTTGCATTGGTGGTGTTAGTTCCCCGATTAGAGAGTGAAAATTTGAAGGTGTTCATAAAATTAGTTCTCCAAATTTCATAGCAGTAAGGCTTGTGTTAAATTAATGGTTCATGTTGAATCTATTGAGTTTGCAATTGTTCGATTATAAATATTATGATAACTACAAATACACAATGTATAGTAAAGACATTGTGGAGGTGCATCTTTATTACCAAGAGATGATATAATGAGCCATTTTTTCCCCTTATTTAAAGGATGCACTAACATTAGAAATAGTACAAAAGAGATTTACTCAGCTACCGGTAATTCCTGGGACACAAAGTTTGTCCGTTCACCAGTGGCTAAAGATATTAGATCAGTGTCATTTGAAGTTCAGAAGAATGAGGTTTATCTTGTGGAAATATGTAAATCCTAAGAGGGCATGTCAGGGTGGATATTGAGATATTTCCACTAGTAAGAGAATCTCAAATGAGACAATATGGTTTCAAGATGAAGGAGTGGAGTTTAAAACTTAGGTACTTCCCACACAGAATAGAGAATCTCTGGAATTCTCTAGCCCAGAGGTTTGTGGAGCCTAGTTTATTGGAATACTAAAGAGGTAAAGTTTTGTGCATGGGGAATTTGGAGCTCTAGGAAACAGGCACAGAACAGGAGACTGGATCTGCTGCAGCTCAACAGTAATCGTTATTGAATATCAGGGAAGGGCCTGAGGTTCACAGGAGTCGGCCTCACCTATTCCTGTTCCTATTTACTGACTTTGTTGGGGACTGTCGAAGGACCTCGTAAAAGATCAACTTGAATGCCAATCTGAAACTCAGCCCGTGTAATGGAAAATCTCAGTTTTAAAATAGATGAAACTGTCACATTGCAAAAATAATTTTTGTCATTTATTACTGATGAGATAATCACAATAGTTTGCTAAAAATGGTTTTAATCAAATGTTTCATATTAGCTTATTTTCAGTCAATCATATTTTCTTTGCTTCTCATTTCAGCAACATAGAAAATACATTCTATTTTTGATCGGTTTTTAGTGATTTATCTTGTAGAAATGAAAGAATTATGGATTGGGTCCTTTTGAAGCCTACGATAACTTTGATTGAAAATAACTTGGATATTGTAAGACAGGACTCACATAGCAATGACTAGTGTATCTCACTCTTTTTGCTAACATCAGATGTAAACAGTAAATAGGCATGAGATGAAAATGAAATGTAGATTATATGATGGAATTGTTGAATTATTTTCAATGTGCAAAGAAAATAATTTGGAAGTATTTAGAAAAATAATCACTATTCCATGTGAATGAATTGCAGACTGAATGTTACAAAATACATATCTGGTATTGAGAGAAACTCATATTATTCATGAAAAGTTCAAATTTTGTAGATCAGAGTTATAAAATGTTTATTTTTGTAATTCAAATTTTTATTTTTATATATTATTTTACAAAGCAGCACAGCACATCATAGAGCAGATACAGTACAGCATATTTACACAACATATAAAACTAAGAAACAGAAAAAAACTAATTTAAGTTTAAATTAACATACAACCAAAATTGATCCCACGCATCTTGCACTTTTCCCTCACTCTTAATTCTTACCAACATGTGTTCATATGATGAAATCTTAACCATTTCCTCAGTCCATTCCCTCACAGTGGGACATCTGGGTTTTTTTCCAGTTTTGCAATATAATTCTTGCAGCTGTGATGAGACCCACCTTTAAAATAGTACATTTGTCATTGTTTACATTAGGTATCATTGTCCTATCACCCAGGAGACAAAGCCGTGGGCACAAGGGCAGTGTAGGACCCGACCAATTCCCCAACAAATCAATAACTTTACACCAAAATGGACGAACCATGGAACACTCCCAAATCATGTGAAAATATGTGCCCACCTCATTTTTACATTTCCAGCTTAAATGATTATCAACAATCCCCATTTTGTAGAGTCTAGTTGGTGTCCAGTAATATCTGTGTACTATCTTATACTGAATAAATTTCCCTCTCGCTTCCCTAATATGTCTACCCACATTTGATAAAATATTTGACCACTCATTATCTTCAATATCACTTCTAAGATCCTTCTGCCATACTGCTTTGAGATTGTTACACGGTTTATTGTGGAACGTACTAATGGATGAGGGTCAGGATGATTTCTGGTTATTTTGTCTTGTGCTGCAGTGGACGAGAAATGGATCCCACTTTTAATTACAATCCAAGGCTAGGTGAGGTCTGGTGAGGATTCTATTGGGCTGTTGTGTCCTTGGCTTCTGCCACGATAGAGGATTATTTGAGCGGATTTCTGCAGGGCAGCAGGCATCAGTGGCATTGAGCCCTGCCTATTCAGTGAAGGAGAATGCAGCAGAAAATTTAAACTCCCATGCTTGTATAATGCTTTTTTATCACGTGTAGTGAGAAGAATGAAAGTGTCTCTCTTAAGTGTGAAGTTCACGCAGTTGATTTTCTCTGTTTACATGTGAGTTGGCACAAGGATTGTGTTAAATTTTGACTTAGTTAAAATTTTTCACTTTGGAAATGAAGGGCTCACTTTATGCATATTCATAATGACAGCTGTGTTCTCTGCAGCTCTGTAACAAAAAGCATAATTTGACTTCTGATAATGACATAGTTATTTTGAATGATTATAGCTTTATGTGTGGGGTTGCTCCTTCTATTTTTGTGAGTGTGACATACTGGAGATTGAATTTCACTCACAGCCACTGTTTATAATGGCTATTTCTAGCCATTGAAGCCTTTTTAAAATTTGCTCAAACTATAACACTGATGCGAATGTGAAACACAGTGCTTGTTTTAAAACAAGTATCAGAAATAACAAAAACATCTGTACACAAAATATTTTTCCCTACCATTTTGTTCTTAATATTATACTGATTCTCTTTTTTTCTATCTGCCAAATATCCCATTTTACCATAAAGGTCTGGCAAAATACACTTCAGGATTGACAATATTCCAGTTAATGTTTCCTCAGTAAGGGGGGTATACAATCTGATTAAAGAGAAGTGACTTAAGCACGGGGGTGAATCGATCATGCTTTGGGCTTATGTTGCAACCAGTGGCACAGGGAGCATTTCACTGGTAGAGGGAAGAATGAATTCAATTTAAATACCAGCAAATTCTGGAAGCAAACATCACGCCGTCTGTAGCTGAAGATGAAAAGAAGATGGCTTCTACAACAGGATAATGATCCTAAACACACCTCAAAATCCACAATGGCCTACCTCAAGAGGCACAAGCTGAAGGTTTTGCCATGGCCCTCACAGTCCCCCAACCTAAACATCATCGAAAATCTGTGGATAGACCTCAAAAGAGCAGTGCACGCAAGACAGCCCAAGAATCTCACAGGACTAGAAGTCTTTTGCAAGGAAGAATGGGCGAAAATCCCCCAAACAAGAATTAAAAGACTCTTAGCTGGCTACAGAAAGCGTTTACAAGCTGTGATACTTGCCAAAAGGGGTGTGACTAAGTACTGACCATGCAGGATGCCCAAACTTTTGCTTCAGGCCCTTTTTTGTTATTTTGAAACTGGAAAAGATGGAAATAAAAAAAAGTAATCTTGCTTAAAATATTAAAGAAATGTGTCATCTTTAACTTTATGCCTTTTGGAAATCAGGTCATCTTTTACTCGCTTAGCTATTCACAGTAACAGAAATTTTGACCAGGGGTGCCCAAGCCTTTGCATGCCATTGTATTTTGTTGATCATTACAGAATGTCTCACTGGTGCTTCCTTCTCCCCTCTCTCCCCATCCTCCCCTCTCTCCCCATCCTCCCCTCTCCCTACATCTTTTCCCAAACATGATTCCTCACTCCCTGCCCCCTTCCCACTCTCAGTCCACAATAGAGGCCCATATCAGAATCAGGTTTATCTTCACTCACATATGACATGAAACCTGTTTATTTTTGTGGCAACAGTACAGTGCAATACATAAAATTACTACATAGAGTATCTACTACATAGATACCAGAGCTCTGGGCTGTTGATCCAAGGAAAATAGTTGTTATATTAAACCGACACACAAAAAATACTGGAGGAATTCAGCAGGTCAGGCAACATCTATGGAAATGAATAAGCAGTTGATGTTTCGGGCTGAAAACCTTCAGGACTGGAAAGGAAGGGGGAAGATGCCAGAATAAAAAAAGGTGGGGGGGGGGGGAAGGAGGATAGATAGAAGGGCAATAGGTGAAGCCAGGTGGATAGGAAAGGTAAAGGACTGGAGAGGAAGTTCTCTAATGGGAGGGGATGAGTGGACCATAGGAGGGAGGGAAGGGGCCTAAAACCTATTTCAATTACTGATCCTACCTGCCTTTTGGTTGACCTATTCTACTTTGTGAGGACCATTTTCCAGTTCTTAATAATTTTGCGCTTTCTGCTTGCTGAGTTGGAAGCTTGCTGTATGCTTTCTCGATGCTGGCCTTGCACAGCTTTTTCACCAAAATCCAAATAAAAGAATGTGGGTGGGGGTGTTCAATGTTCAGGTATCACTATTTTGTGAGGCACATTTTTGAAGATTTTGATCTGAGATAAATGGAAATTTTTTTTTGAAAAACAGGAGACTGGATGTTGTGTGTCGGTCTTCTCAAATTGTTGACAGATTGTACTGATGCACAAGAAGTATTTCAGTGGCGTCGGAATTTGTAACTGAGGGACTGAGATTTAATTGCAAATATCTGGATGATCCTTTGAGTAATAGGGCATTAATTTTCAGGGCAGATGTTATGCTGTTGGAGGATGTACAATGCAGGACTTGTGTGGTTTAATTATGAAGACAGGTTTAATGAATCTGGCTTGAATCCATCGTGAGGCCCTCTATTAGTTGGGGTGATCCGTGGATGATGTGGCCCAGCTCTCTCCGTGATATGCAAGCCAGGGCAGTAGGATATGGAGAGTGAGCTGTTGCCCAAGCAACAGGCTCCCCCTCTCCACGCAGCTGATGAATCCAAAGGAACAGCAGAGACGGCTACAATTTGGTACCAGTGGCGATGCAGGAGTTGCTGGTCAGCATTGAATTCAATGTCGGAGTCCTTTTGGACCCAGCCTTCACCATGAGTGGGTGTAGCCTCAAGGCAGTGGAGGTTTGAGATCAGTTTCCCTTCTCCTCAATGAGCTGGCAACCACAGCTGACAAGCCACATCTGCCTGAAACGACTGGTTTTAAGAGCAGTAACCCTCCTTTGCCCCTTCTCTTGCCAATAGAATGGCTCAGCCGAGCTTAGTAGCTAAGCTGCCCGTGAAGGCCGGGAGTTGGACTTGTTTGTGAGAGGCTACTTGAGATTCACGCCATTGGGAGCTTTTAATGGATAGTAGGAGCTTATCCCCACTACTCCCAACCCAGCTATGACAACCTTGAGGAGTGATTTAATCATGGTGCTTGAAATGACAAATTCAAAGGAATAAAAAGAAACTATTCAGAGCCAGAATGAATAATCATAAAATGAACTAGACTTTTTGGGAATTGAGATGCACTTCTTTCCCAAAAAATTGTAAAGCTTAAACTCTCCCAATAAAGGCCGTGCTGGAAGTAATCAGTACAAAAATCAATCGCAACCTTTATAAGGATATCAAGGGTTAAATAGTAATGGTCGTCAAATTGAGTCCAGGTGCACATCAGTAGTGGTACGTTTGAAAAATGACATGTTCCAGTGAAATAGTAGAACTACCGGTACTTGCACCTAGTGTACATATTCAGCCACAAATTGAGTTACCAGTACTACTTTGGAAATAAATGTGAAACAGATCTAATTAGTAATGTTTTCTATTTTCTTCTGTATGAATGCTTTGTCACAATGAATATACATTACAATTTGTTACAGTGCTGGAGATGTTTAGCAAGATGCATTGTGTTGCAACTGCTCCTTGATGACTCAAGCACCTAATTTGACAAAATAAAACTATTAGTTGTTCTATTTCCTTCGGCTACAAGAAAGAACTGTTTTAACCAGGAAATTTGTAAACAGCCCAATGTAGAGCGTCAACAGTCCATGGTTTCATAAAATGTCATAGTTTTTTGTACAGTAATTAGAATGTAATGGAGTTTGTTTTTTCTAGTATTCATTTCCCCTTTGTGTTCTGTGAGGACTACCACGACAAATACTATTGTACTATTTCATTTACACTGGCTCTCTTCTTGTTGATAGCACACCTTTAATAGATCATGCTATCATTAATCAATATGTTTACATCATTAAATAATAATCAGTGAACAAATGCAATGAATGAGCATTTAACTGCATTGGATTTGCATATCAGTTTTAGCTTTATTTGCTTTATTACATATTTGCATCTTCCAAATGTGGAAGATGAACTTGGGTTAACTGAGATGGAGTGATTATCAAGTCCCAAATGTGTGTGTGTGCGCTGGAGCACTTTGAATCTGTTCTGTTCTTTGCAGTCTGGCTTATTTACTGCTCGCAGTCATCTTCCACTATGGCTGTTAATGTGGTTGCATAGCAAGTTTGCAGCTTTCTTATTGTCACTGCAGGGAAAGCACTCTAAGTATTAAATTGCATGACTCATCATGTTTCTTATCTGAAACACTGAAGATGGGAAAGAGGATAGGGTATTTTAATAAATAAACCTGTAACTTGTATTTTTATACTTCAAACCAGCTATACGCTTTTGCAAGGCCAAACTTCTTGTAAGCAGCTGTACCTGTGACACTTTCTTACTGTATTATTGTGATAGCTGACACATCACTGGAATAGTTAGAGAATGTAACCTTTCGATTCAAAATTGATTTTTGCTTTAAAAAATTATCCAGTAATTTGAATTTTAAAATGTGTATAATAGCAGAGGCTATTTGAAGATGAATGATAAATTGTAGTTTAAGATATTTCTAATCATACCAAGCATAAATTCGTAATGTGGTTGTCAATCTGTTTGAAATGGCTTATTTGGAACATGCTACCTAAATTATGTAGCTAAATAAAGTGATAGAATGCAAGCAACACATGACAAAACATCGAGTTTTCCAAGAGCTTTTTAATCATTCAATAGGCATGCTGTATCTGGGGTCCTAATGGTCTATTCACCATAGCTCTGTCACATAATACTAATAATATGTAGGAACTGAATGTCATTGTCCCATACGCCATCCCTGGGATTTGGAGTATTCTCAGGGTAGATGTGAAAGACGGTGTTAAGGCAAGAGGCCTTGTTGTGTTGCTGTGCAGCTACTGGTTTCTAACTCTTACTGGTATTCACTAACACATTATTGCCCTAATATCCACTCAATTCTCTCACTTGCAACTAATAATTTTAATTTGCATTCACTCAGTCCCCTCAACTCACCTCTTTACTCATATTAACCTTGTTAATAGCATTCATCATTCATTCATAATGACAGCCATGTGTTTACTTAGAAACTTGAACCTGGTTATCAGTGCAAACATATTTCAGAGGCAACGTCAAATAAAATCTGACACCAAGCAGCAAAAAGAGATTCTGACCAGGTGATTAAAATATTGATCTTCATGGTGGAAAAGGAAGGAGACAGTTTTAATGAGTAATTGGTGGAGCAGTTACATGTAGTGATAATCAGCAGCCAGAATTAAAGGAGCTTTGATTTCTGGTATCTGAGTGAGTGAGTTAAAGCTAGAGGAAATTATAGACAGGGACAGATGATGTCAGAGTGGACTTTGAATTTTAAAATCAAGGCAATGCTTACTCAGGAGCTAATGTGCATTAAAACACACGGGCTTGTGGTTGCAACACACACAAAATGCTGGAGGGACTCAGCAGGCCAGGCAGCATCTATGGAAAAAAAAGTACAGTTGATGTCTTGGGCCGAGATCCTTCAGCAGAACTGGAGAGAGGAGTAAAGACAAATAGAGATAAAAGGAGGGGGAGGGGAAGGAGAAACACAAGGTGAAAGGTGAAACTGGGAGGGAGAGAAGTTCAGAACTGGGACGTTGGTTGGTGAAAGATAAAGGGCTGGAGAACGGGCAATCTAATAGAGGACAGAAGCCCATGGAAGAAAGAAAAGGGGGGGGGGGAGGAGCACCAGAGGGAGGCAATGGGCAGGCAAGGACATAAGGTGAGAGAGGGAAAATGGAATGGTGAATGGAGGGCATTACTGGAAGTTCGAGAAATAAGTGTTCATGCCATCAGATTGGAGGCTACCCAGACAATATAAGGTGTTGCTCCCCCAACCTGAGTGTGGCCTCATCGTGACAGTAGAGAAGGCCAAGCTGGGTTTGGTGGTGGGATCCCGTTGGAGATGGCAGAAGTTATGGAGAATTATGTGCTGGTCATGGAGGCTGGTGGGGTGATAGGTGAGGATAAAATGAACCCTATCCCTGATAGGGTGGTGGGAGGATGGGCTGAAAGCAGACGTGCACGAAATGGAAGAGATGTGGTTGAGGGCAGTGTTGATGGTGGAGGAAGGGAAGCCCCTTTCTTTGAAAAATGAGGACATCTCCTTTGTTCTGGAATGAAAAGCCTCATCCTGAGAACAGATGAGGTGGAGACGGAGGAATTGAGAGAACGGGATGGCATTTTTACAAGTAACAGTGTGGGAAGAAGTATAGGCCAGGTAGCTGTGAGAGTCTGTGGGTTTGTAATAGACATCAGTTGATAAGCTGTATCCAGAGATTGAGAAAGGTGAGGGAGGTGTCAGAAATGGGCGAGGTAAATTTGAGGGCAGGGTGGATGTTGGAGGCAACGAGCTCCTCATGGGTGCAGGAAGGTTGTGGCTGAAAAGATTTGGTGTCCATTACAGTCCAGCTGGCAGAGATTTGGATGATCTTAAATTAGCAGACGGGATGCTGGTCATGAGTACACTGGGGAAAGGCATGGCTGTTGCTTTCAACAGATCATCTGAGGCATAGGTAAAGTCGGGCAATGTCCAGAGTGTTGAAGTGTATTTGGAACGATCATACCTTGAGGTAATGGGAACGGATGAGGCCTTTCAACAAATCAACTGAGTCTTGGGTAATGTTTGTCAATAAAGAGATGGTTTCATCTAAAACAACAAACACTGGAAAAAAAAATCAGTCAAGGTGTGGTAGGAGAAATGTAAGGAGTTTTCCTTCCTATTGAAAATTTCCTTGGATCTCTCTCACAGTCCTGGCATAGGACTGCAATCCTGAAGCTTTGCCGATTTACTTTTCCAAGCATGTTGTCTGATTTGCTGAGTTTTACCAGCATTATTTTCTGTTGTTCCAGAATTCCAGTATTTAAACTTTTTTCTAATTTTCATTCAGAAGGTGAAAATGGTGCCATTGGGTTTTATCAATGCAGGATGAAATAATCTGGTCCTTTTTTAAAAAAAAACTGGTTTCAGGAAAGAGGATGGAGTTTATGGCCAAGGCGCAGAGCCTTTGGCTGAGATTGAATCTGGTGGCTTTGGATTACCCAATATTTAGTTAAAGAAAATTACTGCCCCGCCCGGTATAAAAGACAGTAAAATTGGTGAGGTGGAACTAAGTGGCACTTGCACGCAGCTGAACACTTGTATGGGGAAGTTTTTGGCTGATGTTGCCCAGAGGCCGTATGTAGGTGAAAATGAGATGAATGAGGTACTTTTGCAATCAGTGTCTGTGCTGCACTGTTTCCACACTCAGTGGATGTGCATATTCACAAGGTCAGTCTCAGGCACCATCTTATTGATTTTTAAATCTATCTCTTGTCTATTTATTGACGCAAGCTTCTATAGATGCCACATACAAAATGCTGGAGGAACTCCACAGATCAGGCAGGGTCATGAAGGGTCTCGGCCTGGCGTGTTAACTGTTTACTCCTCTCCATAGATACTGCCTGACCTGCTGAGTTCCTCCAGCATTTTGTATTTCGTGAGTTTGTATTTTGTGTATATTTATTGATAATGAATGCCAGACCAGATTTTTATATTCAAGACTTTGGCTGGAGTTTAAACATAAACTAGTTACTTAGATGTGAGCATGCTAATATCAGATCCAGGACTGACACCCTCAGTCTATACTTTGTGTCTGACATTCCCTCACCCGACTTGTGTCAAACTTGCAGTGTGTGTTGAGCCTGAAGTTTGGAAGAATTACAAGGATAGTTTGTGCTCAGATCTCATTGACTTTAATTGTCATGAAAAGTCACACCGAAGGCAGCTGCAGCCAGGCAGTAGTAATCAGGCCTGTACCCCGTAAAGGAAAAGCATGTAGTGGACACTTTCCCACAGCTGGGGGAATACAACAGCCAAAGATGGCAGACTTTGGTGGGAACAAGTCTCTGCCTTACAGATACTGCTGTAGAATCGTAAGTGGGGTGCAGGAAGTATGAGCCATCAGAAAGTATCGTGAAGTCTGTAGGAGCAGAATTGGGTTGGGTTTACTCCAACATTAGACCATAGCTGATCTATATTCCCTTTCAACCCCATTCTCTCACCTGCTCCCCATAAAATTTGACACCCTTACTAATCAAGAACACGTCAGCTTCTGCATTAAATATACCCAATGACATGGCTTTTATGTTCAAATGTACAATGAATTTCACAGATTCTCCACCCATTAGTCAGAGCTGGAGTTACACCACAAAAAGTCTTGATTCAATGCAAGATGATGTTCAAACATGATCGGGGCCAGTGAATGCATCTTCATCTCCCACACATTCAGCTGCAACACTAATCTCACACATTGGTATTTAATACATCCCAACTTATTAGACATGATTTCTATCAAGAATTTTTTTAATTATCTGATCGTCCCAATACTGTTTCTCATGTTATCAGAATTCCAATGTTAACACTTACCTCTCAGAGCTTCTACAAACTACCAGCTATTCTATGAGGCAATCTCATTCCGAGGTCAATTGCACAATAATTCACCAATACAACCCCACTCTCTTGTCGGAGGAAATGTACCCAACCATAGCATTCCCTTTACAAATGGGTGGCTCGAATGGCTCAGTTCCTCAGAAGAAACAGTCCTGTCCATCATTAGAATTGTCATGGCAGAAGTCATGGGCACAGGAGATGCAGAAATCACAAAAGACAGAGTAATTATGGCTGATTGCTCCTTGTCACATTCAGCTGCCCCTCAACCTATAACTTTTTGACTTACAAGATGCATTTGCTGTCATCAGAGTCACCTTCTCTCCTTTTGGCACCATGCTTGTTCCCTAACAGGACCTAGCAGAGCCAGGCCGAGTCTGTCCTGTCATTTCTCCGACACAAATCCATCAGTTCAAGGCATGAGACTAGGCATGATTTTGCTGCTAAATCAGAGGTAGTATCGGCTGGTACTGCACCACTTGTCAGAAATCGGCTGCAGCTGTCGTGGAGGGAAAAGGGTAACCCTGGTACTAACTTCACAGAGGGGAGAGCTTTCTCACAGGTTCTGAACTGGTAGATTCTCCTGTGGACTAAGGAGATTTAAGAGCATATGTGAAACAAGGTGTCAGCACTATTGCATACCCCAGAAACCATGAACCTAAGGAGCACGGGGAAATTTGCACTGTGCTTAGATCATTAACCAATTCTTTCCATTCTGCTCCTCTTCAACACTGGGCAGTCCAAACGTCATGCTGGGTCTTTCAGCATTCTGTTGCCACAAAAGTAGATGTCTGCCAGCCTCTGGGTGTTATTGTGGGAATTCATCATGGCTTCCAGCACCAGTGTTGAACAGGGTCCTTCATCTCCACTAAGATTTCTCCCAAACAATGCATTCTCCCTGACTCATAAACTACCATTTCTTCCTCTCCCCATGCTCCCTCCTGCCCTCAGCACACTCTTCCCCCAGTACATACACTCCTTTACCCTTCTCCCTTCCCAATCCCCCTCCAATTTTTAAGTCCAGTTCTCTTGAATCTCTCATTTTTCTTGGCAATGCATGGGACATTTGACCTATTGAGTCAAGGCTGATTCTTGGAGTGATCACATCAATCATGTTCCCAACTATTTTTTGATAGTCCTTTCTTCCTCATGCCCATCATCTCTGCTCTGATTTTCCCACCACTCACCTACCCTAGGGGTAACTTAAAGGAACCCATGAACCTGCCAGCTGGTGCACCTGTGGGACGGGGGAGGAAGCTGGAGTACCCACGTGGTTACAGGGAGCGTGCGTGACTCAGATAGACAATATCAAATCCAATTGTTGAAGCTGCGACAGAGTAATGCTAACTTTCTCATTCTCCTTGCTTGATCACTTCCTTTCCCTATTTCCCCTCACCTGCAGGACAAATGTGCAAATTCTTTCTTTCTTTCCCATACTCAGAAAAGTAATGGATGTGTGGAATATTCTGCCAGGTTGTACTAGCCTCCCAGCTTCTGTCATGGAGGACCTCCATCACATATGACATGCCCAAGTCCCATTGATACCACATAGGAGCCTGAAGACACACACTCAAGAGCTTCTTCCCTACCACCATCAGATTTCTGAATGGATAATAAACATATGTAAACTACGTCATTTTTTAAAAAATCTCTTTTTGCGCTACTTAGGTACTACTTCAAATCTATGTTATAGTATCTTCACTATGTGTTGCAATGTACTGTTAGGGCTTTGTGACTGGACTGACTGAAATGGATGTCCAAGATCTTCTCTGTCAAGGAAAATTGCTGGACAACAGTCAGTTCATTCAATTTAATAGCCGTGCTGGTTGGTTTAGTAGTTGCCCTGTGTGCAACAGTTTTAGGATCTCATTGGTCACTTAGCTCTGCCCCCACTGAATCTTGTGAAGTTTATTGGAATTTAACAAGTCTTACATTTTTCCATTAGAGATACTAACAGAAAGATTAGAAAACTCTCAAAAAGAATGTATATTTTGATCTGCTACATTTCTGTGTCCATTAGAGTTGAGAACAGTCTATTGACTTGGCATATTAGACCATAAGACAGGAGCTGAATTAGACCACTTGGCCCACCAAGCCTGCTTCACCATTCCATCATGGTTGATTTATTATCCCTATTCTCCTGCTTCTCCCTGTAACCTTTGGTGTCCTCATTAATCAAGAATCTATCAAACTTCTCCTTAAATATACCTAATGGCTTGTCCTGCACAGCCATCTGTGGCAATGACTTCCATCCCTCTATTTTGAGGCTGTACTCTCTGATCCTAGACTCTCCAAATATAGGAGACATCCTCTCCACATCCACTCTATATGGACATTTCAAAATTCAAAAGGTTTCAATGAGATTTTTCCCTCATTCTTATAAACTCCAGTGAGTACAAGTCTGGAGCCATCAGATGAGCCTCATGTGTTAACCCTTTTATTTCTGGGATCATTCTCGTGAGCCTCCTCTGGCCCCTCTCCAATTCCCGCACACCTTTTTTAGATAAGGGGCCCAAAACTGCTCTCAGTACTCTGAGTGAAGTTTGACCAATGTCTCATAAAGCCTCAGAATTAAATCCTTGCTTCTATATTCTAGCCCTTTCAGAATGAATGCTAACATTGCACTTGCCTCCACTCAATCTGCAAGTTAACCTTTTAGGAGATTCTGCACAAGGACAACGAAGTCCTTCAGCATCTTTGATATTTGAATTTTCTTGCCACTTGGAAAATGGTCTATGCCTTTATTTCTTCCACCAAAGTGCATGACCATACACTTCCCTACACCATATTCCATCTGCCACATCTTCCCCATTCTTCCAACCTAAGTCCTTCTGCAGACACCCTGCTTCCTCAACACTACCTGCCCCTCTACCTATCTTTATATCATCTGCAAACTTGACCACAAAGCCATCAATCCCTTCATCCAAATCATTGATAAATAATGTGAAAAGAAGTAATGCTAACCCTGCAGCACACCACTAGTCAACCAAAAAAGGTCCCCTTTACTCCCACTGTTTGCCTCCTACCACTCAGCCAATCTTCTATCCATGCTAGTATCTTTCCTCAGGCTTTTGTTAAATAGCCTTATGTGTGGCACCTTATCAAAAGCTACTTAGCAAGAGCCCAAGGGAAGATACTAGCATGGATAGAAGATTGGCTGACTCTCCATTGTCTATCCTGCCTGGTATTTTCATAAAGAATTACAACCTATTTATCAGGCAGCTTTTCCCCCTAAGGAAACCATGCCGAGTTTGGCCTATTTTATCATGTGTCTTCAAGTACCCCGAAATCTCGTCCTTAATAATGGACTCCAACATCTTTCCAACCACTGAAGTCAGCCTAACTGGCCGATAATTACCTTTCTTGTGCTTCTTTGAAAGAGCTTTCATTAGATATTACAGCCTCAGTGAGAGAAGTGACATTTGAAGAGTCCTCCAGTGATTCTTGAAAGATCATTACTATTGCCTCCACAACTCTTCAGCCACCTCTTTGAGAACCCTGGGGTGCAGTCCACCTGGTCCACGTGACTTCAGACAGTTCCCAAGCCCCTTCACCTTAGTAATAGCAGCAACATTCACTTTATCCGTGCCGCTCACATTTCTGCCATTCTGCTACTGTCTTCCAAAGTGAAGACCGATGCAAAATACTCAAGTTCACCTGCCAATTTTTTGTCCCCCATTACTACATCTCCAGCATTATTTTCCAGTGTCCGATAATCACTCTTGTCTCTCTTTTGCTCTTTATACAGTATATCTTATATTATTGGCTAGCTTATCTTCATATTTCATCTTTTCTCAATTTATGGCTTTTTAGTTGCTTTTTAGTTGCCTTCTGTTGGGTTCTAAAAGCTTTCAATCCTCTTAACTTCTGACTAATTTTTGCTATTTCATATGCCCTCTCTTGCCTTTGATTCCCCTTGTCAGCCATGGTTGCCTCATCCTCCCATTAGAATGCTTCTTCATCTTTGGGATGTCCCTTTCCTGTGTCTTCTGAATTGTTCCCAGAAACTCCCACCATTGCTGTTCTGCTGTCATCCCTGCTGGTGCCCACTTCCAATCAACTTTGGCCAGCTCCTATCTCATGCCTCTGTAATTCCTTTCACTCCACTATGATACTGATACATCTAATTTTAGCTTCTACTTAAACTGCAGTGGGTATTCTATCTTATTATGATCACTGTCTCCTAAAGGTTCCTTTGTCTTCAGCTCCCTAATCAAATCTGGTTCATTACACTACATCCAATCCAGAACTGCTACTCCCCTTGTGGGCTCAACCACAAGCTGCTCTAAAAAGCCATCTCATCAGTATTTTACAAGTTCTCTCTCTTGGGATCCAGCACCTACCTGATTTCCCCAGTCTACCTGTGATTTAAATTCGCCATGACTATCGCAAATTTGCCCTTTTGACATGTCTTTTTTTTAATCTTCCATTGTAATTTGTAGCCCACATCCCGGCTACAGTTTGGATGCCTGTATATAACTTACATCAGGGTCTTTTTATCCTTGTAGCTACTTTACTTACAAGGATTCTAATCTTCCGATCTTCTGTCAACTCTTTCTAAGGATTTGATTTCATTTTTTTACCAACAGAGCCACTCCAACCCCTCTGCCTACCTGCCTGTCCTTTCAATACCAGGTGTATCATTGGATCTTAAGCTCTCAGCTATAATCTCCTTTCACCCAGACTCTGCAATGCCCACAATATCATACCTGCCAATCTCTAACTGCGTTACAAGATCATCTACTTTACTCCATCTACTGTGTGCGTTCACATAAAACATCTTCAGTCATGTATTCATCACCCTTATCGGTTTTATTTCATATTTTTATTTACCAGGACAGAAACAGGCCCTCTGGCCCTTTGAGCTGTACCGCCCAGCAGCCCCCAATTTAATCCTAGTCTCATCGTGGGACAATTTACGATGACCAATTAACCTACCAACCGGTACGTTGTTGGACTGTGGGAGGAAACTGGGGTACCCGGAGGAAACCCACGCCGTCACAGGGAAAATGTACAAACTCCTTAGAGGCAGTGGCGGGAATCGAACCCAGGTCGTCAGTATTGTAAATCATTGTGCTAACCACTGTGCTACCTACTGCTACTCTTCAATTCATCCCACTGACTGCAATTCTGCCTTATCATCTACCTGTCCTTCCTCACAGTCTCACCACACACTGCATCTAGTTGTATACCAACTGCCCTATCCTCAGCCCGATCATTCTGGTTCCTTACTCTCTGCCAAATTATTTAAAACCCTCCCCAACAGTGCTAGAAAACCTGTCTGCAACGATATTAGTCCCTCTCAGGTGCAGGTGTAACCTTTTCTGTAACAAGCCCTTTTTGTACAGGTCATACCTCCCCAGAAGTGATGCCAATGACCCGGAAGTCTAAAACCCTGCCCCCACACCACTCTGTCAGCCCCACATTCATCTGCCAAATCATACTGTTCTTACTCTCACTTGCTAGTGGCACATGCAGCAATCCAGAGATTACTACCCTGGAGGTCCCGCTTTTCAGCTTTCCACCTAACTTACTATATTCTCTCTTCATGACCTCCTCCCTGTTCCTATCTATGTCGTTGATCCCAATATGTGCCACAACTTTCAGCAGTTCCCCCTCCCCGTTAGAATGCTGAGGACGGGATGGGAGACAGCCCTGGCACCTGGGAGGAAACGTACCTTCTGGGAGTCTCTTTCACACCCACAGAATCTCCCATCTGCTCCCCTGACTATGAAATCTCCTGTCATGACTGCACTCCTCTTCTCCCCTCTTCCCTTTTGAGCCACAGAGACAGACTCAGTGCCAGAGATCATATTGCTATGTCTTCTCCCCAGTAGGTTGTTCCCCCCCCCCCCCACCAACAGTATCCAAAGCAGTATACTTATTATTGAGGGGAACGTCCCCAGGGTTATTCTGCACTGGCTACCTGCTCCCTTTCCCTCTCCTGACAGTCACCCAGGTACCTGCCTCCTGCAACTTAGGAGTGACAGAAAAAGAGTGACCTCCCTGTAGCTCCTCTCTATACCCTCCTCATTTTCACTGTCTGAACCAAGGGTTGTCCGTTTGCAGCTCCAGTTCTTTAACATGGTCTCTAAGGAGCAGCAGCTCAGAGAAATTTGTGCAGTTGTAGTTATCAGGGAGACTGGAGTTCTCCCAAAGTTCCCACCTCTCACACAAGGAACATACCACTAAATCGGAAGCCACTCTCAGCACACTAGCACAATACAAACAGAGGGAAAAACTTGGAGCCTCCGTCTATCTGCCCAACTAGCAAGCCCACTGTAATTAGTCTTGACATACAACTACTCACCAGGCCTGAGGCTGCCTGTGGGAGTGCTGATGCAAGGTTTCAATCTGAAATGTCAACAGTTCCTTTCCTGCCACGGATGCTGCTTATCCCACCAACAGATTGTTTCTTGCTGAGACTGTCTGACTGCTTAGTAGCAGGGATCACATCTAATTCATTTCACCCCACCTTTCTCTCTGGTCCTGAGAGATGATCACACCTGAAGACCCCAAGCACAGTTTAAACCTGTTAAACATCATGCACTTTCAGTAGAGTTGTTACCACTGTGCTCTCAGATTCTTCCATTCTGATAGTCAATAGTGTTATTGAGAGGCTGAGAACTTACAAATTGGTGAGAATAAATGTCTGAATTTCCCGAGTGACATTGGTGTAGCCTGTACATCAGTCATTTCTCGTTTGTGTTTCCACTACCTTCACTCATCGTGGTTCCTAATTCTTTTTGCTAACAGACCTTAACCTAACAGAGTTATTATCTCCGGTTCACTATCTGGGCAAGAGTCACATATTTTCACCACTTTTTCTGTGGTCAAGTTCATCCTCCAGTCACTCATGAATGACAAATATTAACTTTAAGGACCTCATGCCTTTTATGGTCTTTCCCCTTCAAACCCCCTCCACCATCCTCCCAATTACTCTGGAAAAGGAACTAAATTTCTCCCCGCCCCCACAAATGAAACCTTAGTCTTAACTACTCCAAATATTTGCACCTGAATTGATGTACTCAAGGGACTGCATGGTTGATCCATGTAAGCTCAATCTCTTATGACTTAGTATCTCACTGATGAGTTGTACTCCCCACTAGCGACTGTGACGGAAATAAATGCCGTAATCCAAGACATAATCCAACCAGAGCTGAACAGAAATCCCATCCCATTGCATTCAAGCCCTCATGAGATAAAGACTAACCTTTTCAATTATCTTTGTACTTGCTCCAATAGCCTTAAATGTTTTCCTAATTCCTAGCTTCAAAGCATTAAGAATACGTCGTAGATAGACATTATGCTGTTTTTAAAAAAAAATTATAGATAAAGTACGCACCAAGCCCTCCAATCCAATGAGCCCACGCTGCCCAATTACACTCATGTGACCAGTTAACCTATTAACCCATAGAGCTTTGGAATGTAGGAGGAAACGAGTACCCAGGTGATGGGGAGAATTCCTTACAGACAGTGGTGGAATTGAACCCGGGCCGCTGGCCTTGTTACAGTGTAAACGCTAACCGCTGTGCTACTGTGCTGCCCTTGATCGCAGGCAATGCCAGGAGTAATGAAGGTGAAACATAACTGGGCATTGGATTTCTGGATCCACTTCACAGCTTTGCCTTAAATACACTCAACATCCTGGCCTCCACAGCTGCACGTGGCAACAAATTCCACCATCCTTTGACTAAAGAAATTTCTCCGCATCTCTGTTTTGAAAGGGTGCCTCTCTATCCTGAGGTTGTGCCCTCTTGTCCTAGACTCTCCCACCATGAGAAACTTCCTTTTCACATCTACTCTGTCTATGCCTTTCAACATTCAAAAGGTTTCAATGAGATCCTCCCTCTTCCTTCTGAATTCCTAGCGAGTACAGCCCCAGAACCATCAAACCATTCCTCAGATGATAACCTCCTCTAGACCCTCTCCAATGCCAGTACATCTTTACTAAGATGAGGGGCCAAAACTGTTCACAATTCTCAAGGTGAGACCTCACCAGTGCCTCCTTGCTCTTGCACTCTGGACCTCTTGAAATGAAGGCTAACATGGCATTTGCCTTCCTCACCACTGACTCAACCTGCAAGTTAACCTTCAGGGTGTTCTGCACAAGGACTCTCAAATCCCGATACATCTCAGATTCCTGGGTTTTCTCCCCGTTTAGATAATAGTCCGTACACTCATTTCTACTACCAAAGTGCATGACCATGCATTTTCAAACATTGTATTTCATTTGCCACTTTCTTGCCCATTCTCCTAATCTGTCTAAAGTCCTTCTGCATCCCACCTGTTTCCTCAATGCTACCTGTCCCCCCTTCGATCTCTGTATCATCGGCAAACTTGGCAACAAACCTATTTATTCCATCATCTATGTCATTTATATACAGCATAAAAAGAAGTGGTCCCAACACCACCCCTGTGGAACATCACTAGTCATTGTCAGCCAACCAGAAAAGGATCCTTTCATTCTCACTCATTGCCTCCTACTAATCAGCCAATGCTCTAACAATGTTAGTAACTTACCTGTAATACCATGGGCTCTTAACTTGGTAAGCAGCTTCATGTGTGGCACCTTGTCAAAGGCCTTCTGAAAGTCCAAATATACAACATCCACTACATCCCCTTTATCTATCCTACTTGTAATCTCCTCAAAGAATTCCAACAGGTTCGTCAGGCAGGATTTTCCCTTAAGGAAACAATGCTGACTTTGTACTATCTTGTCCTGTGTCATCAAGTACTCCATAACCTCTTCCTTAACAATTGACTCTAACATCTTCCCAACCACTGAGGTCAGGCTAACTGGTCTATAATTTCCTTTCTGCTGCCTTCCTCCTTTCTTGAAGGGTGGAGTAACATTTGCAATTTTCCAGTCCTCTGGCACCATGCCAGAGTACAATGAATTTTGAAGGATTTTTACAGCCATGGGAGCACAGACAGTGGTTTTGTATCTCCTTGACTAAACTCTTGTTTTTGACATAGATTTCAGTTTAAGGCTCTGCTAGAGCTTCACCATTCTACATCCAAGCAATGAAAGTAGTTTACATGGGTGGTTTCTGATGGCCACAAAATACTTGTCATACAATAGCAGAGTGTGACTTTTCAGGGAAGTGTTAGGAGAACTAAGCTTGCAATTTTTGCTAGGACAAATCAGAAGCTTACAAGGGATTTTCAAGTGCAAGATAGATTCCTGTGAAGTACATTTGTTTTGCTATTTACTGACAAACTTGTAAGCTCCATCTTTAGCAGTAGATGGCATTTTCCTACTGCCTTTCACATGATGTATTTCACAAGGATCTAGTCTTATGGATTTACAGTCTGTTTATTTTCATTGAAAGGCTCCTTCACTTCCAGTTAATTTCCTGAGTCTTAGCGTTGACCCAGGGAATTCAATAAGGTTGCAGAAAATTTCAGAATGGTTTGATTGATATAGTTTGGCAGAAAGGTAACTTACAACACTAATGGCAACATCCTGAAGAATATTGATGTAGACAGGGACCTTGTGGGTCCGAGTCTATGGCTTCCTGAAAGTGCCTGCACAGTTGATAGGGTAGTAATAAAGTCGTATGGAATGCTTGCCTTTATTAGTTGAAGCACTGAATTCAAGAGTGAGGAGGTTACATTGCAGCTTTAATAAAACTCTGTCTCTGGAGTATTGTGTTTAGTTTTGGTCACCCCATTATAGGAAGGATGTAAGGGTTTTGAGATGGTGCAGAATAGGTTTACCAGCATTAGAGGGCATGTGCTATGGGTTAGACAAATTTGTGTTGATTCCGCTGGAGCAGAGGAGGCTGAGGGGAAAACTTGATAGAGCTTTATAAGATTGAGAAGCATAGAATAGACAATGCTGATCTTTTACCCCACAGTTCAAATGTCTAACATTAGAAGGCAAGCATTTAAGGTGAGAGGGAGCAAGTTCAAAGAGGATATGCGAAGCAAGAAATTTTTTTAAACACACACAAAATGGTGGTGTCTGGAATGCACTGCCAGTGATGCTGATGAAGTAAATATGATAGAATTGTTTAGGAAGCTCTTAGATAGACACATGAATGTGTAGAAAATGAAGGAATATTGTCATTGTGTTTAGTTAAGCTTTAAATTAGATTGGCAGAACATTGTGGGACATAAGGGTTGTCTTGTTCTGTACTATTCTATGTTCTAGAAATGGAACACAAAATTCTGCTCGGGGGATTACATGTATCCTCAATGCAATGTGTTCTTTCTTTCCCAGAGTGAAGGCCATCCACTGCACTGCAAGGAAGGGGAGAGTGTCAGAGTAGGGGTGGCACTGCAGTGTAGTGGTTAGCACAGTCCCTTTACAATGCCAGCAATCACTGATTGGGGTTCAATTCCCATCCCTGCCTGTAAGGAGCTTGTATTCCCCAAGACCGTGTGGGTTTCCTCCCATGTTCCAAAGATGTACAAGTTAGGTTTGGTAACTGGTGGGCACCCCGGAAGTGTGCCGACAATTACAGGCTGCCCTCCAGCACATTCTCGATGCAAAACACAAAGGTGCATTTCACTGTATGTTTGAGGCCTTGATCGTGTGGATGGTCAGAGGCTTTTTCCCAGGGCTGAAATGGCTAACATGAGAGGGCACAGCTTTTAAGGTGCTTGGAAGTAGGTACAGATGAGATGTTAGGGGTAAGTTTTTTTTACGCAGTGAGTGCATGGAATGGGCTGCCGGCGACGGTAGTGGAGGCGGATACAATAGGCACTTTTAAGAGACTCTTGGATGGGTACGTGAAGCTTAGAAAAATAGAGGGCTATAGGTAACTCCTGGTAATTTCTAAAGTAAGTACATGTTTGGCACAACATTGTGGGCCGAAGGGCCTGTATTGTGTTATAGGATTTCTATGTTTCTGTGTTCTATGTTATGTTTCCTGGAGATTTCCAGCAGGTACCATTGGCATGAAATTAAAGGGAAGTTGGGAGTTTGTTGCTCACAATTGTTGGGAATGAATTTTTCCTTTTGAAAGAAAAGTTCTATAAAAATATTAGGAAAGAAAATGTTAAAAGTTAGCTGTACTTTGCATTAGGTGTCTTCTCATTTCAAACTACCATTTCCTGTGCGATAATTTTTTTTTTCCCTGAAGGAAAATGAGATGAAGAATTTTAAAAAACTAAACAGCTTTCATTGAATGTTTTGTCTAATGTATTAATGACTCGGCTTGTACTCGAGAACGGCTGCAACCTTCATCATTGAAAACTGAAAAATGAAGGAAGTTACGGGTATTTGATCATGGTAAACCTACAGAAAAATGAAACCACCCAGACTTCATGATGAAAACAACTTGAGTAGTGGCTCGAAGATGATTTTTTAGGATAGCTTCCTTTTGATTAATGAATATTATTAACATGAGAAATGCCAATTTTATTATTTAGTGGGTAATGCTCAGACCAGAAGAATTAAATGTTTCACCTTCTCTTACTTAGTGGATGTGTAAGTATATATGTAATGCAGACTTTATAACTGTTTTTCTACTTAAGATGCTTGAGTAGTGTGCAAGTGCATGCTTACATTCTAACAGAAAGATGCACCACCAGGTAGGGAAACATTAACCTTGTGGATCTGTAGCATTTGTGATGTGCGTTATTTCATTTTTCCACAACTAATATATGTATTGCTCTGCTACTCGCATTGATTCACTGACAAGCTGGCAGGATTTTTCTGTTTTGTTTTCCCTCTGGGACTCTATGCTTCAGTTCTCAGGCATTGGAAAATGTATCAGAAAGAATATATAGCACGACTTGTGACTTTCAGAACTGCTTTTCCTCCTGCTTTTATGGGTAAATAGTTTCCGCTTCACCTTTCCCATTGCATCTTTATTGACAACAGGCAAGTAATAAAATGTTGGCTTTCTGGAAATTCACAACTCAAAACTATTTATTAGATCATTAGGTAAGATTAAACTCATTGTTTAGACTTCAAAAACACAAAATGCATTGCAGATGCTGGGGTTAAAGCAACACGCACAACACGCTGGAGGAGCTCAGCAGGTCAGGCAGCATCCATGGAAACAAACAGTCAACGATTCGGGCCAAGACCCTTCGCCAGGACTCTGGGCAGTGATTCGGGCCAAGACCCTTCGCCAGGACTCTGGGCAGTGATTCGGGCCGAGACCCTTCGCCAGGACTCCGGGCAGTGTTTCGGGCCGAGACCCTTCGCCAGGACTCAGTCAACGATTCGGGCCAAGACCCTTCGCCAGGACTCCAGGCAGTGTTTCGGGCCAAGACCCTTCGCCAGGACTCCAGGCAGTGTTTCGGGCCAAGACCCTTCGCCAGGACTCCAGGCAGTGATTCAGGCCGAGACCCTTCGCCAGGACTCAGTCAACGTTTCGGGCCGAGACCCTTCGCCAGGACTCCGGGGAGTGATTCGGGCCGAGACCCTTCGCCAGGACTCCGGGGAGTGATTCGGGCCGAGACCCTTCGCCAGGACTCCGGGCAGCGTTTCGGGCCGAGACCCTTCGCCAGGACTCCCGGCAGTGTTTCGGGCCGAGACTCTTCGCCAGGACTCCGGACAGTGATTCGGGCCGAGACCCTTCGCCAGGACTCCAGGCAGTGATTCGGGCCGAGACCCTTCGCCAGGACTCCGGGCAGTGTTTCAGGCCGAGACCCTTCTCCAGGACTCCAGGCAGTGATTCGGGCCGAGACCCTTTGTCAGTCCTAACGAAGGGTCTCGGCCTGAAACGACTGTTGGTTTCCACGGATGCTGCCCGACCTGCTGAGTTCCTCCAGCATGTTGTGCGTGTTGTTTAGACTTCAGATGCTCCTTTTGTTTTACATAATAGGACTCGAGTTAACAACTCATTGCCCCTAGTTGATGTTTCTCTGCAGATCCACTGGTTGTCCCTATCATCCTTTAAATGCTTTCTCAGCTTCGAACCTTACTGCTCTTATGGGTGGAAAACAGAAGTTACTTCACGTTCATGTTACGAATGTTCTTAACAAACTAATATGTGAGTTACTAATCATGGCATCAGAAATAAGTGTTAAATTATTTAGAATTCCTTTGGCAACTGTGATCCCAGAAGCTTGGCTTGGAATATATCAATAGCTGATGAAATTCCAATTTGAAGCATAATTTTAACCTGGAGCGAGCTTCATTTGGAAAAGGGCCAGAGTGAAGGAGAAACTTGCTGGCTAAGATTTAAGACTTAGTGTAATTTAATTAAGAGTGTCATTTCAATTTGATTGGCAATTTTCCTACGTGATTGCATCGGGGCTTGGAAGCTTCCCTGCTTTCTGGATGTCATGTGAGACAGGCTTCTGTAGACCTCATTTTAGTGATAATACATTTCTTTAAGAAAGGCTAAATCCATTCTACCAATAACAATATTCTTATACTACAGCAGAGAACAATTAGTAGCAGAAATGCAAAAGTCTAGGTTTTAAAGATCATCTTGGTGAAAAAGTGACAAGGAATGTTGAGTTATCACCACCTCCATGGGCCCAATGTCAAAAACCAGCTTCAATGCGACCGATGTTTTAATGGAGGTATAAGTTTGAATACATATTTCTATTATAAATGTAGATGGAGAAATTTATCATGGAAAATCTATAAATTAGGATAGGTGGCCTTAAGTTGGGTGCAGCACAGAACTGTAGCGGTTAGCATAATGCTATTACAGCGCTAGCAATCAGTGATCGGGTTCAGTTCACCCTGCTGTCTGCAAGGAGTTTGTGCATTCTCTTTTAATGAAGTTTCCTCCCACATTCCAACAATGTATGACTAGTAAGGGTTAGTAAGTTGTGGGCATGTTATGTTGGCCAGCAGCATGGTGACACTTATGGGCTACTCCTAGCGTATGTTTTGACTGTGACTATTTATTACAAATTACTATAAATTGCACATTTAGACAGAGACATAACATAAAGATTTTTACTCATGTATGTGAAGGATGTAAGAAATACAGTCCATTCAATTCAATTTTGACACACATGATGCATCTCACCATATATTTCAATGTTTTGGTGTACATGTGACAAATCAAGCTAATCTCTTTTTGAATACCTGAGCACTTGTCTCTGAGCTTCAAACCATGCTGCCCTTGTGGCTGGAAGACTGGGGTTAATTCAACTGTTACTATTCTGTCAATTTCCTGCCTGACAGGTTACAATAATCATTGGCCTGCTTTGCTCCTCGATAGGCAATATTGTGAGGGTTCATTTAGATGCTGGTCTATCACTAGCACATTATAATCCTGGCACTAATTCCTTTTTGCAGATATCAAGTCCTGGGATATGTATTTTTGTCAAAATGCCACTTTAGTAGGATTTAATGGGAGATACCGAAGTGTTAGGATGCACAGTCGTTTTTTTTTTATGGATTCTAGATCCAGGTCTCTTTGGGGGCTTTATTACTTGCATGCTGAGGGTGGTGAGGGGGCATGTTGCTTTTGCTGGAGCAAGTGGGGGAAGGGGGAGGGGGAGGGTAGATGCTCTGTACAGAGATAATAGTCCAACCACAAGCATGGTCAGAGGATTTGCTGCAACATTTCATACATCTCCAAGCTGGCACCCTTGGAAAACCTGAGCCCACAAATATATTGTTCAATGGAGAGGTCCAGGTAAGATGTGAAGCTTCCATAGGCGGTGGCATGGTTTTGCCTAATGAGTTGACCAGTCATTTATGTACTGCAGCTATACCTCATCAAGTATTTGAGGAGATCTGGTACACCACCAAAGACTCTAGCGAATTTCCACAGATGTACCATGGAGAGCATTCTGACTGGTATGAAGGCTCCAAAGTACAGGATGGAAAGATGCTGCACGGGGCTATAGACTCAGGCACAAGACTACCCACAAATGTGGACATCTTCAGAGGGCAATGCCTCAAGAAGGTGGCACCCACTATGAAGGACCCTCACCATCCATGACAGACCCACTTCTCATTGATACCATCAGGGAGGAGGTACAGGAGCCTGAAGACATACACTCAACATTTTAGGAACAGCTTCCTCCCCTCTGTCATCAGATTTCTGAAAGGCCCCTGCACACAAGCTCACTATTCTTCTAATGCACTAATCTTTATTTTATTATTTTACTTCACTGCATTGGCGCCAAAAGAACAAATTTGATGACAATGTGCCACAGATAACAAACCTGATTCTGATTTTCTGTTTGCCTTTTAATAGCTTCTGAGCACAATGCAGTCAGAATTGAGTTCTGAAGCTGCCAGTGGCGATAGAGAGTGCTCTCTAAAATAATAAGTGAAGTCACAGAGTTGTTTGATTTGTTCCTTTATGAGGTGTTTCAACAATGGTTGTCATTTCCACCCCAAAGGCAGTAAGGTTGGAAACTGGTATTGTGAGGACAATTACATTTTTAGTTGTGTTTAATTGCTTAGAAAATATCAGACATGTTACCTCGAGTAGGCAACAGAAGACCGTGGTGAGTATTAGTTTCTTAGTACTCTAGTTGCAAACATTTTCATATCTCTTTTTTTTTGGGAATGGTGCCATTCAGCCCTTTGAGTCACTACTAGCTCACAAAGGATTCCATCACTCCACTTATTTCCTTGTAACCTTTTCTCTTTCAGCCACTGATTAACTCTCCTCTGATTCTTTTCCTATCCATTTTCACTGCAGGCAATTTACAGGCATCAATTAGCCAATCAAACAGCACCTAACTGGAATGTGAGTGGAAACCAGAGCAACAGGGAAAACTCGAGCAGGGAAGACATTTACACTCTGATTGTTGGAGGTGTGAGCAACAGCACTTTTTGCTGCCCCGTTTGATACTGACTTCTCAGCCATTTTCCTACTGGTATGCTGAGCTGGCCTGTGCTGGCTTGCCTTCATCACAAGAAAGAGGCCAGGCCAATTTCATGAATGCAACTTTATAGTTGAAAGTGATTGCTAACATGAAGTAATGCATTTTAAATTACTTTTAGGTGATGTTTGTAGAGTAAAAAACTATGTACAATAATCCATCTAATTTTGAGGCTGTAATGTCTAATGTAAAAAATTTTAAAAAAGGAGGGAGAGAAAAACCGGGGAGTTATAGACTGGAGTCTGACATCGGTGGTGGGGAAAATGCTAGAGTTGGTTATCAAAGATGTGATAACAGCACATTTGGAAAGAGGTGAAATCATCGGACAAAGTCAGCATGGATTTGTGAAAGGAAAATCATGTCTGATGAATCTTATAGAAATATTTGAAGATGTAACTAGTAGAGTGGATAGGGGAGAGCCAGTGGATGTGGTATATTTAGATTTTCAAAAGGCTTTTGACAAGGTCCCACACAGGAGATTAGTGTGCAAACTTAAAGCACACAGTATTGGGGGGTTTGGTATTGATGTGGATAGAGAATTGGTTGGCAGACAGGAAGCAAAGAGTGGGAGTAAACGGGACCTTTTCAGAATGGCAGGCAGTGACTAGTGGGGTACCGCAAGGCTCAGTGCTGGGACCCCAGTTGTTTACAATATATATTAATGATTTAGACGAGGGAATTAAATGCAGCATCTCCAAGTTTGTGGATGACATGAAGCTGGGCGGCGGTGTTAGCTGTGAGGAGGATGCTAAGAGGATGCAGGGTGACTTGGATAGGTTAGGTGAGTGGGCAAATTCATGGCAGATACAATTTAATGTGGATAAATGTGAGGTTATCCACTTTGGTTGCAAGAACAGGAAAACAGATTATTATCTGATTGGTGGCCGATTAGGAAAAGGGGAGATGCAACGAGACCTGGGTGTCATTGTACATCAGTCATTGAAGGTGGGCATGCAGGTACAGCAGGTGGTGAAAAAGGCAAATGGTATGTTGGCATTAATAGCAAAAGGATTTGAGTACAGGAGCAGGGAGGTTCTACTGCAGTTGTACAAGGCCTTGGTGAGACCGCACCTAGAGTATTGTGTGCAATTTTGGTCCTCTAATCTGAGGAAAGACATTCTTGCCATAGAGAGAAGTACAAAGAAGGTTCACCAGATTGATTCCTGGGATGGCAGGACTTTCATATGAAGAAAGACTGGATCGACTAGGCTTATACTCACTAGAATTTAGAAGATTGAGGGGGGATCTTATTGAAAAGTATAAAATTCTAAAGGGATTGGACAGGCTAGATGCAGGAAGATTGTTTCCGATGTTGGGCGAGTCCAGAATGAGAAGTCACAGTTTAAGGATAAAGGGGAAGCCTTTTAGGACCGAGATGAGGAAAAACTTCTTCACACAGAGAGTGGTGAATCTGTGGAATTCTCTGCCACAGGAAACAGTTGAGGCCTGTTCATTGGCTATTTTTAAGAGGAAGTTAGATATGGCCCTTGTGGCTAAAGGGATCAAGGGGTATGGAGAGAAAGCAGGTACAGGGTTATGAGTTGAATGATCAGCCATGATCATACTGAATGGTGGTGCAGGCTCGAAGGGCCGAATGGCCTACTCCTGCACCTATTTTCTATGTTTCTATGTAAGTGATTGCAAACAGCAAGTATTCCAGAAGATAAGTTCTCAAAAGATGTTTTGCACCAAAAGATATTCCTTGATATAATTTAGCTGGCATAGTTTAAATAGTTTAAGTTTTATTTAGAGAATTGTTAAATCAGTCTATTGAGTTCACCAAGTTCCTCAATAATTCAAAATACCTTCAAGAAAACCCATACAAACCATTTGCTAAATATGATGGAAAACAGTAGTCTGCTACTTGTGAATTAAAAATCATACTTATTGTGTAGTTCTAAAAAAAAATCTTAGAACTTCCTTGAATAGTTGCAGCTAGAGGAAACTCGAGTCATTTCTCTCTGGCGGGTATATTCAGTTTTCTGGACAGGAAAGCTTCTTATGCAACATTTTTAAGACTGACACAAAGGATGGTGTGACCTCAGACCGCGTGGAACAAGTTTGTGCTCGATTTTGTTTGATCTCATATGCTAATTTGGCCCCCAGCACAATCCCCAGGAACCTCTGCACAACAGTAACAGAGGAGCCTCAGAATAATGACAAGACTGTTCCTAATCTTAACCCCTCCCCATATACTATATCTGATGAGTGTGTCACACCCCCTACCACCACAACTTTAGAAACATGAGAAAGTCTGCAGGTGCTGGAAATCCAAAGCAACACACACAAAGTGCTGGGGGAATTCAGCAAGTCAGGCAGCATCTATGGAAATGAATAAGAGTTGCCATTTTGGGCAGAGACCCTTCTTCAGGACTGGAAAGGAATTGGAATGATGCCAGAATAAAAGGATTTGGGGGAGGGTAATGAGGATATCTAGATGGTGATAGGTGAAGCCAGGTGAGTCGGAAAGATAAAAGGATGGAGAGGAAGGAATCAGATAGGAGTGGAGAGTGGACCATAGGAGAAAGATAAAAGGTCAAGGTGGGAAATAGAACAAGAGGAGAGGGGGTGTGATTTTTTTTAACCCGAAAGAGAAATCAATATTCATGCCGTCAGGTTGGAGGCTACCCAGACAGAATATAAGGGGTTGCTCCTCCACTCTGACAACTAAGCACAACAGGAGGATGTGGACCAACATCCACCGGGAATATAAATAACTTTATAATTTCCTGTCAATGTCATCTTATATACAGACACTCCTGTGCCTAGAGTCACTTTATGGACATACAATCAATCCATGTATACAAGCTGATCTTATGTATTTACATTTACTTATTATTATTGTGTTCTTTATCTGTTGTGATTTTTTTTTGTCCTGCATCTGATCTGGAGTAACAATTATTTCATTCTCCTTTACATTTGTGTACTGGAAATTACTTTTAAACAATCTTGAAGCTTAAAATTGCCAGTTACATACAATGTGCTTTGAAAATACTTTAAGGAATGTAAACAAGCACAAAATGGTGGACCAATGGGCCATTGGGATGGGGTCCTTTGTAGTGATATTGCAAAGAATTGATATTTGCATCAATTTAATTTTTGACACCCCCCCCCCCATCTACCCCTGCCACAACTCCTTTCATGCTGCTCAATGCTTTTGCCTGTAGATGGTGCTATTACAACATTTACTGCAGAAGAAATTGTTAAAATTCTCTCCAGCAAAATTACATTTATCAAGATAAATGTAAATGATAAAATGTATGATAAATGTAATTTTCTTGAGGACCATTAAGAACCATTCAAGATCAAATCCATCCTTAAAAGAGAAAAACACTGCAAGGACAGCAACATTACATAATAATCACGCATTATGTTAATAAACAAAAATAGGTGCATTAAATATCAGCCAGTAAGTATAATGTTGTGGTTAAAAGTTGGTCTTTATTCTAACTAGATTGAAAATTTAAAATAAGGTTGATGTTCCACCCTGCCATTTACGCAGTCTGTTGGATCACTCATCATTCAACACAGGCAAGTGTACATAATGCGGTTGATGTGATGAAGTTTGGGCCCAAGGTGAAATCACGTAGCAGGAGCAACAGGAGTGCCCAGTCCCAGCACTAGAGCTCAATGTATCAAATTGTAACCTCAACACCGAGCTGCCTATGGTCTGCAATTAAAATTAATTACCATAGCCACTTGTCATAGAATGGATAACTATATTTAGACATTTATTCCCACATAGGAACAGCATTAAATAAATACATAACCAATAAGCCCCAGGCTACTCTGCTTTGGGAAGTACTAATTGTGACTTCAGTTGCAACTGGTTATCTCACAGAGGCAAATAATGGAAATGTGTAATTAATAATTAACTATTTTTATTCAAAAATATATTATTAATTCCAGCATTTAAAAATAATAGCAGTTTAGTTTACATGCCTGTTGTTGTATTTCAGCATTCTCAAAAGCATTTCTTTTTGTGTAGTTATTGTTTTTCTCTCTGCAGTGGAACCCAGAGTGCCCTGATTATTTGTGGTGCCCAGAATTATTGTGCAACAAAGCTTAGAAACAGCACATGCTGTAAGTGGCTCTGTGCCTATGTGGGGTCCCTGAATTTCTGTATGCCAGACCAGTTGCCCTTTGGAGATCTATGTGTACTTTGGATTGGAGATCAGTCCGGCTGATAAATAAGTGCAATAAGTGAACGATCTGTATAGTTTGAATCACTGTGGTACTTCCTTTATACAGCTTTTCTGCACCCTATTTGCTGGACTCTCCCAAAGAAAAAGAGACTGTATGTTTAGTTTACCTAGCAGGCATGAGCTAAACCTAAGCTTTCTAGACTGACCTGAGGCATGAGTATATTGGATCATGTTTCTGTGTGTTCATTTCACAAAATACTGCTTAGTAAATCTGGTCTGTAATTTATTTTACATCTTGTTCTCTTAACTATCTTTATTACAGTTAAGATTCCATTTATAATTGCATTAGATGAAGAAGAGGATATTACCACCAACTCTCATGCACAGTGTCTCCATCTGCTGGGTTCCAGTGCTGCTTTAGTTCCTTGTGATATTTGGATGCATGGGAAGGTGAATCTCTCTTGAGGAAAGTTCTTACCTAAGATCGAGATATATTCAATCAATGACCCCAAAGTGTAAGTAATCTATTTATTTTTATACAGCGTGGCAACAGGCCTTTCTGGGTCAAACACACCACAATTATACCCAAAGGACAAATTACCCTACCGACCCATACGTTTTTAGAATGTGGGAGGAAAGCAGACCACCTCGAAGAAACCTTTGCAGTCATGGGGAGAAGATACAAAGTCCTTACAGATAGCAGAAATGTTGAATCCAGGTTGCTTGTAATAGCATTATGCTTATCACTATGCTCCTATGGTACATTATTTGTTTTAATAGAAATGATTTGGGATCAAGAAATTTGGTTCATCTGCAAGATTAATTTCTTTTTACTTGCAAGCACTTTCAAGAGGATCTGTCTGGGTGAATGAAACAGCTACTGAACTTCATCAAAGTTTAAGTCATTAGCACGGTTTTTACTAGTGGTGTAAATCTGTGAAGGTTTGTGTGACTATACAGAGTGGGCTTTCAGAAAATAATAAGTACTTGGATCTCTATAGTAATCTGTGCTACATTCAGTTCAATACAGAGGAGATATATACAGGAGAGGAGTACTACTTTATGAGGTTACTGCCCATTATTCTACTCTGTGTGCCTGGAGTTCTCTGGAGTGCTGAATATCATTATACCTCAGCTGCTATTGTACATTTACAATATTTCTGTAATTGAAAGCTAATGAGCCTCACTTCAAAAAAAACCTAGCAGTAAAATCTCAATATTGTATGTTTAATACAAAACAAATAATGTGTTTCCCCTTGCCCATGACCTTAATCTGAACAGTTTGAGTTCTACCACATTATTTGTCAGGTTCTGTGTATTTACTGTAATGGTGCAGAACCTACTGATGAAATAAGCATGAGTTTAATGTTCATATCATTATTAATGTTAAAGTAAAACAACAATTTGAGTACAAAAGAGCTTTGCATTTTATTAATAATATAAGAATACTTCGTGATTTATATTTCTGCAGAACTATTCAACTTATCCAACCCAGAAAGGAAATAAATTGTGCTGTTCTATTTTTAAGAAGTAATTTTTAAAAATTTTCAAACAAAAATTGTTTTGCACATTTCCTTCATCTCCCCTCTTTTGTATTCTGATCTAACTTTCCTCTGTTTTTTCTCTGTGCGTGATGAAAATTGATTTAATGGTACTTTTTCATTATTCTGAAGTCACTTTGGTTGAGGAGATAGACCACTGGTTCAATTTCCCGCCCAACATTTCTTTAGCCCTGATGCCCAAGCTTTAGTTTATCAGCTTGGATTCCCAGGTAACTTTGACTCTAAATTTGTCAAGCTGAAGAATGAGGAAAATTAGAGCTTACAAACTTTGTTGCATTTAACTCCATCTGTAAACATGCTTTAATAAATATGTGGTTCAGAAAATTCTGGACTATTGTGGTTTCTGTACTGAGGGCACCTTCATGTGCATAATTCTTGTTTTTTTTTTAAAGTACTGCATTTATCAGTGCATCATCAATTAAAGAATCTAAGTGTAAATGTTATGTGACAGGCTGTCTAGTTTTGGAGTGGAATCATAGAGCTGTTATGGTACAAAAGTATTACTCGGCTCATTGAGTCTATGTCAGCTTCCAGTAGTGCAGTCCTGCCAATTCCAAACTTCTGCTCTCAAAATTACATTTTTTCCAGCACGCATTGAAAATCCCTCAGCATTGAATATTTACTGAACCTTCAGATGACGAGGGTTGTGTGCTGGCTGTCACCCAGGGCTGACAGGGCTCCAAAAAAATACTGTATCATCTTATGGCACACAAAACCTTGTTAATCCTGTTGCAAAACCATAAATATTTTAGTCATTTGAGGCAAGGTTAAATGCTTTTAAAACAATACCTCCGGGGGGCGCTGTCTGCTGTCTTTTGGCTAACATCACATTAAGTATCTTGAATGTATTATGTGGTTGAGGCCATTTCCACCTGCTTTTATTGACTTCATTATAGCTCTGTTAATGCAAGAGATTGATAGCGTGCAAAATCTGCTTATAACTGCTGAATATGGCCACCTATCACCCCAATTAGCCTCAGTATTGATCAGAAGATGAGCAATCTCTGGCTGAAAATGAGCTTGCTTGAGCTGACAGCAGCTACTGTAATACATGAGGAAAGAATTACAACTTGAGAATTATAGTGTTATTTTGTACCAAGCCAGGAGGTGTTATTCAACTGAGAATTTCAAGAATATTCAGAACAAAATGTCAAATTTTGCACAGTTAAATATTCTTCCATAATAGAGAAAAATAGCACATAATTTTAATAAATTAATGATAGTGCAGCCATTAAAAAGAGAATATTTTTAAAAAAACAACTAAATAATAGCTCTCCATCACCATTAGCATTCACGTAATGTTTTAAAAGGTGGCGGTCAATTTTTAATAACGTTTCACTGAGTCATTACTGGCGTACACAAGCTGAATGTTATCACTCACCTCTGAATAACGTTGGAACAATTTGTTCTAATTTTGTAACTACATTTATTTCCAGAATGTCTTTGATCTCATAATAGTAAAAGATCGTGACCTTTAATCAATGTGACACCATCATGGCCTGGAGCTGCTGTCTACCAAATTCTATTAGATTGCTGATGTGTTTAAACAGTTCAGAGAAATGTAGGCACTGATCCTTTATCATTTGGTTATGCAACTGCAACATTGCTTGATATTTCACAATAACTCATATCTTCTAATTTGAAGTCATAATTTGATCCGTTCTATAAGTGTGATTTCTTGCTCCCATTTATAAGTTTGTCTTCTGTTGCATCTGTCAGATTATTTAGCGGCTGGGTAAGGTTCAGTGCCTTTACAGCCGTGCTGATTGTTATTGTTCTATCCTCAGGTGGTGTCATGACCTCTTTGAATTTCATTAGCAAATCTAATTCCTTTATCAGTAATTGCCAAACCATTTAATTTATGTGTATTCATGACAATGCAAAATATAATCAGCCAGAAAAATATATTATATGTTTAAGTGTCAATAGAAGGTTATTTAATGTCCCTTATGGGAATAATGTAGAGTGAGGTTGTATTCCTTAAAGTGGCAATACTATTTATGCTACAGATATTTAAAAAAACAATTTAAAAAAAAAAGAGATTTCATATAACATACAGCACCAACAAAACTGATGTGGCTATTTTCCTAAGGTAATTTTCAACCCATTTTAGTTGCAACTGACAGCTATACCACGGAAATGAAACAAAAAATGCAGCAGAGGTTGAAAATCTGCAAACACAAATATTAAAAAGTAACACATACAAGATGCTGGAGGAACTCAGCAGGACTTGGAGCATCTATGGAAATGAAAGCAGTTGGCGTTTCAACCAAGACCTTTCATCAGGGCTGGAAATGAAGGGAAAAGAAGGTGGAGGAAGAGGATAGGCGAATCCAGGTGATTGGGAAGGGGGAGATGAAATAAAAAGCTGGGAGGTGAAAGGTGGGATAGATGTTAGATTGAAGAAGGTGTCTGATTGGAGAAGCGTGTGGACCAAGCGAGAAAGGGAAGGAAGGATGGACGCCAGAGGGAGGTGATAGGCAAGTGAGTGGGTATACTTTTGTGTTTCTATGATAAAAATAACTGGATCTAACCAGCTGGTCCAGTTGGCTTATGGAAAAAGGAAAGGATGTTGATGTTGTTTTGTAGCTCAGAGCAATTCTCTGCTTCCCCAGTATTTTTAAGTGTTCTGAAGAAAAGTTAAGTCCTGAAGCAATTAGTTTCTTCTGAGCTACTCTCTGACCAACTGAATATTTCCAGTTGAACAGGTCATTGATGAAATTATACATTTGTTGTTGTAAGGATATTTATATAAAACTTACAGTTAGATTCTTTGTAAAGCACAGCACAGTACAGCACAAACCCTTTGGCCCACAATGTTGTGCTGAACTTATAACCTACTCTAAGATCAATCTAACCCGTCCCTCCTACCAACCCCCCCCCCCCCCCAATCCCCCTGCATTTTTCTATCTGTGCCTGTTTAAGAGTTTCTAAAATGTCCCTGATGTATCTGCCTCTACCACCACCCCTGGCAGGGCATTTCAGACATCCACCACTCTCTATGCAGAAACACTTACCTCTGACTTTCCTCCAATCACTTTAAATTGTATCCCCTGATGTTAGCTATTTCTACCCTGGGAAGAAGTCTCTAGCAATCCACTCAACTATGGCTCTTATCCTCTTGTACACCTCTATCAAGTCACTGCTCATCTTCCCTAGCACCAAAGAGAAAAGTCTTGCGTACTCAACTTTTCTTCATATGGCATGCTCACTAATCCAGGCAGCATTCTGGTCTAACTCCTCTGCATTCTCTCTAAAGCAAGGGTTTCCAAACTGGGGTCCACAGACCCTTCGGTTAATGATAAGGCTCCATGGCATAAAAAAAGGTTGGGAATCCCTACTCTAAAGGGTCCACATTCTTTCCTATAACGAGGTGACCAGAACTGAGCACAATATTCCAAGTGTGCTCTAACCAGGGATTTAAAGACCTGTAATATTACCTCACCCAAAATGCTGGTGGAACGCAGCAGGCCAGGCAGCATCTATAGGGAGAAGCACTGTCGACGTTTCGGGCCGAGACACTGACGAAGGTTGTGTGTTTTGTGTGTGTTGCTTGAATTTCCAGCATCTGCAGATTTCCTCATGTTTGTAATATTACCTCATGGCTTTTGAACCCAATCCCTTGTCTAGGGAAGGCCAACATACCATATGCCTTCTTCACAACGCTATCAACCTGTGCGGCAATTCTGAGGGGTCTATAGATGTGGGTCCTAAGATCTCTGTTTCTCTACATGACTAAGAATCCTCCCAGTAACCTTGTATTCTACTTTCAAATTTGACCTTCAGAAGTGAACCACTTTACACTTGTCAGCGATTTTTCCAGATATAATATTCTTTTAATTTGGCATTGTGATATGTTGATTTGGTTTCTGTTTGTGTTTCTCCTGGTAGGTAAGATTACACTGGATTGTAAATTGCAGAAATTCACATCTTCTAAAAGCAAATTGTTGTGAAGAATTTTCTCATCTCAAGAGCAATTTTGAAAGCCAGACCAGCAGACCAGTCTGTTACAAGTGATTATTGTCTTAGTATGGAATTTGGTTAAACATCTACTGTGAAGTTCCACCCCCCCCCCCCACCAAAACGATGGTGATGTGCAAAAAAAATCATCTTGGGTATTTTTTTTCTGAACATAGGATAACATTGTTTGATTTGGTCACATGTTAAAGTGTTGCAAAGACAATCATGAACTCAAATAACATGGCCAAAAATCAAGAATGCTTTCCCTGCACGACAAGGAAATGGGTACCTTTCAACCTGAAAGAATAAAAAACAATCACATTTCCACCCTACATAAACTAGCATTGTTACAATTGCTTCATCACCGCTCTGTCACCAGTCAATTTACAGCAAATACAGAAACTGCTGGTGTGCACATGCAGAACATTTGGCTGTGTCAAGCTAAATTTAGGTGCTCTCCAGCAAACACAAATGGTCCATATCCAATTAACTTAAGTTCCCAGTTCTGATCGTCAGTCATCTGTAAAGTTACAACGATAATTTTAAACTAATGAAGTTGGAATTAGATTCTACATAGAAATCCCTTCGTTTAAAAAAAAAATCAGGCACTTTTATGTGATAATTTTACTCTTCCAGGAAATCTAAAATGTTCAATTCCATTTTTTTTTTGCATTCAAAAACTAACAAAACATTAATTTAACTGAATGAGCCTTCCAGTTTTTAAGAAGTTAGCAGATCTCATGGCAGTGAATCAAAATCTGTTGTTTTGTGTAATGTAATATATGATATTTAGTGTTGAATTCTCCGGGAACTGCTTACAGCCGGATTGCACTTTGACACTGAAGTCCATGGTTAAAACATGAAGTTGAGTTGGATCCCCGTCACGTACACACGGGAAGGTTTTCATAAACCCAGTGTCAGATTATATCTAGCAGTGGAACATTGTCACAATTATTTTTCATGGAGAGAAATGCTTATGAGGGAACAAGGTAAATATCTGCCAATAACACATTTATACATGAATAAATTACAATTTTTTTGCATTTTTGGATTTATTAATAATTTTAGCTTTTAAGATGTTTTGCTGTTTGTGTACTTTTGAATGTCAGAAACATTGAGAAGCGTTCAAATTTTTTTTGCCAGCTTAGACAGCTAGCTGAGTTAGAGATCATAGCTCTTTAATGGTCAGGGCTTGTTTTAACCCCCCCTACACGTGTAAGGTTCTGCCACACAAAGCTTCACCATTGAGGATTGGGTCAGGTTAGAATTGCAAACTGACAAGAGCAGTTGCAAAGGTGGTAGGTTTATATTTACAATGCCGGTCCAATTGCTTATCAGTGGCGGAAAATATTGGCCAATTATTAGGGACACTGCTTTCTGTAACTTTGATAGCAATTTTGAATCAGTTAGGGCTCAGTGTATAAGAAAAAGAAGCAGGTGAGCACTGCAAGTCAGTTCAGTAATGAAATAAATCATAGCTGATTCTGGGCTCAACACCCAGTTTACTGCTCTCACCTCTGAGTCAGAAGGTTGCGAATCAAATTGACCTATCAAGAGACATTCTTGTCACATTCCTGTCTTTCCTTTGTCGTAGGTACGAAATATCCAGTTGTGGTATGACAAAAGAGAGAGTGACTGTTTTTCTAGTGCCCTGCTCAAAATTTACCTCCATCTTCTAGTTACTGGGGGAAAAGTCCCTGAATTTGAATCACAGAACAATATAGATTGACAACAATCCCTTCAGTTTGCATTGACTATCAACCACCCATTAATGAGAGGTGACTTGTTAGAGGTGTTTATTGATAGAGTGGACAGCCAGTGCTTTTATTTTCCCCAGGGTGGAAATGGCTAATGTGAGAGGGCATAGTTTTAATGTGAATTGGAGGAAAATACAGGGGGTATGTCAGAGGTATGTTTCGTTTTTACACAAAGTGGTTGGCTGGTGAATGCACTGCCAGTGGTAGTGCTGGGAGAGGCAAATATATTAGGGACATCTAAAAGAATCTTAGAGAGGCACATGGCTGAAAAGAAAATGGAAAGCTATGAGGGAGGGAAGGGTTAGATTAATTCTGGAGTAGGTGAAAATGTTGACTTAACATCATGCACCAAAGAGCCTGATCAATGTTATACTGTACTATGTTCTATGTATACTAACTTTACATTAATTCTGTTTTTACACTCCTTACATTCTCATCAACTCCAGATTCCCCACAAACTCTTACGTAGTCTCTGCTAATTCTCAGCCATCTGCATTCCAGCTTGGCTTGAATTACCCCCCACCCCCGCACCCCCAGGTCCTCAATTTTGTTCTTCAGCACTTAAGCAACTACACATTTGCAACAAGATGCTGGGTGGAGGGGGCCTCATCCCTCTGCGTTTTGGCCTGGCGTGGAGTTCACCCTAAGTCTTGCCTTGCATCCAGTCATGGTGATGAACCTTCGTCCGCTTAAAGGTGGCGTACCTGGGTGGTCTGCCGAGACCTTCAGAAGATCGTGAAATCTGTAGATCATTAAGTTGGTTTAAAAGTACAATGCCTACAGGGAAATTACATGCTCAGATTGCAGTGAAAGCAATTCAAAAGAGGTACGTTTAGAAGTATTGTACATAACCCTCAGAAGTCGCCGTGGTTCACCAGCATCATCTTATAATTTGTGATTAATGGTGGATTTATTTGAAGTGCTTCCATTTCAAAAGTATTTCCTTGGTTATAAAATGCTTCAGGGCGTTCTTGCCACTGAGTGCCCCTTTTCCGAATGGCGTAGTCTTGTAGTGATAAGTCCAGTGCTACTACGTCATCTGTGACCTGGGCTCAATTCTGCCGCTATCTTTAAGGAATTTGTACGGTCTCCCTGTGACCATGTGGGTGTCCTCCTGGCGCTCCGGTTTCTTCCCACATTCCAAAGGTGCATGGATTAGTGGGTTAGTTAATCACATGCGTCTAATTGGGTGGAGTGGGCTCGTTGAGCCAGAATGGCCTGTTACTGTGCTATACTTGTAAATAAAATCAATGAAAACGTCACCGTCGTAAACCTTTCAATGTTCCTTAATAATCTGCTGTGTTCTCTGCCATCCCCCTGTGCTGCAGATGGAAAGCTTGTTGACAGCGAAACTGGAGTGAACACTTTGAAGAAGACTTCACCTGCTGATCTGTTCTTCTCAACGTCCTGCGGCAGTGTATCCTCTCCAACCTTGTTGCCACCCATGACTGAAAAGACCATTTACCAATTCAAAACAAAGATCCAGAGGTTGAAGGTCTCCCTGTTGAAGTGCTAATGTTTGCTAGTGAGGAGCTTCAGTCATGAAACCATGACCTCTTTGTCTCCTGGGATATTATTCTCTTCCCCAAAAAAAATGGACAGCAGAGATGCAATAATTTTCAAAGAAGGCAAATCTGACTACAGAATCAAGCACAGAGCAAGTCACCACCAGGGTTCTTCTAAACTGCCTGCTCCTAGCGGACAGTTAGCTGCCCTCAAATTGCAGTGTGCATTCCATCTTTCTAAAAACACTGTGGGTATGAATATCCCCATAAGATGTTTTCGAGAAAAGTTCTGGATAGGTTTAGAACTTGTGATTTCAGAAAAGCTTCTCATAAACCTTAAGCACTAATTCTCTCTATCTACAGATTCTAGTTGTCTGTGAAGTCAGGGTTTTTCCAGTGTTTTCTGTGCAGTTTCAGTACTCGGGTACTGGAACCTGTTTCCTGATGTTTGCTTTGAAGTAAGAAATCCAGGAAAGGCCATATTTACTGTTGTTCTTGGCCTGCTTAATTTTAGAACATTTAAGAGAAGGAGAAAGTGTCAAATTAGTTTTGGTAAATTGTTGCAACTCATCCTTCAGGCTTGTATGTATTACTTACATAATGGTGCTGTGATGAAGCGGCTTAATATTGAAATCTTCATGCAACGGTTTATTAACAAAGCCAATGCACGTGATAAGTGAGAAATATCCAGTTAAACTTACAATGAGCTAGTTTAAATACTGAGGAATCTTTGAAGAGTTGACAGGTTAGTAGTAGTATTCACTTCAAGGTTGTTCCTCTGGTCTTTTAGTGATAATGATGTGTGGTCTATTAACATCTGACTAGCAATAATCACCAGAAATTTTGCTTTTGAGGTTGCAGAGATTCTGGTGCCGATGAAGAGTCTGGGAGATGGTTAGACTTTATCCTCTTTGATACGGTTCTGAATTTGCTATCCAAATCTAGTATGCTGCTGAGACCAAGGTTGAATGTTATTCAGGACCTGCTTTGTTATGAGAGGATTTGCGCATTGAGTTGAATTGCTGGATTATCAGCAAAGAGTCCACTTACTGATGTGGAAATGATGATTCTGAGAATGGACGGAGCAAGGTACTTTCCTGAGGCACTCCCGTGATGAATTGCAGCAATAGGCTCCACTCTTCACACCTTGTTTTGTTTGTCATCAGAACCTCATTGTCTCGACTCTTTATTCCTTTCCATAGGTGATGCCTGACCTGCTGAGCTCCTCCAGCATTTTGTGTGTTACTGTGGATCTGCAGAAACTCCTGTTTTATAGCTATTTAATTTATTATTTCTTTTACTCAGGTCATTGAATCAGGATAACTGTGGAGAAAATGAGTGGGAATAGGAGGTATATCACGGTGCTGAGTGTTCAGGGGAACAAGCAGTGAATTTAGAAATCTGCTTCTCCATAGCAAAACATTCTGCACCACTTAAGATTTGTATTAATGCACATACACAGTAGAAGTCCTTTTTTAGTCGAAAGATTTCTATGCAAGGTCTGAAAGAAAATATTCAATGATCAATCCATCATTAACTCTGAAACCAATCACAGCCATAAAATGTCAACCACATGAATGGAGTGTGCAAGATTTTTCAAACCACTTCAATAATTAAGTAAACACTCAGAGATATTTTGGAGTGCGGGTCCATAAATCAAACCTTTCTAGAGACTTGGCTGAAATAATTTATTTGTGGCTGCAGTGTGTTTCTGCACAGTTTGTGTGGAGACAGAGCCCACAGTCTCCATGCAGGAGCACACAGCATACACATTTAGTGCTTCTTGGAAACCTCAACAAATTTATCATTAAATTCCTGACATCTGAGGAGAATTTCAAGCATAATGTGCCATTTTGAGGGGAAAAATATGGGCCTCCAGAGGATAGCCTTGACCGCCAAGTATCGCATGTGAAGAAATCGTATGCAGTGTTAGCTGATGTTTGTTCATACAAATGGGAAGGATTACCTATTGGCAGTGCAACGTTTGAAAATGCTTCTGCTATCACTTTTCGTAATAAGAGAGGCTGCCCCAAAGTATGATGATTTGTTACAGATCGTGCATGGCTTCAGTTTTTTCTTTATTTCAATTGATGCCAATAGTCAAAATAATTTTATTATCCTCAAAATCCAGTGATCTCTTAAGTTCCTCATTGCATTTTGATTAACTAATTATTCTTTCTTTTCCATGACTAATTCTATTTTATTTAAATGTTTTTTGTTTAGAAAGGTCATATTGTGTTGTGACATTTGATATCTTTTACTGTGATAGTTTGTTGGAAGAAGAGACTTTATTTTTTAAGAGATCCAGTTCAAAACAGGTCCTGCCGCTGAGCAATCCCCCGATTTGATCCTAGCCTAATCACAAGACACTTTATAATGACCAATTAACCTACCGACTGGTATGTCTTAGGACTGTGGGAGGAAACAGGATCACATTGGGGAACTCCATGCAGGCATGAAGTCCTCACAGGCAGCGGTGGGTATTGAACCCAGATCGCCTGTGTTGTAGAGCATTGTGCTAACCATTACACTACCATGCTCCATGCTGCCCATCTTGTCAAACAGGATTGTTGTGAAGCATTTAAATACAATGAACCCAGCATGATTTGGTACTTTTATAATAATGATTTTTGTGATCATTTCAAATCTATCTTGTATATAGGCTATTCCCATAACAGCATCCTATGTGATACATTTGCCATTTATCAAACCAAAAAATGCACTAATCATGTGGTTTTAAGCTAGAAATGAAACATGAATTTAAAAATACTGCATACCCACCTGAAATGTTTAATTTAATGTTTTGCTCATTCAAATTTGTTGAGAAGTTAATAGTCATTAAGCCAAGCATGCAATTTGGCTCTATTGTTGAGGAATAGAAACATTTTCCCCATGGTATTTGTATAATTTACCGATAAATTGTTTCCTTTTGTACAGCAATTGTCAGTTTTTTTTCTGATGGTGTGGAAATTTTCTTTCATCTAATTTGCTGTTAGAGCCTGCAAATTTAATGATTTCAGATGCCATGTGTGTGGTTTCATAAGTCATATTTCACTGGAGAAATAGTTTTATGCACTGAATGCATGCTTAATCCAGCATATGAAATATTGGGTGGAGAAAATCAAAATTTGACTCCCACAGCCAATTCTTTTTAAACAAAATGTACTATGTTGGACGCTGTTGACAAGAAAATTAGGTAATGGAAGTAATATTGCAATGGCAGCATCTGTTTGATGCTGTAGGTAAGTTGATGTGCTATTATCATAAATTTAAATATTAATTAAAACGCAGTCCTCAGGGGACAATCCACCTTTAGCAGGCCTGAATCACATCCTTACAAAATATTGAGCAACATGAGTAAATTACTATTCAAGCTTCAAGATTCTCTATGTAGATAATATGCCTAATTATTGACATTCATGTCATATCATGTACAATTTGGTACTTTTACACTCCAGACTGATTGTAGTCAGTCCCTGGGGTACTGGCTGCGCTGCAGTTTGCAATCTATCTGAAACTACATTTAGATACTTCAGTTCCTCTGAGTTTTAAACTTTTAAAAACATGGTAAGTAGCGTACGCATTTATTTGGTAACACTGTTGTGAAGCCCAATAGAATGTGTTTGTTATTGTCGCTATATAAATGCAAGTTGTTACTGTTTCATATAAAGAGGATTTCCTGGATTGTTGCTTGATGAAAACTTTGTGGTTTCAGCCTGGACATGCAAAGTACAAGGTTGCACCTGGACAGAGATTGAACATGATTAGTTTCTACCTGGGCTTTATTCTAGAGGTCAGGTCTATGAAGATGGTTTTTTCTTAGTTATTCACTTCTTTGGGATGTGGGGATTATTGACAAGGTTGGCATTAATTGTGCTTGAGAAAGTGACAGTGAAATGCCTTCTTGAATTACCGAAATCCTTCGAGTGAAGTTAATTCCACTGGATTTAGATCGAGCTACAATGTCGAATCAAGATGGAATGCGATTTGGAAGGAAAAATGTAGGAGTTGTACCTTCTCATCGAGTCAAGAGCACAGCATCAAGCCCTTTGGTCTATCTAGTCCAGGGGTTCTCTACTTTTCTTAATGCCATAGACCCCTACCATTAACTAGGGTCCATGAACCCCAGGTTGGGAACTCCTGATCTAGTCCATGCCAAACTATTATTCTGCCTAGTCCCATTGATTTGCACCTGGATCATAGCCCTCCATATCCCTCCTATCCATTTACTTATCCAAACTTCTTTTAAACATTGAAATAGAATCCACATCCATCACTTATGCTGGCAGCTCATTCCACATTCTCATCACCCTCAGAGTGAAGAAGTTCCTTCTCGTGTTCCCCTTAAAAAAATTCATCTTCCACCCTTAATCCATGACCTCTAGTCTCACCTGACCTCAGTGGAAAAAGCCAGCTTGCATTTACCATTTCTATGTCCCTCATAATTTAGTATACTTCTATCAAATCTCCCCTTATTACACTCTGGGGTTAAAAATTCCTAACCTATTCAACTTTTCCCTCTAGGTCAGGTCCTGAATTCCCAGTAGCATACTTGTAACTTTTCTCTGTACTATTTCAATCTTAATTGATATGTTTCCTGCAGGTAGGCACACAATACTCCAAATGTATCCTGGTCCTCCTGGGAAGAAGAGGTCATGGATTCGGGAGATGCTGCAGGGGTGGCGAGGTGAACAATAGCAGTGCATTTTTGTAGGTAGTGCGTGCTGCAAGTCACTTTGGGCGGTGGTTGATGGATGGATGGGCTGTGAATCAACTCTATCGAGTACCACACCCTCTGCAACAATTTTTCTTCCTGTCTTCCCATCGGAAGAGAAGTGATGAATCTGTTGCCACCTAGCACTTAGTGAGTTTATTACACATGCATAGGAAAGGAAAAGAAGGCAAATCTCTTGAAGTTTCTGGTTGCCATCAGCAGTCTGCTCACTCCTGCACTTACCTTGACTGCGTGCAGCCAGAACTCTGATGGTCTGTCTGATGGCTAAGCCTCAGGTATCATAGCAAGCGGGCCCTGTACTTGAAATTCTCTTGATAGACTTTAATAGCTGAAAAAGGTGAGGACAATGTTACATTAGTTTTTATTATTTAATAGTTTTTAATAGTCACTTAATAGTTTGTAATTCTATCTGAAAATCAATAACATTAAAATCAAAGTAAAATGCATAATAAAAGTTCATCAATTTAAAAATGAAGTCAACAAAAAACACAAAAACTGAGAAAGATATTAATCAAGTAAATCGAAAAAAACATATTTTCCTTTGCCCTCATCTCCAAAATCTTTGGCTTCCAATAAGTCTTAGATCCTGCACCAATTGTGACCTGATGCAGTTTCCATGAGGTCATTTGTAAGTGTAGTTGCAGATTAGCAAAGGTGTCAAAAGTTACAGGGAGATGGTAGGAGAATTGGAAGAGAGAATTGAAAGTGTCCCTTTTAGAATGGAGGGGAGGAGGAATTTCTTTCGCCAGAGTGCTGAATCTGTGGAATTCTTTGTCACAGGCAGCTGTGGAAGCCAAGTATTTTTGAATATTTAAGGCGACGGTTGAGAGATTCTTGATTGGTCAGGGCATGAAGGGATAAGGAGAAAAGGCAGGAGATTGGGGCTGAGAGGAAAATTGGATCAGCCATGATGAAATGATGGAGCAGTCTCAATGGACTAAATGGCCTTGTTCTTCTGAATCTTATGGTCTAATAGAATGGTGTTCAGATGGAAAATAAATCAGCCATGATTGAATGGCAGAGCAAACATGATGAACTGAATGACCTAATTCTGCTTCTAAGTCTTAATCACAGCACATGCTTGTAAGTCCAGTATATATTCCCATTTCAATGGATGATTATAAGCATTGCTGATGGGAATTGCAGTCCAGAACAGCTTGATGCAAGATAAATACTGAAATTAAAACATATCCAAGAGGAGCAGAAGTTATTTAAAATATTTAGAATTGGGAAACAGCTGCACAGGACTAACTATAAATGTTTGAAACATGAGATACTAAGTTGTCTAGACAGGGTGGATGTGGAGAGGAGTTTTCCACTTATGTGGAAAATCTTGAACTTAAGGTCACCAATTTAAAACAAGGAGCTGCCCATTTAAGGTAGATGTGAATTATTTTCCCTAAGCTTTGAGGGTTAGGAACTCTTCTTCAAATGGCATTGGAAACAGTAAGAGCTGAGCCAGAATATTTGAATAGAGGGTGAAGTAGATTCTTGTTGGGGTAGAAGGTTACTAAGATTAAGAAGGAATGTGGAGGATACTATCAGATCACCATGATCAACAACCTTGCTCTCAGTGTTAGTAAGACCAAGGAATTGATTGTGGACTTCAGGAAGTGAAAGTCAGGAAAACACACAACAGTCCTGCTTGAGGGGTCAGCAGTAGGAAGGGTGACCAGCTTTAAATTCCTAGGGATCAATATCTCAGAGAATCTATCCTGGGCCCACCATATTGATGCAATCATGAAGAGGGCAGGCCAGTGGCTATACTTCATGTATAGTTTGAGAGAATTTGGAATGTTACAGAAGACTCAAACAAATTTCTACAGATGTACTGTGGAGAGCATTCTGACTTGCATCATCACCTGGTATGGAGCATCCAATGCACAATATTGAAAAAATTTGTAGACTAGGGGTCCCAACCTGGGGTCCATGGACCATTTCCTCTAATGGTATTGGTCCATGGTATTAAAAAAGGTTGGAACCCCTGCTGTCGAGGGTTGTAGACTCAACCACCTCCATCATGCCACTAGCCTGCCCACTATCAAGGACATTTTCAGAAGGCGGTGACTCAGGAATGTGGACCCTCACCATCCAGGACACACCCTCTTCTCAATACTATCATAAGAGAGGAGGTACAGGAGCCAGAAGATGTACACCTATGTTTTAGCAATAACTTCTTCCTCTCCACCATCAAATTTCTAAATGATCCATGAATGCTATCTCACTATTTTTCTCTCTTTTTGCATTGGTTATTTATTAATGTTTCTTATTGTAACTCGTATTAAATTTTTATGTATTACAAATGGCTGCTGCTGTAAAACAACTTATTTCGTGACGTATCAATGGTAATAGACCTGATCTTGATTCTGATTTTTGTCATATGGTGAAGCATGTTCGGTAGGGCAAGTGGATTAATTCAGTTCCTAATTCACATTTCTGTAACGATATAGCAGGAAAGATGAGCAGAACTCCCCTGAGAAAACGGGCATATATTTTTCCTCATTCCTTCACTGGCTAAGCTAATCACTTGTTACAAAGCAGAGTCATGCCGATCAGGATGATACTGGCCTTGATACACAGTCTGCTCTGAATAAGGTGATTTTAGTAAGTGTTGTGGCAGAGGTGGTCAACTGGACTCATTGTCTGAGAGACCATCAAATAATCACTTGCTGTTTACCTCTCAAGGCTGTTAGTTTTGTGCATGAACCTCCCTGTGCTGATCCATGCCTTGGCAAGCGTACGTGTGTGCGGAATGTAGCTGTGAGCTCAAATAACCTTTCAACCCTTAGCCTTAGCTTTTGGTCCGTGGGCAGCAGTGGCGGTGGTTACGGCAATAACACTTTGATCATAATTAGTGACTGATTTAAAGAAAATAAACTCAGTGGCCATTTTATTGGGTTTAGGAGTGGAATCCGGCATGGGTTTCTGCTGCTGTAGTGCATTCATTTCAAGGTTTGATGTCTTGTGTGTTCAGAGATGCTCTTCTGCATGCCACTGTTGTAGTGTGTGGTTATTTGAGTTACTGTCACCTTCCTGTCAGCTTGAACCAATCTGGCCATTCTCCTCTGACCTCTCTCATTAACAAGGCATTATCACCCACAGAACTGCTGCTCACTGGATTTTTTGTTTGCTTTGTTTTTCGCACCACTCTCTGTAAACTCTGGATGCTGTATTGTATGAAATTCTCAAGAGATCAGCAATATCCAAGATACTCAAACCACCACCAGTGTTCATTCCGTGGTCAATGTCACTTAGATCACTTTTCTTCCTCTTTCTGATGTTTTGTCTGGACAGCAACTGAACCTCTTGAACAGGTATGCATGCTTTTATACATTGAGTTGCTGCCACACGATTGGCTGATTAGATAGCCTCAAGATGGCACCAATAGGTAGTGATTCTTTATGTGTAGCTCTAATGGGAATTATCAAATATTCCAAGTTAGGATTAATACAGCTAAAATCCAAAGTCAATCGCCTACGGTACTTCAGTGAGTAATGTCGTTTTTAAATATATTTTTTTTAAATCTATCGATAATCAAAATTGGTGGATCCTGGAATGCAGAGTCAGGTCATGAGTGCAGTTCCCTTTAAAGAAAACAGAATTGAGAAAGGTGCACTGGACTACAGGTACGATTGAAAAGCAGAGGCCTTAGACCCCCTGGCCCTACTCCTGTCAATCCTGCTGGTGAATGTACAGTCTGTGGAAAATAAAATTGATGATCTCAGACCAAAATTGCTGTGCCAGAGTAACATCAGAGACTGCCGTACACTGTGCTTCACAGAAACATGGCTCATTGCCACTATTTCAGACGCAGTGCAGCTGGCTTCACCATTCTCCGTATGACAGGATAGCTCAGTCTTTCCGCCTCGGACTAATGTCAGGCACGCACCGGAGGAGCTGAGCACCACGATCAGCAGGCACGAAACAGTGTACCCAGATGCCCTCCCTACAATTGTGGGGAATTTCAACCAGGCCAACTTGAAGTCTCTGAACAACTACTACCAACATATCAGCTGTGGAACCAGAAGAGCCAACACACTTTTATATGCTAAGGGAGTTCACTACAACTGTGTTAGTAGTTATATATATCCACCCTCCCCCAGCCACCCACTCAATGCCGGTGAGGCACTGTGTGAGCTCTGCAAGCAATATCAGTAACTTTCAAACCAAACACCCTGATGGTAGCTTCATTGTCACTGCTGAATTTAACCATGCGGAATTTAGAACAGGCCCTGCCTAAATCCCACCTGCATGTTGGTTTTGCTACCAGAGATGAAAATACACTAGACCTGGTTAATACTAACATTACAGGTGCATACAAATCAGTTCCCTGGCTCCCACATTGGGCTCTCAGATCACTTGTCTGATATGCTAATTCTAGCATACAAACCACTGATCAAACATGGGCCAAACCAGGTGGTGAAATCCCGGCCTGGGGTTGGGGAGCAATTTCAGCATTGCAGAACCGCTTTGAAAAACAAACTGGAATATGTTAAGGGAGGCTGCTACCTGTGATGACCTTTGAGGAATATGTGGATTCTATGACCAACTACATAGAGAGGTGTACCAAGGACGTTACCATCACGAAATGCATCCGGGTCACGGCAAATCAGAAACAGTGGCTTACTGCAGAGGTCCGTGCACAGCTGAGGCATCGTGATGCTGCCTTTAGATCGGGGTACCTGACGGCACTCAGGGAAGCAAGGTGAAATATGAGCATTCTCAGAGAATATACAGCCACTTCTGCAAAGCCAGAGACACGAGTGGCATGTGGCATGGAATTCAGAGGATTACAGACTATAAATCTACCCTGGGTGTAAGCGACCAGAATTCCTCACTCCCCGACAGGCCGAATGTCCTTACACCTGGTTTGATGCACAGAACAAAGTGCTGGTGAGGAAAGCACCTCCCCCCCTCCACCCCCAAGGGAGCAGGCACTCTGTCTAGCTGAGGCTGAGGTGAGGAAGACACTGGCCAGAGTCAACCCAAGAAGAGCAGTGTGAGCTGCCTCAATGAATATCGGCCAATTGAACTTGCACCTATTGTGATGACATGCTTTGAGAGATTAGTCATGGACCTGGACCTGCTGCAATTTGCCTATTGCCACAATAGGCCTGCAGCAGATGCAAACTCACTGGACTTTGATGTCTGCATCAGACTGCTATTTATTGATTACAACTCAGCATTCAAGACAATTATACCCTCGGTTCTAAGCTGCAAAATGTGGGCCTGTGTACCTCCATCTGCAACTGGATCCTTGACTCCCTCATGGGAGACCACAGTCAGTGCGGATCAAAAATAACATTTCATTCTCACTGACAATCAACACCGGTGCACCTCAGAGATGTGTGCTTGGCCCACTGCTCTACTCTCTCAACACCCACAACTCTGGCTAGGCACAGATCAAATGCTATCTATAAATTTGCCAATGACCTAGCCATTGTTGGCAGAATTACAGATGATGACGAGGAGGCGTAGAGGAATGTGATAGATCAGCTGGTTGAGTGGTGTTGCAATGCCATTTTGACCAAGGAATTGATTGTGGACTTAAGGAATGGGAAGACGAGGGAACACACTCCAGTCTTCATCAAGGGATTAGCACTAGAAAGGGTGACCAGCTTCAAGTTCCTGGGTGTCAGCAACTCTGAAGATCTATCCTGGTTCCAACATATTGATGCAGTTACAAAGAAGGCATGACATTAGCTATATTTCATTAGAAGTTTGGAGAGATTTGGTTTGTCACCAAAATCTCGCAAATTTTTGCAAATGGACCATGGAGAGCATTCTAACTGGTGACATCACCATCTGGTACTGAGGGGCCACTGCAGAGGATCAGAAAAACACAGCTATCTCCATCATGGGCACTAACCACTCCAGCATCCAGGACACCTTCAAAAGGTGATGCGACAAAAAAGCATTAATGACCTTGTCACCCTGGACGTGCCCTCTACTCTTTGCTACCATCAAGGAGGTGGTTCTGGAACCTGAAGATATACATTCTATGTTTCAGGAATAGTTTTTTCTGCTCTCCCATCAGATTTCTGAATGGACAATGAACCCATGAACACTGCCTCATTTTTTTTACTCTCTTTTTGCACAACTTATTTAATTTAGTTTTAAAAATATATACTCATTGAAATTTATAGTTTATTAATATTATATGTTGCAATGTATTGCTGCTGCAAAACAACAGATTTCACAGCATATGCGAGTGGTGTTAAATCTGTTTCTGATTCCGATTTGCATTAATAAGCAGGTTTGCAGGTGTATCTATGAAAGTGGCCACAGAGTGTACATTGTGCTTTTTGGGTGGCAGACAAATTACACGTGGTGCCAAATTTTACCTGAAGTTGGTTGGAAGACCTCCGACAGAATAAGCAATGAAGGTTTGAAGGAAAGAAGTTTTATTGCGCCTGGAGCTAAAGAAAGAAGTGAATGAAGGAAATAGAAGGTGATGGTTATGTTATTTTGTTTTGCATGATTATTTCACATAATGAAGACACTATTATATTGAAGGAGATGGTACCAGGGAATAATGGGACCAAGGGCAACATCCTCCAGAGGGTTCTCGAAACTACTTTTATGTCTTTTTCATTCAAATGTGGTTCTGCTACTGTTGGAGCCTATGATCTACACCTTGGTGGTGTGTTCTTTGGACCAATTCAGCGATCTGGTACCTTGTTGTCTCTGAGGGTGTTCTGAGTGAAGTGTGTGGCCTCAAGGCCAAGAAGGCTGAAGACTGGGTGCAAACCCATGATCGACTCCACTACCCACCAATCTTGAAAACTGAAACGCTGAGGAAGATTGAAATCACCGAGTGAGTGGGTGTTCATTGTCTTCTACCAGCCTCTTGCTTGCTGCTGCTGGAGGAAGATCTGTGTGTGATGGTTCCCCCTTCCCCCCCCCCTTTTTTGTTACATACTTGGGTGATTTTGAATCAGGGTGGACTGCAGATAACAAATGCTGAGCTAAACTGAATATGCCCAGACTCTTTTGAGTTTGTGTTTTATATTCAGTGTTTCTCGCTATTTTATTTTCATTTGCACAATTTGGGTTTTTTTTTGCACATTGGTGTGGAGGGTTTGATGTTTATTCTTTGAATGGGTTCCATGATTTTCTTTGTTTCATGTCTGTCTGTGAGGAATCTCAGCACTGTATAATGCATACGTAATTTGATATGAAATGTATTTTGAATCTGTTAACAAATTTACATTGCAATTAGGTTTGGGTAAGCTTGCCTGAAGAATAAAAAGAAAGATGAGGAAAGTTTGTTTGGGTGAAGGAGGAATATCAGGGATAGTACCTTTGGAAGGATTATAAGACTTCATTGTCTTAGCACTCCTGATAGTTTTTGCAGTATAGATAATGACAGTTTCACACTAGTAGTCATGATGGCATTAATGATCCTGATTTAATGCTTCCAACCAGTGGAGTCTATGAGAGTTGGTTGAGAGATAATCACTTGAGGGCTTGTGAAGTGGTTGGTGGGATCCTGGTAGCTGTAATTTGGCAATTTGTTCTGTCGCCTGCTTGCTTAGTGAAATTAAATCCCTCTAATTCATAATTTTGCGAAAGGCAGGAGTACTGAGAATAATAACTTCTGCGAGGTTACTGTGACACAGGAAAACTTGAACAATACTACAGCTGGATAAACACAGCTGACAAAGAATAACCCATCAGCATTCACGTTTGTTATTGGCAATGCAGTCATCCAGAAATTCTGAAGTCTGTTCCAAAGTGGATGACATCCATGTGATGGTGTAAACTTTTAATCACAAGCTTGCATTTCGTTCCTTTTTTTTAAGATATGGCAGTATTTCTGTTTACAAAGCATTAATAATGAACATAGAACTGTAGAGTGCAACACAGGCCATTCAGCCCACCTATATGAGCCTGCAGTTGTGCTGAACTATATCAAACGACTGCACAATCAATCTAGCTTTTTCATCGGACTCAGCCTTTGACCCTCCCTTCTTCTTACATCAGTGTGCCTATCAAAGAGTCATTTAAACATCCCTAATATATCAGACTCTACTACCACCCCTGGCAGTTCATTCCGAGCACTCAACACTCGGTGTAAAAATAAACCTACCTCTAAACTTCCCTCCATTCTTCTTAAGTGGATGTCCTCTTGAATTGGCCATTGCTACCCTGGGGGAAAAGCACCGGCTGTCCACCCTTATTTAGGCCTCTCACAACTTTTCCTCATGCTCTCTAATCCAAAGAGCATCCTGGTATGTCTCTTCTGCACCGTCTCTAAAGCTTCTGCATCCTTGCTATAATGGGGCAACCAGAATTGAACACAATACTGTAAATGTGGCCTAACCAGAGCTTTCTAGAGCTGCAACATTATCTCACAGTTCTTGAACTCAGTCTCCTGACTAATGAAGGCCAGTGTACCATATTTCTTCTTAACTATCTTATCAACAAGCATGGCAACTTTGAGAGATCTATAGACTTGAATCCCAAGATCCCTTTGTTCCGCCCTACTGCCACAAATCCTGTACTCTGCCTTCGCTGCTTAAGTCTGCATCCTGTCTATGTCTCATCTATAAATATGTAAATTCACTGATAACAGCACTGCTCACGGCAGAATCTCAGATGGCAATGAGGTGGTGTACAGGAGTGGTTTGATGGCCCAACATATTGAGACAATCATGAAGGAGGTATGTCAGTGACTATACTACATTAAGAGTTTGAGGAAATCTGGCATGTTGCCAGAGACTAGCAAATTTCTACAGATTTAAGGTGGAAAGCATTCTGACTGGTTGCATCACTGTCTGGTATGAAGGCTCCAATGTACAGGATTGAAAGAATCTGCAGAGAGACGTAGACTCCATCAGGACAAAATTTTCCCCACCGTTGAGGTCATCTTCAAAAAGGTGGCATCCATCATTAAGGGCCCTCACCATCTGGGACCTGCCCTCTTCTCCTTACTACCATCTTGGAGGAAGATACAGGAGCTTGAAGACGCACATTTTAGAAACAGCTTCTTCCCTCTGCCACAGATTACGAGCACCATCTCATTATTCCTCTTTGTTCTATTCACCTTTTGTAACTGATAGCAATTTTTTACATCTTGTACTGTATTGCTGTCATAAAACAACAAATTTCACAGCACATGTCAGTGATAATAAAATTGATTTTGAACCATCTACACTATCCTCAATCTTCATGGTATTTGCAAACTTAATAATCACCCCTCACTTCCTCAATCAAATAAGTTACTGAAATATTACACAGTGCTAGGTTCCTACAACAAACCTCTGCAGAACCCCACTAATCACTATTCTCGAGGTAGAGTATGCTCCATCTACTACCACCTTTTGACTTCTGTGTGCAAGTCTATTCTAAATCCATACTGCCAAGTTTCCATGCATCCCATGCTTTTTGAATTATTGAAACAATTGAGGTGAATTCTGAATATAGAACACAACATTACAACACTGGGATAAACCCTTCAGCCCAGAATGAATCTGGATTCCAAATTAAATTCAATCTCCTTTGACAGATTCTGCAATTATCCATAACACTCAATTTCCAGCATATTCACGTGTCTTAAAGCCCTTTAAATGCCACTGTTGTATCTCTGTCCACCATTATCCCAAGCAGCCAATTCCAAAAGATCTTTAAAAAATACTTGCCCCAAGCATTTCCCTTAAACATTCTCCCTCTTAAATGCTAGTATTTCAATTTCTACCCAAAGAAAAAGATACCAAATGTCAATCTTATCTATGCCTCTCATAATTTTATAAGCTTCCACCAAGTCTCCCTTCAGCTTCCAACACACCAGAGTAAACGATTCAAGCCTGTCCAACTTCTTATAGCTCATATCTTTGAACCTAGATAGCATCCTCGTAAACCTCTTCTGTACCTTGACCAAAGCTTCCACATCGTTTCTGTGATACGGTGACTAGAATTGCATGCACTGTTCCAAGTACAGTTATATGTAGCGGCAGGATGACTTTCTTACTATTCAATGTCCCAATCAATGAAGGCAAGCATGCCCTAAACTGCCTTCACCATGTACTTGTGTGTTCTCAGGGAGCTGTGGACTTGGGCCCTAAGATTCCTCTGTACATCAATGCTGTTAAGAGTCCTGCATTTACTTTCCTACTTTCCCCTTACATTTTGCCTCCAAAGTGCAACACCTCATATTTGCCTGAATTCAGCTCCATCTGCCATTTCTCTGCCCATGACTGTAACTGATCTATATTCTGCTATATCCTTCTGGACAGTGAAGAAGCTTGTCAAACTCCACCAATCTTTGTGTCATTTGCAAACTCACTAATCCATCCATTTACAATTTTATCCAAGTTATATATATGCATGAAAAATCATAGATCCTAGCATTGATCACAGACCTCCAGCCAGAATAACACCCTTCTATTGCCATTCTCTGTCTTTTGTTGACTGAATTCTGAATCCAAACTACCAAGTTAATTGTAGTGAAGATCTACATTCCCTGGTCAAGGCTAGTAACAGGTCAGTTCAGTATTTATGTTGAATTGCTTTTCATGTATATCCCCATCTGGAGTTCTTTAATTAGCAATCAACAAACAAATATAACTGAACATTTCTAACTCACATGGAGTTAGAAATAAACCCAAATAACAATCATAAATAAATTTGAAATACAGCATCCTGTCATAACACTGACAATGACTGATGCAAATCTTTATGTGGTAAGGTAACTTATGGAATAGGTACAAATAGTTAAGCCAGTTACTGTTTACTCTCTGCAGCGAAGGAATACACCACACCTGTGGACTATTAAAGTTGCTCAGCTATGCACCACTTTAATATTTAAATACTTTGTTAATTATGTGATTTGTATTTTATTTGTAGTTTCATTTCAATATTACTGCTGTAACACATCGCTGCAGGTGGCAGAATTGAAATGAAACAAGATCAAGAAAGGTCCTTTCAGTTGTTTTGAAAGTGAATAAATTGCTCTTGTGCTAACCCACACTCCATTGTTGTTGTTCCTCTTTATGGTGTGAATCACAGATTGTCACAAGCATGTTAACAATGCCTTGTTGGTTGCAATTAATTTCTATACAAAGGGAAAATCAGCAATAAAAGGCTGAACTGTGTAGCTTTGGAAAATAGGTTCTGGAGTTCCAATTGTGATTAACTCCTGTCATTTCATTAACCTTGCGCACAATTTACGTTGCCTACTTATTACCCTGTTTATCTAGCCTGCTTGGAACTTTGCTTGAGCTGGACCTGCAGACTTATCAGGTTGTGGGATATTGCTTTACAAGACACTTCTAATTCACTTTTTAAAAAGGCAGTACATAGTAATATTTCAGTGAATTTGCTAAAGTTGAAGAGAGACCAGGAAATGGAAGGAGGCATTTTTCAAGGGAACATTGCTGGCAGAACCAGGTGAGTTTACAAGGACAGCAGTGATAGGATGCTGCTAAGCAGAGGAGACCACAGCAGCCATGGCCCTGGTCAGTGGACAGGGTATGTGGTGGTCATCTGTTGGTAAACTGGATGCTGAACTATTAAGATTTACAATTGGTTGGGCAGTGGATTATCAGAGTTTCACTCTCATCATGAATTTTGCATTCAGTCAATATTGACTGGGCTACAAATTGCCTAATGCATCACCACCAGGAACAATATTGTTTGTGTTTCACACTTGTTCAAGCTTATTTGTAAAGACACAGAGCACTGGTTGCTGGAACAAGCAGTAGAGTCACCAGAAATCTCTGTAGCCTGCCAGGAAGAGCAGGGCAAGAGGAAGAACAGATTTTCTGACTCGATATTGGATGCCATGGTTGATGAAGTGAGGGGAAAAAATCTAATAAGACAATAAGATATAGGAGCAGAAGTAGGCCATTTGGCCCATTGAGTCTGCTCCATCATTCAATCATGGGTTGATGCAATTCTTCCAGTTATCCCCACTCCCCTGCCTTCTCCCCATACCCTTTGATGCCCTGGCTAATCAAGAACCTATCTATCTCTGCTTTAAGTGCACCCAATGACTTGGCCTCCACAGCTGCTCATGGCAACAAATTCCACAGATTTACCACCCTCTGACTAAAGTAATTTCTCCGCATCTCTGTTCTAAATGGACGTTCTTCAATCCTGAAGTCATGACCTCTTGTCCTAGACTCTCTTACCAAGGGAAATAACTTTACCATATCTAATCTGTTCAGGCCTTTTAACATTTGGGATGTTTCTATGAGATCCCCCCTCATTCTCCTGAACTCCAGGGAATACAGCCCAAGACCTGCCAGACGTTCCTCATACAGTAACCCTTTCATTCCTGGAATAATTCTCGTGAATCTTCTTTGAACCCTCTCCAATATCAGTACATCCTTTCTAAAATAAGGAGCCCAAAACTGCACACAATACTCCAAGTGTGGTCTCTCAAGTACCTTATAGAATCTCAACATCACATCCCTGCTCTTATATTCCATACCTCTAGAAATTAATGCCAACATTGCATTCACCTTCTTCACCACAGACTCAACCTGGAGATTAACCTTTAGGGTATCCTGCACAAGGACTCCCAAGCCACTTTCCATCTCTGGATTTTGAATTCTCTCCCTATCTAAATAATAGTCTGCCCATTCATTTCTTCCACCAAAGTGCTTGACCATACACTTTCCAACATTGTATTTCATTTGCCACTTCTTTGCCCATTCCCATAATCTATCTAAGTCTCTCTGCAGGCTCTCTGTTTCCTCAACACTACCCGCTCCTCCAATGATCTTTGTATCATCAGCAAATTTATCCACAAATCTATTAATCTCATAGTCCAAATCATTGACATACATCGTAAGAAGCAGCAGTCCCAGCACTGAACCCTGTGGAACTCCACTGGTAACCGGTAACCAGCCAGAATAGGATCCCTTTATTCCCACTCTCTTTTTTGCCGATCAGCCAATGCTCCACCCATGCTAGTAACTCCCCTGTAATTCCATGGGCTCTTATCATGCTAAGCAGCCTCATGTGCGGAACCTGTCAAAGGCCTTCTGAAAATCCAAGTACACCAAGTTTACTGCATCTCCTTTGTCTCCCCTGCTTGTAATTCCCTCAAAGAATTACAGTAGGTTAGTCAGGCAGGATTTTCCTCTGAGGAAACCATGCTGGCTTTGATCTATCTTGTCATGAGCCTCCAGGTGTTCTGTAATCACATTCCTAACAACCAATTCCAACAACTTCCCAACCACTGATGTCAGGCTAACAGGTCTGACATTTCCGTTCTGCTGTCTCCCACCTTTCTTGAATAGCAGAGTAACATTTGCAATTTTCCAGTCTTCTGGTACAATGCCAGAATCTATCGATTCTTGAAAGAGCATTGTTAATGCCTCCACAATCTCTCTAGCTACTTCCTTCAGAACCCGATGGTTCATTCCATTGGGTCCAGGAGATTTATCCACCCTCAGACCATTAAGCTTCCTGAGCACCTTCTCAGTCGTAATTTTCACTGCACATACTTCATTTCCCTGACACTCTTGAATGTCCCGTATACTGCAGATGTCTTCCACTGTGAAGACGGATGCAAAATATGCATTTGGTTCCACTGTCAACTCTGCATCTCTCATTACAATATCTTCAGCATCATTTTCTATTGGTCCTATACCCTCAACTCTCTTTTACCCTTTATATACTAAAAAAAAAGCTTTTAGTATCTTTTTTTATTAGTTGCTAGCTTCCTCTCATCATTCATCTTTTCCTTCTGAATGAACTTCTTAGTTTCCTTCTACAAGTTTTTAAAAGCTCCCCAATCCTCTATCTTCCCACCAGCTCTGGCTTCCTTTTATGCCCTTTTGCTTTTACTTTGGCTCTGACTTCACTTGTCAGCCACGGTTGTGTCCTTCTTCCCTTTGAAAATTTCTTCTTATTTGGAATATATCTGTTTTGCACTTCCCTCATTTTTCACAGAAACTCCAGCATCTGCTTCTCTGCTGTCCTGCCTGCAAGTGTCCCATTCCAGTCAGCTTCAGCCAGTTCCCCTCTCATGCCATTGTAATTTCCTTTATTCCACTGAAATACCGACACATTAGATTTTATTTTTTCCCTCTCAAATTTCAATGTGAACTCTATCATATTGTGATCACTGTTCCCTAAGGGTTCCTTAACCTTAAACTCTCTTACCACCTCCAAATCATTGCACAACACCCAATCCAGCACAGCCGATCCCCTAGAGGCTCAACAACAAGCTGTTCTAAAAAGCCATCCCTTAGACATTCTACAAATTCTCTCTCTTGAGGTACTGGCCTGGTATTCCCAATCCACTTTTGTGTTAAAATCCCCTAGGTTTATCATGACATTGCCCTTCTGACACATCTTTTCTATCTCCAGAAAGACACAAAAGTCTGCATCTTTCTGGTGTATTACAGTTTGTCATAATGGGGAAACAGCTAAGTGGTATAAACTGTTGTGGGTAAGGATTGTATTCATTGAAAATGTAGTCACATCGATTGATTCTTGAACAGTCAGCCAATGGGGGCTTGATATATCAATTCCCTTCTTCCTCCTCTTATTTCCCTATATTTAATTAATCTTCTGGATCTGGGTACTACTAACCAGGACAGCAGTTATTTGAGTTGCCCATTTCAGAACCAGTGCAATCATTCTGGTGAATAACTGTATATTCACACCATGCTGATGGGAGGTTCAACAATTTATTTTCAGGCCAGGATGCACTCAGTCAGTTTCTCCTCAGTGGTGTCAGTGTTCCAGAACAAGGTGGTGTGTCAATCAGGCAGGTTAACTGTGCGCGACTTTGGATGGTGGAGTCCCCATGCTCCTCTTATTTTACTTTTCAGTGATGGTTGTGGGTTTGGGAAATGTTGTCAGTGTAGGCTATGTGAGGAACAGCATTGCAGTTTGTGGATGGTTTGCAATGAAGCTGCTCTGCATCCAAGGTGGAAGGAATGACCATTTATGGTGGATTTTGGGATGTCTATCTATCGAGCTGTTTTGTCCTGGATGGTTCAATTTCTTGGTGTAGCAATCATCCAGGCAGGTAGAGAATAGAGTCATAGAACACTACAGCACAGAAACAGGCCCTATTGCCCATCTCGTTCATGCCTAGTCCCATCAACTTGCACCTGGACCATAACCCTCTATACCTCTCCCATCCATGTACATATCCAAAATTCTCCTAAGTGTTAAAATCAAACCTGCACCCACCACTTCCGCTGGCAGCTTGTTCCTTGTTCTCACTACTCTCTGAGTGAAGATGTTCCTCCTCATGTTCCCCTTAAACATTTCACCTTTTACCCTTAACCAATGACCTTTAACTCTAGGCTCACCCAAACTCAGTGGAAAAAGCCCTATTGATACTCCTCATAATTTTGTATACTTCTATCAAATCAATCCTCGTTCTCCTATGCTGTAGGGAATAAAGTGCTAACCTACTCAACATATCCCTATAACTCAGGTCCTCAAGTCCCTGCAACATCCTTGTAAATTTTCTCTGCACTCTTTTAATCTTATTGAAAAATATTCTGTAGCTAGATGGCCAGAACTGCACACAGTTCTTCAGGTTAACCCTCACCAATGTCTTGTACAACTTCAACATGACATTCCACCTGTTGTACTTAATACTTTGATGTATGAAGGCCAATGGGCCAAAGCTCTCTTTGCAAACCTATTTCATGACATTATTGGCTTCTGCCATGAAGTTGGTGGAAAGGCTTTGGGGTATTATAAGAGGTGAATCACACGACTGGATACCAGGCCCTTTCTTGTAATTTGTACCAAAAGTGGTTGCTCCATTTGAATATCTGATCACAACTGTGAGGATATTGCAGACTTGGCACGTGGGGATGGTGATGCCTTTGAATGTCCATGCTCAGTAGTTAGATGTTCTCTTCTTGGACATGGTCATTGTCTGTTACTTTTATGGTATGAAAATTGCCACCTGTCAACCCAGGCCTGAATGCTGTCTATAGTGTTAGTTAATTCCTATGACATCAATTAGACAGTCCCACATGGCAGGAGTTCACATACTGTACAAGCAGGGTTATCAGATAAAGTTCAATTGAAGAATCAAATAAAGTGCACGCTGCCGTCCTGGTGTGCTCTGAACTATCACTCAGTAGTGAACACAACATAGTGGCAGAAGTGGTTAGTCATCATTGAACTGGTGCTACAGATCAAGTGAGATCCCCAACAAGAAAAAAAATTACCTTAAGACTGTTCTCTGTTCGCATATATCTATAAAAATAATAGCCAGAGACATATCAACCTAAACTGGCTATGCTAGTGTGCTAAATGTATGCACCATGAAGCATGAACTGAGAAAGGGCCAGAATAGCAAATACCTGCAGTACCTACATCTGTTTACTAGGTAAAACTCTCCGAGAAATTTAATTTCTCTAGACTAGGGGACTTTTGAGAGATTTAGAGTTGCAAGCAATCTCCAGAAGAGCATCAAGTAAGTACACTGATATACTGCATAGGGAGATTAGAACTGAACTAACATGCTCAGAAAAAGGAGTACAAAATAATTCAGGACAAATTCAAAGAATATTTCACATGAAAGCAAAATATGATATGAGAGGGCAAAGTTCAACTCCAGAAAACAGGAGGCAGGTGAAAGTGTAAATGACTTCATCATAGCATTCTATGCCCTGTCAGACAACTGTGCACATGGAAATCTGAGAGATTAGCTCATTAGAGACAGGACTAGTGTCAGGCTACTAGACACTAAATTGTCTGTGAGACTTCAGTTGCAGGCAAATCTCACACTAGAGAAGGCTATTACTTTGGTTGGTCAGAATGAGAATGTTCATCGGCAACGGGCAGAACTCAGGCATGAAAATTATGCTGAGGTAAAGCTAGAAGCTATACAAAAAGAAGGGTACAAACAAGGTGCAGTCAGAAAGACCACAGGAAGAGGTAACTGTAGAGTTCAGCTCTAACAAAACAGACAAGCAAAACATAGCAAGGAAAATGTCCAACTTCAGGCAATGTGGCAGGTCTCCATTCCATGTCAAAAACCTCTGTCCAGCAAAAGAGGTGAAACGCCATCAATACAAGAGTTGGCCATTATAAAAGCCAGTATCACTCAAGAACAGTTCTTCCAGCGGTCAAAGAAGACGATGATTCAGATGAAGAGAGAGCTTCCTTGGGGCTCTAGGTTCAAATAAACAAAGCTGGTGTACTATGGTTTAGTTGCAAACTGAGGCAGTGATGTTCAAATGGACACTGGGGCAGATGTCATGATCATCCCTGAATGTCTGATCGCAAAACTGGTGTAAAAAAAAACAAGCACTATGCTGAAGCCAGCAAAGAAAATGCTTATCTGGCCAGAGAGACATAAGCTCTGTGTGAAAAGTATTTTTACTACTGCTATCTGTAAAAATGAGAAACAGTTAAAAAAGAATGTCTATGTTGTTCAGAATCTTTTCTCACCACTACTGGGATGACACGTCATTGAGAAGCTGAACTTCATTGCAAGGTTAAATTTGCTAAAAAAAAAAATGTTCTGTGGCAGGAGAAGTACTGGGAGTTGTTCACAGGCTTGGGGGTACTGAAAGAAGAGAAGGTTATCCAGTTGAGAACAGGAGAGATACCCTACTCTCTGACCACAGTGAGGCAGATACCAATGCCATTGATGAACAAAGTCAAAGCTAAACTTGAGAGAATGAAGGTGCTTGACCTCATAACTAGAGTGAATGGACCTACTGACTGACATGCAGGCATTGTTCCTGTTCCCAAGCTAGATGGCACAGCGAGCATCTAACAAAATTGAATTTATGTAGTGAGCTGGGAGAAGTTTACTCTGCCCTCTGTTGAGCACACATTGGGTATAGTGGGTAAAAGAAAGTTCTTCACCAAACTAGATGCAAACTCAGGGTTCTGACAGATCCATTTAGCTCCTGAATCACAGAAGCTCACAAATTTTATCACGCCATATCGACATCACGCCTTGAAGAGACTCGCGTTTGGCATCTCATCAGCCCCTGAGCTCTTTCAGATGAGGATGTTCCAAATTTTGGAGGGACTGGAAGGAGTAGCCTGCCACGAGAATGATGTACTCTTCTTTGGAGGCTCAAGTGAGGAACATGACAAAAGAGTGGTAACTGCCTTGGAGAAACTGAAACAGGCTGGAATCACTCTGAACAAAAAGAAATGTGAGTTTGCAAAGTTGGAGGTGAAGCTCTTAGGCCACCAGCTGTCCTTAGAGGGAGTGCAACCAGATTCAGACAAACTGGCAGGAGTTCAGAACGGGGGACAACCTACGAATTTATCAGAGATCTATAGTTTCCTTAGCATGGTAAACCAATTGGGAAAGTTTATTCCTGATTTGGCAGAGAGAACAAAGCCAATATGTGACCTCCTCTGTCAGAGAAATGTTTGGACCTGGGACACACCACAGGAGAAGTCATTCTCATCACTTAAAGCAGACTTTATCTCTCCACTAACATTGGTATTTTTTGATCTGAACAAAACAACCAAGGTCTCAGCAGACACCTCTTCCTTTGGCCTAGGGCAGTGCTCATGCAATACTGCAGTGGTGTGTGGAAACCAGTGGTATGTGCATCAAGAGCACTGCCTGCTGCTGAACAGCGTTTTGCCCAAATCAAAAAGGAGACGTTGGCTCTCATGTGAGCTTGTGAACGCCTCAGCTGCTATTTGATGGGCACTAAATTCCTACTTGAAACAGACCTCAAGCCACTTGTCAGCCTCCTCAGCTCGAAACACTTGGATGACTTACTTCCACGTCTGCAACGATTCAGACGAGGCTATGCGATACTGTTATGATATTGAACGTATCCCTGGAAAAACTTTCACAGCACCAGACACTCTGTAAAGTATGCCATGCAGCAGTGAGTGGATGGAAGCTGACTCCACCTGAATGGAAAAGACCAGCATCATCTTAGCTCAGGTACGTGAAAGCTTTCCTGCATCACAGAGTAAACTGGGTGACATTCATGTTGAGTTGAAAAAGGACCAAATCTGCAGCAAGGCCATGCAATACTGTGTGCATGGATGACCTGCTGTTCCAAAGGAAACTCATGAACTCAGACCTTACTAGCTTGAAAGAGACACACTCATCATTCTTGATGAGTCCCAAACTCATCATTCTGCTTCTATGCACACCAAAATCATCAGTCAAATCCACCAAGGACATGAAGACATTGAAAAATATCACCAAAGAGCAAGGCAATCTGTGTGGTGGCCTGGTCTGAGTACACAGCTGGGGAATTATGTAAAGCAGTGTGAAACATGCAGAAAATTGCACGAAAATCATGCTGAGCCAATCTGTCCCACAGAATTCCTAGACTTCCCATGGCAAATTGCAGAAACAGGCATTTTTCAAGCTGAGAAGAGACTTCTCACTGAGGATTACTACTGACAGAATGTTGAGGTGTCCAAGCTGTCCTCTACATCCTCAATAGCAGTTATACAGCACCTGAAAGCTGAATTCGCTCACCATGGAAAACCAGAGGCACTTGTTTCAGTCAAAAGTCCATAATTCAGCAGCTCAGAATGCAAAGCCTATGCTAGGGACAATGAGTTCAAACACTAGACAATCAGTCCACAGTACCCACAAGCAAATGGAAAAGCAGAAAGAGTAGTCCAAACCATTAAGAGTCTCCTCCTGAATGCAGAAGAACCCTACAAAGCACTACTAGCTTATTGCCCCACACTTCGTGTGAATGGCTACAGTCCATCAGAACAGTCGATGGCCTGGAGACTGAGAACAAGCCTGCCCATTCTTCCTTCCCTTCTCCAACCTCACTTAGATAAAGTGAGAAATTTTGAGACATCACAGCAAGAGAAAGCAAACAGCATCCATGACCTCGGAACCAGAGTAGAATCTTTGCCACTGCTCAGGAGTGGTGAAGCTGCTTGGATTTCAGTCCATTTCCTCAAAGGAACAATAGTCCAGTAACATGCACCATGATCGTTTGTGATCAGAACATCACAAGGTGAAATCACATGGAACAGATTTGCTCTCATGCACCTTCAAAGTCCATCAGAATCAGAATCAGAATCAGACTTTAATCGCCAAGTACCTATGCACATACAAGGAATTTACTTCCGGCAGATGTTGTCTCTCTGCTCATAACAATAATAATGATAAATATAAATGAAAATATAGATTATACATACAGGTAGTGCAATCCAAGTAATAGTTAGCTGACAGTTAACCGGCAGTTAACTGTTCAGCAAAGTGACCGCAGTAGGGAAAAAACTTCTCCAGTGCCTATTAGTCTTAGTCTGGAGGGATCTGAAGCGCCTACCAGACGGAAGCAGATGTCCATGAAATTCCATGAAAGGTAGAGAAAGAATTAGAGTGGCCTGATCTTTATGACGAGGATCACCTAACTGAGACAGATGCATCTGTTGAAGAATCTCCATCTGCTCCAACACTTCCAGGAACCTATACTAGATCAGGTCATTTACCCATCCCACCACAAAGATATACTCCTTAGCCTAACAGCTCAGAGGAAATGACTAAAGAGGCAGATTAATCCTCTTACTTTGCTGGTGTGTCGGGTAGTTTACCCTGACCTCCATTAGATAAACTTTTTTTCAAACAAGTTCTAATGTTGAAAACAAAATGAGACAGTTCTTAAAAATGGAATCTTTGGGGAAAAAGGAGGAAAACAGAGAGAGAGGGAGACCATTAAAACAAAGGTAAAGCCAGTTATATGGTTAGTAATGCTTTTTTATGTTTATGTAAGGAGCATAAGATATGTGCAATGGTAAAGTGAACCAAATTTGCTTCATTTCACTGATTATAATTTCAGGGCAGTTCAGATGAACAGTATAAACCTAGTTTTTATTTTTTTTCAAGAAGGTGATTAATAGTGTTATTTCTATTCACTCAGTTAGTCACTTCCACATGGAAAGTGTTTGCATACTGTACACACAGGGTTATCAAGAGTCCAAGATGGCGGCGCGACGCAGCTTGCAGCCGCCACTCCGGAACTGATTATCTGTTATTTGTGAATTGGGGTGCCATGCGCAATCATAATCGATTGAAAACAGACGTGGGAGCACAGAGGAACATCGGGAAATCCCAGGAAGACCTTCTTCGTTGCTGCTGCTGCTGTGAGGTCCGGGTCTCTGCTGGGAAGAACAGGCCCCCAGTCCTTGGGGTCGCGTTGCCGATGGCCGTTGGCGGGGCCGTCTTAATACGCTCGGCAGAGGTTGGTGCTCAGAGAAGCTGTGCTGGAGGGGATGGTCGTCGGCTCGGAGGATCGACGGACTCGGAGTCTGCTGCGGTCAGGTCGCTTTCGTTGTGTGCTGCATCTGCGAGGCTGAGTCGGGCAGCGCCATGGAAGTCTATAGCGGGGATAATCCCTTCTGCCACCGGTGTGGGATGGCGAGTCTGCCGGGACCCTGGGGACTTGTGGAAACTGTGTGGTGATTTCTTTTGAACTTGTAGTCCTTTAACATCGTTGGACTATTTGTACTGTGCCCATAGTCTGCTTTTTATCAATTATGCTATTGTTTGCACTGTTGTAACTATATGTTATAATTATGTGGTTTTGTGCAGGTCTTGTAGCTTTAGTTTTTGGTCTTGTTTTTGTCTGGTGGATTTGGATCTCCTTTCCGGGGAACGCGCTAAGATGGTAGCGCAATATTAATAGGCAACAACCTCTCCGGACTCTGGATTGGGGATTGCCAAACGTTATGTGGATTTTCTGGTGTAGTCTGTTTTGTCATATGCTTTTGTGATATCATTCTGGGGGAACGTTGTCTCATTTTTTAACTGCATTGCATTTGTGGTTTCTAAATGACAATAAACTGAATCTGAATCTGAATCAGTAAAGTTCAGTTGAGTATCCTGCATGCTGGCATCCTGGTGTGTTCTGCACTCTCCCTCAATAACAAACACAACACTGCCTAGGTTTGAGATATAGACTGTCTCATTTGCTGAGCAGTTGTGAATGGCATTGAAAAATCCTTTTCCTCCTGCTCTGCAGTTGGTAGCAATGATTGAATCCTAACATTGCAATAATATATTTGTTAACATTCTGACCTACATACTATGCCATGGGACATGCTGTGCTGTTCTCCTGGGTATGACTGTCCAGGGAGTTTAGAATCTTGCTGGTCCAGTATTATCCCTGAAATCATATCTGATGACATCAGAGTGATAGAAGCATAGTGTCAAATATGTCAGCAAGTCTTCCATTCTTGTGGATCTCTGTACTTGCACTGCCTGCTACTTTGTACCAGGGGAAAAGGAGATGAATCTTGCTCTTCAGAATAAAGGGAGCATCTGTGATCTCCTTAAGGCAATATCGCACTGTAAATTGTGAAATGTTGCAGATATCCCTTGCTCCAGGCTGGAAAGAGAGAGAAGTCAAGCAGAGACATCTCTGGCCATTGTGATCTCAGCAAGTGCAGATGAGGTGGCTCTGAACTCGCTTTGCCTCTGCTGTCATGGTAGCATATTTCTGTTAGGAACTTCCTTCTGAAGTGGAGTCTTGCTGCTCAGTGAGGGACACATGATAAAACAGCTCCCTGTGTATCCTTGGTAAAAAGGCACGTCTGATGAAAGGCTCCTCTTTCTGTCTGTTCTGGCAATTTCTGTGCCGTCTGCATCACCTTTCCTCATTTTCCCTTTCATGCTGCACTCTAAGGGAAAGCCAAATAAACCACCAGCATCTGGGAGCAACTGGATTTGGCTTTATACTAGCAAGGGAGTTACACAATCCTTGCTTGGCCTTCAAAAATTGCAATCAAGTCTGAACGAGCTCTGAACAGTACAGAAACTCGCACTCTGTAACTGATCTGAGGGCCACATGCAAATAATTAAACCCTTTGAAGAAACCTGGTGGGGTACCTTCCTGGTACTGCAGCCTTGGTGTGCTGAAAGTTATCCCCGATCAATGTTATTCTCAGTCTGCTTACCCCTGTGTGGGAAAGCATTGCATGTGCCACTTCCCTTCACAATGTGGTGACTAGTGCAGCTCTTGCCCACCATCTGCAAGGCTAACACCTCAGATGACAACTGGGAGTTTAATTGGCAGCTGTAGGGGTAAAAACGCAAACATGATGGAGCTACATTTTGTGGGCACAGGAAACACGTGTTTGAGAATCAGCACAATCACAATGTATTTTAACTAATTCCTTTCCTAGACACAGGTAGCAGAACTGGAAAAGTTGTCATCATTCATTTGAGATAGTGCGATTGCAATTTGTAACTTAGGTGCGTTATACAGCTTAAGACATGTTGATTGCTATGGATTTTTCTCTCTTTATATTCCCTTGCAAACACTTATGTACGTACATTGTCAACAATTAGCTTATAAAAATGTTGACAAACTATTATGGATGTCACTTGCTTTCTTTTTTTTATTTTTGAAGCATATTTGAGAGTAATCTGATATGCAGTATAATTGAAGGGTTCTCAGAATCGTGATCCCTAGAAAGCAGCAATGCCTGCACTGTGGAGTTGAAGCAGACTGTTAGTGTCAATACCATGCCATCCCCTCCCTTTACCAACAGTGACAGCATATGTATATGAGCACTTTAAAGTAGCAAAACATTTCATGATGTTATACAGGAATATTAATAAATAAAATGGATGCAAGCAAGTTCCAGTGCAATGAAGTGAAAGTCTGATTAAAGAGGTTTAGTTGAATGGGATCCTAGAGAAAGAGGACTTTGGTCCATTATGACTCTGCTGCTCAAAGTAACCGCTCTCCAATCTAATCGCACCTTCCATCCTCCAGGTCTCTTTCCATGTGACTCTTTGGACCGTTTCAAATGTGAGGATGATGTTTTTTTTAAAACTCTACCATCTTATCAGATGCCAACCAGCTCCCTTCTGAGTGTTGCCCTCTCTGAATCGTTACCTGGTTTACTTCATGAAAATCTCTTCTGAACCCTTTTCCAGTGCATTCACGTTTCCCCCACAAGTTAGTTCTGGGAGCTGTATGCAGTACTTAAGCTGTGGCTAAATAGTGTTGAATCTGGTTTCAGGATAACCTCCCTGATATTATATTCAATGCCTCAGCTGAAAAATGAGGTCTATGCTGTTTTAATCACCTTATTGACTTGCCCTGTTACTTTAAAGGATTTGGAAATGTGCACATCAAGATCTCTCAATTTCTCCACACCATTCAGTATTATCTCAGTCATTTTATGTTTCTTTTCTTGTTGCACCTCCCCAGTTTCATTTTCTCACAATTCACCATTTTAAGTTTCATTTGTCAATTTTCATCCTTTAATCCAAAGTATTTGTCCTCACTAATCAACTGCTTAGACAGTTCTTGCATCACAGAGATAAGCAAGAAGCCACTCTTTCAGTCCATTAAGCCCTTGCTGACCAAAAACTCCCATTGTTATTCTAAACATGACCCTGTCTGACTTTCTTCTCCACCATTTCCTTCAGCATCACCATGCACGCTCGCATAAGTGCACGCACACACACACACACACACACACACACACACACACACACACACACACACACACACACACACACACACACACACACACACACACACACACACACACACACACACACACACACACACACACACACACAATAATTTACAATACCCAAATAACCTATCAGCCCACACATCTTTGGCATGTGGAAGGTAACTGGAATACGCAGAGGCGACCCATGCAGTCACAGGAGAGCATACTAACTCCACACAGACAGACAGCACTGGAGGTCAGGATCAACCCCAGATTGCTGGAGCTGTGGGTAGTGGCTCTGCTAGCTGCACAGTTTGCTGCCCTATGATATTTATGATGCCTTTCATTAAGGTTTAAGTTTTTTATATCACAAAAAAAAGTTCCTGAATTCTGATCAAGGGAAGCCTTAAATTTACAAAAAGACCATGAGCCTTTACCCTTTGCTTTCTGAGCTAACTTTGGATCCAGTTTGCCATCCTCCCTTGTATCTCATGGTGTTTAATTTTTTTGACTATTCTACAAATGTGGAGGCTTAAAATTGCTGTAGACTACTTCAAATATACATCCCTCATTGACTCTACTTGATTATCTCTTCAAAGAATTCAAACAAATTTGTCAGATATTACTTTTGCTTTATAATCTGTAGCTTTCACAGAGATGATTTGGTGTGCCAGCATCAAACACGGGCTCTTAGAGCTGTTTTTTTAATGGAAGGTTGTTATGGGTGTGCCTCAGTTTGAAGCACCAGTAACTGGACTAGTGTACAACCAAGCCATTATTAATGGGCTGCATCCTGCTGCTGGATAGCTGATTGTTCTGTATTGGACAGCAGATCACCAGCAGTGAGCCTGTTCCTGACTTCCACACCAGCACAATGTAACCCTGAATTCAGAACCATGGTGAGGGGGGGGCACGAAAAGTCAGATGCTAGTACATTTACTTTTCAATGCAACTATCAAATGTGGCACTGAGTTTGAGTTAAGTTCACATGCTGAGCTGAGAGACAAGCTGCACTTTGCACTCAGCTCTGAACTTTATCCTGTCCATTTTTTTCTCTAGATGCCTTTGAAATTTCCCCAAACTATTAGTCTACCATTAAAATTTGTTGACGTATTACCAGTAAACTTAGGCAAGGTAGTTCATTGTTTGTCTCAGACTGCAGCCAGATAAAATCTACTTCAGCGCTTTTGACTGTTAATGAATACAAGGCTCCTGGGCATTCCATTAGCTAATAGAAGCAGAAAAAAATACAAATTCTGTGTTTAGGATAAAGCATATTAGATCAATTAATTCATCGGTAATCCAATCCACATGTTGGACTAAATCCCTCAAGGCCTATGAAGGCAAGTTCTTATTTTGGGGGAAAAAAGCTAATACTTTTTTCAAACTGTGAATTTTGAAACCCCAGAAACACTTCCTGAAGCATTATGCTTTTGCTTTCTCAAATGATGTTCATCAAACATTTAATTAGGAATAGTTCGAAGTAAAATATTGAATAACCTGTTCTATTTTGAAAGCTGGGAGATTTTCTGTCTTAACGTAGATTTTAGTTTGTTGTTTCTGAGCTGCAATATTACAAAATGTTCTGGAAGAAAGACTTTTTGAAGTGGACAATATCATTCAGATAGACTCATCTATTTATTTGTAGTGTTTAATACTGATCATTGTGATAAAGATGTTAATTAGTTTAGTACCCAGTTTATGTGATAATCTTTGGTTAACTTTAATCGTGAAAATTAAATAACAAGCTGTAAAAATATATTTAATCAAAGGCTAATGCATAATACAATTGTTATAAAGGAGAAATGGAGCTTAGCTAATTGTCATGGATCAACCAATAATTGGTTACAAAAATTGATTCCTGAAACATACAAACGGTAGTATATAAAATTTCAGTTGATGCTTTTTATTTTCGGTCTGGATATTCTCTAAAACAAAGATGTAAGTAACTTCAGTAAAGCCAGGCAGTGCATCAGTGCAATTAAATTTAAGGTTGGAAATGATCAGCAGGTCAGGCAGCATCTGCAGAGAGAGAAATATGAGGATAGAGAAAAATGTGAACATTTTTCATCACTGAGTGTTTCCAGTATTTTCTGTTTATTTCAGATTTCAGTATTGACAGTTTATTGCCTTTAATGTACAAATAGAATATTGTTTATGTACTACAAGAAATTGGAGGGAAAGTACATTGCACCTCTGTTTTGAATTGGCAATATTAGTAATAAATGAAGTACTGCAAGTGATGTGAAATCTTAATGTGATTTTAATTTGATACATTGCTCAGGTGGAGATTGCAAGCATTTGGAAATTAGTTGTTTTCTTAGGATACTGAGGTATTATTTATCCTGTTTAGTGCTTGGTATATGTAGGCAAGATTTTAATAATGTTGTAAGAGTGACTTAATTAACAACTACTAACTAATTGCCTGATTATTTAATCTACAAATGAATGGAATGCCTTGGGGTTGAACAGAAAATTTGGTCCAGATATTTTCAAATGAATTAAGATGTGTCTTTCTTTCTTTCCCAGCTATTTGTGTGAGTCCAACTTTTCCTGGATTAGATGGTGAATTAGCTCGTAGCATTATTCAGCAACTGGTGTTTTGTTTGCTGTCTTTAGTCTTTAATATTCCAAATTGTTCTATTCAGCTGTTTTTTAATAAAGATCTTACCCTTGGGGATTTTCTTCATGAATTAATCGACTCTGTGTTTATCAATGATTTCACATTCCTACTTATGACTAAACCGGTGCAATAGTTAATCTGTTATGCACTGCCATCTCACTTTTCTAGGCTGGGGTAAATTTTCATTTTTAAATGCAAAGTGTGACCTGACCAGCAGGGTAAAGATGCTGCTTCATCTGGTTTTCCTTGTCAAAGATTAACTTTTAAATCACAGCTTGACCTGCCTGTTATCTATTCATTCTTTCCTAGATGTATTTCATGCAGTTAAAAGTGAATTATCTATTCACAACTTATAAAACAAAACCCTGCAGGTAAACGTCAAACAAAACTGCATCCTATGAGATAATTAGATTGTACACAAACACCTGGGCTTGTATTGTTGCCTACATCCACAGAAGGAATGAAATACCATTTTTTAAAAATTTTGTAATAATGAATGCATGCCAGATTCCAGGAAATCTATTAGCATGATGTCCAAATAAATAGAATATTGATCTATAGCTCTCAATACTGTACAGGAGGGTCACAGTGAGATGTGGGTGCCAGGAACTGAAGAACTGCCAGTGATCAATATTGATGATTAATCACTGATTCATTAGTGAAAAAGAACAAGTGGGAGGAAAATTCAGAAACAAGTAGACTAGACTAGTGAAACAGTTAGACTGCAGATCCGGATAATCTCATCTGGTACGCCCCAACATTTGGCCAGAGTGGAACAGATAAGTAATGAAACAGAACTCCCAGTCTAAAGTTCTATTAAGTTGTCATCAATTGAAAGGGCTTGGATTGTGAAAAACTAGAATTAATTTTAATTGAAAATTATTATGTCAAATTGGTTATCAAAGTTCAAGTACAGTATAAAAGTTGGGCAAAATTCTGGAAAGCTGCTGTTTCAAGTGCCAATGTTGATAGAAAATTTGAAGAAAAAATTAAATTCAGTTAATAAAAATTTAATATCAGAGAAATGTATACAATATACATCCTTAAATTGCAGAATCACTGCCCGTGGCCACTCTGATTGCCACAGTATATTCAGATCATGGAAACCATTCTCCCGAATGAGAAAGGAAGGAACTAAGCCTGTATATATTATTTAAATTAATGTCTCTGTTTCAGGCAATTTTTTCCATTCAGGACAACATGCACTAGGTACAGGACTTACTGTTTTTACGTGGCCAGAGACACATCTATCATTATGTCAGATTCAAAATCCTTAGTTCTAAAAATTCCATCTGCCAGTCATGACATCTTTCCTATGCTCCATCCTAATCCTGTAGGTCCTGATTCCCACCTATACTCTTACACTGAATGAGACCTGGCTGCTCACTCCACTGACTGTTGATATCCAGAAACCTGTGCATTGTTGAATTTTGCCATGGAAAGCCCTTAGATAGAACGGTATTTTCCCACCACATGCACTTGATGTATCCATTGAGCCAATCCTGGTGGTTCTATGATCAAGTAGCTTGTCAGGCTTTACATGTACTCTGTTCATTTTCCCGGAGTTGCTTTATTCCAAACAGATATTTTTAAAAAAACTATTTATTCGTCTTTAGGATCTGGACATTGCTGGCAAACGCTATTCCTAATTACTTTTGAGAAACTGTTCATGGTTGTGAAATTACTACCTGAACTGCAGCAGTTATTCTGGAGAAAATAGCCCAGCAGTGCTCCCGAGTGGGTTGCTCCAGGATTTGGATGAAGTGATGGTGTATCCACATTCCTGTAGATCTCCCTTTTTGTGGTTTTAGTGGTCCCAGGTTTGGATTGGTTCGTCTGAGTGATTTCTTATCTATCAGTCTGCCAGCCAATGTCAACATGAGCAATTGGTTGACCAGAAACCTTAGTTAAGTCTCAAGTCTCTCAGCAGCTGCCAAGTGCATTCAGTAGTCATTTTATTAGATACACCTAAACACCTGCTCATTAATGTGAATATCTAATCAACCAATAATATAGCTGCAACTCAGTGCATAAAACCATGCAAACATGTTCAAGAAGTTCAATTATAGTTCAGACCAAACATCCGAATTGGGAAGAAATGTGATCTAAGTGATTGACCGTGGAATGATTGTTGGTGCCAGACGGGGTGGTTTGAGTTTCTCAGAAACTGCTGATCTCCTGCGATGTTCACGAACAACATTCTCCAGAGTTTACAGAGAAACAAGAGGCTGAGAGTGAAGGAGTAAAGGAATCTCGGAGAGAAGTCATTTGTTTTTTACACTGCTTGAGGAAAAGAGACTAGACTGCGCAGGTGCGTGACGTGGAGCGCCAAAGGTTTTGAAAAAAGACCACCATATATAGCAGGCAGCGGAGTGAGAGGGAGCAGAGTGGGACGGCTTTGGCTCAACAGGCTTCAACGTGAACAGGCAGAGGCGAGGGTAGTTCCGGTAAGTTTTGTTTTGTTTATTTAGTGCAGAGACAATGCCAGGCAGGATGTTGGAATGCTCCTCTTGCAGGATGTGGGAAGTGCAGGAAGTGCATCCAGCTGCAGCTCCTAACAAACTGCATTAAGGAACTGGAGCAGGAGCTGGATGACCTCCGGATCATTCGGGAGAATGAGAAGTTTATAGATAGTAGTTTCAGGGAGGTAGTTACGCCAAAGGAACAACGCACAGGTAATTGGGTTACCGTCAGGCGAGAGAAGAGGAAAGGGCAGGCAGAGCAGGGTTCCCCTGTGGCCATTCCCCTCAACAACAAGTATACCGATTTGGATACTGTTGGGGGGATGACTTGCCTGGGACAAGCTGCGGCAGCCGGATCTCTGGCACTGAGTCTGGTTCTGCAGTGCAGAAGGGAGGGTGGAAGAAGAGGAGAGTGGTAGTGATAGGGGAATTGATAGTTAGAGGTACAGACAGGAGGTTCTGTGGTCATGACAGAGACTCCCAGATGGTTTATTGCCTCCTGGGTGCCAGGGTCAGGGATGTCTCTGATCGTGTGGCACAGCATTCTGAAATGGGAGGGTGAGCAGCCAGACGTCATGGTACACATCGGTACCAATGACGTAGGAAGAAAGAGTGAGGAGGTCCTGAAGAGTGAGTATAGAGAGCTTGGTAGGAAGTTAAAAAGCAGGACCTCGAGGGTAGTAATCTCAGGATTGCTACCTGTGCCAAGTGTCAGTGAGGGTAAGAATAGGATGCTCTGGAGGATGAACACGTAGCTGAGGAACTGGTTTGGGGGCAGGGTTTCAGATTTCGGGATCATTGGGACCTCTTCTGGGGCAGGTGGGAGCTGTACAAGAGAGACGGGTTACACGTGAACTACAAGGGGACCAATATCCTTGCAGAGAAGTTTGTTAGTGTTATTGGGGAGGGTTTAATCTAGATTTGCAGGGGGATGGGAACAAGAGTGCCAGAGCAGATAGTGGAGTGGGGGTGAAAATAAATGTTGTTAAAAGTTCATGCAAAGTCACAAATAGAAGGGTTGTGTGTGGTGGTAATAATTTTCTGAGGGGTGTCTATTTCAATGCAAGGAGTATTGTGGGGAAGGCTGAAGAGCTGAGGGCCTGGAATGACACATGGAATTACGACATTATAGCCAGAAGCCTTGGCTACAGGAGGGGCAGGACTGGCAGCTTAATGTTCCAGGGTTCCAATGTTTCAGACGTGATAGAGGCAGAGGAATGAAGGGTGGGGGGTGGGTGGCATTGCTAGTCAGGGAAAATGTTACAGCAGTGTTCAGGCAGGACAGATTAGAGGGCTTGTCTACCGAGGCCATATGGGTGGAGCTGAGAAACAGGAAAGGTATGACCACATTAATGGGGCTGTATTATAGACCACCCAATAGTCAGCATGAATTGGAGGAGAAAATCTGCAAAGAGATAGCAGACAACTGCAGGAAACATAAAGTTGTGATAGTAGGGGATTTCAATTTTTCACATATTGACTGGGACTCCCATACTGTTAAAGGCCTAGATGGGTTAGAGTTTGTAAAATGTGTTCAGGAAAGTTTTCTAAATCAATATATAGAGGTACCAACTAGAGAGGATGCAATATTAGATCTCCTATTAGGAAATGAGTTAGGGCAGGTGACGGAAGTGTGTGTAGGGGAACACTTTGGTTCCAGTGATCATAACACCATTAATTTCAACTTGATTATGGATAAAGATAGATCTGGTCCTTGGGTTGAGGTTCTAAACTGGAAAAAGGCCAAATTTGAAGAAATGAGAAAGGATCTAAAAAGCATGGATTGGGACTGGCAAGGATGTGATTGGTAAGTGTGAGGCCTTCAAAGGAGAAATTTTGAGAGTGCAGAGTTTGTATGTTCCTGTCAGGATTAAAGGCAAAGTGAATAAGATTAAGGAACCTTGGTTCTCAAGGGATATTGGAACTCCGATAAAGAAGAAGAGAGAGAGATGTATGACATATATAGGCAACAGGGAGCAAATAAGGTGCTTGAGGAGTATAAAAAGTGCAAAAAAATACTTAAGAAAAAAATCAGGAGGGCTAAAAGAAGACATGAGGTTGATTTGACAGTCAAGGTGAAGGATAATCCAAAGAGCTTCTACAGGTATATTAATAGCAAAAGGATAGTAAGGGATAAAATTGGTACTCTTGAAGATCAGAGTGGTCGGCTATGTATGGAACCAAAAGAAATGGGGGAGATATTAAATGGGTTTTTTTGCATCTGTATTTACTAAGAAGACCTGCATGGAGTCTACGGAAATAAGGCAAACAGGTAGTGAGGTCATGGAACCTATACAGATTGAAGAGGAGGAGGTGCTTGCTATCTTGAGGCAAATCAGAGTAGATAAATCTCCAGGACCTGACAGGGTATTCCCTTGGACCTTGAAGGAGACTAGTGTTGAAATTGCAGGGGCCCTGGAAGATATATTTAAAATGTCAGTATCTACAGGTGAGGTGCCGGAGGATTGGAGGATAGCTCATGTTGTTCCGTTGTTTAAAAAATGCTCTAAAAGTAATCCAGGAAATTATGGGTCACTAAATTTGACATTGGTAGTAGGTAAATTATTGGAAGGAGTATTAAGAGATAGGATCTACAAGTATTTGGAAAGACAGGAACTTATTAGGGAGAGTCAGCATGGCTTTGTGTGTGGTAGGTCATGTTTAACAAATCCATTAGAGTTTTTCAAGGAGGTTACCACGAATGTGGATGTAGGGAAGGCAGTGGATGTTGTCTACATGGACTTCAGTAAGGCCCTTGACAAGGTCCTGCATGGGAGGTTAGTTAGGAAGGTTCAGTCGCTAGGTATACATGGTGAGGTAGTAAATTGGATTAGACATTGGCTCAATGGGAGAAGTCAGAGAGTGGTAGTGGAGGATTGCTTCTGTGAGTGGAGGCCTGTGACTCGTGGTGTTCCACAGGGATCAGTGCTGGGTCCATTGTTATTTGTCATCTATATCAATGATCTGGATGATAATATGGTAAATTGGATCAGTAAATTTGCTGATGATACAAAAATTGGAGGTGTAGTGGACAGTGAGGAAGGTTTTCAAAGTTTGCAGAGGAATTTGGACCAGCTGGAGGAATGGGCAGAAAAATGGCAGATGGAGTTTCATGCGGACAAGTGTGAGGTATTGCACTTCGGAAGGTCAAACCAAGGAAGAACATACAAGGTAAATGGTAGGACACTGAAGAGTTCAGTAGAACAGAGGGATCTGGGAATACAGATACAAAATTCCCTAAAAGTGGCGTCACAGGTAGATAGGGTCATAAAGAGAGCTTTTGGTACATTGGCCTTTATAAATCAAAGTATTGAGTATAAGAATTGGAATGTTATGGTGAGATTATTAAGGCATTGGTGAGGCCAAATTTGGAGTATTGTGTGCAGTTTTGGTCACTGAATTACAGGAAGGATATTAATAAGGTTGAAAGAGTGCAGAGAAGGTTTACAAGGATGTTGCTGGGACTTGAGAAACTGAGTTACAGAGAAAGGTTGAATAGGTTAGGACTTCATTCCCTGGAGCGTAGAAGAATGAGGTGAGATTTGATAGAGGTGTATAAAATTATGATGGGTATCGATAGAGTGAATGCAAGCAGGCTTTTTCCACTGAGGCTAGGGGAGAAAAAAAAACAGAGGACATGGGTTAGGGGTGAAGGGAGAAAAGTTTAAAGGGAACATTAGGGGGGGCTTCTTCACACTGAGAGTGGTGGGAGTATGGAATGAGCTGTCAGATGAAGTGGTAAATGCGGGCTCACTTTTACCATTTAAGAAAAACTTGGACAGGTACTTGGATGGGAGGGATATGGTCCAGGTGCAGGTCAGTGGGACTAGGTAGAAAAATGGTTCGGCACAGCCAAGAAGGGCCAAAAAGGCTTGTTTCTGTGCTGTAATGTTCTATGGTTCTATGGTTAATAGTGCAACAAGCAAAAAAAAAAAAAATCCAGTGAACTGCAGTTCTGTGGGCAAAGCACCTTGTTAATGAGAGAGGTTAGAGGAAAATGTCCAGACTGGTTCAAGCTGACAGGAAGGGGACAGTAACTCAAATAGCCACACGTTACAATAGCGGTGCTCAGGAGAGCATCATTAAATACGCAACATGTCGATCATTGAAATCGAAGGGCTACAGCAGCAGAAGACCATACTGGGTTCCATTTCTATACATTATTGAGTGTATTTAGCTGCAGACACAGGGTTCCCAACCTTTTTTATACCCTACTGTTCATTAAGGGATCCATGGATCACTGGTTGGGAACCCTTGTTGTAGATCTTGAACCAGTTCAACCCAACGCTGGGATGCACCAAGTACTTGCTGATTTATGGTAGCACCAAGAAATCAACCAGGAAGTAATGTTTGAGAAGATGATGGTCCCTTTACATTAATGTGAAACGTTTCGTGTTTGGATATACGCAGATAGATTCTGATGACAGTCTTGTCTTTTTTTTAAAGAAATATTCGTTATGGAGCCTGACAGTTGGGTCCCCTTCAGGTTGTTGTAGTTCTTACTTATGATGTATCGTATTTTATTTCAATGTAAATGCCTTAGAAACTCACAATTTGGACCAATCTACATTGGTGTTTGTGCTCCAGTCCAGCTGCCTGCAGTCATTCTTAGTTACATCTACCACAATAAACCTCCATCCCTTTCTCCCTGATGTATTTTGTCAATTTCTTCATAAAAATGTCAATTCTATTTGCCTGAACCACTATCAGTGGTAGCAAGCTTCACATTCTCGTCACGTTTTGGGAAAAGATGATTATTCTAAATTCCTGTTTGGATTTCTTGGTGACTGTTTTATATTGATTGCCTCTGGTTGCACTCTTCTCTAAAAGTGGAAACATTCTGAATCCAATCAAGAAAGCTTCTGGCCACTTTAAAGAACCCGTCAGGCTTCTTTTCTCAAGATAAAGAGAAGCAAAATGAAGACAGAGTGTTTCCATCCATTCCTGCTATGTATACTCTTGTGTTTCTGGATCTTCTCTGCAAGTTTTTCAGTACCTATAATTCTCCCTTTTATATAATGGAAGGACATAGAAGAATAATTATGCACGTAAAACCATAAAGTTCTGGAAATACTCATCTGATCAAGCCACAGCTGTGGGAAGAGAAACAGTTAATGTTTCAATGCCAAGACCCATTTTCAGAATCATACCCAATGTTTTGTGATAACAATGCTTCAAAATATGTTTACCATAATTTTCCTGTTTTTCATGTACATCTCTTAGGAAATAAACTCTCGTGCTTGGTTTCATTTTTTTAATGACCTTGACTTCCTAACTGGAATCTGCAGATTGGTGATAACATCTCCTCCTCGCTGACGATCAACACTGGTGCACCCTAAGGAGTGTATGCTTAGCCCACTGCTCTACTCCCTATATACACAGGACTGTGTGGCTAGGCATAGCTCAAATATCATCTATAAATTTGCTGACAATACAACTATTGTTGGTAGAACCTCAGGTGGTGACGAGAGGGCGTACAGGAGTGAGATATGCCAACTGGTGGAGTAGTGCCACAGCAGCAACCTGGCACTCAACGTCAGTAGGATGAAAGAGCTGATTCTGAACTTCAGGAAGGGTAAGACGAAGGAACACGTACCAATCCTCACAGAGAGAAAGTGAAGAAAGTGAGCAGTTTCAAGTTCATGGGTGTCAAGATCTATGAGAATCTAACCTGGTCCCAACATATCGATGCAGTCATAAAGAAGGCAAGACAGCGACTATACTTCATTAGGAGTTTGAAGAGATTTGGTATGCAAACAAATACAGTCAAAAAGTTCTATAGATGTACTGCGAAGAGCATTCTGACAGGCTGCATCACTGACTGGTGGTGGGGGGGGGGGGGGTGCTGCTGCACAGGACCGAAAGAAGCTGCAGAAGATTGTAAATCTAGTCAGCTCCATCTTGGGTACTAGCCTACAAAGTACCCAGGACATCTTCAGGGAGCGGTGTCTCAGAAAGGCAGTGTCAATTATTAAGGACCTCCGGCACCCAGGGCATGCCCTTTTCTCACTGTTACCATCAGGTAGGAGGTACAGAAACCTGAAGGCACACACTCAGCGATTCAGGAACAGCTTCTTCCCCTCTGCCATCTGATTCCTAAGTGGACATTGAAGCTTTGGACGCTACCTCACGTTTTTAAAAAATATACAGCATTTCTGTTTTTTCCCACAATATTTTAATCTATTCAATAAACGTATACTGCAATTTATTTATTTATTTATTTATTTATTTATTTGTTTGTTTGTTTGTTTGTTTGTTTGTTTGTTTGTTTGTTTGTTTGTTTGTTTGTTTGTTTGTTTATTTATTATTATTAAAAAAAAATTTCTTCTTCTATATTATGTTCTGCATTGAACTGTTGCTGCTAAGTTAACAAATTTCACGTCACATGCCGGTTGATAATAAACCTGATTCTGAACCTATGATGTAACTTTTAATGATTGGCGTGTTCGAATTCCCTTAGTCATTTTGACCTCTGTGTTCTTCCTACCAAAATGCACTACCTCTATTTATCTGTTAGTATATAATGCCCCACTATAATTTGTTGCAGTCATCTTCAGTTTTAATATTAGCTGGCAATGAAGTATCACATCATCTGAAAATTGTGAAATGTCACTTCAATCCCAAAAATTCTGAATGCTTCCTCAAGAGGGGATCTTTGAGTGAAAAGTTCAAAGTCTGTTTTTTTTTTAGTGGGAGTTAGCTTCAGAGGCAATGGAATGGGGAAGCAAATACTGTACTCATTAGGGTGTGGGATGTAAGTGTTGATGGACAGACACCTCTTCCATTTCTGTTGTTGAATGTCTGCATAAAAATTTACTAAGATATCTGGAAAATTTACAACTAAGAGAGATGTTTCTTTTACTCAGAAACACAAGGGATTCTACAGATGCTGGAAATGTTTAGCATCACACACAAAATGCTGGGGGAACTCAGCAGGTCCGGCAACATCTACTGTCAGTGTTTCATGTGAGACCCTCCATCAAGACTGGGAAGGAAGGGGACAGAAACCAGAGTAGAAAGACTCAAGTGTCACAATAGAGTAGCAGTTATTACAATGCTTTGCAGCTTGGGGCATCGGTGTTCAGAGTTCAGTTCAGGTGCCGTCTAAGGAGAGTCTGTACGTCCTCACCATGGAGTGCATGGTTTTCCCTGGATGCTCCAATTTCCTCCCACAGTTCAAAGACCTACCGGGTAGGTGAATTGGTCACTGAGTTGTCCCATGGTTAGGTTATGGCTAATCATGGTTGTCGGGGGTTGTTGAGGTGGCATTGCTTGAAAGTCTGGAAGGCCTACTCCATGCTGTGTTACTAAATAAAAAAAGGTGAGTGGAGCGGAAGCTAGCAGGTGTTGAGTGAGACCGGGTGAGGGGGGTAGGGGAGGGAAGATGAAGTAAGACGGTGGGAGGTGATAGGTGGAATCCAAGAGGAGAGGACAGTAGACCATGGAGGAAAGACACTGCTCCATCCGGTGCAAAAGACAGGATCTCCCAGTGCCTACCCATTTCAATTCGACTTCCCATTCTGACATGCCTGTCCACGGCCTCCTCTACTACCAAAATGAGGTCAAACCCAGGTTGCAGCAGCAACATCCCATATTCTGTCTGGGTAGCCTCCAGCTTGATATCATGACATCGATTTCTCTAACATCCAGTAATTTCTCCCTCTTAACCATCACCTCCCTCTGGTTCCCCTCCTCTCTCCCTTTCTTTCATTGTCCCCAGCCCTTTTCTTCTTCCAACTGTCTCCTCCCAGCTTTTACTTCAGTCCCCCTTTCCCATCCACCCACTTCCCCCCTCACCTGGTATCACCTATCACCCGCCTGTTTGTACTCCTTTACTGCCTTCCATCTTCTTACCTTTCTTTTCCAGTCCCGATGAAGCACCTCAGCTTGAAACATCAACTGTTTCTGCCTCTCCATAGACGCTGAGTACTTTTACTCAAATGTTTGCTTGATCCCAAAAGTCATAGATTCATACAGAATACAATTGGGCTCTTCAGCCTAATGAGTCCTTGCCAACTATCTGTATTAAACGGCCCAGTACACACCTGTTTCCTGCTTCCCAAGCTACGAACCCTTATGATCGAGGAAGCTGCCAGTTGGAGCAAAACAGCAGACTAATATTCCTTGAGCTAATGGCACAGAAGTTCAGAGCACTTTATTCCTTTGGTCTGGCATTAGACTAATGCAAGTGGGGAGAAGGAAAACACTCAAAACAACTTCTGTACTCTATTGTTGTATGTTTCCATACAGTGTTACCTGCCAGCCATCAAAGTGGCACTCAGTCTCTCATCGAAAAGATTAGAAGGCAAAATGCACAAGTGTTGTTGGCAAAGCACGAAGCAGAGCTCTGAAAAGAGATAATACCAGAAACTGTGGGGAAACCTCAGCACAGCAAGCAGTACGTGTGGAGAAAAGCCGAGCTATCAAAGGACTTTAAGGAAAGAATGGGGTTTTCCTGCATATACGTCGCCTGACCTGATGTGTATTTCTAACAATTTATGCTTTTTTTTCCTGTTTTCAATAGGCACATTTAATTTCAGAAATGTATACAATATACATCCTGAAATTCTTTTTCTTTGCAAACATCCATGAAAGCAGAGGAATGCCCAAAGAATGAATGACAGTTAAATGTTAGAACCCCAAAGCCCCCCCAACTCCCCCCTCCCATGCATAAGCAGCAGCAAAGCAATGACCCCTCCCTCCCCCATCAGCAAATAAGAGCATCGGCACCCCCCACCAAGCACTCAAGCGTGCAGCAAAGCATCTGCAGTATTTTTTGTTTCCCATTTATTATGAAAAGGGATGCCTAGACATTTCATTGATTCATTGCTCAGTGGAAACACAACTGGAGCTGTTCAGTATTGCTTCTCTGGCCAGTGCAGAGTAGGTGCACTATTCAAAAATAGAATTTTAAATGGAGTCCAACTTAATTTCAAGCTTCCCGAATTAGAGAGTTTAAACTGTAAACCTAAATTGAAATTGTAGAGTTTATCTCCATTAAATGCAGCAATGATCTCAGTAATGATCTGCAAAATAATCTGTGACTGAATATTTCCCCTTTGGAGATATTGAAACAGATTTTATGGTCAGTAATAAAGTTATGCCACTGATGAACTTGAAGCTGTCACACAAAGTTTAATGACCTATTTTTGTACACAATCATCCATAAGATATGAGCTTTGCAGGCTGAGCCAGCATTTAATTGCCCACAAGTAATTGATCTTGAGAAGGTGGTGGTGAGCTGCCTTCTCGAGAAGGCTGCAATTCTGAGACTTCCTTTGATTTACCGATGATCGACAGAAGATTTTCAGTGCTAGAACTATTGACTTTCTCTGCGCTGGATCTGATAGGTAATACAGAAAAGAAAGATCAAAGAACGGTGTTTTAAGTGGAGCTAGATGCAAATGTACTCTGTCTCAAAACATGTGCTAATGTAAGTACCTTGTGTGCATTGCAGTTTGACTACAACGTTTATAGTGACCTTGGTTCCAGAGTGCTAAATGCTATAGGTTGAATAATTTTCCATTAGTTATGTAAATCAAAATAAAAAAGATGAAAATATTTTTAAAAGCTACTGATGGTAGAAATTTGAAATAAAAACTGAAAGTGTTTGACTTGAAATATAGATTCTGGTTCCTCTCAAGTGGAAACTTCTGATGAGAGATGTACCAGGCAATGATACTGCCAGGCTTGACACTAGTTATCCTTGTTGTGAATCATTCAGTTTGAAGCACAGTGTGCCTACTACTCTGAACAAACCAAGATAGAGGTTGATTTTTTTCTCTCTCTGCACCTTAATAATTTGCAGAGGCAGTTGCATAATTAGGTAGATAAATAAGCAATGAACACAGTACAAAACAATTGAAAAGAAAAGTATTCAAACCAGAGCAAGTAAATATCAGTATGTGCTGAAAGTTTCTAATACACTTGTAAAGCATATTGTGATCACCATCTTTCAAGAAGGATACACATGCACAGGTAGAGAAGATTGGTCCCAAATGTAAAAGGACTGAAGCATGGGAGATCAGAGGAATTTAATTACTTCAGTCTGGGACAGACCTTTTATGAGTGAACTCACCAAGGGATATAAAATGTTGTGTAGAATAGAAGGAATAAATTTAAATAATTTAGAAATAAATTTCAAGTAAATGTTACTTTTTTTTATCTTTCAAAGTGTGATAAACAGAATAATTTATTCAGGTAAGGTATTAAAGCTAAGGCAACAGAATAGTCAAGATGCAGTTGACATTAAGGCAGGTAAATTAACAGTTGGCTTCTTCCATAAATTGTAAACCCTTACAAAACCTTGATTTTTTTTATTCTCACCAAATCCTATTTACCTGCTGATGAAGACCACTAACCTGAACTGACACCAGGTTCCATAAATTCTCCCTTTCAATTTCATATTCTCGGATTTAAGTCCCTTTGTGGTTTCATCATTCCCTTTATCTTCCTCTCTGGTCAGCAAAAAGAAAAGTTCATTGCCTGCAGTCTGCCATCACTGCTGGACTTGTATGCACGCAGGATAATAGAAGTGGTCAGAAAAAATAATGTTGCAGATGCTATCCACCCAGCAAACATCCTTTTCCAAAAACTTCCTTCTGGAAAGCGTTATAGGGCTATAAAAACAAAAAACTTCATGCCCACAGGCAATTGAAGTGATCAGCCATTCTACTTAGAACCCCCCTCCATCTCCTCTATTACCCCTGTCACTACTCTGTACTTTATAGAAATTTTAAAACACTTTTTATAATGCTGTTTACATTGTAAATACATCTTAGTGTTTGTTTATTACACACATTTTATTTCATATCTGTCCTTTAACCTTAATTTTTATTAGCTTTTTTTGATATAATTCATTTTTTAAAAATTCTTTATAATTGTTAAATGATTTTTTTTTTGGTGCATGTCGCACTCTGATCAATACACCACAGCAAATTCATGTATATGTATACAGCGAACAAAATTGATCCCTGATCCTTGTAAGCTCAACCATCTTAAATGACGCTAGGCCTAAAAATTCATCTGTGTGATTTTTTAATGTAAGTTTTGAAATGGTAGTATATGGCTGCTTGGCACTGTGTTTGGGCCACATTTAAGAAAGGATGAAGATGACGGTTTAGCGGAGGCTCACAAAATGATGTTGAGAATGTAAGGGTTACTGTATGAAAAGCATTTGATGGCTATAGGTCTGTATTTGCTGGAGTTTAGAAAGAGGATCTCATTGAAACTTATCAAATATTGAAAGGCCTAGATAGAGTGGATGTGGAGAGGATGTTTCTGATAGTGGGGTAGTCTAGGACCAAAGGCCACAGCCTTTAGAACAGAGATGAGGAGGAATTTCTTTTGCCAGATGGTGATGAATCTGTGAAATTTGCCACAGTTGGCTGTGGAGGCCAAGTCATAGGGTATATTTAAAGCAGAGGTTGTAAGGTTCTTGATTTTTAAAGGACGCCAAAGATTGCAAAGAGGAGAATGGGGTTGAGAGGGATTGGCAGAGAAGACTCAATGGGCCAAATGGCCTAATTCTGCTTCTTTGTCTTGTGGTCTAAAACTTCTTAATAGATTGTGGAATTTGTTAATACTGAATGAAGTGGCATCATTGTTAGGCTCTTTGTGTAATGCCACTAAGGAACATTGAGTTGAATATTCTGCTGCTTTCAGCACTTTGCTACAAGGCTGGGCGCTTGCCAGCCTTTCCTTGGAAGACAAAGTGCACAACAACAGCATTTTTTCAACTATAGGTGAAGCCTGTTGATGATATCGTGATTCCTGATGTTTATCAATAGAAGCTGCAATAGGGATGTCATCACTTTGCAACAAAGGAAATGAGTCTAGTATGCATTGCCAATGAAGTATTTCTGGGATGAATATGATGGTTTAGTATAAGTGAAGTTGACCTTCCATTGAAGATGTGCCTTCTAATTGGTTCACCATCCTGATGAGATCCTCCAGACCTACATCCAGGGTCACCTACCACCTACTTTGGTGTAGCCTGTAACATCAATAAATACCCATGGCAGGTCTTCCTGCTCCAGTGAACTAATGAACAAGTTCATGATGTTCTGCTCTTGTGGAACAGCAGGTGTCAGTGGCATAACAAACTATGAGATGTGCTGTAGACGTCAACTGGAGGTTGGAATATTCCTGAGTCTAGAAGGAATGATGACTGTTTCCCAGGTCCCTATGGAAAGTTTGTGCTGCAAGTTCACATCATTCATGAAGAGGAATGTTAGGTCGAGGTAAATGGACAATGGAAGACAAGTTTAGTTGCTTATATTGACCGGAATCATATTACTCAGTTAATAAGAGTTTATTTGCAATGGGTGAAATATTACCTCAATGCATTTGAGTAAATGCTCAGGTTCTGCATACCTATCTTTATTAATAATCCATGACTGGCAGTTCTTTTGGATACTTGGAATTTTAGGTTTTGACATTACTGAGAAAATTTTCTGCGAATTTCTCCCATTCAGCGATTTCCTACTACGTTTAATTATTTGCTGAGAAACATAAGAAAAGCAATACATCCATGAATAATATTCTGAATTCCAACGTCATTTAGAAAGAAAAAGAGAGATAAAAGGATGGAACTATCTTACTTCACCATTATCATCAGATTTCTTTGATGATTAATTTTTTATTCTTAATCTTGTTTGAGAGAGTGGAGTTGTGCTATTTCATTATTGTGCTTCTTAGTACTGATCCTTTAGTGGGAATATAATTATATTTCTTCGTTACCTAAAGTTAGAGTTATTGAGGTCAATGACCTCAATAGATCATTGTTCAATTTGTAGGATAAGCTGTGGGTGCATTAACAGATAGACCTGATGTAATTTCAAGTAGGCAAAGGGCACCTGGGACCATATCTACTTGTCAATATTTCATATTTCAATTTAATATTATTATTTATACTTTGTCTTAGTTTCATGTAATATAGAAGAAAGCCAGATAGCACATTAAGAGCCCAGCTATGCTGGTTCTTGGTGCAATCCCATCAACCCAATTCTCCCACTTACTCCCTAGTAACCCATTTTCTCTCAGAAGTCAATGAAGTCCATCCTGTTTTCTTGCCACCCATCTTTTCTCAGACATTTAACCTGCCAGGAAACCAGAACCCTTGAGTTCAAGATCCAACTGCATGTCATTGTCAGGTCCGAAGTCCACATTCCGGTTCACGGTCCGGTCTGCGGACTCCAGACTCCGGATCCTCCGGCTTTCCCTTGTTTCGGTTGGACTTAACCATAAGCACCTGATGCTCATCTTGGGGCTGGGAATATAAGTGGCCCTGGGATTGAGTGTGGTTGGGGGGTTGTCTTGTCAAGATTCCCTGGGAGCAAACAGCTGGTGGAAGGCTAGAACGGCCACTTGCCATCTTTAGGCTGCGTTGGAGAACCATTGCTTCTTGGAGTGTTGCTGTCATTAGTCAGAGCTGTCATTGCGGTATGGATTTGGCCGTTTCCCGGGCCAGCTGGGTGGCCGTCAACCACTCCGAGCTAGGTAGGGATCCGGTTGTTTCCATTGCCAGCCAAGGTTGCTGGCCGTAACTGTGACTCGGAGCAACCCTGATGCAGAGATGGAACTGTCTGTCATTCTTCAATGTTTGTCTCTTCCTGTCCTCGCCCCGTGGGGTAAGTCAGGCCGTTCTGCCATTGCCCTACGGGGGGGAATCTGTCTTGTCTTGTCTTTGCCTCCATCAGGTAAGTCAGGCCGTTCTGCCGTTGTCTGACAGATGGACCTGCCCCACCTTGGTGTGGAGTGAAAGTTGAGTCCTGGCTTGTCGAAGGATAAGTCTCAGCTTGATGTCTATGTACTGTCCAGTCTCATGTTAGTGTCTTGTTAAAGATGAGTCCCGGCTTGTTGAAGGAGAAGTCCTGGCTCTATGTTGATGTACAGTTCCTAGTCTGCCTCCAAGCTCCAGCCTCCGAGTTATGCAAGCCTCATGCCACGAGCCTCAAGACCCCAGCCTCAAGCCTCGAGCCTCAAGGCCCCAGCCTCAAGCCTCGAGCCTCAAGGCCCCAGCCGCAAGCCTCGAGCCTCAAGGCCCCAGCCGCAAGCCTCGAGCCTCAAGACCCAGCCGCAAGCCTCGAGCCGCAAGCCTCAAGGCTCCAGCCGCAAGCCTCGAACCTCAAGACCCCAGCCTCAAGCCTCGAGCCGCAAGCCTCAAGGCCCTAGCCACAAGCCTCGAGCCTCAAGGCCCCAGCCGCAAGCTCCAAGAACCCAGGCCTCGTCACATCTTCACCTGGTTTGGGTCCAAGCCCGAGTCAAGACCCAGGTTCTGGGTCCTTGTCCAGTCTCAGGCTCAGAGTCCACATGAGCTCCTTGTTCCCAGGCTCCTTGTTCCCAATCCCTCGTCCTGGTCCTGCTTCCCTAGCTTAGTCTGCGACCTGTCCTGTCCTTAGTTTTGTCCCGTCCCATTCCTACGACTTCAGCATCTGTGTCCTGCATTTGGGTCCATTCCCAACGCGCCCCTTATGACACTGCGGTCAGTCGAGATGTGTGGCTATCTTTTTGTGGATTTGGTTATAGAGCTCAAGAAATTACATTACGCCAATCGCTTCCACGAGAACCTTTGTCAATCCTTTGCTATCTACATGTTTTATTGTCAGGAAGCTATATCTAGCTGGTTGATACAAGTCAAAAGCATTTCACCAGTTGTAAAGTGCTTTGGGGTGTCCTAACTCTTAAAAGTTGTTTTAATAAATGCAAGGTGTTTTCTCAGCAGCAATCATTTTTTAGACTTTTCCTCTGTAACTCTTCTGTCTTAAAATGCTCTCTGATTCACTTTTCTTTGCCAGGTTCAAAGGATCAAATAAGCATTCATGCTGAAGGTCCGATTGTATCACGTTGTTAGTATTATATTTGAAGTACAAACAATGTAGGTGGATGCTTGTCTTACAGTTGTGTTGAATGACCCTGCAGAGAGGATAGAGTGGTGAATAAACAAAGAAAGGAAGTGTAGGGGGTATTTGCAGCCTAAACATGCCTGAAATTTTGATAGCTTCAGAAGGAGAGGAAAGAGAAAAGAGAGTTTAGAGAGGGAATTACAGAGCTATGAGCCTTGGCAGTTTACTCCGAGGGTGGGAAAGATTACCTGGCAAAAACTAGGGTAGTGTAGATATCATGTTAGAATGCAGAGCTGGAGGAGATTAAAGGGAAAAGGTAAGGTAAGAATTTTAATGTAGAGGCTCTGCTTAAACAAGGACTAATGTGCAGGGTGATGAATGAATGGAAGTTATTGTAAATTAGGACATGGGCAGCGAACAAAATGATGGGAGTGAAGTGGTTAGAACAATGTACCCATTGTGACATAGGTTAATATGCAATTATGTGTACCTCTCCTAATCAAAGTCAATAAGGCAATTGAAAAATGTGATGGGGTACTGCTACTTTCTTCCACAATAACAGCCACAGCACCTTAGTGTCACTAGCCGGTTAGTTCCTTCCATCAACAGAAAATATGATGTTTCAAGAGTCTCAACACTTCCAATGTGGCAGACATTCTGAACTGTGAACTTCAGCTGCAGCTAAATCTCTGTTCACCTTGCATTGTGCGGATAACTTATTAAACTATAAACGCCAGACCTGCAATGTGCCTTTAGATGGTACTGAGATGGTGCCATTCCCATCATTGTTACACTAATAGAACCCATACAATGGCTGCAGTAAATGGTCCTGACAAAAGTATGATCAAAAATTCTGGATCTTTGTCTTTTCCTTCAACTCCCATATCTAATGTGTTGGAAAGTTAAAATTCAGCTCTGTGTTTCCATCTGGACTGTTGGTTGTACTTATTACAATACATGGAGAACATTGTAAAGAAAAATATGAATATAGCAAAGCAATATTGAACTCACATATATTTTATTTCTTAACATGTAGATAATAAAGGCTCTCCTAAATTTGAGTTCTTATTCTAAGGTGATGATCTTTTATGTAGATGCACAACCACTATGTCAATTTGAACATAATAAAACAGTGGCATGGATATATACATTGCTTTCTTTGAAGATAAAACTGACTTTCTTGAAGTATTTTCTCCGCATTTACCTTTGCTGGATCAAAGCGGATCTTCCAGGCCAGGCATGTAAATATATCACCAATCTATCTATCTTTCAGGGAGATGTGGCATTTATTGACAACTCCCTGTGCATTGAGATTCCTTTTAAAATTTCCAGCCTGAGATTGCGGTAACAAACAAATGAAGTCACCATAATGCCTCCCTCTTCGCAACAGCAAACGTGCACTCATGTTCAATTCATGTTAGTATTTGTACATCTGCAATTAAAATCACTTGCCTGTGCCAGACCTCAGATGTGATTGAGCCATTATTCAGTTCTGCCTGCTGAAGACCATCCATTGCCGTGTTATAACAACAGCCAAGCTTGAATCTCACGTCCCTTCATCCATTTCCTTGATGTTGGTTTTTGGCAGCATCCAGGGGCAAAGATGTTGGATGGGATGGTGTGTCATATTTTTGTACATGCGAGTGGTTTCGATGGTAGGAAGGCAACAGATAAAAGAATTTTCATAGCATACAGGAAGCTTTATTATTTAAGAATATGATCAAGTATTTTAAGAGTACAGGTTTCCATGAGTTGTTTTTGAGAAACCCTTTCAAATGTAATCAAGCGCTCTTTTGCAAAGGTAATTTTTAACTCTAGGAGCAGATGAGATTTAAGGGGAACCACTGTTAAACATTTAGCATAAGGACCATATTGCTTTAATTCTCAGGTCCTATTTAAATGTTGCAGCACTGTCTAGCGCTGGCAGAAGTGGAATTGGCAGCTCCAGAAATTGGAACAGGAACTGAATTACTCAGAGAATTCATGCTAAGTCTTCTCCAAAAATTTCCAGTGTTTTGCAAGTGGTGAAGGTATAAGGCCTAAATTGGATGCCAATTTGACTATGGGGAAGCCCAGAGATGGAAAAAACCTAAATGTTCTATCCATAACCACCTATCCCGAGCCTCCTGACATCAACTCTACAATCTCTGCACAAGTAGCCTTAACAAGTAGTCTTGTTTTTGAAGGATCGGTGAGAATCCTAGAATGCTAAATAATAAAAAGTAAAAAATGTATTCATTTGCCATGAATCTGTAGACTGGTATATTAATTGTTGCACAGTGTAAAGCAATGGATCTAAGTATCCTCTGTGTATCTTGTAATTTTTACAACTTTTCATGTAATTTTATGCCTCATCTAGTTATTTTTAGTGAAACAAAATACATTACGTGATTAAAGTCCTCTGCTGTTTCATAGTATCCACCCAATTTTTGTATGGAATGTGATGTTGCTGAATTACCAAAATGCTACACCTTCCAATATCTGACATTGTCACTGTTTAAACCACTGGCCTTTTATCAGTATTCTTTTAAGGTACTTTTGGAACTTCTAAGTTTAATACTTTCATATCATCTACAAATTTCAGTGCAGTGAAAATGATTAGCTCAGAAGGAGCTGCTGTGATGTCAGATGTAAGGGACATCAATTCAATCTACTTGAAAAAAATGCTTCATATCATTTGTACATTTTATGATTTCTGACTAAATTTTCATCTGTTGTATTTCCTTCAGATATTTTTTGATATTTGCCATATTACCTCTTAATATTCCTTTGTGTGCTTTTAAAATTATTTTTTCATATTCTCATATTTTATCATTCAAATGGGCCCTCTCAGTTTTCAAAGTTCAGAAGTACATTTTTATATCAAAATGCGTATATGTCGCCATATACTACTCTGAGATTCATTTTTTTGCAGGCTTTCATAGTAGGTACAAAGAAATACGATAGAAGCAATAAATAACTACACACAAGGAAAGATGCATAAGCAGCCATGGTGCAAAAGAGGAACAGTGCAAATACAAATAAATAATAATGTAATAAATAATATTGAAAGTATGAGCTGTAGAATCCTTGGAAGTGGGCTCTTAGGTTGTGGAATCAGTTCAATGTTGATGTAAGTGAAATTATTCATGTGATTCAGGAGCCTAATTGCTGAAGTGTAACCTAAGGCTTTAGGGACTCTTTCCTGATGGTAGCAGTGGGAAGAGACTATGTCCTGGGTGGTGAAGGTCCTTGATGATGGATGCTGCTTTCTTGATGATGGAATCGCTTCTTGAAGTTGTGCTCAACGGTGGGGAGGGCTTTTCCTGTGATGAACTAGGCCATGTAAACTACTTTCTGCACTGATTACGAGCATGGGTGCTCCCAAATCAGGCTGTGATGCAACCAGTCAGGGTGCTCTCCACCGTGCATCTGTAGAAGTTTTAGATGACATCCCAAAACTGTGCAAGCTTCTAAGAAAGTAGAGCGCTGCCTTGTCTTCTATGTAATGACAGTTGCGTGTTGGTCCCAGGACAGATCCTCTGGAATGATAATGCCAAGGATTTTAAAGTTCCTGACCCTCTCTATCTCCAATCCCCTGGTGAGGGCTGGCTCATGGATCTATGTCTTCCTCCTCCTGTAGTCAACAATCAGCTCTTTGGTTTTGTTGAAGTTTTCTAACCCACTTCTCAGTTATAATTTGTATTGATTCAGATTTTCCTACTTATCAAAGGATTATATTTATACTTTACCATTGCAGTCATTTAAAGAATATTCTCACTGTACATAATCCTTCTTCATTATAATGAATGTGATCCGTAGCGTTCTGCTTTACTCTAATCTCAAAGGTTCAAGGTTCATTTATTCTCAAAATATACAACTCTGAACAACTACTTCTCCAGATAGTCATGAAACTAAGAAAGAAAAGAATGACAGCATGATCATCAACCCTCAACCTCCCCACATTGACCCCCAAACCCCCCCCCACACACAAAAAGAATGAGAAAGATTAGACAAAAGTACAAAATACAAAAAAAATGATCAAACTGAGATGGAGGTGGAGTTGAGATGGCGCTAAATGGAGACTCCTTTGCTTGCATCTTCGGAAACAGCTCTATTTCCATCTTGAGTACAGGCAGTCCCCGAGTTACGAACGTCTGACTTACGGACAACTTGTACTTACGAACCGAGGAAGGAGAACGCCGTCTGCTATTTTAAGTTGTTGCTGTTGACACTGTGTTGAGTGTTTAACTTTGTATTTGGCTTAAATTTTTCTTAGTAAGATTCACCCTGACCCTGTTCTGGTTGGCTGGTGGTGCAGTGAGATCAGCACTGGGCTCGAGAACGGAGGTTCCCGAGTTCGATTTAGTGACAGACCGCTCCCGTGCCGGGTTGATGTCGATCCAGTGACTCCCGTACCAACCGTGCCGGGTTCATGTCGAGCTCGCAACTCGACCTCATTTTAAAAAAAACACTGCCACCTCCAGTTTAAATTCCCATGCCGAATATTGTGGAGGATCAAATGCCCAAACCCAGCACAGTCCCCACTTGTCCCATTTAGCTTGTCTCAGTGCAGTGGTCCTTAGGACCCAGCGGACCTCGGGACCCGCCTCCCACAGAGTTTCTGTTCCATTGACGGGAAGCGATCGCAATTGAAAATAAACTGGAAATAATAAAGCATTTGGGAAGAGGTGAAACGCTATCGGTCATTGGAAAAGCGTTAGGTTACAGTCGGTCAACGATCTGAACAATTTTAAAGGATAACGGATAAAGTGAGAATAATGGAGCATGTGAAAGGCACTGCCCCGATGAAAGCTACAATTATTACTAAGCAACGCAATGGTTTAATTATTGGAATACATACATTCCTTAAGTGTTTTATATGCATAGAAAGGTAAACTATATACTAAGACAAACGTTTGACTAACTGACGCTAAATAATACCAGATGTACTTGTTCCGACATGTACAAATCCGACTTAAAGACAGACTCAGGAACGGAACTCGTATGTAAGCTGGGGACTGCCTGCATCTCTATTTTTCCCTTTCAGGGTTCTTTTGAAGACCCTGACCTGGTTTTACAGGCTGACTTTGGTTCTTTGCGGGAATGGGACCGGTTCTCGGGGTTTCAGGACCAGCCGATGTACGGCACACCAAGGGGTAGGCCTGAGAGGCGGTTTGAGGGTCAGTGTCATGGTAGGAGACTCGTCTGTTGTCGGGGAGGGCAGAAAATTTTTCGCTTTGGGCCCGAAGACCCGAGATGTTTCAGGGCAAGACCCTGCACCAGGACTAAGGGTGTAGAGGGAAGATAGCCATCAAATAGAAGTGAGATGAAGAAGTGAACAGAGGCTAGTAGCTGCTAGGTGGAATTGGAGGTGAGAAAGGATGGTATTGATGGCAGACGTAGCTAAACATCGTTTTCTGGATCGGGACAAGAAGGGCGGCGTGAGAGCTAAATTCTGAAGGAAGGCAGTTTTTTGAAAAACTTCTTCGAATACAAGAAGGGCAAGACTGCACAGGCGTGTGAAGTAGACAGGACAGCGCGGAGAGTTTAAAAAGAAGACCACCCTATACAGCGGGCAGCGGAGTGACTGGCAGCAGAGTGTAGGGCTTTGGCTCAACGGGCTTAGGCGGTAACGGGAAGAGGTGAGAGCGAGGCACCAACTCTTTTCTTCCCCTTGGCAAATCGGCCCGGACAGACGGAGAAACAGCAGGGCTCACACAGCTAACAGTACGAGCTAACGCTTTAAAAAGTTCGTGTATCTGGCGAGGTAAGTGGGTGAGTACACTTATTTTTCCTTGTGTTATTCCTTTAGAATTAGGTAGCATGTCTGCAGGGTTAGTGCTTTGTTCAGGATGTCAGATGTGGGACTCCTGGGAGACCTCCAGCCTCCCTGATGGCCACATCTGCACCAGGTGCACCAAGATGCAGCTCCTCAGACACCATGTTAGGGATCTGGAGCTGCAGCTTGATGACCTACTGCTTATTAGGGAAAGTGGAGAGGTGATAGACAGGGGCTACAGGGAGGTAGTCATCCCTAGGCTACAGGGGTCAGAAAACTGGGTGACTGTCAGGAGAGGGAAGGGAAATTCCTGAATAGTGGAGAGCACGCTTGTGGCTGCCCCCCCCCCCCCGCCCCCCAGCAACAAGTATATCGTTTTGGATGCTGTTGAGGGGGATGACCTGACAGGGGATGTCCACAGTGACCGGGTCTCTGGCACTGAGGAGAACTGGGTGGGTTTTGTTCCAAAAAGAAGCTGATTATACTAAGGTGTTCCCAATAGGGGACATAGGCTGGAAAATTTTCAGTTAGCCCACAATCCATGCCCATTTTCCACTCCTGCCAGTCCACTCTAGTTTCTCATGTTTGTGATTTACTACTCCTCTGAGAAGTCTCCTTGAGGGATGCCTCCCCTGAAGAAGTTTAAATCATCTCTTTGAGGGAGTTCGGTGAAATCCTTTCTCACCGCACCTCCTGTGCAATCTCTGCTGCTCTCTGGCTCTTTGACCATGTGCTTTTCCCTCATCCCACCTTTTCATTCTGGCATCTTCCCTTTTCCTTCTCAATCCTGACGTAGTGTCTTGGCTTGAAATATTGACTGTTTACCCTTGATCATAGATGTTGCCTGACCTGCTGAATTCCTCCAGCGCTCTGTGTGTGTCACTTCACTGTAGTTTCTCCTTTCATTTACCTTTTCCATTTCATCTCCTTTCATCACCAGGACCTATTATTCTTCCACACCTAATTCCATCTGCCTGTCATCCCTCACTCAATTAATTCCATTGTACCTATCAGTGTCTGTCTCAACTCTCCCCCACACTTGAAAATACTGGTTATCTGCCCTGTACATAAACACACACAACACTCCTGACCTGAAGCTTCACGGTCCCTTTGCCTCATCAGATGCTGTTGACCTATTGACTTCATCCAGCAGTTCATTAATTAAAACTGATTATTTATACTTTTTCTGTGGTCTGTGAGAATTCTTTAATGAATTATCTACCTGCTGGATGACATCATGGCAACCGGACACCAGAGATCACCCAGACCTACTACCTCTCAACACTGAAATTGTGAAGGGTGAACTTACTGACACAGCATACCAGATTAATTTCTTTGACAGCATTTTAACATCACTACTGATCACATACTTAAGGCCACGGCTTACAGCCAGAGTTAGAATTGCCCTTTTAAGCCTTTCTAATACAGTCCTCCAAAGGAAGCTTTTTATATATTTTAGGAATTCCTTTTGTTTTTTTTTCAGCCACTTAATCCATATCCCAATCAATATGTGACTGCTTAGAACTGCTAATCCTACTTATCTGATAGAGTGTATATTTAAAAATAGATGAAGTGTATTGCAAGGACATTGAATCTTAAGGTGTTAAGTAATGTTCAAACATGAATATGCCATTAATCCTGCTGAGCTATTTTTGTTAGTGCTATCTTTTAAAATTCCAATTTACTGTCTTTCCCCTTTATCCCTTAATAGCCCTGCTTTCCATTTGCCTTGAAACCACTCTACATCTGCTTTCTCCTGAGACAGAGTGTTTCACATTCTGACAACCTTCCGCAGAGTCTTTTCTAGGTTTACATTTAAGTAGGTCAGCTAAAATTCTGATACATGCCAGTCCAGAACAAGGGGGGTGGGGGGTGGAATGGGGAGGTGCTATTGAGAAGAAAGATTTGATCATTATCCACCCTGCCAGTTTCTGTCAATACTGTAAATGATCAGCTCATCATTAAAACTGCTACTGGTTCAAGCATCAGTCTTGCATTTCATGATGTTTATCAGACGGCTTATCAATTTATTTAGCTGACATTTCAACACGTCTGGAGTTGATACCATACACTGATACTTAGCGGTTGGTTAGGCTAATTTATGTCATGGTAAGGTAGGTTTTAGGTCTAGAGTAGGGGGTTTCCAACCTTTCTTATGCCATGGACCAATACTATTAAGCAAGGAGTTTGTGGATCCTAGGTTGGGAACTCCTGGTCTAGAGGATGGCCTTCAGAATTCCCAGTTCTGCTGAAGAATCACCTTGGAAAGATTGTAGAAGGCAATGAATAGCTTTCTTTCAGCCAAGATTCTGAGGAAAACCTTGAACATAATGGACCCTTTTTTTATACTAAGGTCCACTACATACAGTAATAAAAAGTTATTGAAAATTGTTGTGACTATTATCAAGGTCACCAGAGAGAGACCGAAGCTGTTAATATAGAAATCTTTATTCATCACAGTGAGCAGGGATTCTTATGGGGACACTCTCAGAAGAGGCTCCCAAATTTAAAAGTACATCACATTTTTATACCCTAAAAATCAAAGTTAACAGTAGGTGATTCAATACAATCTCAATAGTTACAATAACATTGTTCACTTCAATATTTTGCATTGACAATGCTTCCTTTGAATTACATATCTACAGTGGCAGACACCTCTGAATGTTCAAACACCACTGTTGATACAAATATTCTCAAAACCTCTGAAGACAGAGAGCCAGACACCCAAAACTGATGTTGTCAGGGCTGTCTCTGAGTACACAAATATCCTGAGCACATGAAAACTATTGATTGCCCATACCCATGGCCATCTTTGATAAACCAAACGACAACATCCCTCTGGTCTGCCAGCTTGAACTTAGTCACAATGCTGTAATTAACTCAGCTATGTTGCCTGGTTTGAAGCAAGCCAATTAGCACAACTCAGTTGTCTTAAAGATTGACTGATACTTTTGTAATCTTTTTGTCTGTGGTCCAGTTTAACTTCAATTTATGACTTGTAATTTACATAAGAACTGAAGAATGGTTCTTGCTTGAATAAATTTCTGCTATAATCACAAAACTCCAGAATACTCCCTAACAGAAAAAGGCAGCATTATTCAATTTTGTTTCTGTTATTTTGATTATATTTTAAAATGCTGTCAGCAGACAAGGCCAGTGGAATAATTCACAACATAAACAAATGTAGATTTTGTTTTACCAAGTAAGGTTATATTTTGAAGTACATGAAAGACTTGTATGCATTTGTGCCTGCTTATTTTACTGGCAGTTTACATTGGACTTTCATCCAATATATTTTTCAACTCTGACAGCTTTTAATTTGAAAAGTTAAAGATTTTTGTTTGCGTAGTTAAAGAAAATGCTTGTCACAGATGGTGATACTTATACTGTGGATTTATCACTTGTTATCATCTTCTTGACAAATGCCCTTAGCTTGTAATATAAAATATGCAAATACAATTTTTATTGGTTTAAATACTTGAATTAAGTTGCAGATACTTCTTGTTGTTATGTGTCAGTGCAATTCACATCTCTCTTTTGAAATAAGTCTAATGTTGTTAAATCCTGGCTTAACTCTAACATACAGAATAATGCTGGTAACAATCCATTTTCAAAGATATTAGTATGCAGCCTTACCAATTTGATCCGCTGTTGATATTTGGCAAAGTAGTGTTTCTAGCTGTATTTTGTTTCTATGTTAAGTCTACAATTACAAGTTATAATGTTGAAGGGTTTGATTGATTAACTAAAGTTGGACAATGTTGATATGTACAATATGGTATGCATTGGTTAAATTTGATTTTGTATTTTATGACTGATGCTATCCATTCAATGTTTCGCACAAGAACTGTTCAGACGACATGAACTCAGTGTGAATAGCTGCTGAAGATGAGGAAATTAATAACATATGCAGTCTAGCTAAAGCTTTGAACAGAGAGGCATCTTATGTCACTTATTCTGTGGAATCAGCAAATGGGAGAAGGGGAGAGGCCTCATTTCATGAAGTAATCTGAACTACTGATGACCTTTCTATATCTTATGTCTCCTAATAACTACTAAAGCCCTTTCTGTTTAGAGCACAGTTGTACAAATTAATGAGCAGAGGAGGTGATTCCATATATTACCACATTTCTAATGATTTCATAGCTTCTTTCATGCATTGTCATAGGTCTGACAACTTTAAAGATTATAACAGCAGCAAACTGAACTTAGTGTATCATAAAGTGCTTTCTGCAGGTAAGTGTTCAATACATGGTTCACATGCATGAGAAGTTTAATTTGTTTTTCCCTTTGCTGAAGGTCCACTTTGTTTTTACACAAATGCAGCCACGTAGTTGCTCTCCAAATGTGAGTATAGGCAGCAAGTATTAACCATTTCCTTAAATAGTGTCCATCAGCTGAAACTGATCTTGAATCTGCATGCTATTTTTTCCCATGTATTTAACTATCAGAATGGAAATCCAAATTATTTCCTACTTCCTCACTAACTGTGGGGGAGACTTGGTCCAATTCAACTGGACTGCTGTTAACTCACTTAGATCAACTAACAGAGCAAAACTGGAACTTGGAGCTGAAATTTTTCTCTAATGGCCAGTCCCACAACAAAAAGTGTAGTAACCAAGTAAGTCTCCTTGGAAATTTGAGATAACATTTTAAAAAGGATGTTTGTTTAAAACAATAACTTTAAACTAAATATGCCACTGTTTAAAATTCCAATACTCAATTATGTTTTCAAGGAAATCTGCCATCTGCTTCTTTGCCAAGAAAGATTGCTTTCTGACTGAAGGAGCTGCTTCTACTCAAGGGCCTCATTGTAATCTGTAAACATGAAATTGCCTTTCAGAAAAAGCCTATATAAGATTAATTATAGTGGATCTGAGCAAACCCATGATCCCATGAGACTTTTGAATGCAGATAACTCCATCTTAAGTAGTAATGTGAGCTTTCTGCCCTTCTGTTACGTCAAAGTTGGATAAAAGCTCCACAGATCTAGAAGCAACAACATATAACCACATCATCAGTGCAATTGGAGATTATTTCTAGGGCTTACTGTTGTCTGGTTGGGCTGGACTGAGTCAGGCAGTAAACTTCATATGAACTTAACTACATCTCTGCCAAGTACTGAAGGATCCTATGGTACATAGTTTTAAATTTTTGTAGGCCAGGAAGAGAGGAGAGGAGAGGAGAATCTGAGAACTTTTCAGGGATTCTCAAAACCAAACCGGCCTGTTCATGATATTGCACTGGATATAACCTGCTCACATGCCAAACTCAGTCAAATATCTCTCCTCAGAAATGCTCCCAGAATTGCTGATATAATCACCTCATTTTTACACTTTACTCTTAAAGCCCAGGGTCTGATCTAAATATACTGAACAAGCTATAAATATAATGTGCCAAGAGTATGTTTCTTTGGGGACATTTAAATAGAGATTATGTCAAGTTCAGGTCTCATTGCAAAATCTGAATAAAAACAAGAGAAATAAAAATGAATTTATCATGTAGATAATGTTTTAATGTGGGAAGTTATTAATGCAGAACCTCTACCACTATGAATAGAGTGCATCCAAAATAAATTTATCTGAAATTCTCTCCAAACTTTTAATATGATTGATAAAGTGATCACACATACACAGAGGCACATGCACTCACATATATATAAAACAAAAAACCCGAAGAACATTTATAGGGGCAAAGATGTGGTTTCTCAGTCCAAAATAATTTGTCCATTAATTAAGTCTGTTCCTTGATATAAAAATAGAAACTAAGCTTCAACAAGTACTGTAATTTTTCACTTCTGCTGCCAAGTTATAAGGCGCGGGTCCCCAACCATGGGGTGCATGCCCTATGCTTAATGTCATTGGCCCATAGTATAATAAAGGGTTGAACCCTTACAATGTAAGGAAAAGTTAAAATGCCTGGCATCTTTGGCGTCCTCTGCTTCTGGCTCCTTTATTTTTTACAACCCTTACCCAGTGAGTGTGCTATAAATATTGGAGACATAGGAGACTGCAGATGCTGGAATATGAAACAACACAGAAAGCGCTAGAGCAGGGATTCCCAACCTGGGGTCCACGGACAACTCGGTTAATGTTAAGGCTCCATGACATAAAAAAAGTTGGGAACCCCTGGATAGGGAGAACTCAGCTGGTTAGAAAGAATTTACGGAGTGAAATGGACAGCTGATGTTTTCGGTTGCAACCCTTCATCTGGACTCTGTTTCTTCTCTCAGTCAGACCCTGATTAGAATTGTAGGCAAAACTCGAAGGCCATAAAATTATTGGTGCTGGTGTCGGAGCTCAGCAGATTATTTTATCTGTCTGACTGCACGATTTCAACTGGCTGCACAAGCTTAATTCATCTCTGGTTCTACTTCAGCCTGCTTAGAGTAAGGCCAGTATATAGTAATTTCTATTAAGTGCATGATTTTGTGTCTTTTATTTAAGTTCATTTTCTGGTGGTGATCAAACTATCCTTAATCCACGAGCATCGATTGTGTAGATGCTAGTGTAATTTGACTGTAATCCTAAACCTCAGCTATTTTATAGAAGAGCGTAAGCCTTCTGGCCCTTCGAGCTATGCTGCCCCCACAATCCCTGACAACCCCATTAACTCTAACTAAGGGGTTCCCAACCTGGGGTCTCTGGACCCCTCGGTTAAACATAGTGGTCCGTGGCATAAAAAAGGTTGGGAACCCTTGCCCCAACCTAATCCTGGGATAATTAACAGTGACCAATTAAACTATCTGGTACGTCTTTGGACTGTCGAAGGGAACCCATGAGTACCACATGGAGGACATACAAAAACACCTTACAGAGGATGCTGGGATTGAACTCGAGAACACCCCGAACTGTAACAGCATTGCGCTAACCACTGTGCTACTGTGGTGCTACGGATATATGTACTGCATGTTAAACTAATTCATTTATCATAGGACCTGGCCGATTTGGCTTTCCAGTTTGGCCAGGAACAGTGCAATGACTCCAAAAAGCTCTTGCTTAAGCTTTAAAGCAGAAACCTGGGAGGAAGCCAGAAAAGGGCTCTGTGGGGAATTGGTTCAGATGGTAAACAAAAATTATTGAACCCACAAATAGGAGAATTGCAATCTTCATTACTTAGCATTGTTGTAAAAAAGCAATTGTGAGAAAAATATGTACATCCCGTAATTATTGATGTTTTCAATATTAAAATACTGTGTAATAAAACACTTTAGGTTTGTCATGATCTCCCATGCATCAGTCGGTAAAAATCCTTCCTAAATGTCAGAAGATTCTGAACTTGCGTCTCAATCCGGAGTCTTGAACACATGCTTGCTTGAGAGAGTATTGCACAATCAAAGGCACATCACTGGGATGAGGCATGATACAAAGTGAAATCTGGTCTCTCATTTGGACGTTGACAGTCGCTTGGAAGATGAATGGAGAATTACTTCCAGAAGGCAATATTAATTCTTCAGCTGCAAACTAAATGTGATGTCCTTTATGGGAGCTGCATTTAGAACATCCTAAAACTACTTTATTAGGGCAAAGCACTTGCATCCTATTTAATGGCCTGAGAGGTTGTGTGGATTGCCTTTGGAAGAATTGAAGAAAACTTATACAAGAGAACTTTCTTCCAAAACTTTGACTTTACCTTGCCATCATAATAAGGCCATAAGACATAGGCGCAGAATTAGGTTATCGAGTCTGCACCACCGTTACATCATAGCTGATTATCCCTCTCAAGCTCATTCTCCTATTTTCTTCCCTCTTGATGCCCTTGCTAAGAACCTATCAACCTCCTTTTTAATTATACCCAATGACTTGGTCTCCACAGCCATTAATGGCAATGAATTTCACAAAATCTGTACCCTCAGACTAAAGAAGTTCTTTCTTTTCTCTGTTCTAAAGGAGTGTCCTTGTATTCTGAAGCAGTGCCCTCCAGTTCTAGACTCTCCCACTATGGGAAACATTGCCTCCATGCCCTCTTTATCTAATCCTTTCAATTTTTAATAGGTTTCAATGAGATCCTCTCTCATTTATCTAAATAAGAATGCAAAATGAAACCAGTGAGGAACAAATGTTAGTCATCCAAAGAGAACACGTATTGAGATAGGTAAGAAGGATCTAGCCAATCCTGCATCATATTGAGAAACAACAAATAAAGTGGTCAGAACACCTGATGAATTTGAAGGAGAATGGTCCTACATGGAGATCATTCCAGAAAAAAAAAAGAGTCAGAGGGTCTCCATCTGAGCCATGATGAAGTCTTAAGGTCTCACCCTACAACAAGCAGCAGAAAAGGTCACGGAAAAATATGTTACCTCTGCTTAATGCTGTACAGTGATTTGTTTGTGACCCAGCAAATCTCAAGGTTATATAATCTATATATGCTTTGATAATAAATGTACTGTAAATCTTGAAGGTTAGAAGGTTTAGAAAAGGTGAAGATTTTATTTACTTAGCAATACAGCGTGGGACGAGCCCTTCTGGTCCAATGAGCAGTGCTGCCCAGCAACCCATTTATTTAACACCAGACTAATCCCAGGGCAATTTACAATGACCAACTGACCTACTAACCTGTACATCTTTGGATTGTGTGTGGAAACCGGAGCATCCACAGGAAACCCATGGGGTCACAGGGATAATGTCCAAACAGATTGCAGACAACACCTGAATTGAACCTCACACTCCAACGCCCAAGCTGTAATAGCATTGTACTAACTGCTACACTGCCTTGGCACTCCAAAGATGAAGGAGATGCAATAACATTTGAAAATCTACAACTGTAAATTCTGGAAACAGACTGGAAAATACAAGAAACATTCAACAGGTTAGGCTTCAGCTGTGGGAAAATAAGTGGAGGCGATGATCCTAGTCTTCAAATATTACCAAAATAATCAGTTGTATGGAGAAGAGACTTAATGTCAGTGAAAACTTGAAAGTCATATGGCGCATGTAATATACACTCAGTGGCTACTTTATTAGGTATTCTGCTATACCTGATTGTTAATGCAAATATCTAATCTGTAATCGTGTGGCAGCAACTCAATGCATAAAAGAATGCATACGTGTTTAAGAGGTTCAATTGTTGTTCAGAGAAAATGTCAGAATCAAGAAGCAATGTGATCTAAGTGACTTTGACTGTGGAATAGTTGTTGGTGCCAGATGGGATGGTTTGAGTATCTCAGAAATTCCTGATCTCCTGGGATTTTTACACAACAGTCTCTAGAGATTACAGAGAACGGTACAAAAAAACAAAAACAGAAAAAAAAAATCCAGTGAACGGCAGTTCCAATGAGAGAGGTCAGAGGAGAATGGCTAGACTTGTTCAAGCTGACAGGAAGGTGACAGTAACTCAGATAACGACACATTACAACAGTGGTAGGCAGAAGAGCATCAATGAATGTACAACATGTCAAACCTTCAAGTGGATGGGCTACTGCAGCAGAAGACCACACCGGGTTCCACCCCTGTATCGAATAAAGTAGCCACTGAGTGTATGTAGGAATATAAAATGCTGAATCAATTTGACATTTGTTTTGTAGTTTACATTAATGTGTTTCTGCATTGTCAAAATTTAAAGAAATATGCAAAATATTTTTAATACCAAAACTAAATATGGGAAGACAAGCCACTTTCTTTGACCCTCATCCAAAACTCCATTCCCCGGCTATTTCATTCCTCTGGTAATAACTTGTATTTGAGCAAGTCAGTTTGCACACTCATGGCTCTATTCTCTTGTGCCTCCAGTTTGCAAAATTGCTGCTTAATTTTACCCTAATATGAGTTGCTGACTACATATCTGCTCTGTAATAACAGCTGACCCTGCCTTAGACCAATAATTGTTGAAGCATTCACATTGCCTCCTATATTTGATTATGTTAGTGCCCTTTTCAATTGCTTTCCATTTTCCACCTAATGTAAACCCCCCATGAAAAACGTAGCCAATTGTGTCTTAATGCAGTCCAAGTTTCAATTTACTGACTAAGCCATCTCCTGCTTCAACATTGTCTACATTTTAAAATTAATGTGCATGCCTCAAATCCTTCAACAGTATCCCATTCCCCGCGATAAGAATGGAAAATGCTGGAAATGGCCAGAATCTTACAGAAAAGAAGCAGGCCTTTTTTGCTCGAATTCTCCATGCTAACTATGATGACACCTGAGCTAGTTCCATTTGCATGTGTTTGGCCAATATCCCTGTAAAACTTTCCTATGCATGTACCTGGCTGTCTTTTAAATGTTGTGCAGTAATTCTGTTTCATTTAACTGCTCTTTCCATATACCCACCTCCCTCTCTATGAAAATAGACGTATTAGAAGGATATCAACCAGCCATGTGCAGGTGAAACTAACTCAGGTAGGCACCTTGGTTGGCATGGATATGTTCCTTATAAATCTTTTCCCTATATATAAAAAAACCCGACACCCTTTGGCTTTAGGTTCCCCAACCCTGGAATAAAGGCTGTGAAGAACAGGAGGATGATGAGAACGAAGGCGGGAGCGCTAAAGGATAAAGAAGGCAACATGTGCCTGGAGGCGGAGGAGGTTGGGGAGGTCCTAAATGAATACTTTGCTTCAGTACTCACAAGTGAAAAGGATCTTGATCAGGATGAGGTCGAAGTAGAGCCGGCATGTGTGCTGGACAGTGTGGAGATTAAGGAAGAAGAAGTGCTGGATCTTCTTAAAAACATTAAGATTGATAAATCCCCAGGGCCGGATGTGATACACCTCAGGTTGTTGTGGGAATTGAGAGAAGAGATTGCAGGAGCATTAGCTATGATCTTTGAATCCTCTTTGGCTACAGGGGAAGTGCCAGAGGACTGGAGAATGGCAAATGTAGTTCCCTTGTTTAAAAAAGGTAATAGGGAGAAACCTGGGAACTGTAGACCAGTGAGTCTTATGTCAGTGGTCTGCAAACTACTGGAAAGGATTCTTAAGGATAGGATCTACGAGCATTTGGAGAAGTACAGTCTACTCATGGATAGTCAATGTGGCTTTGTGAAGGGAAGATCATGCCTCATGAGCCTGATTGAGTTTATTGAAGAAGTAACAAAAGAAATTGATGAAGGTAGGGCAGTGGATGTGGTCTACATGGACTTTAACAAGGCATTTGACAAGGTCCCTCATGAGAGACACATCCAGGAAGTCATGAGGCATGGGATAAGTGGAACCTTGGCTGTTTGGATAAAAAATTGGCTTAAAGGAAGAAAGCAGAGGGTAGTTATGGAAGGAAAGTATTTTGCCAGGAGGTTGGTGAGTAGTGGAGTGCCGTAGGGATCTGTCCTGGGACCACTGCTACTTGTGATTGTTATAAATGACCTGGATGTAGAGGTGGAAGGATGGATAGTAAGTTTGTGGATGACACAAAGATTGGCGGAGTTGTGGATGGAGCTATAGGTGGTCGAAGGTTACAAAAGGATATTAACAGGCTGCAGAGTTGGGCAGAAAAAATGGCAGATGGAGTTCAATCCGGATAAGTGTGAGGTGATGCATTTTGGAAGGACAAACCAGAAGACTGAGTACAGGATTAATGGTCAGTTACTTAAGAGTGTGGATGAACAAAGGGACCTTTGGGTTCAAATCCTTACATCCCTCAAGGTCGCTGCGCAGGTTGATTGGGTAGTTAAGAAGGCCTATGGGATACTAGGCTTCATTAACAGGGGGATTGAGTTCAAGAGTAGAGAGGTCATGTTGCAACTCTACAAATCTCTGGTGAGACCGCACTTAGAGTATTGTGTTCAATTCTGGTCACCTCATTATAGGAAGGATGTGGAAGCTATGGAGAGGGTGCAGAGGAGATTTACCAGGATGTTGCCTGGTTTGGAGAACAAGTCATATGAAGCAAGGTTAGTAGAGCTGGGACTTTTCTCTTTGGAGCGTAGAAGAATGAGAGGGGACTTGATAGAGGTCTACAAGATTATGAGAGGCATAGATAGGGTGGATAGTCAGTACCTGTTTCCCAGGGCACCAATAGCAAACACCAGAGGGCATATGTACAAAATTAAGGGAGGGAAATTTAGGGGAGACATCAGGGGTAAGTTTTTTACACAGAGGGTTGTGAGTTCCTGGAATGACTTGCCAGGGATGGTGCTGGAGGCTAAAACATTAGGGTATTTAAGAGCCTCTTGGACAGGCACATGGATGAAAGAAAATTGGAGGGTTATGGGGTAGTGTGGGTTTAGTACTTTTTTTTGAGTCAGCACAACACGGAGGGCTGAAGGGCTTGTACTGTGCTGTAGTGTTCTATTGTTCTATGGTTCATTCACCTTATCTATGTCGCTCACAACTTTATATACCTACATAAGGTCAACCCTCAGTCCATGCTCCCAGGCCAAATAGATCCAGCCTATCCAATCTCTCTATTTTGCACAAGCTGACCAGTTATGGCAACATCCCTATGAATCTTTTCTGCTCAGTCTCTACTCTCCTCAATACTCTGTTTGATCTCAACGACATCTTGTACACCTGTTACATGATGTTCTGAATCTTGTCATTCAGTACTTTGGCCAATGGATGCAAGTATTCTGCTCACCTTCTCCATCACCCTGTGTAGAGGTACTCTTCACTTGTTGCAATGCTAGGAATAGAATATGGTTTTGGATCAAATACCTTGGGTCAAAATTTTGCCTAGGTACTATGCAGAAGGCAAGAGCTTTCTCTTCTTTCTGCACAGCCTTTTGTACCTTGAAGTATCTCGGATATTAGCTACCAAGTTAATTTCTACACAATGTTTGTAAGAAGATCATTGCCAGGACAAAAGTTCAAATCATTTGACCAATAAAACACTTCCATCATCCACTTTCCTTCATCTCTTTGGTAACAACAGAGTTTTTTTTGCGTGTGTGTTTATTCCATCAGAACTGAAGGATTTGAATGCAGAGGTTAATATTGAGCAGTTCCTTCCTTGAGGTATTTTGGATCAATGTCCACCTATTATTTCCAACCCCAGGATATTGAGGACAGTTTGACCTTAACTCAACTTGACTGGACTGATGCGAATAAAAGAATTGAGGAGAAGAAGAATGACTCAGTAGTGACGGTTCAAAAACCAAATGCACTAGTGGGTAGTTCCTGCAAAGACTTATAATTCTTCGATGTTTTTTCAGTGCCATTTCTGAAAGCAATTCACATTTGTTGTTCAGTCATAACATTCTACGAATTTATGTGGACAAACCTATAGTGATCAGAAATGAAAAGCAGAGTGGAATGGCTGTCTACTTTTGCGTTAACATTTCCCCTTTAATTTTCTTATGTGTAGTACTCTTGTTGCAAAATACCATGCTTTGTTTGAACATGTCTATTTTTGTTTCCTGATCTTAATTTGTAGTGTCTAGGGGTACTGCAGCCTGTTTGATTTAATTAGAGGGACAGACTTTTCTTGTGTACACTTATCCTCCTCCTTTTCCATCTGAATATGATTACACAAGGTCTCTGGACTGTGAATCACAGGTCACTAGCAGCTTCCGTGTTAAATGAATACTTAGTTGGCCTGTAAAACAAGAGGCCTTAGCAATTTAGAGAAATTCTCCTCATCTGGTAGCCAGCTATGTTAACAATTATGTCACATGTCTACACACGTTTGGATAAAAGGAGTTCCCAAGGGGATGTGGAAATGCTTTTCACAGAAATCATCCCCTGTATGCCTATGTCTCCTTTAGGTATTCTAATCCAAAAGAAGCAATTTCTAAACTATGAACCATGTTTTCAAGATTTAAATAGAACAGTATATGTGGAGTTCTGTGAGTCTCTTGTTATGGTTTTTTTCTCTCATCTTCTACAGAGCCAGTGCAGTGTGGCATTCAAAAGGATAATATTGTCTGCATTAATAACCACGGCATTCGTCCTCATTCAATATTTTAACAGTCCAGAAATCGTTATTTTGACTTGCTGTTTCTGGAGTTTGAACAAAATTAGTATTTCCCACTGATTGTGTAATGGATTCTTTGGGTTCAGTGATGCAGAAGTAGTGTAGTCTTAACAAATACTGTCTGGTTCAGAATTTAATTTGATCTGGATTAAGCATTCAAGACAAGAAATGCATTTGATCAAATCTAATAAAGTATTACTTACTGTAAAATCCTGGTTTAGATTGACATGCTCCACTCACAAAAAAAAACCCAACAGCATCAATTATGAAAATCAAACTCTCAACTGTTGGGCAAACCAGAGCTGGTATTTTTGTGAAGCTTTGAATGATTTTCATCCTATTGTTCTTGTGTAGCTTTTTTCAGTGGCCTGAGGAATATTATGTTTGCATAAATAGCCAGTTATGTATATGTAATCCTTAAAATATATTGCACTTCTTCATAGAAAATCAACACTGTGATGGCTTGAAAGATTCCGTGAACTTGACTCCAGAAAATGCAGGTATGGCCATTATCAAGGCAGCCATCGCAGGGGTGGATGTCAGGTCAGGTTAAGGCACTGAGACCTGAGAGCAGAAAAGAAATTAATGTACTCTGTGCAAATTAAAGTGATGAACCAGATGAAACCAGAAAATAAACTGGTGTTTCTCTCCAAGTAAGATAAGATCCCCCATGTCAGTCTGTCCTGTCTACCTGCATCTGACCTGCCTCCTGCCCTTCTTGCTACCACCATTGGGCAGGAGGTCCAGGAGTCTTGGGCCTCACACTACCAGATTCAGGAACAGTTACTGGCCTGTGGTGTTTTGGCTCCTTAGCCAGATTCACTTGCCTCGGCGCTGACTAAGTCTAGAGCCTGTGGTCTCACTTTTAGGGACTCTGCAGTTAACGTTCTGTGTTTTTAAAAAAAAATATTTGCACAATTTGTTCTTTTTCACACTTTGGGTATCTTTTGGTCTTTGTTGTACATGTTTTTGACATCTGCAAGAAGATGAAACTCAAGGTTGTATCTGGTTATACATACTTTGATAATAAGTGTAATTTGAACTTTGACAGTGGAATACTGATCTGCAACACGAGAAACAGAAAGAAGGAAAGGAGAAACCACTGAGCTGTCAAATACTTTGCCTTCTGAAAAATGGATTTAGTACTTACCCTGATGAAGACAGCAGAGTTTATCACCGAACTGTTGGTTAAAATTGATACCTGTACCTGGCTGGAAGCCCAAGAAGAGTTTACTCACTTTGCCTTCTCCTAGGTAGCCCCCACCTAGCTGGCATCTCACAATAACCCTCCATATTTTAGTTCTATTCTCCCTTTCTTTCAATACAATAGACAATAGGTGCAGAAGTAGACCATTCGGCCCTTCGAGCCTGCACCGCCATTTTGAGATCATGGCTGATCATCTACTATCAATACCCGGTTCCTGCCTTGTCCCCATATGCCTTGATTCCCCTATCCATAAGATACCTATCTAGCTCCTTGAAAGCATCCAGAGAATTGGCCTCCACTGCCTTCCGAGGCAGTGCATTCCAGACCCCCACAGCTCTCTGGGAGAAGAAGTTTTTCCTTAACTCTGTCCTAAATGACCTACCCCTTATTCTCAAACCATGCCCTCTGGTACTGGACTCTCCCAGCATCTGGAACATATTTCCTGCCTCTATCTTGTCCAATCCCTTAATAATCTTATATGTTGCAATCAGATCCCCTCTCAATCTCCTTAATTCCAGCGTGTACAAGCCCAGTCTCTCTAACCTCTCTGCGTAAGACAGTCCTGACATCCCAGGAATTAACCTCGTGAATCTACGCTGCACTTCCTCTACAGCCAGGATGTCCTTCCTTAACCCTGGAGACCAAAACTGTATACAATACTCCAGGTGTGGTCTCACCAGGGCCCTGTACAAATGCAAGAGGATTTCCTTGCTCTTGTACTCAATTCCCTTTGTAATAAAGGCCAACATTCCATTTGCCTTCTTCACTGCCTGCTGCACTTGCTCATTCACCTTCAGTGACTGATGAACAAGGACTCCTAGATCTCTTTGTATTTCTCCCTTACCTAACTTTACACCGTTCAGATAATAATCTGCCTTCCTGTTCTTACTCCAAAAGTGGATAACCTCACACTTATTCACATTAAACGTCATCTACCAAGTATCTGCCCACTCACCCAGCCTATCCAAGTCACCCTGAATTCTGCTAACATCCTCATCACATGTCACACTGCCACCCAGCTTAGTATCATCAGCAAACTTGCTGATGTTATTCTCAATGCCTTCATCTAAATTGTTGACGTAAATCGTAAACAGCTGTGGTCCCAATACTGAGCCCTGTGGCACCCCACTAGTCACCACCTGCCATTCTGAGAAACACCCATTCCCCGCTACCCTTTGCTTTCTATCTGCCAACCAGTTTTCTATCCATGTCAATGTCTTCCCCCCAATGTCATGAGCTTTGATTTTACCCACCAATCTCCTATGTGGGACCTTATCAAATGCCTTCTGAAAATAACTTTCCTAGTTAAACACAGGATCCTCCAGGTGTCATTTTTAAAATTTACTTCCTATGTCTCTGTGGATCTTTTTTGATGTTAAAATACTTATTTTTCACATAATTAGTTTCTCCTGATTGTTGCTAGGAATGACACTGTACAAGAGAACTGTATGTCTTGAACTCACAATTATTTTCTCTCTTTGCCATTAGACAATATTATCCACACCTTCCCTTGGGGACACTCAATTTAGAGATCAGAATAAAAGGTTATGGGAAAGTATATTAAGTGCATTTTCTACTACAATTTACCACTTACAAGCCAATTCTGGCATTGATTGTTTTGTTGAAAGGCATTGTTGTATTTGGAGAGGCACGAAGACCTGGTCTCATTGTTGTAAACAGGCAGTTTAGCATGACAAAAGCTTGTTATTGTATATCATATTAAATGCCTGGAACATCTTTTTTCAGTTAAAGCATTCTGTGGAAAGGACAATAGGAAATCCTACTTATTAATACTGTACCAGGATTTGATGATAAAGTTCAGCTAACACTTCTCATGATCAAAGATTAAAATCAGATGTTTCAAACTCTTTTCTAATTTATTTTGTATGAAAATGCAACTCCAAACATGCCGTAAGGTTTGGAAATCTTTAAGTAAAGATATCATTTTGAAAAATTAAAGTAATGTTTTTGGTTAACAGATGAAAATTGTCCAATTTGGAGGAAAAGAGTAGATTTTAAATACCTAAGCACAACTTGAAACAAAACATATTGGCCAACCATTTTCAGTTATGTTTGGTCTGGAGTTAGATTACTAATCCTGGGCTGTGACATGCAGGTGACTATGTTCAAATACTTTTTATCTTCTTTAAAGAATACCCAACAGAAATGCACCACTGCTGACAAACTTGTTACATGTCAATGGTATTATAGTTGAAGCTTTGAAATTCAACGGTTGCCCTCATTGCATCTGGTATGTTTTAGCGAGAGAGAGAGAGAGAGAGAGAGCGAGAGTGTTTGGTCACCATGGGTGACTGTGGTTTAAGAAAGATCAACTTGCTATGTATAACAGGAAAGCTCACTTTGTCATTCTAAATGAGGAAGCAATTTGCATTCAAAGAATTTTTATTAATCAAAAACATCTCTATACATTATAAGGAGTGAAGGATTACTGTTCCACATTCTGCACTGGCAAATTGAAAATGGATACCACATGTCCTGCTTAATATGATTCCTGTGCTTTCATGCTAGCAATGTACTTGCCTTGAAGATGACTACTTTCAGTTTGATATTTGCATTTTTAATCCAATGATTCAGAGAGACATTGTATGAAAATACACCACAATACAGCCTGTGACATACTTCCCAAAATCGCATACGCATGTGGTATATCAAGCAAAGTCATGCAAAATGTAAATATGAGAGAGTAAGTTGTGTTGTTAAAATTTCTTCACATCTTTAGCCAAGAACAGCAGCTGTTTTTCTTTCCTTTTTGTGCAATGGCTTGTTTATTCAATTGTGATTTTTGGCTTTGTATCAAAACAAGAAGGAATACACACCTGTCAGAACTTGGCAAAAGCCAATGTAACAGATTTCTTTTAATTTTTTTTGTATGTTTGCCAACGCATGTTTTTTATGAATTTCCTTCTTTCCTTTTCTCTCTTTTGCTATCTCCCAAACCCCACAGCTGATTTATTAAGTGAAAATTCTTGCCATCCTGCAGGTGAGCTGGCTTAAAGTTTTCCGTATGAGGCGTCGTATCACTATGGAAATCGTGCTGCTCTTAAGTGGTTTGATTCCCTTTGAGGAGGCTTACATACAAATCATCTGTGCGCCAGCCAATTGTTTAATTCATGAAAGAGCTATTTTCTCTCTCCCTTTATTGGTCAAATGAGGCTTTGCTCACAACTTCAACATCTTTCTGAAAGCGACTTAATTCCCATGTTTGAACTAGTATTTGAATAGCACAAAGCTGCCTTCGCCCCCACCCCCAACCCTCTTTCCTTCAAATTGGATTTGGTATTTTAAGAAGCCTAGCTACTTTGCACTTTGTGTTCCACAATTCATCAGCTGTCAGAGAACCCGAACTTTCTCAGCACATACTGTATTAAAGGTTGCACATGTTTGAATGCTACAAGTTCAATATGCTGAGGTTAAACTCTGAAGATATGATTAGAGTTTAAAGAAACAAAGCTTGTTCGAGTTCTGCTGAAGATATTGAAAAGTTTGGGAAAGGGATACATTAATTTTTGCTGCAGCCCCTTATAATTATATTGCTGGCAATTTTGTTGACTCCATTTGCATTATGTTAATACAAGTGATTTGGAATGAAGGCTTCTAACAATTTTGTGAGTTTCTTAACCAGTAAATGTGAATGCACAGGGTAGCTGGTTGCTACATTTTTTCCCATCTCTTTGTGCATTGAATGCACCCCCAGCCTGCCCATACCATCCCCACCCCTGCCCATACTGTTCACTCTCTCTGTTCCCCACCCTGCCCATTTTATCTTCTTTTTTTCTATGAGTACATAGCTTATATGTAGAGAATGGGTCCAGATTTAGTGGTATATTCTTTGTGTGAGTTGTGGCAACTCAAGAAGATCTCACGTCTCCCTGATAACTCCATCTGCATGAAGTGCATCGAGCTGCAGCTCCTTAGAGGCCATACTAAGGAAATGGAGCTGCAGCTCGATGTCTTTCGGCTCATACGGTGAATGAGAAGGTGATAAATCGGACCTACAGGGAGGTAATCATTCCTAAGTTAAAGGAGACAAGTACCTGGATGACTGTAAGGAGAGGGAAAGGGAATAGGCAGCTATTTCAGAGTACTGCTATGGCCGTTCCCTTGAATAATAAGTATACCGCTTTGGATACTGTTGGGGGTGGGTGTAAATATCCTACCAGATGAAACTATAGTGATCGTGTCTCTGGCACAGAGTATGGCTCTATGGCTCAGAAGGGAAGGAAGGAGAAGAGGAGTGCAGTATTGACAGGAGATTCCATAGTTAAAGGAACATACAGGAGATTCTGTGGATATGAAAAAGAAACCTGGATAGTGTGTTGCCTCCCAGGTTTCAGGGTCAGGGATGTCTCTGATCAGGTCCACAGCATACTAAAGGGGGAGAGGGAAGCAGCTATAAGTCATGGCACATATTGGTACCAACAACATAGGTAGGAAAAGGAAAGAGGTCCTGAATGGAGAATATAGGGAGACAGGTAGAAAGCTGAAAATCAGGACCTCCAGGATTGTAATCTCTGGATTGCTGCATGTGGCACACACCAGTGAGGGTAAGAGTAGGATGATTTGGCAAATGAATACATGGCTGAGGAATTGGTGCAGGAGGGAAGATTTTAGATTTCTGGGTCATTGGCATCTCTTCTGGGGAAGGTATGACCTGCACAAAAAGGTCAGGTTACACTTGAATCCAGGAGGGACCAATATCCCTGTGGGCAGGCTTGCTAGAGCTGTTTAAATTAATTTGGCAGGAGCATGAGGACCGAAGTGATAAGGCTGAGATTGGGACAGTTGGTATACAAGTTGATGCAGTGTGTTGTCAGACAGTGAGAAAGAACAGGCAGATAATAGGGAAAAATTATCATCATTGAGATGAATTGAAGTGTAACGTGGGGGCAGAATCAAAATGGGTGATGAATATAGGTCTGAAGGTGTCATATTTGAATGCACACAGTATAATATATGATCTTGTAGCACAGTTAGAGATTGGCAGGTATGACATTGTGGGCATAGATGAAAGAGGATTATAGATGGGAGATTAACATCCTAGGATACATGTTGTATCAAAGGGACAGGCAAATAGGGAAAGGGAGTGGGGACAGCACTGTTGGTAAAAAAATGAAATCAAATCCTTAGAACAAGGTGACATAGGATCATAAAATGTAGAAAGTTTGTGGGTAGAGTTCAGAAATTGCAAGGGTAAAAAGATCCTGATAGGAGTTACATAGAGGCATCTGAATTGTAAGCCAGGATCTGGAATACTAATTGCAATGGGAAATAGAGAAGGCATGTAAAAATGACAATGTTACAATAGTCATGTGGATGTGAATATGCTGGTAGATTGGGAACATCATATTGGTGCTGGATCGTAAGAAAGAGATTCTATAGAATGCCCAAGAGATGGCATTTTAGAGTAGCTTGTGGCTGAACACAGTAGAGGAAAGGAAATTTTGGATTGGTTATTGCGTAATGAGCCAGATTTGAATAGGGAGCTTAAGGTAAAGGAACCCTTCGGAGAAATGATCATAATATGGTAGCAGTCACTGTAGCTTGAGAAGGAGAATACAAAGTCAGATATATCAGTATTCCAGTGTAAGGGAGATTACAGAGGTATGAGAGAGGAGCTGGCCAAAGTTGATTGGAAGGGGATACTAGCAAGGGTGATGGCAGAACAGCAATGGCTTAAGTTTCTGGAGGCAATTCAGAAGGTGCAGGATGGATACATCGCAAAGACGATAAAGTATTCTAAAGGGATGATAAGGCAACTGTGGCTGACAAGAGAAGTCAAAGACAGCATAAACACAAAAGAGAGGGCATGTAAGACAGCAAAAGGTTAATGGGAAGTTATAAGATTAGGAAGCTTTTAAAAAGCAACAGAAGCAACTAAAGAAAGCCATAAGGAGAGATGAGATGAAATTTGAAATTGGACTAGCTAGAAATATAAAAGAGGATACCAAAAGTATTTTCAGATATATAGGGAGTAAATCAGAGACAAGAGTGCATATCAGACTGCTGAAAAATGATGCCAGAGAGGTAGTACTGGAGGACAAAGAAATGGTAGATGAAATTAAGAAGTATTTTGTATCAGTATTCACTGTGGAAGACACTTGTAGTATGCCAGAAATCTGAGTGTTGTGGGGACAAGTCAGTTTAGTTCCTATTACTGAGGAGATTGTGCATGGAAAGTTGAAAGATTTGAAGGCAGATAAGTCAACTGGACCAGATAGATTACACCCTAGGGTTCTAAAAAAGGTTGTTGAAGAGATCATGGAGACAACAAATAGTCATCTTTCAAGAACAGATTTTGGAATGGTTCTGAAAGACAGGAAAATTACCAAAGAAGGGAGGAAGGCAGAAGAAAGGGAATTATAGGCCGTTAGCCTGGCTTCAGTGCTTGGTTGGGAAGATGTTGGAGTCCATTATTAAGGATGAGCTTTCAGAGTTCTTGGAGGCACATGATAAAGTAGACCAAAGGCAGCATAGTTTCCTTAAGGTGAAAATCTTGTCTGACAAATCTGTTGGAATTCTTTGAGGAAATAACAGGCAGGATAGACAAAGATGAGTCAGTGGATATTGTTTGCTTGGATTTTCAGATGGTTTTTGACAAGGTGCTGCACATGAGGCTGAGTAACAAGATAAGAGTCCATGGTTCTAGATGAAAGACACTAGCATGACTAGCTGACTGGCAGGAGTCAAAGAGTGGGAGTAGAGTGGCCCTTTTCTGGTTGGCTGCTGGTGACTAGTGGAGATGGGACCACTTCTTTTCATGTTATACGTCAATGATTTGGATGAGGGAATTGATGGCTTTGCTGCCAAGTTTGCAGACAATATGAAAATAGGTGGCGGTGTAGGTAGTGTTTGAAGAAGCAGCGAGTCTGCAGGAAGACTTGGATACATTTGGAGAATGGGCAAAGAAGTGGCAGTTGCAATGCAGTATAGGGAAGTATATGGTCATGCACTTTGGTAGAAGAAATAAAGGCATAGGCTATTTTCTAAATGAGGAGAAAATTAAAAAAATCAGAGGTGCAAAGGGATTTAGGAGTCCTTGTGCAAGATTCCCTAAAGGTTAGCTTGCAGTTTGAGACGCTGGTCAGCAAGGTAAATGCAAAGCTAGTATTAATTTCAAGAGGATTAGAATGTAAGAGCAAGGACATAATACTGAGGGTTTATAAGGCTTTGATAGACCACACTTGGAAAATTCTGCACAGCTTTGAGCTGCTTATCTAAGAAAAGATGAGTTGGCATTGGAGAGGGTGCAGAGGAGGTTCATGAAAATGTTTGTGGGAATGAAAGGGTTAACATATGAGGAGTGTTTGATCCCACTGGGCCTGATCTCACTTAAATTCAGAAGAAAGAAAAGGGATCTCATTGAAACCTATAAATATTGAACAACCAACATAGAGTGGATGTGGGGAGGATATTTCCTACAGTGGGTGACTCTAGGACCAGAGAGCACAGCCTCAGAGTAGAGTCGAAGGACATTCAAAGTAAAATTTATTATCAGATTACATACATGTCAACACATACAATCCTGAGATGCTTTTTTTTTTGCCTGCATACTTAGTAAATCTATAGAACAATAGCTGTAAACAGGATCAACGGAAAATAAACTGTACAAATGCAAATATAAATAAATAGCAATAAACGAGCATGAAATAACAAGATAAAGTGTCCTTAAAGTGAGACCATCGGTTGGGGGAACACCAGACGTAGAATGAGTGTAGTTACCCCCTTTTGTTTAACAGCCTGATGATTGAGGGGTAGTAACTGTTCTTGAACCTGATGTGAGTCTCGAGGCACTTGTAGCTTCTACCTGATGCCAGCTGTGAGAAAAGGGCATGTCTTGGGTGGTGAGAATCTTTGATGATGGATGCTGCTTTTCTATGACAATGTTTCATGTAGATGTACTCAATGGTTGAGAGGGTTTTACCCATGATACACTGGGCTGAATCCTCTGCCTTTTTTATGACTTCCCGCTCAAAGAGATTGGCGCTCACATACCAAGCCATGATGCAGCACACTTTCCACCACAGAACAGAGATGAGGAGGAATTTCTTTAGCCTGTGGAATTCATTGCAATAGATGGCTGTGGAGGCCAAGTCATTGACTATATTTAAAGCAGAGGTTGATAGGTTCTTGATTAATCAGGGTGTCAAATGTTACAGGGAGAAGATAGGGGAATGGCATTGAGAAGGATAATAAATCAGCCATGATGGAATGGTGCAGCAGACACGATGGGCTGAATTACTTAAGTCTGCTCCTATGTCTTATGGTGTTATGGTCCTGAACTGTCTTCTGTTGCTGTCAGTCCCCTGCCTATACTGTCCACTATCACTGTCTCCACCCACTCTTCCCATACTCTCCACTATCACTAACAATGCCCCCACCCCCCAACCTGCCGTACCATCCACTGTCACTGTCCCCTTCACCTTACGGTGCCCATACTGTCCACTATCATGCTATCATGTCCACTATCACCAATAACCTGCCTAGTTGAATCATATTGATGCTATGGCTAAGAAAGCTCACCAACATGCCTACTTCCTCAGGCAGCTAAAGAAATTCAGCACATGGGAACTGATCTTGAAAGCTTCACTTTCAAGCTGCCAATCCTGGCATGTGATACATATGGATCCTTAACAGTGTTACGTCAATTACTCTCAGCTGCCTGTCCTATTACTCCAGATCAGTATTTAGCAGGTACATTGTCAAATCCATTTCACACATACTATATTACCCAGTCTATTGATAGTTCTGATAAGCATTGGGCAGATAGTCAAGTACTGGGAAGATAATCATGCACTAAGCAGATCTACTTCCAAACCTTTTAACTTTGCACTGATTATCAAGAGCAATTTGTCTGTGTTTGAGCCAAAGTTCAGAGTTGAGATTGCGATTACTTTATTCAATGATTTCATTCTTTATTAAGTTTTGTGTTGATTTTATTACCCATTTCTATCATTTCAAATGTGATAAAACATGCAGAACCTGATAATTCAAATCTTATGGACAATGTGTGCAAAGAGCTTATTGGGACTGATAGCGTGACTAGACATGAGAGACTAATAGAAATAACTTTTACAACTGTTCTGTGGTAACAGGTGCACTGAGTCAAAAGAGTGCTCAAAATAATCCTCAATCATTGATTGGCTGGTAGCCAAATGATCTTATTTATCATTTATTGGGGTGAAGAGATACGGTATAACATGAACTCTGCAACTTACAATTAGCCAAATCATTTTATGTTTATTGGAAAGAAAATGCTTCCATTTATTTATTGCCTTGCAACTTCTGTATTTGTTCCAGATTGTTTTGTAGCTAATGAAAGGGATTTGAAGTAAAGAATGTCTTTTTAACATGTTCTTTTCGGACAATGAATTACTTTTGATGTAGTCTCTGTTGCTTTATAGATATAATATGTTGTAAATAGTAATATCCGATGGCAGCAGTGAAATAAATGACCAGTTAATGGCTTTATAATGATATTAGTAAAATGAGGAATGATAGCTAGTGAACGTTGTTGCCTCTTTCATTTCCTTTATCTAAAAATGCAGACAGTGTTATTTGGGGATAAAGTCCTTTCGTAATGGAGCAAGGCTTGCCGCAATACAATAAAAATTGGGTGAGCAGTATAGTTTGTGATTTGGTGCTGCCAGAGAGGCAGACTTTCCTGATTATTGGATGTTACTCCAAACTACTTCTAATTCACTTGATTTTAGATATTACACAACAGTATAATAAAATCTCAGTCATCTGGAAGAGTTTAAAACAATTGCAGGAATTGGTGTCCTAGTGAGTTGAAAAGGAGTGTGAGAATGGAGAACAATGAATTTCAAAGGAATGTGGGATCAGACCCTGATACATTTATAAAGAATGCTGAAATATGGGTAGAGTGAATTTATAAAAATCTAGAAACAGGATACTGGCCTAGCTAGAGGGTGCATGGGAAATAGGGCCCAAGTGTGTTTGAAGGGAATGCAGGAACAGGGCCCTAGCAAGTTTATAAGTATTGAGGAAACTAAGGTCTGGTGTGTTTGGAGGGAGTGTGGAGGCAGACCTAGATGATTTTATAAGGAGCTTGGAACTGGGGCCCTGAGAGTATTTAAAGGGAAAGCAGGAAATGACACCAAATGAACCAGATACCAAACTACCGGGCTTTCCAAACAGTCAGGCAGCAGATGATTGGAGTTTTACTATATTTGTTAAGACATAAGTCTAGTTTATATGCTTAACTGTGGTGAATTAACTGAATCCACTGTCTTCTAACTCAGAAGCAAAAATGCCACTACTGAGTTAAGTCAACATTCCAATGTTTATTTTAAATAAATGAGGAACTCTCACCAAAAGTCATGCTGAATCCTTTGGATTGGGTTGTTATGCAGCATTCTGGAAAATATAAGGGAATGGAAGGATACTCTAGTCATAGAAACATCCAGTTTGGATGCAGCACTTCAGCCTATTGAATCCGTTCCTATCATTAATCACCCAATTGTACTAGTTGCTACCCGTTACACCACTGGTATTTAAGGCAGCAATAATGATCCTCCTTCTCTGGTGGTGTTCAGGGCTTCTTTCATCACGTCAGTATCTTCCTCTCAGTTTTCACCACAGTCAGCCATGCAAGTCCTAGGTGTGGACTCGTGAATGCCATCGCACTCAGATGTAGAGGGGTTCTTCTTTGCTGTTTCAGTAACAGTTTTGTTTTACCAGTCAGGGTTGTTAGCCCTGAGCTGAACCTCTTAACCTGGAGGACGGTGGACCACTTTTAGTGTGGCCTCTTCCCTGAGCTGTTTGGCATGGATGACCCTACCAAGAGCCAAGACTTAAAGCCGCGACTCCAGCCAACATAGCTTTCTGGGTCATTGAGACGTACAAGTCTCCAAACCACAACGAGGTTGTGGTCCTCTTGGAGGCCATTTCAACTAACCCTACATCATTCCTGTTTTCAGTTCTCCCCATATTTCCTCAACTGTCTTCAGTTTCCACCATTCAGCTACACACCAGGGACAATTGACAGTGGCCAACCTCTCCACCTGCTCATCGTTGGATGCGGGAGGAAACAAGAGCACACAGATAAAATTCTTGTAGTGACGGGGAGAAAGTGCAGCAACTGAGGAGAGGACTGAATCTGTGTCTCTGGTGCTGTGAGTCAACAGCCCTCTTTGTCAGAGAGTCTGCGTTGTGAGAGAACCGTCAGTTTTCTGAACAGTCTATCAATATTACCTTACTGTTCCTTTTTTGCACTATTTATTTTTCTTTGGGTTATAATAATATTAGTCTTGCACTACACTGCTGCCACAAACAAGATTTCATGACACACGATAGTGATAATAAACCTAATTCTGATTCTAGTTTAGAATCTATATTAGTAGGTGCAAGCATAAATACTCAAAGATCCCTCATAATAAGATTAAGCTATGAGGATTTGTTCAGATCAATTGGGTATCCCTTCGGAAATTGACATGTAACATTGAGCAACCATATAGCAAGGTATAAATAGATTGATAAATAGATAAAAACAGAGATATTCGAAGTATAAAAGGGCAATAATTACGACACCTGAATGATTGACAGTCAACATAAAGGAAAATTACAAGAGTTTAGGTTTGTGAAATTATGAACAGACCCACTTACAGATGGTTGCAAAACTAAAATTAAAAAAACAGATTTTCAGCATATATCATTTCACTTCTGTATCACAATATCTTTGGCACTTTGTGCATCTTCATATCTTGCTATTCCTTACTGCCTTATGCATTTAATTAACTTTGCTTTACATCTGCTTTTCATCATTTCTACTTTGGGTGGCAGCAGATTCTACCTTTGACATTATACCTTCATGAAGAAGTTTCTCCTACTTACTCACTAGATTTATTTGTAACCATCTCCAATCTAATTCTAGCCTTGCCGAGAAATTGGTTCATCAGCCAAGAAACCACTGTTGTATACCTTGGTGCTTTAAAAGACTGTCGCATGGCTTCCATATTCTAATTCTAAGAAGACTCATAAGCATCATGACCTTCACAGAACGGGGATATCAGGTTGCCCTGTCTCACGGCCCGTTGTGTCATCTTCAATGTGTGCAAGCTCATTTCTCCATTGTGACTCAGGGAATCAGTCTGTATTGGAGCGAGACACAGCAGTATTTTTCTAGTCATGGTGTGGGACAGTGCAGGGCAGCAAGGGAGTGCAATTCTTACAGCGCCGGCTGTAAGATCGGGGTTCAATTCCCGCTGCTCTGTGCAAAAAGTTGGTATGTTCTCCCCATGACAATGTGGATTTCCTCCAGTGCTCCAGTTTCCTCCCACATTCCAAAGTCGTGTAGGTTAGTAAGTTGTGGGCATGCTATGTGGTGCCAAAAGCACGGTGACACCGTCAAGCCGCCCCCAGCACTTCCTCGGAATGTGTTGGTTGTTAACGCAAACAACGGATTTTACTGTATGTTCCAATGTTTCGATGTACATGTGATACATAACGCTAATCTTTGATCTCTTTACTGGTGAATGATGCTGTTTCAAAGGACAGCTGCTCCCGGCTGATCGGAATCCGATGAAACAGAAGACAGAAGGTGTGTACCTTATATCATGGAGCCATAGTGCTACAGCAAGACGGTCCTGTCTTGAGATGACCAAGGCAGTCTCTTTGAGGACAGATTGCAGTGTATGAATGCCCATATAGCGGGGAAGCCTGCAAAATCAGTACATCCTCCAGCCCTCTCTGACTTCAGCTCTAGACTGAGGGGAAAGTCCTCCCACGTAAAATGTGGGTGACTTTTCAACTCAGTGAGACGCTGACTGTGAGATATACACAGACAGCAATCCTGTCATTTGTGTGAGCTAGCACTGGAAGTTGCAGGAGGTCACCAATCTCAGTAAAAATAGTATCTGTTTGCAAGTATACAAAATAGAATAAATATACAATTTGAGTGACCTTTAAATGGTGTATTTTTATCTTCCAGGGAACCAGGTTTGATAAAAAATGATTGTTTTATGAGTAAATAAGAAATTTTGTTTTTCAGATATTTAAGATTAGAAGTAACATTTAGATGGACTGTAAATGTTGTAGCATTGATAGTTTATGTAGGAAAAAGGATCCAACATAAATGAAATCTGGTGATATGTCAGGGGTGGAATTTCCCCATGAATGCCAAGCTGCCCAGACATGACCACTGTATTGCTATGCTTTAGGTTGAAGGGGCCTGTGGAGTCCTGTTTTTGGAACCATGCAAGGAAATTTCTAGGTCCTACTCTATGTTCATCAAACTTTCATGGTAGTGTGGCGGGTAGCACAGCGTTTTACTGTACAGGGGACCTGGGTTCAATTATCCTGTAAGGAGTTTGTACGTTCTCCCAGTGACCGCGTAGGTTTGCTCTGGGTGCTCCAGTTTCCTCCCACGGTCCAAAGACGTACCGGTTGGTAGTTTAATTGGTCATTGTAAATTATCCAGTGATTATGCTGGGGTTAAATCAGAGGATTGTTGGATGGGATGGCCCAAAGGGCCAGAAGGGCCTATTTCACACTGTCTCAATAAATAAATAAATAAATCTCAATACTTTGTTTTCTAGAGAAATGAATCTCAACTTCTTCAACCTCTCTTGCTGGTGCACTGTAATTTGTGAGTGTATGTTGCAAATGTATTGAAGGGTGGGTAAAGGAGGGAGAGGCCTCACCCATAACGTTCCAGAAATGAGAACAATGGCAAATATTGCCAGGTATTCATTAATCAAAAAAAAAGTGGCAGCCACTGAATTAGGGACAGTTAGACTTACTTCACTAGTTGGTGCAAATTGATGCAGAAGTCTTAGGAACATATATATAGCTAGGATGCCTAAGAATTTTGCACGGTACTGTATAGTATATTGGTTAAAATAGGAAAGTGTTTGGGAAACAGAAGTAAGAGTACTTAGCTTTGAATTAGCTCAGTAGTATTAAGAGTTATTTGGGAAAACATAATATACAGTACTGTGCAAAAGTCTTAGGCACCCTAGCTATAGATAGTATATATGCCTGATACTTCTGCAGAGTACTGTAATCATGGAAAGTTTACAATAGTAAAAAGGTTTCAGTCTTTGAGGAAAGTTAGCTTGGAGTCTAGCCTGGCACATTAAAAGCTTAAAATGTAATACCCATCATATTTCCTTTACAGTCATTCTTTATTATCATTTAACTTCTAATAGTTGCACATTTGTTTATATTTCTTTCTGTATTATCCAAATACTTGTGATTATTTTCTGCCAGTTCTTCTTATTTATTTACCTTTAGCTGAATGTTTTCTTGCACCATTCATAAAAAGCATTTCTTATTTAAAATACTTTTCCTTATCCTCGACCAATTATCTTTTAGATATTGCAGTTCTTCATGTTACATCAAAATGTGGTTCCAAATGACTTCCAAACAATGATTTATTTCCTAGTTCATTAATCATCTGATGAAGATGGTGTGTTGCAGCAGCTCTTTGAGCTGGCAATGATATCTGCAGATGGGACTTGGGTAAAGGTTAAGTACTGAAGCTCCCAATAAGGTCAAAACTCAGGAGAAGGGCTCGGTTCTGGAGAGATGCTAATCAAGTTGGAGGTATTTATGTAGGTTAGGAGAAGTGATAAGTTACCATGAGAAGGATTTTAGGGAAAATATTTTTTTTTTTGCAGACTGCTCTGATAGGTCAATAAATGTGAGACACTTCCGGATGACTTTGAGTACAGTGAGAATCATTTTGCACCAGATACGAGTGACAAACTTGTTTTCAATTGCTAATATGGTGCACAGTGCATATTGAAGGCAAACCTGTCCAGAATGTACCTTTCAAGAGGTGCGTGGATTAATTTATAGAACAAAAACTCTAGATCCTGATTTGACCCTGTAGCACTTGCAAATATTAATAAAAATTAATTTTACAGCATATTTATTTCCTTATATTTAAATATTATATATTTATTAATATTTATTTCTATACCATCCATACTTTTTACAGTTTTCTTCTAATTCATCTTATTTCAGTTATCTTTAGCTGAATGGTTTCTTGCCCCACTCATGATAAGTATTTTTTACATGAAACATTTTTTCTTGGCCTCAGCCAATTACTCATTCAGATATTGCAATTCGTCTTGTTACATCTATGTACTTACTTCAAAATGACTAACAAATAATGATTTATTTTCTAGTTGGTTTCCCATTTTGTACTCCCTGGAGTCCTCTCATACTTTCAAATGTTTGCTGCTTAGAGGGAAAAGATTTCCCTTGGATTGCATGTGTTATTAATATCACAAACATGGTGGGAACGTTTACCGTTTGCTATTTTTAGTGCAATCATAAATGTGTTCTAAAGTCAAAAAATCAATTGAAATTCATTCCATGAGAACTCTTTCATGTGCTGTGGCCTAAAATCATCGCATAATTACAAAATCGTGCATAGAATTTAAGTGATACATGGTCTTAAAAGTACTGTAGGTTTCTTTGTAATATATACTTTAAAGTGAATTTTACTTTTTGATTCGCAGTTCATATTCAAAATACAATACTGTGTAAAAGTCTTAGGCTCATATATCTAGTATTGGTGCCTAAGGCTTTTGCACAGTACTGTGGTAATTTTATGTGTTGAACGGTACTGCTGCAAAAAAAGAACAAATTTCAGAACGTGTGAGTGATGATAAACCTGATTCTGATGTGGGTCTCTATTTTGGGCTGAGAGTGGGAAGGGGACAGGAAGAGGGGCATCATGGTTAGGAAAAGGGGAAGGGAGAGGGGAGGGAGTGGAAAGCACCAGAGAGGCATTCTATAATGATCAATAAACCAATGGTTTGGAATCAAATTTTCATTGCCTGGTGTCTCAGGGCCGGGTGCATCTGCACCTGCATCACCCCCAACCCTGCCATTTCTTCTCGGCCTCCTATCCCATACCTGTCCTATGGTGCACCATCCTCATCATTTCGAACATCCTTTGCTCCAGCCAGATTTACAAGCTCATTCTCCACTTCATGTTGACAAATACAATACTGTGCAAATCTTAGTCTCTCTAGTTATAAATAGGTGCCAAAGACTTTTGTGCAGTGCTGCAGTTCCAGCTCACCATTTCCTTGATGCTATGTTTTCAACTCAAGAGTACAGAGTTAGTCTGCTTAATCTCTCCTCATACAATCCAGGCTATAAATTAGTCTGACTTACTTCACTGTACTTCCACCATTCCCTGCATCGTCTTTGTTAAGCAGGAGGCCAGGCCATTCACAGTATTGAATGTGTGGTTGCAGCAAATTCTATATAATTTTAGTACAATGTCTCAGCTCCTGCATTCATATCTTCTTGCAATAAAGGCCAGCATCTTATTTGCCTTCCTAATTTGCTCATAGCACTTGCTAACTTTCAATGAATCATGTATAAAAATACTCAGGTAACTCTGAACACCCAGCTTTTCAATTAATCAACATTTATGAAATAGTTTGCCTTATTTTGCTTTCAAATGAAGTGCATAAGCCCAAGTGCCAAGCCAATGTGAGGCCCAACCCTCGGGAGTCAGCAGTTCGCTCGGAAGTGAGGCAAGAGGGCCGGGCTGCAAGTGAGGCTGAAACAGCATGGGTTCAAGAGTCCCTCCCAAGCATACTATTAGCTACATCAGGTCACCGAGAACTAATCTGATGAACTAAGGACAAAACTGACCTACCAAAGAGAACTGAGGGACTGTTGTGTGCTACGTCTCACGGAAACATAGCTTAAACCCGCTTCACCTGACTACACTATTCAACCCAAGGGCTCTCAATTCACTAGATGGACTGTATGACATCCTTGGGCAAAGTTAGAGATGGAAGAGTCTACTTCTTAATCACCTCTTGTGGCATTTGGACATGATGTCAAGCTTTTGCTTATCCAGCTGGAATTTCTAATAATTAGGTGTTGCCCATACCACCTGTTAACTTCAGCTATTCTGAAACTTCAGTTAACTTCAGCTATTCTGCCCGCAGAGTACATTCCACCTCAGATGAACATGAAACCTGCCCTCAACAAACTGCCCAGCAGTTGACAACCTAGAACTAGATACCCAGAGACCCTTATCATTATTGCTGGTGACTTCAACCAGGCCAACTTCAAGAGAGTGTTATCACGAAATGCACCTTTTATCCCACCAGGGGCCCAAACTCACTCGGCCATCCAACCATCAAAGATGCCTACTGAGCCATCCCCCATCCACACCTTGGTGAATCAGACCACCGGGCCGAACTCTCTGTAGACAACCAGAAGCTGAAATGGGAGCATCCAGTACAGAGATATGTATAGTGCAGATCTGAGGAAACAAATGAGCTTTTACATAACAGTTCTCAGTTGGTAGACTAGTCCATGTTCAAAGACCTTGCTGATAACCTAGGCGAGCATATCATTACCATCACGGACTTTACCAGCAAGTGGACTGAGGATTGTGTCTCAAAATGGACAACCTGGGTGCTTCCAAACCAGAAACCATGAATGAACCAGAACGTTCACTCTTTTCTGAAGTCTCGGCCTGCAGCATTCAAAACACACAACCCTGACCTTTACAACTAATCAAGATATGACCTCCATAGTGCTATCCCAGATGCTAAGAGACAGTACCGGTCCAAAATGGAATCCTAGCCCAGCTGTCAGATGTTGCAGGGCTTACATGCTCTAATGGGTTACAAAATGAAGTCAGGCAACAATGCCAACAACAGCACATTCCTACCCGATGAGCTTAATTCATTCTATGCACGTTTTGAACCGAAGGGAACAAGTATGTGACCACCCACACTGACAGTCTTCAGTGCACTGGAACCCACCGTCACTGTCACGGATGTAAGATTTCTGGAAGGTGAACCCTGGAAAGCATTGGGCCTAGATGGTGTGTCCTTAGATCCCGTATGGATCAGCTGATAGGGGTACTTGCAGACATTTTCAACCTCTCTCTGCTTCATGTTGTGGTTCCCTCCCACTTTAACAAGACCACTATCATCCTGGTACCCAAGAAAAACAAGGTAATATGTCTTAATAACTTTTGCCCATTAGCTCTAGCATCTAGTCATGAAATAATTTGAGTGGCTGGTCATGGCATGTAACAACTCCAACCTTCCAGTCACCATTGACACACTGCGCTTTGCCTACCATCAAAACAAATCTATGGCAGATCCATTCTCCCTGGCTCTACACTCATCCCTGGATCATCTGGACAGCAAACTCACCAACATTAGACTATTACGTATTTATTAAACACAGTTCTGCCTTTAATACTATAATTCCAAGTAAACTCTTCGCCAAACTCCAGACCTTGGAAGTCAACTCTAAATGGATCGCTGACTTTCTGACCAACAGATGGCAATCAGTAAGTATGGGCTGCACAAGCTCTGCCATGCTTATTCTCGGCACTGTGCTCCACAAGGTTGCATCCTAAGCCCCCTACCATACTCCCTGCACATTCGTGCTTGTGTGGTCGGATTCTGCTTTAACTCCACCTACAAGTTTGCAGATGATACTGCCGTTGTAGTCCATGATCTCAAATAATGATGAGTCAGAGTACAAGAAGGAGACAGGGAACTTAGTGACATGGTTGAGGGCTTAGAGTTCCTAGCTGTGAACAGTGCATCAATCACGATGGTTTCACAGCCAAGAAAGCTCACCAACATCTTTACTTCCTTACGAGGCTAAAAAAGTTTGGCATGTCCCCAAACAAGAGAAAATCTGCAGACACTGGTAATCCAAGCAACACACACAAAATGCTGGAGGAACTCATCAGGCCAGGCTGCATCTATGGAAAAAAAGTACAGTTGACGTTTCTGGCCAAGACCCTTCAAAGGATGTCAGCTCAAAATGTTGACTATACTTTTTTCCTTAGCTGATGCCTGGCCTGCTGAGTTCCTCCAGAATTTTGTGTGTGTGTGGCATGTCCCCACTGGCTCTTGCCAATTTTTATCAATGCACCATAGCAAGTATTCTGCTTGGATGCATCACAGCTTGTATGGCAGTGGCTCTGCACGTCACCACAAGAAACTGCGGGGAGTTGTAGACGCAGCTTAGCACATCCCAGGAGCTGGCCTCCCCTCTATGTACTGTGTCCATACTTCTCGCTGTCTCTTTGAAACAGCCTAATTCACCAATGACTTCACCCACCCAGATATTCTATCTTCTCCCATTGGGCAGAAGATAGAAGAGCCTGACAAAGCTGGAAGATAGCTTCTATCTCTCTGTTATCAGATTCTTGTATGATAAGATGGACTCTTGGCCTCAGAATATATCTCATTATTATGTCATCATGTACATCTCTGTGCTGTCTACTCATCGCTACAGACCTGGTGATTGCAGACATGGTTACTTTAGTAGCATCCAGGTAAAAACATTCTTCAATACACTTCAACTAGAGGAATTGGAATTATGGCAGCAGGGCAGAAAAAAGATTTTGAGTCACAAGTTCAGCCACAATCTTTTTTGAATATGGAGCAGGGCTTGCTCCCATTTCTTATGATTTTATATATTGGGCCAAGTTAGAGCTGGGATAGGAACCATGGCCTCATTAATGTGGAGCTGCTGAGAAATAAGCAACAGGTAAAACTGCTCTTCTACCCACTGATATTGAGGGCTGCTGGTGTTCTGAAGGGAAGATGCTGTTGTGCAGTGGTTTCCAACTGTTTTTCGCCTACATGGTTCGTGCACAACTGATTTGAATAAGGTTCCGAATTTAATTGAAGAGTTAACTTCAAGTTAAGCTTTCTGATTCTTATTCTTTATTTCACTTAATTTTAATATTTTTATTAATGGTGGTTTAATGCCTTTTGGCTAACTATATTTTAATTTTAAATTATTTCTTTTATTTGCATTTAAACTGGTGCTTTTAAATATCAAAGACAGGAAAAAAATTGAGAATGTCTTTGACAGTGGTGAGCGATCAAAAGTCGTCACAGTGTTGCTAGGTGACATGAGTCATAACATGTAAAAAAGAAAGCAACATATATTCTCTTAGCAATAACATTAGCAATAATTAAGGTATTAAGTACATCCTATGTTCATAACTATGACTTCTCTAATGTCAGATAAAACATTAGCAGAACTGACTCATCGCTCACTGTGACTTTGACTCTGATAGAATTTTCTTTATTGTTCTATTTTATTTTTTAAAACATTTTTTGGTGTATGTCTGTCATAAGCCCTATAGCTTGTCATAGACCATTGAGCTTCTAGGGTTTTGAGCACCTCTATTTACTAATCGTTATCTTAACTGGAGCTGTTAAGCTCTTCTGCTGTCAGCTTAATCTTGTCAAGTTAATTGTAGCTGGCACGTATTTCCCACAGCCTATGATTATTTAAAGAAGACTCTCATTCGGTGCCTTAGTCGGGTCATTGTGTCGGAGAGGATGAACTTCCTCGTGGTGTCGCTCAGTCGCTCCTCTGAGGTTCTGATTCCGATGTCACTTCCTGGGTCCAGTCCTTTGTGAGTGCATTGTGACATTATCATTGAAATATTAACTTCTGTCCTCTGAATACAGATGCTATCCAGTAGAGAAAACAGGCCCAAAATTTCACTTTAGGTCAAAATAGGTTGCACCTAATAAAATCTGATTTCAAACTTCTATTTGCTTGAGACATAACTTCCTTGTCAAGTCACGAGAAAAGATGGCGGGTTAACTACATGATGGCAATTATGTTGCTGCTGATGAATAACCATTGAATCCATTACACTAAAATGTAAGCAATCAACTTGCAAGTAGCAAGGTTAGAACATAATTTTCAGTCAGTTGTGCAACTCTAAATGGTGGAGCAACTTGAGGCATACTCTTACTATTAAACCCTTATGTTCATATGTTTGTGGCCATCTAGAAATTCATCAATGTGTCTGCTTTGGAAATGTCTCATCAGCTATTTTAGTCTCCTGTAAAGGTATCTTTACTGGCTTGCGTCTGCATTCATGACAATGTACAGTACTATCTACTAGCTCATCAAGATCTTTATCTAATCTGGGCCAATAATAAAAATTTCTGGCAATTGCCTTCATTATCCCGATACTTGAGTGAGGTTTTACAAAGCCCTGTCCTCTCAACAAACTTAGTGTCATTTAACACAATCTTATTTTGTTGACAACTATTGTCATTAGTTTTACAATTGTCTTGACTTTCCATCTGGACACTGGTCAGATCCAGTCCATTGATGTTTTCCTTAGAATTATTGTGAAATGATATCTTCCGCATGTTCCCAGCTGTTTCAGTTCCTGTAAATCTAAAGTAATCTTTGGTATTTTTGGCATAAAGATCATGTTTTCACTCTCTGTCCCTGTATTCAAATAGTAACATTGACAATGTATCTTGTTTCAAACTTCTATATTAAATTGTGTGCTCATATTAAGAGAACAATCTGTCTTTGTGTTCTCAACATGACCATTATCGGCATTGATGACTTGCTAATAGAGGCTTGTGTTCTGTCTGCCAAATATAAACTGATAAAAAATGTTAATTCGAAAGACAATTCCTCATGTCTTTCTTAATTTGTACAGTTTCTCTCACTCTTCATCAGTGATGTCAATACAATTGTTACATGGTTAATTATAGCACCTGCTTCATATTTCAAGCACCAAGCAATTTCAACCTACTTGTTATATTGTAACAAACTAATAAAGATTCATTTCCCAGACTCTTCTTGTACAATTCATTTGCCTTTTGCAGTTCATTGACCCAATTCCATTTCTTGTCTCTCTGTAACCTGTGCAATACCATTAGGTCTGTTAAAGGTCTGGCAAGAATCCAGCATATTACTTACTGTACCATGCCCGAGGATGACTGAACAACTTTAATTGTTTCATGATTGCTTGCCTTCACTTTTACTTTGAATGATTGCAATCCATATACAAATAATTTTAAACCAACATAAAAGCAAAAAACGCTCGAAGCATCAGGACCACCTGTGAAGAGAGAAAAAATAACTGCTATTTCATTGACCAGAAAAAGGAGATTTATTTAACTTGCAGAGTTCAAAGTTCGAAAAGAACTAATTTGTACAAAACATTGGTCAGGCTGCATTTGAAGTACTGTGTACAGTTCTGGTCGCTGCATTACAGGAAGGATACGGTAGCAGTCGAGAGAGTGTGGAAGAGATTCGCCATGATATTGCATGGAATGCAGGGCTTTATTTATAAGGAGGGATTCAATAGCTTGGGATTATTCTGAATAGAGTGCAGGAAGCCTGAGGGGCGATCTTACAGAGGTTAATAAAATTATGAGGGGCAGAGGTAAGGTAAAGAGACAATGTCTTTTCCAAAGAGTGAGAGAATCTAAAATAAGAAGGCATAAATTTAAAATGAGAGAGAAGAAATTTGAAGGGGGGGGGGTACTGAGTGGCATGTTTTTAATAAGTTGGTGGTTTACATAGAACATAGAAGAGTAGAAAGCAGAAACAGGCCATTCAGCCTAAACCAGCTAAAAAGCAAATCAAAAACGCCAAACACTAATCCTTCCTACTGACACCATGTCCATATCCCTCTATCTCCCTTACATCCATGTGCCTATCCACGATTCTCTTAAAAGCCTGTAATGTATTTGCCTCCGTCATTGTACCAGGCAGAACATTCCAGGCATATTTATGCAAGCAGTTGTCAGAGGAATGGTAGAAGCAGATATAATAACAATGTTTAAAAGTCATTTTGACAGGTACTTGGAAAGCAAGTGAGTAGGAGGATATGGTAGGCAGATGTGATTGGTGTAGACAAGCTTCACGGTTGGCATGGATGAGCTGGGCTGAAGGCCTGTATCAATGCTGTACAACTCTGTGATATTAAGGGAATATCTGTGGTCAGGTGGAGATCAATATTGTCCAGACTACACAAAGGCTGTTTGTGCCACTTAAATGAAAGTAGTTTGTTGTTAATTAATGTCACAACCAGCCAGTTGCTGGGCACTCTCGCAGGTGGGCAACTGAAAGGAGTCAGCAATTACATACGCGAGAGTGCCCTTCCAGCCAATTTGGGTTTCTTTCTAATTCTATTTTACTCTCTTCCTTTTGTTTCAGTCTGGTCAAGTCATGACTGAAGCACAGTGAAGGCAACATTTCCTGCTTACCTTAGTCCATGTTCTGGGAAAAAAAATATTCAGACAGACACTGTTAAAGGAGCAACGTTAATTTAGTACTAGCTTGCATCATACACTGGGGTGCTCTTTCAGTTACCCAAAGAGGTATCCGTAGCCTTTGGCCAGGAGAAGATGTTGTCAGTTGGTGGCCAGCCTTCACAGATGTTTCGGTCCTTAACTACCGTACTACACTCTCCAGTTGGCGGGTCAGCAGTGGTGGTCAAGTCACTGCCCATCTGCTTCTGACTTCCAGCTCGGCTCCTCTTGCCTGCTTCATATCCAGCAAGAGGTTCTTTCTGCTTCCTCCTGTATCCTGCAAGTTGCTTAGTTCTTGCTCTTTTCACCAAGGCCCTGTGCAGACATCAACCTCCATGTTGTTCTTGCTGGGAACTCTCTACAGCTGATCTCCATGGGGAATAGCACATCTGGCATCCTTTGTCCCTGCGCTCCTGGACTAAGGACTGGTACTTCAGGGCCTTCCTCTCATGAGCCTCCTTGCATCCTTCCTCCCATGGTACTGTGAGCTCCACTAGGATGATTTTCTTATCTTTGGTGGACGATGTCTGGTTGAAGTGTTGTTTGCACCGCCTCCGGGAACTGCAGCTTCCTCGCCAAATCAACCCTCATCTCCCACAATGTGGAAGTTTGCAGCAGACTGGATTTGTCGTCGAGTACAAAAGAATAATTGTCTTTCTAGTCTGGGTTCAGGAGGCTGTCCACTGACTCCTGAACCTGTGCCATGGGAGAGGGTCAGTGAGAGTTTGCGCAGTAAAGTTCCACACTCTTGATGTTGAGGCAAGAGATCTTGATCATTTGAAACAATGCACACTGATATGGTTGTTCCAGTCACCAACCCCACCCCGCTCGGTGGATGGATCCCTGGTCTATGCTGTGCGGCACATCCTGACTTCTCACCGAGTGCATGGTGCTGTCCAGTACCTTGTGATTGGGAGGAACATGGCGCAGTGAAACTTTCTTGGGTTCCGCCTCAACCTAACCTGGACGTCTTTTATCTGGGACTTCCAGTTGGCACAGATCGCTGTTGCCTTGGGAGCTGCACGTCGGGAAAGAGCCCTGTCGCAATCATGGACACTGCCGCAGAGTCTGGACGCTCATGCAGGCAGGCAGTTGAGAGAAGCTGGCAATCTTGTATGGGAGAATGTACACATTCCAGCAAATTAGGGTTTCTTTTGTAATCGTATTTAATTCTCTTCCATTTGTTTACCTCAAGGCATGATCTGGGAAAGAAGATTAGTGATTTACATGTGTTCATTAAAGGAGCGGCATTCACTTAGCACTAGGGCACTGCCTTTCAGCCGCAGTGACAGCGTTAGTTTTTAGATATTGGCCCTGTGGGCCTAACATTTATTATTTTCTTTGTTCTGCACAGTTCTTATTAAAACTCAGTGAACTGTTCATTTCGTTTTGGTGTCTCTCCCTCTGCACTTGGACCATCACTGAACTCCTGTCACGTTATAACTGATTGATGTGGGGGAGTGTAAGCAGAGGAAGGTGAATGAGGGCAGGAGGGAGAAATACAAACAAAGCTGAAACTGAGATGCAAAACCTGGCTAATGCTGGAAACCTGAAACAGAAGGGACTGTTGGAAATACTCAGAAAATCAAATAGCAACACACACAAAGTACTGGAGGAATTCAGCATCATTGGACATGAATAAACAGCCGACAAATGCCTATTCCTAAGTTGTCTCAGCTCTTAACACAATCATTCTTACAGTTTTACTGAAAAAGCTTCAGAACCTGGGCCTCTGTACCTCCTTCTGCAACTGGATCCTGGACTTCCTAACCTGGAGACTATAATCTATGCAGATTGGAAATAACATCTCCACTTTGCTGACAATCAACACTAGCGCACTTCAGGAATATACACTTAGCCCATTGCTCTACTCTCTCTATACCCATGACTGTGCGGCTAGGCACAGCTCAAATGCCGTCTATAAATTTGTTGACCATTGTTGGTAGAATTTCAGATGGTGACGACAGGGCATACAGGAATGAGTGAAACTTAGTCAGCTCCATCACGGGCACTAGTCTCCCCAGCATCCAGCAATAAATGAGAGATGCCTCAAAGAGGTGGCATCCATCATTAAGGACTCCCATCTCCCAGGTAATGCATTGTTCTCATTGCTACCATCAGGGAGGAGGTACACAAGCTTGAAAGCACATACTCAGTGATTCAGGAACAGCTTCTTTGCCTCTGCCAACTGATTTCTGAATGGACATTGAACCCATGAACCCTACCTTACTACTTATTTTATTTATGTAATGCCCTGGTTAAGATTTTTACTGTTATGCTGTATGTATTTCATTTGAGCAGTTCTGAAAAAGCAGTCTGTTCTGCTTTCATCTGTTTGGGTTTGAACTGTTTGGCTTTATTGTTCAACTTAGGAATGTGGTGTCAGCCAATTAGGATGGTGGAATTGGGAGAAGGTTCTAGAGAACACCAGGCAGAGCGGTTTTGTGAGGGACACTTGTGTGGGTTGAGGTCTTTTCTGGTGAGAGCTGTTAGAAGACAAGATAGAAGATGGCTGAGGATGCCATCCCTGGTGTACAAGGTACTTTGTGCAGATGAATGGCTTCAAGGAGGAAGGACCAGTACTTCTGTGGGAGATTCTGTTTGTCCGAGATGGATTCCGAGCGACATTCGGAAGGTGTTTTGTGCTTTCACGCAGACCAAGGGTGAGTTACAGACAAGTTCAAGATGAGCTCCAATTAATGTGCACATATGACTGTTTAATTATAATGCACCCTTTCTGTTTTTCTTCTTTCTGAACTTTAATAACTCTTTGGTTAAGTTAACATTCATAAATATACTTTCTTTATAATTCCGTTTTTTCTTACTGACAGGCGATTGCAGGAGGCAGTAGATCACACAGCATTCAGACAAACTGGGGTTCGGGTGGGCGAGGCATCCCAACCTCATGATTTGGCCGGGCTCTTGATGTACAGAGCCTGAAAAAGGTGGGTTTCTCGCCACAGAGTCCAGCGGCTGTTAATATATATGTACTTACCTGTAATTCATAGTTTTTTCTTTCATGGTACTGCTGCCACAAAGTTTACAAATTTTACGATATATTCTGGAGATATTAAGCTTGATTCTGATTCAAGATTCTTGATTCTTGATTCTAGCTTGATTTCAGACTAGAAAGGAATGGGGAAGACAGCAGAATAAAAAGGTGGGGAGAAGGAAAAGGGGACTAGCTAGAAAGTGATAGGTGAAGCCAGGAGGGTGTGAAATATAAAGGACTGGAGAGGAGTGAACCATAGGAGAAAGGGTAGGAGGAGGGGCACCAAAGAGAGGTGATAGGCAGGTGAGAAAAGGTAAGAGGCCAGAGTGGGAATAGAAGAAGAGGGGAGGGGAGGATCTTTTTTAACTGAAAGGAGAAATGGATATTCATGCCATCAGATTGGAGGCTACCCAGATGGAATATGAGCTGGCTTCATCTTGGCACAAGAGGAGACCATGGATCGATGTGTCAGAACAGAAATGGAAATCAGAATTAAAATGTTTTTCCACTGGGGAGTTCCACTTTTGGCAGATGGAGAGGAGGAGCTTGATGAAACGGTCCCCCAATTTATGACGAGCCTCACCAATGCAGAGGAGGCTGCACTGGGAGTGCTGGACGCAATAGATGACCCCAGTAGATTCGCAGGTGAAGTATTACCACACCTAGGAGGAATGTTTGGGGCTTTGAACAGAGGTGAGGGAGGAGGTGATTGGGCAGGTGGAGCACTTTGGTCACTTGTAGGGAAATGTGGCAGGAGGGAGATTAGTGGTGAGGGACAAATGGACAGGAGAATCATGGAGGGAGTCATCGATCATGGAATCATCGATCTCTTTGGAAAGCAGAGAGTGATGGAGGGGAGGTAAAGATATGTTTACTAGTAGGATCCCTTTGGAGATGGTGGAAGTTGTGGGGATTGATGTGTTGGATGTCAACACTCATGGGGTGGTAGATAAGGACGAAGAACTCTATCTCTGTCAAAGTGGCAGGAAGATGGGGTGAGTGCGGATGATGTCTGTAGAACAGAAGAACGATTCTACATCAGACCTGGCCACAAACAAGAATTGTCGGTTGATACAGTAAGTGACCCCAACAGACCCCACCAGCCTCCACGTCCAGCACATAATTCTCCAAAACTTCCGCCACCTCCAACGGGATCCGATCATCAAGTACATCCTTCACTCCCCTCCTCTTCCTACTTTCCGCAGGGATCGCTCCCTGTGTGACTCCCTTGTCCATTTTTCCCTCCCAACTGATCTTCCTCCTGGCACTTGTCCCTGTAACTGGAACAAGTGCTACACCTGCCCCTGTACCTCCTCCTTCACTACCATCCAGGGCCCTAAACAGTCCTTCCTGGTGAGGCGACACTTCACCTGTGAGTCTGCTGGGGTCATATACTGTGTTTGGTGCTCCTGGTGTGGCCTCCTGTATATCAGTGAGACATGATGTAGATTGGGAGACCGCTTCGCCAAGCATTTACGCTCTGTTCGCCTGAACAAGCAGGATCTGCCAGTAGTCAGCCATTTTAATTCCACTTCCCATTCTGATATGTCCATCCATGACCTCCTCCACTGTCATGATAAGGCCACACTTAGGTTGTAGGAACAACACCTTATATTCCTTTTGGGTAGCCTCCAACCTTATGGCATGAACATCGATATCTTGAACTTCTGGTATTGCCTCTGCCCAACCTTCACCATTTCTCATCCCCTTGTCCCTCTCTCATGTTATCTCCTTGCCCACCCACTGCTTCCCTTTAGTGCTCCTTCCCCCCCCCCCCCCACTCCCCTTTCGTCTTTCTTCCATGGCCTTCTGTCTCTTTCACCAGTCAACTTCCCAGCTCTTTGCTTCATCCCTCCCCCTACAAGTTTTACCTATCACCTGGTATTTCTCTCTTCCCTTCCCCTACCTAGGAGGTTGCACTACCTGTGTTTCAGAACACAATTCCAGTTAGAATTGTGTAAATGTTTATTTTTGTTTTGCTTTATACAGGGACTCTTACCATAGCAATCAACTTCCATTTGGTTATTTCCTCTTTCTATGTGGTGATTATATTTACGTAAACTTGATTATATGCACTAAGACTTCTAAAATAACCAACACAGCTGTTCCCACCAAACTAGGGATACTGTACCAAAACTGGTGAAAATCTTTTACATCTTTCAAGATTCAAGATTATTTAATGTCATTTCCAATAAACGAGTGTAAAGTGGAAAAAAGTAATTGTTCCTCCAAATCCGAGAAAACTACACTGTAAGATTAAAAAATACAATGATAATTAAAAACACACTAAATATAAATACATAAGATAGCTTATATACATAGATTGATTGTATGGACATACAGAGACTGACAGGAACTGATAAAGTAGTTGTGTTTTGGGGTGTGGAGAAGTGTGGTAGAGGGTGGATGTGTTGATCAGCTGTACTGCTTGTGGAAAAGTAAATGTTTTGGTGCCTTATTTTGGGTCCTGGCATGGATGCTACATAGGCTCTTCCCTGATGGGAGTGGGACAAACAGTCCATGAGCAGGGTTGATTCGATCCTTCAAGATGTTACTGGCCCTGCTCCAGTACCTTTCTGTATATGTGTGCAACGAGATTTCATGATGAGGATGGTTTGGACCCAATTGCTGGAGTATCTGAAGCAAGGATTGGGACACGGTATCAAACTGGATTGAGAACTGAGCAATAAACTAAACTCTAGATAATACCTCTGGTTGGCCTTATGACTGAACACTGAACCTCGATTCAGGAGCTCTTTAAATCCTCAATTGTTGGCACCCAAAACATGGTTGCCAATTATCATGACCATCCTGAACCCTTAAAGGGGTCCCATCAGCTATCCATATTCCAGAGTTAGAGGGTCTGAATCCCAGAAGCTAGTGTGGTTGGGAGCGTTTTGTAACAGGTCCCACTACCGTCTGGATGACTCCTGAAGGCCCTGGCTGCTCAGAGAGATGATGATGCTAGTCGTGAATGAGAGCTGCATGCAAGATGTCTCTTTCAGATAGCCAGCACCTCTCCTCATGTCTGAATCCTTCCCAGTCCACGAGGTATTGCCGAATAGTATGCGAGTCCAAAAGTCCTCTCACCGTGAAGACCTGTTCCCGATAGATAAGTCTGGGTGGTGGTGAGACTGATGCTGGAGGGGCTGGTGCAGACAGGCTTTAATTTAGAGATGTGGAAGGTGGGATTGATCTTTAGGGTCTTGAGGAGCTGCAAAGTATAAGCCTCTGGGTTTACATTCCTCAGGACTTTGAAGGGTCCGATGAAGTTGGACACCAAGTTTTAGACTCCACCTGGAGAGGTAAATCACGAGTGGACAGCCAGACCTGTTGTCCAGACTGCAAAGCAGGTCCCTGTCTTCTCCTTCAGTTCGCCTTGGTTTCCGCCTTTCAGGTAGAGGCCAGCAAAAGTTCTCTTGCCCTACTCCATTTTTGCTTGCAGCATTGGATGTGATCTTCAGCCGCAGGGTCCCCAACCTTGGCCTCCTGTTCTGGAAAGAGATGTGGAGGATAACCAAACTGGCACTCGAACGGTGACGTCCCTTGCGCTGAAAACTGCAAGGTGTTGTGAGGAATCTGTGCCACATCAAATGGCTCACCACTCATCAGGTCTTTCAGAAGCCAGGCATCTAAATGTATGTTCCAAATCTTGGCTGGTCCACCCCGTCTGGCCATTGGACTGTGGGTGAAACCCAGAGGAAAGGCTTGCTGTTGGCCTTATCAGTTTACAGAATGCCTTCTGGAAATGTGATGTGAATTGTGGACCACGATTCGAGACAATGTCGACCTGGAATCCATGGATCCTGAAGACTTTGCGCAGGACAATTTCGGCCGCAGATATTAGCTTTTCCAAAGCAATGAACTTGCAGGCTTTCAATTACTGATCGACAATTACCAAGATGACAGTCTTCCCTTGGATGGCAGAAAACCCAGGACAGAGTCCATGGAGACGTGTGCCCATGGTTTTTCGAAACCGGTAAGGGAGGGAGGAGCCCTTGTGATTGGGAATGGGGTTCCTTGTTCAGGACGCACATCTTGCATGCCTGCCTGTATTGCCCAACCTCTTTCGTCATTGCGGGCCACCAATACTTCCTCTTGATAAACTCGAGGGGCCCGGCAATCCCTGCGTGAGTGCTCATTTTCAATGAATGTCCCCATTCATTCACCTGGGACAGGACGGAACTTGGGACAAACAGCTGACCCGGAGGACCATTCCCAGGAGTCTTCCCTTGCACTTGGGCCTTGTGAACAAGAGTATCGAATCCCCAGTGAATTGGTGCTACCACTCTGGATTGGGGTAAAATGGTGGTAGGCTGCTTCTCTCCTTCCGGTTCATCAAACTGATGGTACAAGTATCTGGCTTCTGATTCTTTAACCCCCGTCGATAGGTCAGGATGAGATTAAAGCAGTTAAAGTACAAAGACCACCTGGCCTGCCTGGAATTCAGCCTTTTGGCCTCCTGAACATAAGCTAGGTTCTTGTGATCTGTCTAAATGATAAAAGGGTTCTTGGCCCCCTCTAGCCAGTGACATTATTCCTCCAAAGTTAACTTAACTGCAAGAAGCTCCCAATTCCCAATGTCATAGTTCCTCTCTGCCGGGGATAGCCACCTGGAGAAGAGTGCACACGGGTACAGTTTACCGTCTGAAGCGATCGTTGAGGCAACACTGCACCTACTCCGATGTCTGAGGCGTCCACCTCCATGATGAAAGGAAGGTCCGGATTTGGAGAAACCAAGATGGGAGCTGTTGTGAAGTAAAGCAGCCTCCGCTTCAGTAGTCTAGACAAAAAGCTCCATGGATTTCTTAGTGCCACTAGCAGAGCTGCTACCAAGCTGAAGTTGCTGATGGGCTTCTGGTAGAGGTTTGCAAACCCCAGGAAACATTGGATTTGTTTGACACTGGATGGCTGTGGCCAATCTCTGACTGCCTGGGTCTTCATAGGGTCCATTTTGAGATTGCCATTGAGACTCCCAGAAGGCTAATTTACAGTTTGAGTCTGTGTAAAGAAGGCAAATGCAGTGTTGGCATTTATTTCAAGGGGAATATAATATAAAAGCAAGGAGATAATGCTGAGCCTTTATAAGATATCAGTCAGGCTGCACTTGGAGTATTGTCAAGAGTTTTGGGCCCCATATCTCAGAAAGGATGTGTTGTCATTGGAGAGAATCCAGAGGAGGTTCACGAGGATGATTCTGGGAATGAAGGGGTTAACATATGAGGAGGGTTTGCCTGCTTTGGGCCTGTACTCACTGGAATTTAGAAGAATGCAGGTGGATCTCATTGACACCGACCGAATGTTGAAAGGACTAGATAGGGTGGATGTTGAGAGGATGTTTCCATAACTAGACGGGGTATCCATTACTAGAGGGGACAGCATTAAAATTGAGGAGTGACCTTTCAGAACAGAGGTAAGGACGCATTTTTTAGCCAGAGAATAGTAAATCTGCTGAATGCTCTGCCATGGACTGTGGTGGAGGCCAAGTCCATGCATACCTTTAAGGTGGAAGTTGATCATTTCCTGATCAGTCAGGGCATCAAAGAATATGGCAACAAGGCAGATGTATGGGGTTGAGTGGAATCCGGGATCAGCCATGATGGAATGTCAGAGCAACTTGATGGGCTGAATGGCCTAATTCTGCTCCTATGTCTTATGGTCTTATGGTTTATGATGAACCCCAAAAATGAAATGGTCATCACGTGAAATTTGGACATTTCCAGCTTGACATAAAGTTGGTGGTATGGAAGCCTCTTTAAAATGTCCCTGCCATGAGTGATGTGCACCTCCCTAATGAGTGATTAGGCTTTCATCCACGTCGATGAAGGCATACTTAAGGAGAGTATCCCAGAGCACGTCATTTATAAAGGCCTGAAAAACTGCTGGAGTGTTTGCAAGGCTGAAGGGCATAACCAGGTACTCATAGTGCCCTGCTGGTGTATTGAATGCAGTCTTCTGCTCATCTCCTTCCCTTGTATGCACCCCATAGATCTAGCTTAGTGAATACTTCTGCCCCTTGAAGAATCTCAGAGGCACTTTTCATGAATGGAAGCGGATAATGATTCTTGACTGTTATGCAGTTTAGTCTTCTATAATCAATACATAGCCACAGGCTCCCATCCTTCCTTTGTATGAAGAAGAAACCTGCACCGGTTGTTGAGCTGGAGGGCTGAATGAATCCCATATATTCTTCCATTGTGTTTCTCCCCCTGACCTGAGTGTGCGTATAATCCACCATGTAGAGGATAAGAAGATCTATGCCACAGTTGTAGGGTCAGTGTGGTGGAAGAGTCGAGGCCTTTCCCTTGCTGATGACCTCTCCTTGTATACAGAAGGAACTTCGAACGGCCTGGGTCGCAAGTTTTCCTGAACCCTTCTACAAGGACGATTCCTGACACCTCTTAGGTGGCAGGGGTGGCTCAGTTGATCTCCGAGTCTCTTCCCTAGGTTCACTAGACTCTGTCATGTCCTCAGGCGATGTCAACGAGGTGCTACAGATGGTCCTTGTGCCCCTGGGAACAGGCTCCAAGGGTCTGGTTAAGGGTCCCTCTTTAGTTGGGAACTGGTGGCTGGATCCTTTAGGCTTTGGGTTACCTCATGCTAAAATCTGTCGCCTTGCTGGTTGTTGGTCTCTGGAGAGACTGGGGTTCGGAATACCACACTGCAAACACACCCTCTTGCAATAACTAGATTAAGCAATGACTCTCCCTCCAGTCCACAGATGGGTTATACCAGGACAGCTAAGGGTACCCGAGGGTCAGGGATATGGGCGGTGAGTCAATGACATAAAAACTAACGTCTTCCACATGATCCCCTATCCTCATCTGCAAGATCGCAGTTTGTTGCTGGATCTGCCTAGAACCGTTCAAGGCTATTGTGGGTATGGGCTGGCTCAACTGTCGCAGCAGTATGTCGAGCTGATGGGCAGTTCCTGAGTTCAGAAAATTACCCGCAGTCCAAGAGTCCACAAAAGCCTTCATCTGCCCCAAGTTCTTACCCGCGGTAAATCCCATCTTCAACACAAAACCAGAAACTGTGGGATTGGGAGTAGTGGCTGTTGCCGTCACAGTCCTCTTGGCACTGGACATTCTTAGCAGTTCTCCAGGCAGCTGTAGCTTTGGACGTACGGCCCATGGATGACCTGCTTCCCTGCAGCAATAGCAGCAGCCTTGGTTTCAACGCCAGGATTCATCATCAGAGAGTCTCGTGTAAATGATCTGCATGGGTTCAACAGCAGGAGACAGTCTGCTCATGGTCCAAGATCGGGAGGAGTGGAACCGCAATGGATTGAGGTTGGGCTTGGGCTAGCCCTCTTTGGCCTCATATTGTAGTCCCTTTTATGCCCTGCCGGATGATCGTCAAGGCAGATGGACTGGTTGATGAGGATCTCTAAGTACCCTGCTGGCTCTCCCAAGGCAAGGGCTCCTCTAGTTCATCCCAGACGTGGCTTCCCCGTTCCAGCCACTCTCTTCCACCAGAGTTTGGAACTCAATAGTGTATTCGGCCACTGACCAACTTCATCAGAACATCTAAGGCTCTGTTTTCGCCAGCAGGATGATAAATTATCTTCCTCATGGTGGCCATGAATTCCTCTGAACCCGTGCAAATCTCCAACCTTTGTTCTCAGTGCACGGTGGCCCATGAGGGCTCTCCTGGCCAGGAGAGAGAGCAGAAAGGCCACTTTTCCACGTGATGCACCACAATAGGCTTTTATTAGCAGCAAAAAGGGAGCACGACATCTTTTATTAGCAGCAAAAAGGGAGCACTGAGGGAGGAGCAGTGCCCCAATCACCTTTATACAGGGGTCTGTGGGAGGAGCCACAGGAGCAGTCAGCAGAGGGGCGTGTCCAGACAGGTATATGTAGTTCACCACATTCACCCCCCCCCCCCACCCTTTGTTTTAAAAGAGAGTCCCCAGGGGGCGAAGTTTCTTACAAGTATATTTACAGGTCAAGTCTATCAGGCGGTCAAGTCTGTCGCTGCGATCTACGTAGCACCGGTGGTGACTGCACAGGTGCCGGTGGTGATTGCACCGGTGACAGTGGTTGTGCTGGCTCCGGCCTGACTTGAGGTGCCAGCCCGTTTGGCATCAGTAATCCCTCATGCGTGTGCGTGGCACCCGGTATGGGAGTGTCGTGAGGAGTCTGTGTAGGGCTTGGCGTGCGCGGTGTCTCGTGGGTATATACATTGGAGGGTACGGGGTTCATAGTCACCGTGGAGTGGTGGAGTGTTCGTGGTAGGGGTCTGGTGCTCCTGTGGGTGCCAGGTCGCGGACGGAGACCGTGTCCTCCCGCCCATCAGGCAAGACCACGTAGGCATACTGGGGGTTCACATGAAGCAGGTGAACCCTCTCGACCATCGGGGAGTATTTATTGCTCCTCGCATGTTTCTGGAGCAGCACTGGCCTTGGGGACGTCAGCCAAACCGGTAGGGTGGTCCCAGTGGCAGACTTCCTGGGAAAAGAAAAGAGTCGCTCATGAGAGGTGGCATTGGTGGACGTACATAACAGGGAGCGGATGGAGTGGAGTGCCTTGGGGAGGACCTCCTGCCAGCGAGAGACCGACAATCCCTTTGACCTAAGGGCTAAGAGTGTGGCCTTCCACACAGTGGCATTCTCCCTCTCCACCTGTCCATTACCCCGGGGATTATAGCTCGTGGTCCTACTAGTAGCAATGCCCCTAGCCAGCAGGTACTGGCGCAGCTCGTCACTCATAAACGAGGACCCTCTATCACTGTGGATATAGCAGGGATATCCGAACAGAGTGAAAAGCTGGCGCAGGGCTTTTATGACAGATGTGTCAGTGGTATCAGGCAGGGGATGGCAAAGGGGAACCGCGAGTACTCGTCGATTATGTTAAGAAAGTACACATTGCTGTTGGTGGAGGGAAGGGGGCCTTTAAAGTCGACACTCAGTTGCTCAAAGGGGCGGGTGGCCTTGATAAGTTGTGCCTTTTCAGGACGGTAGAAGTGCGGTTTGCACTCAGCACAGACTTGACAGTCCCTGGTCATTGTCCTGATGTCCTCAAGGGAGTAAGGCAGGTTCCGGGCTTTCATGAAATGGTAGAGTCGGGTGACCCCTGGGTGGCAAAGATCTGCATGGAGGGTGTATAGCCGGTCAAGCTGTGCGCTGGCACACGCTCCCTGGGATAGGGCATCAGGGGGCTCATTGAGACTTACAGGCCGATACAGGTTGTCATAGTTGTAGGTGGAGAGTTCGATTCTACACCTCAAAATTTTATCATTTTTGATTTTGCCCCGCTGATGGTTGCTAAACATGAACGCAACTGAGCATAGCATATGTTCTGGGACCATGAAGGTTGTGTGATATGTGCGCTCCCAGGAGTTTGAAACTGCTTGCAGTCTTTGCTGGTGAGCCTCTGATGTAAAGAGCGGTGAGAGTGGTGCGAGCTCCCTTAAAGTCAATAACCATCTCCTTTATTTTGTTGACATTGAAGATGAGGTTCTTTTCCTGGCACCAGGCCTCAAGTTCTACCATCTCCTCTCTGTAGGGCTGTTTAGTTTATTACCTAAAACCTCTAACTCATTGAGCTAACTTTTCTAGTGCAATTCCCTTTTCTACTGATCTTCTTGATTCCGAAACACTGGGAGTTTTCTGATCCTAGGCAATGTGCCCCTGAATTTGCTTCTCTGCTTACATTCTTTCTATTCCACTCTTTTCCATGAGTAGTTTCTCAGATATTAGGTGACACCCTTTCCCCTTCACACAGAGAATGTCTGCCCACACTTGCAGATTGGAAGGTGCTCTGCTCGGCAATGCTGGTAGTGCCTCAGTGGTCAGTACGCTCTCTCATATATAGACCTTGCTTGGAATGAAGTCCGTTCTTGTTCTTGCTTCAAGCTAGGCCCGTATATTACACCCTTGCCTCTAGTTTGCAATGCTTTTATGTATTATGTTCAGGAATTGTGTGCATACGTAAATACATTACTAATGACACCTTTTTATTTTAAAGGGTTGTTGCAAACATGACATTTGATGAATTCTGAAGCTGCGGGGAAAGAGTGAGGGAATGTAAAACTATACAAGAATACCAGAACAACAGGGGCAGATGACAGGATCTGTAATGAGCTTAGCTAATTGGGAGATGAAGAACGTATAACAATACTTGGTAACTGCCTCTATGAAGTGCGTATAATGCTAGTACAAAATGATAAATGATCACATATCTATGAGGAATAAAAGAATCATTCTTAAACGATTAGAGATGGGCAAAGCTTCCTGATAGGAACTAGTATTTTTAATGTACTGATTGAGTAATTGGATTTTAAAAAGATTTGATTAAGATGTTGAAATGTTATTCTGAACTTGACCTTGGAGTATTGCATTTTATTTCCCTAGTACCTACTGCATTTGAAACCTGGGCAATACTGCATTCTTATATCATACTAATATTATAAGTTTATATATTTCCTCCACGGAATAAAATTTCATCCATAAACAAAGCCAATTCTGACTGCAGCTGAGACTCAGAGGATTCTCACAAGGCTACTGTAAATAGCTGATGTGAATCTCCTGTGGATTTCAGCTATTAGTCAAACAGCACATGCATTGAGAAGATAATTTAATACCACTCAGCGCATGAATAGACCTGGGGATAGCCCTCTGCACAAATCCTGAGTGAATTGCTTTCAGCTTCAGTTGTCCTGACCTAAATGCTGCCTCTCTGAGGCTGAACAGCCTAGATCTGAAGTGGATCCATTTAGATACATTAAGTCAACAGGGATTTGCATCACACAAATTCGTTTGGTCACAATATTATAGAATATTTTCAAAGATGATTGCACTGCCGTATCATACTTATAGCAAGTTTGTAAACATCACATAAAATTAACCCATGGATTATATCTTCACTAATTACTTATGATTAATTGATAACCGCTGGCTGGTGAACCACCCATTCACTGGTGACCTGCCTTTGGTGCGCACTGCTTGAATGTGGCCCTAGGTGCATTCTTTCTCTGGGGAGCTGGCTCCCAACTGCTCAGCCCAGCCCTGTACAGTTCAACAAATGCAAATGATAGGCTCTGCCCCCAGATCCGACTCGACAAGCCGATAAGGCCCCATCCTCCGGCAGCGGTTCGAAAAGATGTTCTTTAAATGGAACACATCTGAATGTCTTTATGTGTTTATGCATGTTTAGAAACACCAATTTATTCAATAGTAAAAATACAATTTATTAGAGTAATTTTTAAGAATTAAATCTCTTAAAAATGAATAAAATTAAAAAAGAAAACTTACGTAAACTCAATAACTTAAAAAGAAAGAGAAGTAATTGTCCTTACCCCATTCCCCCAACAACAATTTTTTCTTATTGAAATTAATGTGCCAGCTGGATTGGCTCCAGTTGAACCTGGCTCAGGCTCAGTGGACAGATTTCCCAGCCTAAATGCTGGCAAATCTGAGAAAATATGTATTCCTTTTGGACTCCATGAGGAATAAGCAGGGTTAAGCATATAAAAAAGCTGACAAATCTGAACATGGTGTTTGAATCTGTTCAGTTTAATGTTCAGACTTTTCATCATCTTTTTCTCTTGCCTTTCCATTCCTTGTTGGACTTACACAGGGTTTCACTCTCACTCTTCTGTCGGCCGTTTTTTACCTTTGTGGATTGGATTGCAGAAGATAAACAAATGTAATATTGACCTTTCTAATCTAAAATACGACTGACTTAGTAAAAAGGTGAAGTCAGCTTGACCATTGATGTGCTTGTAGGTTTGATGCTAAGTCCCATCCTTTGAGAAGTAGACTATGTGCTTATGACACAGCCACTTACACATTATGGCTACAAGAGTAGGTCAGGGATTAGGAATACTGCAGCAAGTAACTCACCTCCTATCTCCACAAGTCTTGTTCACCATCTACACAGCTCAAGTCAGCAGTGTGATGGAACCGTTCCGCAGGCCTGAACGAGCGTAGCTTCAACGACACTCAGGAAAGTTGACACCGTACAGGACATAGCAGCTTGTTCAATAGTCAACCCATTCATTCACTCCACCATCACAGCAGCAATTAGCCTTCACAGTGCAAGCAGCGTGCACCATCTGCAGAATGTACTTCAGCAACTCACCAAGCCTCCTCATGCAGCATCTTCCAAACCCGCAATCTCTACCAGAAGGCCAAGGGCAGAAACAACATGGGATGTCACCACTTGGAAGTTGCTCCCCTCCAAGCTGGACACCATCTTGACTTGGGGATATATCACCATTCCTTAATCATTGCTTGGTCAAAATCCTGCAGCTGTTTCCCTAACGCCTTTGTGTGTAAGCTCTCACAGTAAGAACTACAGTTAATCTCCATTTTCTTAAGGAAACTTAGAAATGGGCAATTAAATGTTAGCTCAGCTTGCAAAGCCTATTTCTCTTGAATGAATAATAACAACAATGTTTCAGGTTATTTTCTATCTTTTGAATTTAATTAAGCACATAAGAATACAAGCCCATAGACTATTCAGTAAGTCCAGTAGGCGGCGCGGCGCACGGCAGCAGCGGCCTTTCGGATCTGGTGCTACTTTAATTTAGTTTTTTAATTTAATTTTACTGCACAGTTAGGTTTTAGGGCAATGGATAACAGAGCAACTATCTGCCATCGCCAGATACTGCTAGAATACAGAGATCGCCCAAAACAAACCTTCATGAAAATCTACGGGTTAGTTTGCGCAACCTCAGCTTGCTGAGGGAATCGGGCCTGCAGTCCTTGGAGCGGCCTGATGTCGGTGGCCGGAGTTGGGGACGTCGTAAGCAGTGTGCGAGGAAGTGGAAGCGAGGCGAGCGGACAGGAGTCTGTGCCAGGAAAAAAGTAAGCCCTAGCCAGCCGGCCCTCCCGTCAATTCTGCTCTCCAGTGTCTGCTTGCTGGAGGTGGGGACAGTGTAAGAGAGGCGAGTGGGCAGGGGTCCGTGCCAGGAAAAAAGCAAGCCCTAGCCGGCCGGCTCTCCCGTCCATTCTGCTCTCCAATGGACATTAAATTGGACTACATCTGTGGCAACGAAATACTCGGCGGGAGTACAGAAATGGACGGAATCCCGGACACCGCCATTCAGCTGTTTGTTTATGTAACAGATTTTCCCCCAAGCCATTGGAATACCAACCTACTGCCCTCTGCTGTGCCTATTGTCTTGTTTATTATTTATTGTAATGCCTGCACTGTTCTGTGTACTTTATGCAGTCCTGGGTAGGTCTGTAGTCTAGTGTAGTTTTTGTGTTGGTTTATGTAGTTCAGTGTAGTTTTTGTATTGTTCATGTAGCACCATGGTCCTGAAAAACGTTGTCTCATTTTTACTGTGTAATGTACCAGCAGTTATGGTGGAAATGACAATAAAAATTGACTCGACTTGATCTTGTATGATTTATTTTACCTTTTTTGTAGGTCTTTACAGTTTTGTTCAGGATAGTGCTGAAGATCAGTTAGCTGGTTTACAAACAGAGGCAATGTGTAGTGAGGAGAGGCTGTTGATAGGGCAAAATTGCAGTCAACAGGATGAGATGCAATGTAAAAGGTGGACAAAATCGAAAAGGGTGAAAGCAGGACTGAAGGTGTTATATTTGAATGCGTGCAGTATACAGAATAAGGTAGATGAACTTGTAGTCCGGTTGCAGATTGACATGTATTATAATATTGTAGGCATCACTGAATCATGGCCGAAAAAAGATTATAGCTGTGAGCTTAATGTCCAAGGATACACACAGTATCAAAAGGACAGGCAGGAAGGCAGAGGGGGCAGAAATGCTCTGTTGCTAAAAAAAGATATCAAATCATTAGAAAGAAGTCAGAAGGTATTGAATCATTGTGGATAGAGATAAAGAACTGCAAATGGTAAAAAGACCCTGATGTGACCCCCAAACTGACGTAAAGACATGGTCTACAAATTACAACAGGAGATAGAAAATGTATGCCAAAAGGGCAATGTTAAAATAGTTACAGGGGATTTCAATGTGCAGGTAGTTTGGGAAAATCAGATTGATGCTGGATTCCAAGAGGGGGAGTTTCTAGAATGCCAATGAGATGGGTTTTTAGAGCAGCTGGTGGTTGAGCACACCCTGAAGATCAGCTATTCTGGATTGGGTGTTGTGCAATGAACCAGAATTGATGAGAGAGCTTACAGTTAAAGAACTCTTAGGGGAACAGATCATAATATGATCAAGTTCACCCTGGAATATGAGGAGAAGCTAAAGTCAGATGTATCAGTATTACAGTGGAGTAAAGGGAGCTGCAAAAGCATCACAGAGGAGTTGGCCAGAAATGATTGGAAAAGAACACTGGCAGGGGTGATGGCAGAGCAGCAATTGCTGGAGTTTCTGGAAGCAAATCAGAAGGCACAGGATATGTGCATCCCAAAGAAGAAGAAGCATTCTACAGGTAAGATGATACTACTGTGGCTAAGAGCCAAAGAGAGGGCATATAATAGAGCAAAAACTACTGGGAAGTCAGAGGATTGGGAAGATTTTAAAATCCAGCAGAAGGCAACTAAAAATGTCATTAAGAAAGTAAAGATGGAATTCAAAAGTAAGCTAGACTATAATATTGAAGAGGATACCAAAAGTTTCTTCAGATACATAAAGTGTAAAAGAGAGACGAGAGTAGATATCGTCTGCTGGAGAGGTAGTAATGGGGGACAAGGAAATGGCGGACAAACTGAATGAGTATTTTGCACCACTCTTCACTGTGGAAGATACTAGCAGCATGGTGGAAGTTCCAGGTGTCAGGGGGCATGAAATGTGTGAAGTTACCATTTCTAGAGAGAAGGTTCTTGGGAAACTGTAAGGGCTGAAGGTAAATAGGTCACCTGGACTAGATGGTGTATACCCCAGGGTTCTGAACAAGATGGTTGAAGAGATTGTAGATCCAGTTGCAGAGGGATGTACAAAGGCCCAGGTTCTGGAGCTTTCTGAGGAAAACTGTAGAAATTATCGTGTTAAAAGCTGAGCTGTAGTTAATAAATAGCTTCCTGACATAGGTATTTGTATTGTCCAGGTAATCCAAGGCCGTGTGAAGAGCCAATGAGAACACATCTACCATTGACCTAATGAGGTGATAGACACATTGCAGTGGCCCAGGTCCTTGCTGAAACAAGAGTTAATTCTAGCCATAACCAACTTCTCAAAGCACTTCATCACTGTCGAAGTGAGTGCTACTGAATTATAGTCATTAAGGCAGCTCACTCACTCTGCTCTTCTTGGGCATCGCTATAATTGTTGCCCTTTCGATGCAGGTGGGAACTTCAGACTGCAGCAGTGAGAGATTGAAAATGTCTTTGAACACCCTGCCAGTTGGTTGGCACAGGTTTTCAGAGACCTACCAGGTACTTTTTCGGGTCCTGTCACCTTGTGACGGTTCTCACTCTTGAAAGAGAGCCTAATGTTGGCCTCTGAGACAGATTACTAGGTCACTGCATGATGCAGGGATCCTCATAGCTATAGTTTTATTGTCCCTGTCAAAGCCTGCATAAATGGCATTGTGCTCAACTGGGAGTGAATCATCATTGCCATTCATGATGTTAGGTTTCGCTTTGTTGGAAATAATGGCCTGCAAACCCTACCAGAGTTGATGTGCATCCGATTCCACCTCCAACCTCACTCAGAATTGTTCCTTGGCTCTTGAGCTAGCTCTCCACCAGTTGTACCTGCTTTTCTTGTACAGACCTGGGTTGCCAGACTTGAATGCCACAGATCTAACCCTCAGCAGACTATGAACCTCCTTGTTCATCCATGGCTTTTGATTTGGATTTGTACAGTATGCTTCTGTAGGCACACACTCATCCACACAGGTTTTAATGAAGTCAGTGACAACTGTGGCGTACTCATTCAGGCTCAAAGATGAATCCTTGAATACAATCCAGTCCACCGATTCAAAGCAATCCTGTAAACGCTCCTGCACTCCCTTGTCCATACCTTCTTGGTCCTCACTACTGGTGCTGCAGTCTGCCTGTACTCAGGGAGTAGAAGTGTGAGCTTTCGATAGCATGGTGGGCATTCTTGATGGTGGTGTAACAGAAGTCCAGTGTGTTGTTTCTCTGGTACTTCAAGTGATTTGTTGACAATAATTATTTAGAAACTTTTTTCAAGCTTGCCTGTTTAAAGTCCCTCAAAATGATATGGCAGACATCAGAATGCACTGTTTCATGCCTGTTGAATACATTGGGATAAGCTTCTACTACCTATTAAATACTCCCAATGGTGTGTTTCTCAAATAGTCTCTGACAACCAAGTCCAACTCCTAGCCTTCACATGTGGCTTAGTTACTCAGCCCACCCAGACTGTTTCTTCTGATAGGAGATGGGGCAAAGGCAGATTATTCACGCCTTTAAACCAGTCACTTCAGGCAGATGGGGCTCATCACAGTGTCTGGCAGCTCATCTGGGGGAGGGAAAACTCTGATTTCAAACTTCCACTGCCTTGCTGCTATACACACTCAGGGGGAAGGTTTGGAGTACACTCTGAGGAAAAATCCGGAGCTGGAATTCCTAAGGCAGTCTTAAGTTGAGTTCAAGATTGACTGGCAACTCTTGTGATGCTGCTGGTACCAAATTGTATTGATCTCTGCCGTTCCTTTGGATTTATCAGCTGTGTGGAGAGGGGGAGTCTGCTGCATAAGCAACAGCTTATCATACTGTCCTGGCTTGTGTATGATGTAGACAGCTAGGACACAACATCCATGGTCGACCCTCATCAACGGAGTGCCAACCATTCTAGCAATATTTAAGCAGTATGGATATTTCTCAATGAATAATAGTTTATACATTTCATTTCAATGAAAGATTACCTGTATTTGATATTTCTCAGTAGTTTATCCTTATTGTACAAAATACAGAGAATTGCCATTTATATATTGTGTGCGATTTGTACAAATGTAAGTTTTCTTTTAAACATCTCTTTATTGCTTTTTCAGAATGAAAAGAAAACACATTAAATCATCCATAGGTTTGAAAGTGCAACAAAGTTAAAGAAAAGGGGAAAATAAAATACATAGGAAATCAAAAGAAAAAGAAACACACTAAAAAAAGGCAAACACCCCACCGTTAAAAAAAAGCAGTCAATTCAGTTCGTAACTTTCATCATCCTGAGTATTGTTCTCCAGAAACTTGTAGAAAATGTCCCAAATTTCCCGAAATTTGCCAAGTTTGTTTTTTTGTAATGTAGCTCATCTTTTCTAGAGCAAGATAAGAAGTCATTCCTTTCAGCCGTGGTGAAAGTCCACTGGTTGTTTAAAAACATAAAGATAATTGATGTGTTTGTGTGATACAGAAATAACTTGGTGCCTGTTGCCCAAGGTGTCAGGAATGCTCAAATACTTCCAGAGAAACTGAGGAATATTTAGTCTAGTTACTGGAGAAAACCATAAAGGCCATATAAAGAGTTATTTCAGCAAAAACTATCCTGTCTGCATTAGAGAGAAATGATAGCCAATTTGTGTGAACAAAATGTTGCAGAGTATTAGACCATCATTAGAATTTTTTCTGTATTGATGGTAGTGTATTGGCAGCAAACCCCAGCTATGGGTAAATAGCCCCACTGCCTTGTGGGCAGCCTCGGGAGAGACAAAGGCTATGACAGTAAACCCAGACAGATAATCTGGAGTGGAGCCCTGAAGGCAGTTAGACACCACTGAACATCATTCCGGCAGCTCCTGCACCCAAGCTGGTGCCAAACGTATTGCTTTGCTCTCCTTTGGATTACACCGGTGAGGCCGAGAGGGGGATCTTGACAACTGGGCATCCCAAGATTTCCATACCTTCCACCTAGGCTTGTGGAAGGTCACTCCAATGAGGGCACAACCAGTGCTCCTTAAGACAGACGGATGGCATCATCATCATCATTGGCAGCAGAAGATCACTGACGTACAAGGGTTTCTTGGGGATTCCCTGAAAGTGGCTGCAGAAGTCGATGGAGTGGTAACGAAGGTATATGACATGCTTTCCTTCATTGGTCACAACACCAAGTATAAAAGTAAGGAAGTCAGGCTGCAGTTACATAAAACTTTGTTCAGGCACACACATAGGCAGACACATAAGTTTTTAGTACTCAGTACAGGGAGTAAGGTCTTTACATCATGATCCTTGAATCGTGTAGTTTAATTATATTTAAAGCAGTATATTGGGATTGAAAAGTCTGTTCATAGGACTTGCCTATGATAATGTTACCAGTAATATTGAACTCAAGGAATTATTATGCACAATACCAAAAATATAACCCTGTATCTATAATCCGAGAAGAACATTAAGTAAAATAGGTAAAAACTAAATTGTTATGAATATTGATGTGTAAATGAAAACAAGATTATTCATTAAAAAAGAAAGAAATTGAGTGACGTTTATAGGGATCTGTCATATCTCTTCATGGCCAATAAAATACTTCTGGAATTTCATCTGTATAGGGTATACGACAACCAATTTGTTCATAACAAGTTTCCAGAAACACTGACCTAATTTTGACTCTGTAGATTTCTCCCCGATGAGCATTTTCTATATTTGTCCCAGAAGAAGCAAATTAATAATGACCAATAATCTGTATTAATGCTGTTGTTAAGAGATAATTATCAGCCAGGGAATGCTCAGCAAAGTTTGGAATATTCAGATAAACATTTTTATTTTTATTCAGAAAGCACATCTTATCTGCAGGATAGTGCAAGCAACAGTGTAGAACTCTCTCACTAGAGTGGTAATTTAGATTTCCACATTCAAGTCTCTGGAGTGGGGATTGGACTTGGAGCTATCTGACTTAAGACTAAGAGGCTACCAACCCAATTACAACTGACACTGCGGACATTGGAACTACTTTAATACCTGACAATTGAAATGGGAGTATGAATGACCATGGTTGGTAATGAACACTGTTCTTTCTTGTAATAGAAGAAGTGGTGTTGTTGTAGATGTGTTTTTAATGGGTCTGTCATTTTAAGATAAGGCATTCGCTGGGGGACTCTCCAGTAGCTACAAGGGAATGATTGTAGAACTAAACAGAATTTTCTAAATCTGCTATTAGTGTAGTGTATGAAATTGCATGAAACCATTGAGGTTAAGTGGGGTAGGGATAATTTCTATAATCCCTGACAATGAGCATTCACAATCTACAGATGTACCATGGAGAGCATTCTAACTGGTTGCATCACTGCCTGAAATAGTGGCTCCAATGCACAGGAGGAAAAAACAAACTGCAGAGGTTTATAAACTCAGCACCTCCATCATGGTACAACCCTCCCCAACACTGAGGACATCTTCAGAAGGTGATGCCTCAAGAAGGCAGCATCCACCATTAAGGACCCTTACCATCCAGGGTATGCCCTCTTCTCATTACTACCACCAGGAAAGAGATGCAGGAGCCTGCAAATGCACACTCAATGCTTTAGGAACAGCGTCTTCCTCTCTGCAATCAGATCTACGAACTGTCCGTGAAAACTAACTCGCTATTTTGCTCTCTTTTTGCATTTTATATAAGTGGCTGCTCATTGACACCATGTCAAGAAACAACCAGAATGTCCACACCGTCATGTGGCAGTATGCCTCGGAAGGGGTCTAATTTTGTGACAGTTTAGAAACAATCCTAAAGCTTGTTTGCACTAACTAAATTCCACTTTCACCTCATAAAGGGAAGGCAAATTATTGCTGGAACAAGTGATGGGCATTGTAGAAAACAGCAGAATACATTTGTTTCATAGGAGAGATCAGCCTTCCAATGATTCTGGTACTGCAAAGAAGACCAGGTGGCAGGAAGAGAAGATAGCTGTGACTGTCATTGCTAGCTGCTAAGCCTCAGGCCCATGATACAATCCTGCAAGGTGTTCAGTAACCAATCATGCAAATCTAGTTGGTTGAAGGCCAAATGCTAAATCTCATCAAATCTCACCACTGTATTTAGTGACTGCTTAATGCACCACAATCACCAGCCAAAAATCTCCATCATCCTTGACCTAATTTGACAGGTTCACCTCAGCTTCACATACTTCGCTACGTGTTTCAAGCAGCTTGCAGCCCATACAGATTATTCAGTCAAGGCAGTGTTACTATCCAAGCACATTGCCTGACATGTTACATTCAAAGTGCCTACCTCAGTGACAGCAAATAATATTTCCTCTATGGAGTTAGAGCAGACAGCAATCTTCTGTCAGTAAACTCCTGCTCCCTCTACTTATGTGCTGCCTTTTCTTGTATTTTGAATTTATAGTTCACAGCAGAGCTGATCCTCCTAATGCTCACTGCAAGTATCAACTCTCCATCATCCCACAGTGTCTTCACATTTTGAAACAAGGTACAGGATCATAGAATTGTTACAGCATAGAACGAAGCCATATTGGCACTTGGCCAAGAGATCCTAACAATCCCATCCCATGCTAAATACTTCTGCAATTTATTCTCTCTCAAATACCTATCCGGAGTCCTTTGAAGATACAAATTAATCGTCATCCTGTTTACAGGCATTGGATTTAGATCATAAGAACTCTCCATTCTCCTCCCTCAAAAGTTTTGTCCTTTTAAATATATGCACTCTGATCCTTGAGACATTGTTAATGGCAACAGCTTTCTGCTCTCTGCCATATCTGATACCGTCATCATCAAATACACTTAATAAAAATCTCATCCCCTCTACTTTATCAGCTTCTCCAGTCTAATATTACTGAAGTCTGTCATCCCCACAGCCATTCTAATATAGATTTACTGCGTGTTCTCTCAGAAATAACCTAAAGTTACATGACAAGGATACTATGCTCCATTTTCAGCCTAACCTGTGCTTTTAGTTCAAGATTTTGTTCTCTATACCTTGATTTGTGAACCCCAGGATCCCATGCACTTGTGTGATGACTTTTTCTACTTGCTCTAGTACTTTCAAGAATTTAGGTGCATATGCACTTAAGTCCCTTGGTTATAAACTTACATGAAAGCATTCAAAACCAGCTCCTAACTGAAGCACAATTTACATTTAAAAAAGCAGTTGAAATAGCTTTATCAATGGAAACCTCACCCAGAGATGCAATTGAGTTGCAGTCTGAAATCAACATGAGCATGAACAAAATTGCAACATCTAAACCGAAATCTGCCTAGTTGAACAGATTATGTTACTGTTGTGGCAGGGTCTCACATATACCAGACCAGTGCAGGTTTAAAGGTGAATCTTGCAGGAAGTGCAACAAAGTAGGACACACATATAAAAAGCATGTTGGGCAGACAAAAATAAATGGACCACACATGGAAGAGAAAAAATATTTTAAAAAAAACAAGTTGCAGCTTAAAAAAAAAGCACTAATGTGCATGTTGTTGATGAAAAATGTGATAATGACGAGAGTGATGCAGGACTGAGTTGCCTTGAGATTTACGATGTGAAAACCAACTATAGACAAGCAATATGGCTTGCACCAGAAGGGAATGGCAATTTAATTAAAATGGAATTGTAATCCAGCATGGCTGTTTCAACATTCCATAAAGAGCTGTGGATGTCCATATAGTAACTGTGTTATATATACACACATATCCAGGTAGGACTTCCCCATTGAATAACAGGATCCTGAAGAGTGTTATCAAACAGAGTTCAAGTACACAGTTCACTGAAAGTGGAGTTACAGATAGACACAGTGGTAGAGAAGGCTTTTGGTATGTTGGCCTTCATATGTCAGTGCACTGAGTGCAGCAGTTGAAAGCTCATGGCATAGTTATACAGGGTGCTGGTGAGGCCGCAGCTGCAGTATTGTGTTCAGTTATCCTGCTAAAGGACAGATGTTATTAAAATGGAAAGAGTGCAGAAAAGATCTACAAGGATGTTTACAGGGCCTGAGGGACTGAGTTATAGGGAAATATTGGAGAGGCTAGAACATTATTCCTTAGACTGTCAAATACTGAGAGGCGATTTGAAAGAGGTGCATACAATCACGAGGGCCATTGATAGGGTGAATACCCTCAGTCTTTTGCTCAGGATTGAGGAATCAAGAACTTGAGGCTTAAGGTGAGATTTAAGAGGAAATTGAAAGGCAACTTTTCTACACAAAAGATGGTATGTATGTGGAATGACCCGCCTGAGGAAGAGGAAGTTGAGGCAGGTACAACAATAACTTTTAAAAGAGAGTTGGATGGGCACGTGGATTGGGAAGGTTTGGAAGGTTTTGGGTGAAATGCTGGCTAACAAGACTAGCTTGGTTGGGACATCTTGGTTAGCATGAACTAGCTGGGCCATAGGGCCTGTTTTGGTGCTGTGTAATTCTATGACAATATGGCAAATATCAGCAGACATCAACTAACAGGATCATAGTTATAGCGGATTCAAGTGAGGAGTAGGATGGGTCAATCTACATAAGAAGACTGTGAAGAGCTTGGAGCAGATGCAGGCCCACCAAAAATCAAATATCAACTGTTAGAACCGTGAAGGAAACCTGACCTAATCTCACTCAAGAAAATTTGGTACGCAGTATTAATCTTCACCAGCATGGAGCTAGTGGCTAACTTTGTTCTGGCATGTGAGAAGTCATTTATCTATCATGCATATCCCTGCTTCTATTTCACCACATGGTATAGTGGAAGCTGATTAATCTGGCATCTAAACTCATGTTTCTAGCTATCTGTCCTGAAAAGTAGAAAAAAATATTACAAGGATTGTTTCAACATCATCCCAGGAGAGAGACGTGACACACTGGAGCATGAATGTTATTTTCACTGAGTATCATGGTGTCTGTGCTGCCTCTCCTGCCACCCCACATGCCCTTGTGGTTTGCTGTCTGTCTCTGAGCTGCCAGCATAGCCTGCTGCTACTCACAGCAAGAGGGTGCAATTCGATGCAGGGCTTCTACGTGCAGAGGTGCCAATCATTCAGCTGCAGCCTTGTCTAATGCAAGTCAGCAGCGCTGAGAATTTACTGTAAGAATGGTGAGAGTTTCATAGTTCACATGTCAATATTTACTGCTACCAACATCTCCAAGTTTGAGGCTGAAATTTCTGGGAGTAGCTCACAAGGCACAGGATAGATATGACCCACAGAAGAAAAAAATTCTCAAATGATAGGGGTAGGCAACTGTGGCTGACAAGGGAAGTTAAGGACTGCATAAAAGCCACAGAAAGGACTTAAGAGGTAGCAAAAGTAAGTGGGAAATTGGATGATTGGGAATCTTTTAAAATCCAACAAAAGGTAACTAAAAAAGCTAAAAGAAGGGAAAAAATGAAATATGAGGGCAAACTAGCTAATAATATAAAGCACGATACCTGTACTATGTTTCTTTTCCAGTTATATAAAGAATAAAGGGGAGGTGAGAGTTGATATTGGACCAGTGGAAAATGATGCAGGTGAGGCAGTAATGGGGGACAAAGAAATGGCAGAAGAAGAACGTAATAAGTACTTTGCTTCAGTTTTTACTGTGGAAGACACTATTGAATTGAATTGACTTTATTTCTTACATCCTTACATGGAGAATAGAAATCTTTATGTTATGTCTCTGTTTGAATGTGCAATGTTCAAATTATAGTAATTTGTCATAAATAATATATAGTAAGATATACAGCAGAACAGTCAATATAGCTTAGAAATACAATTGCGTCAGCATGAATTAATCAGTCTGATGGCCTGCTGGAAGAAGCTGTCCCAGAGCCTGTTGGTCCTAGCTTCGATGGTGTGGTACCATTTCCCGGATGGTAGCAGCTGGAACCATTTGTAGTTGGGGTGACTCGGGTCCCCAATGATCCTTGAGGTCCTTGTTACACATTTGTCACTGTAAATGTTCTGAATCATGGGAAGTTCACATCTACAGATGCACTGGGCTGTCCGCACCACTCTCTGCAATTGAGGAAAGTACAGTTCCCATACCAGGCAGTGATACAGCCAGTCTGGATGCTCTTAATTGTACCACTGTAGAAAGTCCCTAGGATTTGGGGAACTCATGCCAAACTTCTTCAACAATCTGAGGTGAGAAAGGCACCGTTGTGCTTTTTTCACCACACAGCTGGTATGTACATATCAAGTGAGGTTTTCGGTGATGTGTATACCGAGGAACTTGAAGCTATTCACCCTCTCAACCCCAGGTCAATTGATGTCAATAGGGGCGAGCCTGTCTCCATTCTTCCTGTAGTCCACAACCAGCTCCTTTGTTTTTGCAACATTGAGGGAGAGGTTGTTTTCCTGACACCACATTGTCAGGGTGATGTCTTCTTCTCTGTAGGCTGCCTCGTTGTTACTTGAGATAAGGCCAATCAATGTAGTATCATCCGCAAATTTAATTAGCAGATTGGAGCCTTGGGTGGCGATACAGTCATGGGTATACTGAGAGTAAAGGAGGGGGCTTAGGACACAGCCCTAGGGGCTCCTGTGTTGAGGGTCAGAGGGGCAGAGGTGAGGGACCTCAGTCTTACCACCTGCTGGTGATCTGATAGGAAGTCTAGTATCCAGTTGCACAAAGCAGGGTGAAGGCCGAGGTCTCTGAGCTTCTTGTCAAGCCTGGAAGGAATTATGGTGTTGAATGCTGAACCGTAGTCCAAGAACAGCATTCTCACATAAGCATCCTTCCTTTCCAGGTGTGTAGAGTTGTGGCTATTGCATCATCTGTCAATCAGTTGCATCTGTAGGCAAATTGTAGGGTGTCCAGTGTGGGTGGTAGTAAACTGTATTTGTAATCCTTGACCAGCCTCTCAAAGCATTTGCTTATTATTGAGATGAGTGTGACAGAATGAGGGAGAGATGAAAAATGTCTGCAAACATAGCAGCCAGTTGTGTTGCACACATCCTGAGTGCCCGCCGTGGGATGTTGTCTGGTCCTGCAGCCTTGCGGCTGTAGCTATATGCCAAAGATCGGTGAATGTCAGGGAGCAGGAGGGAGTGCCATTGCTATTACAAAGGAAAATGTGCTAGGCAAACTGAAAGTGTTAAGGTGGATAAGTCACCTGGACCAGATGGACTACATCCCAGAGTCCTGAGGGGGGTTGCTGAAGAGATAATGGATCCATTGGTCACGATCTATCAAGAATCACTTGATCCTGGCATGGTTCCAGAGGACTGGAAAATTGCAAATGTCACTCCACTCTTTAAGAAGGGAGGAAGACAAAAAAAAAATTATAGGCCACACACACAAAATGCTGGTGGAACGCAGCAGGTCAGGCAGCATCTGTAGTATCTGTAGATAGATGCTGCCTGACCTGCTGTGTTCCACCAGCATTTTGTGTGTGTTGCTTGAATTTCCAGCATCTGCAGATTTCCTCGTGTTTGCATTTTTAAATTATAGGCCAGTTAGCTTAAACTCAGTGGTTGGGAAAGTGTTGGAGTCTATTATTAAGGACAAGGTTTCAGGGTACTTAGAGACTAATGATAAAATAAGTCAAAGTTAGCATGGTTTCTATAAAGCAAAATCTTGCTTGACAATTCTGTCAGTATTCTTCAAGGAAGTACCAGGCAGGGTGGACAAAGGAGAAGAAGGATGCCTATGTGAGAATGCTGTTCTTGGACTACAGTTCAGCATTCAACACCATAATTCCCTCCAGGCTCGACACGAAGCTCAGAGACCTCGGCCCTCACCCTGCCTTGTGTAGATGGATCCTGGGCTTATTGTCAGATTGCTGGCAGGTGTTAAAAGTGGTTTCCCTCACCTCTGCCCCTCTGACTCTCAACACAGTTGCCCCTCAAAGCTGTGTCCTAAGCGCCCTCCTTTACTCTCTTTATATCCATGACTGTGTTGCCAACTACAGCTCCAAACTGCTAATTAAATTTGCTGATGATACTACACTGATTGACCTAATCTCAAATAATAATGAGGCAGCCTACAGAAAAGTCATCACCTTGACACAGTGGTGTCAAGAAAACAACCTTTCCCTCAATGTTGCAGAAACAAAGGAGCTGGTTGTGGATTACAGGAGGAACAGAGACAGGCTAACCCCTATTGACATCAACGGATCTGGGGTTGAGAGAGTGAACAGCTTTAAGTTCCTTGGCATAAACGTCACCGAGGACCTCACTTGATCTGTACATACTGGCTGTGTGGTGAGAAAAACACAGCAGCACCTCTTTCGTCTCAGATGGTTGAAGAAGTTTGGTATGGGTCCCCAAATCCTAAGAACTTTCTACAGGGGTTGGGGTAGCTTCTTCCACCAGACCATCAGACTGATTAATTCATGCTGATAAATTTGTATTTCTATGTCATAGTGACTGTCCTCTAGTACATAGTATTTATTATAAATGACTATAAATTTCACATTGCACATTTAGATGGAGATGTAATGTAATGCTTTTTACTTCTCATGTATGTGAAGGATGTAAGCAATGAAGACATTTAAATTCAATTCAAATTCAGTGGATACCATTTACTTGGATTTTCAGAAGGCATTTGATAAGGTGCCTCACATGAGGCTGATTAACAAGATAAAATCCTATGGTGTTACAGGAAATATACTGGCATGCATAGTGGAATGGCTGACAGACAGGAGGCAGCAAGCGGGAATAAAGAGAATCTTTTTTGTTTGGCTGCCAGTGACTAGTGGTGTTCCCCAGGGGTCAGTATCTTTTCACATTGTTTGTCAATGATTTAGATAGTGGAATTGATAGATTTGTGGCAATGTTTGCAGATGATACAAAGATAATTGGATGGGTAGGTAGTGCTGAGGAAGCAATGCATTTGCAGCAGGACTTAGACAAATTGCAAGAATGGGCAAAAAAGTGGCAGATGGAATAGAGTGTTGGAAAATGTCTGATAATGCATTTTGGTAAAAGGACAATAGTGTAGACTGTTACCTAAATGGGGAGAAAATTCAAACATCAGAGGTGAAAAGGGATTTAGGAGTCCTCGTGCAAGACTCCCAGAGGTTAATTCATAGATTGAGTCTATGGTAAAGAAGGCAAATGCAATGTTGGCATTTATTTCAATAAAACATGGAGATAATGCTGAAGCTTTATAAGACACTTGTCAGGCCGCACTTGGAGATTTGTCAACAGTTTTGGGCCCCTTGTCTCAGAAAGGATGTATTGTCATTGGAGAGAGACCAGAGGAGGTTCACATGGATGATTCTGGTTTAACAATTGAGGAGCATTTGACAGCTACGGGCCTGTACTCACTGGAATTTGTGGAGATCTCATTGAAACCTACTGAATGTTGAAAGGACTAGATAAGGTGGATGAGAAGAGGATGTTTCCTCTGGTGGGGGTATCCACAACTAGAGGGCACACTCTCAAAATGGAGGGGTGAGCTTTTAGATCAGAAGTAAGGAGGAACATTTTTAGCCAAAGGGTGGTGAATCTGTGGAATGCTCTGCTACAGATTGCAGTGGAGGCCAGGTCCATGGATATATTCAAAGTGGAAGTTGATAGATTCCTAATTGGTCGGGGCATCAAGGGATATGTTGCGAGGGTAGGTGTATGGGGTTGAATAGGATCTGGGATTAGCCATGATGAAATTGGAGAGTGGACTCAGTGGACTTAATGGCCTAATTCTGCTCCTATGTCTTATGGTGGAGCAACAGAAAGTATTGAATCAGGCTACAATAACATTCACATTATATATGTTTGAAAATCTAATGAAAAATATTAACTCTGCTTCTCTTTCCCAAGATGCTGTCTGACCTGCTGAGTATTTCCATTATTCTTTATTATAGAATTGTTTGTCTATCTACTCTGTGGACAAAGCACCATATAGGACAAGTTTTGGCATTTTCTTGTGTTTTATCTTCTTTTGGAATAAAAATGAATAACTTATCACTTTGTGGAAATTTTCTGCCTTTTTTTCAGATCCCTCTAATCTTTTACACTTTTCTGACCAATTGATTGAATTTGGTCTCATATATAATCTAAATAACTGCAACTATTGAGATTTAGAGAGTAACTTGAGCACATAACCCTCTCACTCCCTCACTCCCGCTTAACTACAGCTGTCACTTAAGAAAGATGGATTATGTAAGATAGTATTTGTATAAACTGATATGAAGGTATCTAAGACTGACACTTAAGTTACAATAGTCTCTTTACCAAGAGTCCTTCCTTACAGTTTTCAACAGAATGAGTGATGCATTATCTGATGCAGATCATTGGATGTGATCTATCGATATTTAAAAGACCTGTTCATTGTCGGAGTGAAGGAAAGCACTGAAAAAATTACTGCTGACTCCACCCACCCTAACAGTCATCCATTCGATAGAATGCCATCAGGGAGATGCTACAAGTCCATCACTGCCAGGACAACACATCATCTCCAAAGCTCCTTTCCTGTAGCTATCCAGCCTCTCAACAAAACTCACTCAGGTGTAATACCCTAACTGTCCCTGCACAACATCTGTTAAATTGTCTTACCTATCTCCTTGTTCTGTTGATAATTATTTAGTCTGTTCAAATGTTGACATTCAATTAAGCCTGATTATTGATGCTTGTGCGCGAAACCATTCTGCTCATTCTTGATTGCTCATTTCTGTTTGCACTTTTGTCTTGTAAATTATTGGTTGCTATTGTGTTGTCTGTTATGATGTTGTGCTGTGTTTTATACTTGGCACTGAGCCACAATCATTTCCGGTATGTTTTGTACTGTGTACTGTCAATAAAGTCATTCTGATTCTGATTCTGCTTAATATACTGTGGTACTTGTTGGCAGCATGTGACTTTAAGAATAATATTTCAAAGGAAAAGCAACAGAGCTTGATAATGATCCCAAAAATGATGTCTTCTACTTCAATGTCTTCTGCTTGTCTACTCTCCCAGGATTCTCAGGGCATTTTTTAAAAATCAGGGTCTGAGATCCGAATTTCAGTGGTTCCTCTGGCAATTAATATTTTTGTTATTAAGGGTTTTATTGTTCATTTGATAGAGTAAGATAAGTGAGCAGTTCCTTAGTCAAGGTGTCACATACTACAGCCAAATGTTACACACATCCTAAACATAGTGATATGAAGGTTTTAGTGACCCAGAGAGTGATGAATTGAAACAGAAGAGGAGAAAGACAAAAAGGAAAGCTCAGGCATTGCTGGAATTGGAAAATTGAAAGAACAAAACATTATATGCCTGAATGCCTCAGATGCCTGAAAACTCAGGTAAAACCAGGGAAAGTTGTAAATATGCAGTTGGGCAGACAGTAGCTGTGGAGAGAAAATCAGAATAATCATATCAGATTGATAACCTTTCATCAGAATTGACAACTTCTGGGTCAAACTGAAAAGGCTGAATTTAGTGCAAGTCCTGAGGGTTAAATCATGCTGAGCTTGTGGAACAGTATCTCATTTTCTTACACCAGCACACTTGGCCTTCAGGCCAAAACACAGAACTCAACAATTTCAGATAGCATTCACTTGAAGTTTGTGTCAGACCTGAGCATTCTGATGAAAGGACATCGAACTGAACAATTATGTCTGTTTTATCTTCTACAGATATTACTCGACCTTATCTTCAGTACTCATTTTTAATTCAGATTTTCGACATTCATCCTGTTTTGAGCTGTGATTAATGAGCTTTCACCACCCACTTTTGGACAATACAACAACTGATGTACTCCAATAATTTCTATTACGTTTTGCAACTCCAAAACATACAGTGCCTATAAAAAGTATCCATCCCCCTCCCCCCAGAAGTTTTCATGTTTGATTGTTTTAAAATATTGAATCACAGGGGGTTTAATTTGGCTGTTTTTATCACTGATCAATGAGAAAAAGATTCTTTCATGTCAAAGTGAACACAAATCTCCACAAGTTGATCAAAATTAATTACAAATATAAAACACAAAATAATTGATTGCAGATGTATTCACCCCCTTCAAGTTAGTACTTAGTAGATGCATCTTTGACAGCAATCACAGCCTCGAGTCTGTGTGGACAGATCTCTATCAGCTGTGCACATCTGGACGCTGCAATTTTCCCCTTTCTTCGTTACAAAACTGCTCAAACTCTGTCAGATTGCATGAGGATCATGGGTGAACAGCCCTTTTGAAGACAAGCCACAAATTCTCAATTGGATTACCCATGCGAGGTCATCAGTCGCCTAAACGCAGTGATACCCTCACGCTAGGGATCATTGGTTGGCCTCGGGTAACTGGCTGCCTCACATGGCCGGTGAGAAGTGCCGATGCTACTGGCCTGGAGCGCGGACAGATGGGCGCCGCCTCTAAACCTGTTTAGCACACCGAATATTCGTGGGAACCCGGTGCTAAAATATTCGCAGACAACCTAATTCGGGCTCAGTGTTTTCTAAGTAGCAGAGCAGCTATCTCGCTGCAATCTACTGAAAGTCATCTCTTGAGCCAAGCTTTTGTTGGCCGATGGATCCTACAAGGGGGGCAGGCATGCACCCTGTCGCACTCCTCGCTCGGTCGCTCTCTCTGGACTGTGACCGCTGCGGCCCCAGTACGGGGACCTCCGGCCCTGACCTTGTCCTCTCACCCCACCCATGACCAGCATCACCTGGCCAAGGCGTCTGGCGGCGGGTGGGTGGGAAACTGGAGTTCAGGCCCGGAGGCTGTCTAATGAGGCAATGAAGCCCTCAAAACTGCTTCGGTACCCTGAGTCCAAGCACCCTGCACTTAAAGATAAACCCGTTGAGTTTTTTGAGCGGAAAAAACATGAGCAAGCGGGACAGAAACAAGTGCTATGTAAACTAAATTGCGGAATAGACTGGATATAAGGAACCTCCTTCGAGTATCGCTGTATTCCGGTCATGTTTAACTCCACCCCCTCCCCCCGCCACCGTCGGCCGGTCTGCAAGAATATTGTGAATATTAAACCGGTCCATGGTGCAAAAGAGGTTGGTGACCCCTGCCTTACCGGGTCTGCTTGTCCAGGAGTGAAACACCAAACCTCATTGTTTGAGGAACACTCAATGTGTTTCAGCTGTTAGTCCTGCATACTCATTCTGAGACTGAGTTTGAGGAGATTCAGGCGCGGATGCAAGGGTCAACCTAGGAACATCATGGCTGGACAGTTGTTGGTGGTGGAGAGTGCTGCACTGCGATATGCGGAGAGGAAATTGTCGGGCTTCTGATTCACTGCCATTGTAGTATGTTCTGCTGACATTGCTCACAGTGCATTCTTTAAAATCTGGATGAGCCTTTCTACCAAGCCATTCATAGCTGGGCAGTATGATGCAGATGTAATACGTCTTATTTCATTCATTTTTATGAATGTCTGAAGATGAATCTCAGTATTGTATACAGTATACATAGTTTGATAATAAATGTACTTTGAACTTGGAGTCACAGAAATTAGATTGCTGGTGATTTGTTGGGTATTTGCTGAAAGGTAGTGTTGGAGAACCTGAATACTTAAAGAAATAAATATATTAGTACTTGTAAGTTAGTCTATCAGCAATGTTCACTGATAAGCAACTAATTACTAAAGCAGGAAGCCACAGATTTACAGACTGAACTGTTCTAAAATGTGTCTGCATATCAGTTCAAAGAAGAAAGCAGAATATATTTCCAAAAGTAGCTTGGAGAATTGGATAATGCAGTGAAGTAAAACTACCTTTTCTCCTCTGGAATGTATGTTCAAATTCAGCCCAGACTGATGAAATGAAACATATCTTGCTCTAGCTAGCCTATCTATTATAGGTGAAATAAGTTGAGGTAGTTCTACCCCAAATGGATTTTGACCATATTGGCCACAGCTCAACATATCAGCTATCAGACACTCATTGTCATTCTCAGGAACGAACCCTTCATGTTACTGTCAAGTTATCTGCTTTGAAATGGTAGAATATTCCTTATTAACAATTGTTATTTTACCTGAGCTGCATACTTCTTATAATTAGTGTAACTATGTTTTCCACTCAGTTTGGTGAAGATGATTAACGTGGAGCTTTCTAAATATATATTTTATTAGTGAAGACCAAATGATAAACAATGAAATGGAATTTAGCTTACTGGTGGGAAGTCAAAGCAAATGTTCCTAATGACAGCAGAGATTTCATTCTGGGTTATTTGTCTTTGACAATGTTAACTTCTATCTTTCATCGATCTGAGCAGTTGTATTTTTATTTCTTTAGAGTAGGAGACTGTTAAAGATTACACTTTCACATCTGGAACTTGCAGTTGATAAGAACAGATTTATTCTGTCTCAATACAGCCATATATTTCTAAAAAAACACAAGAGATTCTGCAGGTGCTGGAAATCTTAAGACACACACACACACACACACACACACACACACACACACACACACACACACACACACACACACACACACACACACACACACACACACACACACACACACACAATGCTGAAGAAGCTCAGCAGATCAGGCAGCATCGATGGAGAGAAATGACAGTCAACATTTCAGGTCAAGACCTTTCATCAGGACTGGAAAGGGAAATGACAGAAGCCGGAATAAAAAAGGAGGAGCAATACAAGATTTCAGGTAATAGGTGAGTCCAGGTGAGAAGGGCTGGCAGGTGAGTAAGGGAGAGGGAATGAAAGGGATTGATGTAAGAAGCTGGGAGGTGATGGGTGGAAGAGGCAAAGTACTGAAGAAGAAGAAACCTGATAGGAGAGGGCAGTACACCATGGAAAAAAGGATGTGGAGAATCAAAGAGAGGCGATGGGCAAGTTGTGAGGATGAATAAGTGAAAGTGGTAACACACTTCCTCTTTACTGGAACCCCTTCACTCCTTCTCCTCTGCCACCACCCTCACGACCTGCTTGTCACCTCCTAGTTCCCCACATCCTTCCTTTTTCTCCATGGTCTACTGTCCCCTCCTAACAGATTCCTTCCACCTATCACCTCCCAGTTTCTCCACCCCACAAACTTGTCTTTGTTCTCTCAGTTGGACTCACTAATACCTGAAAGCTTGAGATGCCCTCACCCCCTCCAATGTCTTGTAATTTTGGCTTTCCAGTCCTGATGTAGGGTCTTGGCTGAAATGTCGACTGTCCATTTCCCTCCATAGATGCTGCCTTACCTGCTGAGTTCCTCCGACACTTTGTGTGTGTAGTTGTAAGAGATTATTGTATCTGACCTAAAGAATGGGTGAAGGTCTACTTAAAGAGGCCTACGTTATATGCAACCCTATGGTTTCTTTTAATAAATTCCCTGTTAGCTGTAGTTTGGTTAGCTTATAGAATTCTAAAGAACTTTTTTTCAGTTGTAAGCAAAATTGTTATGGGGACACATTGTGGAAAAATATATCCAAATTCACTCAATCAAATTTCTCAAAACTCGGCATTGCATTATCATGATGATCTATGTAGGTAATTTTCTTTTTGTCAATGATGGGTTTGGAAAACTAGAAAGAAGGGCTGTATTATTGTTGAGAATAACATTCCTACTTTGATGTTTAATTAAATCAAGCTTGAAGGGCAAACTTATCTTCAAAGAGAGATGCATCCTTGAAATTGAGCTTCGTTGGCAGATTTACAATGCCCTTATTCATTCTGACCATGCCGAAATGTAGTTCAATTCAGAAAATACATCCTCACAGTGCCTAGTCTTTCTCTGCCTGTAACTATTATTATCATTCTATCTAGCCTAGTGCCTCACAATATTCCCACAGTGCATTGCTAATAAATCTATACGATAGACTGGGGAATGTCAAACAACTGATAGGAGCTACAAAGTCAGAACACAAAAGGAATAGAGATAAAATAGAAAAGTGAAAACTGAAGCATTCTTTAAGTATGTCAGAAGTAAATAAAAATTACACAAGGGTCTAGCCCACTTCAAAAGAGGGAAAGGAAAAAAAGTGAAATTGTTAATGTTAAATTTTAATAAAACAAATGAGCGAAGTGCTTGAGTTGGGATAAACCGTAAGTGAATACAGAACAGATAAAAAAATTATCAGTGAACATGCTGGGGAGGTTGCTGATTATCAACACAGATAACTTTGCTTACTGAATTCTAATGGAATCGACTGTGCATGTTCTTGCAGATATTTTTCAGACGTCACTTGGGGTCATAACAAATTCTAAAGGACTGGATAATACTAAGTGCAATTTTGATCATCTTGATATATTACAATGGATGAATGACTAAGCTATATAGAAGGAAGTATTTTGAGGTAGACTGTAAGAAGGGCACATTGAAGGGGTCAAAGTGATGTTGAGGTGGGAATTTATGGGTTGATGGACTTACTGAATTTCTCTGCCATAATTATCATGAAAGTATATTTCTCCAATGTAGAAATGAATAGCAGTGAAAATAGTCTCTTATATTACAGTGAGATAAGGATAACAAGAATCTCAATCAATCTCCTTGTGGTATAGAGATAAACTGCATACGTTAGCATTTACTTGAATGGCTGAATCACACCACAACAGTGATCAAAATGTTAAACTATTGAACTGCTAAAGCAAAGGAATCAAAAATGGAGCCAATGGACTGAGGAGAGGGCCAGGGAGAACACCCGTCACTTTCCTCAGCTGCTAAAACAAGGCTCAGTCCATACCTGGGCCCCAAAGTTAGGAGTTGCCATTTCTAGCAAGAAAATGGAATGGTCTTAGAGGCTGAGGATGGAGAGGTCAGAGTTCGAGAGATATGGAGAATTAAAATGTTGTCTTATAATTGTCTGATTCTAAACAAGACTGTTAGCAACCCCAGTATCATATTTAATCGCAAAGTGAACTTTCTGCCTCATCCATGCCATCATAAAGCTGACATCACTTAACTCCATTCTGTTTTAGTTCATCTACTGCTGAAATATTCATTAGTCCACAATGCTATCTATAGACTTGACTAATGCAGAACACTCATGACAGGTTTGAACTCATTAGTTACATGATTGGAAACCTAGCAACAGTTCCAATTGTAATGTATGGATCTATCTCTTTTAGAGCAAGGACCCCTCCCCCCCCCCTTAGCACTAGGCATTGATCTGTTATCTTTTTTTTATTAAGTGCAATCGTGAGCAATAGCCAGATAAGAAATGCTGATCAAGTCAACTAGTTCCCAATCTGATGGTTCACTGCTGCTCAGCGATAGAACATAAAAAATCCTATGTACAATTAAGAAACATTAAAAAATAGTAGAAATACTGGAGTCATGATGAAGTCTGCTGGAGAGAGACATTTATACACATGCTGTCCTCCATAATTCAGAGAGATTGAAGGATAAGGTCACAGGGTGACAAAACGTGACAGGAGCACTTGGAACTGAAAACTAATCCCTACCAAGAGAAAACAGCACCTGATCTTTCCGCACTGTTCTCCATCAGTTTAAGGACTAAATCCAGCTGGAATATAATTCACAAGTGCTCTTGAAAGTCAGGTATTAACCCCACCTGCCCACAACCAAGCTTTGCCATCTTGGTCCCGTTCATGATAGCTTATGAAGAAGCATGTGTCTTTCCTCCCAGAGATGATAGGTCTTTGTGCACTTGACTCTTGAAGGCTTGAACCCCATCATCACAGATGTTTCCAACCACAGCATCTGGAAGGCTGTTCCAAATTCTGACGGCACAGTGAAGGAAGCTTCTATCCAGTGGGTAGGTTCTCGCATCAGGCATAGAAACAGCATGAGCAGGCACAGATAAACTTGATCGTGTGGTGCATCGTCTCTCATAAGATGAAGGCAGCGTGGCACGAAGGTCTGCAGGGCTGTGGCTGGTCTGCATTTTGTATAGCGCAGTAGCTGCAGCATCCTGTTGTCTGTGGTGTAAGCTACTGATGGCTAGCTTCTCACGAGCTGTGGCTTTATCTACACCTATAATCCTGAGAGCCTTTCTTTGAATGGAATCAATCTGGCTGAGGACACTTATCTACGCATGTGCATTGTTCTCTCTCTCTCTCTTGTTACAATGTGAATACACCAGTTAAAGCCTTCTCCCGTGTATGTGCATTTATTTAATTGATATGTTGTTGTGCACAGACACAACAAACTGGTGATGAGTACGAACCTGAATGTCAGAGAATATCACAAACTGCACCAACAGTTACGGGACAAAACAGCCAGAGTTAAACAGCAGGAGAAAACTGTCATGGACGCTAACAAAGGAACACATGAGTAGCAGTGCGCTGAATTAAAAGTGAAAATAATGTGGTGATGGCTTCAGTCGGGAAAGTTGATGAATTTGATAGTGCTAATGAAGGCTGGGAGTTGTATGTTGAGAGATTTGAACTGTATTGTAACGTGAACAACATTGAGGAGCAAAAGAAAGCTCCACGCTTCTTAGCTTAATGGGCCCAAGAACGTACAGTCTCTTTGCAACTTAGTAACCCCAGCAAAGCCCGCAAGCAAGATGTTCAACAAAATTGTTATAATTTTACAAAACCGCTGGCGATAGCTGCAAAATTTAGATTTTACTAAAGAAACCAGTCAAAAGATGAAAGCCTTTCTGGAAACATTGCAGTACTGCACAAACTTTCCCAGTACTGTGACTTTAGAGACGGATTTTCTGATGCATTAAGGCTTGTATGTGGCATGCATAGTCAAAGCACTCAAACAAGGCAACTGGCAGAAAGAGACCTAACCTTAGAACGGGCATTGATTATTGCAATATCACTGGAGACTGCAGCAAAGGATGCAGTAGAACTACAGAAAAAGAGGTTAGAATGTGAAACGCACAAAATATTCCTGAATGGTGCAGAAAGGCAAAAATGTTATCAACGTGGAAAATCCTCCCATGTTGCAGATGACTGTTGGTTCAAAGAAAAAGTTTGCAGAAAGAGTCACAGACAAGGTCACATAGATCGTGCAAGGCAGAAAAAAGCACAACCGAGTGAAAAGCGTCAAACACAAAACTAAGCAAATGCATAAAGTTACCAAATCTAAAACAGAATCAGAAAACATAGAATCCATCAAACGTGAAATGTCATGTTTACAACTGCATTGTATTACTGAAGTAGATTGCTATATAATATGGATCACAATAGATGTGTCTGGTGTAAAAACTGAAAATGGAGCTGGATACAGAGTCAGCTTTATCTATAAGTTCAGAGGCTGCCTACAACAGACTGTTTTCTAAGATACCTTTAGAGAAGACCTCAAGTGATGCTGAAGACTTACACAGGTGAAAAAGTGTCCCCCAAAGGCAAACTGAAAGTAAATGTGACGTGATCGGCCAAACACAACAGTTAGAACTTTATGTATTGAAAAGTGGAGGGCCAGCACTTTTTGGACGTTAATAGTTGAGAAAAATCCAACTAGACTGGCACTCAATCAAAGCTCTCAGTGTGGAATCAGCAGCCCAAATGGTAGCCCTAACCAGAGACTGTCACAACTGCTTAATGCTAATAATGCCAATGAGAAGGAGTTTGTGAAGGGGCTTGACAAACTCAAAGGCATGAAGGCCAGAAATGAATTGAATGAAGCAGCAAGACCAAGATTCTATAAAGAACGTCCAGTGTGTTACACACTGTTTCCTAAAGTGGATGCTGAACTGCAGAGCTTGGAAGCATCTGGAATTCTCTCCAAGGTTGAGTGGAGCAATTGGGCCATGCCCGTTGTCCTGGTGATCAAGAAAGGAAAGGCCGGAGCCGTTCACATATATGAGGATTTCAAAGTGAGCATTAACCTGGTGCTACGTACTCTACAGTATCCCCTGCCAAGATTAGAAGACAATTTTAGCAGGCAGGAAGAGGTTTTCAAAGATTGACTTGTCATAAGCCAATCTGCAAATGGAGTTTGAGGAGTCAAGCAGGAAGTTCCTCACAATCACCACTCACAAATGACTGTTCCAGTATAATCATCTCGTCTTTGGCATTGCATCAGCTCCAGCAATTTGGCAAAGAGCAATGGACCAAGTGCTCAGGATATCCCAGGAACACAATGTTAGCTTGATGTCATCATCGTGACTGGCAAAAATGATGAAGAGCACCTCTAGAACCTTGGTAGAGTGCTTATCAGCCTGAGTGAGTACGATCTGCATGCAAAGAGAGAGAAATGTGAGTTTTTAAAGAATTAAATCTCATATTGAAGACATGTCACTGATAAGCATGGCTTACATAAGTCACAAGAGAAGACAAGCAGAGCTACAGTCAACCAAACCGGAAAATGTGTCAGAACTCAAGTCATACCTGGGTCTTGTAAGCTACTACCATCTGTTTCTCCCAAATGTTGCTACAGCAATGCATCTTTTGAATGCACTATTACAGGCAGGAGCAAAGTGGGAATGGTCAGAAAGATGTGAAAGAGCATTCAAGAAAACAGAGACTAATAATATCTGATACTATAACCCATCTCTGCCCATCATAATAATGTGCAATGAGCCCCCTTATGGCATTGGAGCCGTTTTGTCACACATTATGAAAGATGGATCTGAACGCCCGATTGCATTTGCTTCAAGATCACTGATGACAGAAGGTCACAACTATGCACAGATTGACCAAGATGCCCTTAGTCTAGTATGGGGAATAGAGAGGTTCCATTACTACCTCAATGAACTTTACGCTAGTGAGAAATCACCAACCCCTTGTGTCCATTGTCAATCCCAGAAAGGGAATTCCAGTTATGACTGTTACCCGGTACAACATTAGGCACTATTCCTAGGAGCCAACAGTTATGACATAACATTCAAGGCTACCAAACAACACAGCAATGCTGATGTCTTGTCAGTTCTCCCAGTATTGGCAATGAAGAAGGAAAGTCTTCATACTGTGACCCAGCAGAAGTGTTCCACGCAGCATTGGTGGACCAGTTGCTGGTAACAAATTCCGAAATACAAAAAGAAACAAGGAATGACCCGACATTGTCAAAGGTCTATGAGATCACCATGCAAGATGGCCGGCTCATGGTAACCCTATGTTTCCAGAGTTCTCAGAGAGAAACGACCAGCTGTTGGTAGGTCAAAGAATGCTGGGATCTCGTATTGTGGGTCCCTCTAAGCTGTGCTCCAGAGTGTTAGAAAATCTGCATGAAGGACACCTGGGTCCAGTCAAATGGAAGAGTCTCGCCCGGAGCTCTGTGTGGTAGCTGGGAATAGAGAAACAGATTGAAGATTTGGCTAAAGCTTTTCAGGATGCCAAAAAATTCAAAATACATCCATACAGGCACTACTACACCAGTGGCAGTGACCATCATCACCATGGCAAAGAGTGCATATTGACTTTGCTGGGCCACTCATGGACTCCATGTTCCTGATTGCTGTGGGTGCTCATTTGAAGTGGCTGGAGGGTATACCAATGAAGTCAACTACCTCAGAAAAGACTGACTCTGCTCTGAGGATTATCTTCACAAGAAATGGCTTACCAGAACAAATTATGAGTGATAACAGATCACAATACACATCAGAAGAATTCTGACTGTTCATGAAGAAAAATGGCATCAGACACTTCAAGTCGGCACCTCACCACCCAGCAATGAATAAGTTAGCTGAATGGTTTATCCAAACCTTCAAGAAGTCCATTAAAGTGACGGACTAGGAGGATATTTCTCTACAGCATGAGGTGGACATCTTCCTTTTTGTGTATTGGAACTCTGTTCATGCAACAACAAATCAAACACATGCAATGCTGTTCATGAACAGGAATCTGAGATCTTGCATAGACCTCCTGAAACCAGATCTATGGAGGGAAGTGCAGAAGGAACAGTTCAGCCAGTTGCCAAGTGAAGCAGCAAGGAGCTTTGAGATTGGACTGAAAGTCCTAGCATCAGACATGGAAACGTCATGTGGACCAGATACTGGATGCTCAACTGAAGAACACACCTGACTCAACTTCATCCAACAAGATGGACACATTACAATCACTGGATTTACCTGTAGGTGATGATGTCACTGACAGCAACATGACACTGGAAACCAAGAATGCTGTCTTAGACAAGACATCTACCAAACCTGATGCCACTCCACAGGTCCAGAGATATGACAAAAACATTATTGTTGACAAGACATCTGTCAAACCTGATGACCCTCCACAGATCCAGAGGCACTATCCTGAAAGAAACAGAGCATCACCCAATAGACTGAACTTTAGAAATGTGAGGTGAGTACGTACTGTTATTTTGAAGACATACTTAATTGGAATATGGGTTTATGAAAGGGAAATTGAATGTTTTGCACATATACAGTTTTATGTTGCATTAATCTAAAAGCCGTCTCCTGCATGAGTGCTTTTATTTAATATATTTATGTAGTTGTGCAGACACAGCAACAATAATGAGAGAACAATCGTATCAGCCCTTTAATGAACATAATCAATTATCTAACTTCACACAAAGTATGCAGCCCATATATTTGTTATTCTTGGGAGTGTTAAAAGATGAGCAAATATCAATTAGCAATGAAACTACAGATTAAGTACAGTTTCCTAGCCTATTCTGTACGCATAACCTGTGTCAGGAATCAGTCTTGTGTCTCATAGATTGAAGGCATCCACAACGGTGTTAGAATTGATTCATTTGGATATTAGTAATTAGTTTCTAATTGTTACATGTGCCAAGATCAGGGATTAGAGATATTGCGAGATGATTTGGATAGGGACAGCTGTTCAATGTGCATGTAGACCAATAAGTTGAATGGGGATAATCTATACCTGGGAAAATTTAATAAAGCTACTAATCTGGAAGGAAATGAATACCTTGGATTCATCTCAATGGCCCCGTTAAGCAGATAAAAATTAGAATAGTTGGCTTAATACACAGAATCTTTGGAGCATATGAGAATTATTTTCCCTAAGCTAATCAGAGTTAGTCCTTCACAGATGTTTTAGAACATTTTTATAGATTTTAACCCATTAAATGTCAGATCCATTAATATTATAGTATTAGTCTATGCTATAGCATGTGTAAAATTGTTGTAAAATACAATTGCATGCAGGTGAATGACTGTGTATGCTATCTGGCATGATACATGTGCATGAACAACTCTTACGTACAAATGATCCAGATCTAATTTCAAGATGTACACTGCCACCTCACAATGATATTGAATTCTACAATACAATTTCTAGACATAGCATATACGAGGGCTGATTGATAAGTTCATGGCCTAAGGTAGAACGAGTCCATTTTAGAAAACCTAGCACATTTATTTTTCAACATAGTCCCCTCCTACACTTACACACTTAGTCCAGCAGTCGTGGAGCATATGGATCTTGGACCTCCAAAAAGTGTCCTCTGCAGGGGTGATTGATAAGTTTGTGACCTAAGGTAGAAGGAGGTGAGTTATACAGTTCTCGTTACATGCACATACAGTTCAACCCTTTGAGTGATTATGCAGGAAGTTTGAAGTTAATAACTCATCTCCTTCTACCTTTGGCCACAAACTTATCAATCACCCTGATGAGGTATTAACTGATGAGTTTCCCATGGTGGGGGAGTCTAGGACAAGAAGGCACAGCCTCGGGTTAGGGGGTGTCCATCTAAAACAGAGATGCGAGGAAATCTCTTTAGCTATAGTGAATTTGTGGAATCTGTACTACAGGCAGCTGTCGAGGCTAGGTCTTTGGGTGTACTTAAGGCCGAGCTTAATGGGTTCCTGATTGGACACAGTCAGTATGTGTTGGCAGAAACATCTCTAGCTCCATCACTCTGGACACCAGTTCTCCCCAGGGCTGTGTGCTCAGACCGCTACTGTTCATGCTGCTGATGCATGACTGCATCGCTGGATTCAGTTCAAACCAAATCATCAACTTCGCTGAAGACACGACAGTGGTTGGTCTCATCAATAACGATGACAAGAAGGTGTACAGAAAGGAGGTACAGCAGAATTGTTGGGATAGAAAACAGCTTCTTCCCCCAGGCTGCAAGACTACTAAACTCTCTGCCACCACTCAGGTCCCATCACGTACGTAGTGCCTGTAGCGTTATACTGTTTATTTTTTAACTTGTACTGTACATGTACCTTAATATTTGTTAATTCATTTGTGGTAATATTATTCTATATGTTTTGTGTTTGAGTTATATGTACTACGTTGTGAACCTTGGTTCAGAGGAACATTGTCTTGTTTGGTGGTCTTTAAATGATTGGACGAATGACAATAATCTTGAACTTGAACCCCATTGATACAAAAGTTCAACAAGAATAGGGCTGATCAGATGCCTTAATTCTTGTCGGATCCCTATATCCTTCGATACCTTTTGTGATATAAACCTCTCTAACTTGCACAGCTAAATTTACCAGTCTACTGATGTTGTTTTCTCAAATTCAGTAATTTATGTTTATGATCAATGGCCTGGAGTTCTTGGTAGGATTTTTTATCATGCAGTTTTTGGCAGAGCAACTCAAGAGACTGAGGAATTTCAAGTACAGCCTTGTCAAAATATTTAACAACAGATCCGCTTGAAGGAGAAGATTAATTTACTCCTCCTCAACCCTCCTCTGTAGTTGTGTCCAAGGCAGGTTAATGTTAGATTTAAATTTTAACTTGCTAACGCCCTGCCCATCTTTATGGTGGTGGGAGAACAGGATGGGTGGAGGAGTGTTCTGGTAAAATTTCCAGTTAAGTAAAATGAGCTCTTCATTTTCATAATTGACAGGAAGATAAGGATATTCATACCTGATAGATAAATGTTATAGGGATTATTTGGGTAGAATGTTGACACTTCTTTGGAATTACTCGGGAAATTATAGACTGGTGAGTCTTATGTCAGCAGTAGGGAAGCTATTGGAGAGGATTCTTAGTGATAGGATGTATGAACATTTGGAAAGTCATGACTTAATTAGAGACAATCAGGTTGGCTTTGTGTAGGACAAGTTGTACTTTACCACCTTAAATGAGTTTTTCTAGGAGCTGACAAAGGTCATTGATGAAGATAGGACTGTGGGTGTTTATAAGGCTCATTCAGAAGATTGAGAAGCATGGGATCTATTGTGGTTTGGTTGTTAGATTCAGAATTGACTTGCCAATCGAACACCAATGGTAGTGGTCAATGGCTCTCATTCTGGTTGGAGGGCTGTGACTAGTAGTATTCTGCAGAGATCCATACTGGGACCTCTGCTGTTTGCAGTATATATGAATGACTTGGATGAAAACATAGATATGGAGGTTAGCAAGTTTGCAGACCAAAGAAAGGCTGGTGGTGTTGTGGATAGCATAGAAGACTGGCAAAGGATATAGCATGAGATTGATAATGCTTATTATTAATTTTATTTTTTTTCTCAGCTCAGGCTGATAAAATCTGAGGTATGGGCATAGCTGAGTACCCTCATTTCTCAATTATTATTTTTTATTTTTTTTCTCAGCTCAAGCTGGTAAAACCTGAAGTATGGACATAGCCGAGCATACTCATTTCTCATTTGCTAGGAAGTTTTGGACTGTTCTAGTGATGTTCAGCATTGAGGCTTTCCAGGGGTTTATATAAATATTGCATGTAGGCCTAATTGTTTAATGCTATTGTGTAGTGACTTTGGGATGCTACCAGTTGTAGATGTAACTATTGGGACAATGCATACTCTGTTCATGTTCCATAATCTATCAATTTCCTCTTTTAATTCAACATATTTCTGGTGTTTTTTGATTTCTGTATGTTTTGTGTGCTTGGAATACATATATTTAATAAGTGAGTTGTTCTTGTTTGTTTATCCTGTATTATTGTATTTGGATGGTTATTATAGATTATCCTTTCTGCAATAATGGATTGGTCATGATATAATTTCTCGGACTCTGACTCTGAAACTGGATCAGATTTGCATTTTATAGTAAGGAATGGTGTATTTTATGAGTTTGTATTTTAAAGCAAGATTTTGGTGAATGTTTCTTTGCCACTTGATTGTGCCTGTGTAAGTAACCAGACTGAGTTAAACTGCCCCAGGACCCTGCAATGTGTTGGATTATTTCTGGTTTCTCTTGCCATTTTCAGCATTTACTATCTTGAAGTTGATTGGTCTTTGATGAAGTATTTTTGATCTTAACCATCTGGTCCAGTGTTGCCTCAATGCATCCTTCTGTTCCTGGGAAAAGATCTCCAGTTCTGAACAAGGGGTTCGATACTTGCTTGTTGATATGTAGTCTGCTCAGATCGTGAGGATGTCTTCCATAGAGGGTCATGCTCTTCCATTGGTTAAGTTTTTCTTCAACAGTGATAATTTCTTCCTATTTCTGGGCTGTGCTTTCATTTAAATTATATCCTTGGAAGTTTTAGCTGACTGTTTAATGTTTAATGTCTGTTCTTTCTCTTCCTCCTTCTGTCCTAGGTAGTGTTAATTTAGGTGCATTCAAGTGCACAGAGTGTTTTATAAAATTTGTCATTTCAGTTCTTATTTTCTTTGTAAATTTTCCAGATTGGTTTCAGACCAAGATATTATGCCAAAAGAATACATCAATATGGGTGTAGCAGAAGTGTTTATTGCCTTTGCGATATTTTTACTACTGAGGTATGTTTGGCTGATTTTCTTAAGTCTCGAAGTACATTCTGTCAAAAGTTTTTGCTTTATCGCACAATGATCTATTTTCTTTGCTTGTTGATATCCCAGGTGCTTATATGGTTCATATTCAGCCATTGGTTGTATTTATCCTGCTGCTCTGTTCTATATTCTACTAGCTATATTTATCTGCATTTATCCAGGCCAAAGTTCATGTTTATATCTTTCAAAAATAGTTTTACTATTTGAATTAATTGCTTTAGCTTTACTGATGGAAGAGGATATAAGTTCAAATGTCCATGTATAGAAGGTGTGTCATTTGGTTGTTTCTGATTTGATACCCTATTTTCATCCGAATTAGTAAATTGGAGAGCAGATTTAAAGTTAGACAGAACCATAGTGGCCTTAGAGTGTCTCCTTAGAAAATGCCTTGGTTTATTTTGATAATGGTTATTGTTCTTTTTTAGTTTTAATAAGGGTTCTTATTTTTATTATTATTTGATTTTTCTTGAAATTGCTTGGTTTATCTTCTTTTGCACGTTGCTTGCTTGTCAGACTTTGTGTGTAGTTTTTCATTGATTCTGTTGTCTTTCTTTCCTCTATGAATGCCTGTGAGAAAATTAATCTCAGGGTAGTGCAGTGGATTCTGCTTAAGTAAGCCAATGGTTAATCAGGACAGCCACTTAATTGAGACAAAAAGAACAAAAACAAATTGAGAAGTTAGCCAGGGGTTCCTTTCTTTTATTCAGGACAGTATGCCACATAATTGGGACAGGAGACTGTTATCAACTAATTTCCAACTGGCATCAGTTACATGCACATCATGTGATCGTTGGACACTACACCGTGGTTTGAGTGAACAGTTTCCAAATATCATCAGTAACATCTGTTTGTGTTCAAAAAGCAGTGATTTTTGTCACTGATGGTTGGTGAGTAATAAGTAGTAAGGCAAATCAGAACTGTTTTGCTCACTGTGGTTTCAAGCATTCAAGCTTGAAAATGCCAGAAACTACCTTGAGTGAAAATGAAACTATTTCACTACTTCAACAAGTTAGAAAATACAAAGAAATTGAAGGTATTGACAATCATTTTGAATGTTACAATGAAAATGAAAATTTGGAAGAAGTAATCATCAAAAGCATTGTTTGAAGGTAGTTCATTATCTGCACCAGGCGTCTGCACTGATTTTGTTCATCTATAGTCAATCAAAAGAATATGATAGTGTACACTGGATTAATTCCATCATTAATATTAAGAACTAATACAGTTTTATAGTTCTGTAGTAGTTTTGGTAGTCTTCTGTAATTAGTTCTATATTTCATTTAGATACATAATATGTTACTCAGTTAAACAGTAGTTTGTTTTTTTTATGCCTTTTTAAACCATTTCCATGAAACTTTGGCTAATTGAGGGAGCCACTTAATTGGGCCAAAATGTTCTGGTCCCAATGCATTAATGATAACCAGAATCCAGTGATTATGGTGACTGATAGGTAGTCAGGTAATAAATTTACTTTGAACTTTGAATTTTGATCATTTACAGATATGAGTGGAGAAGTGGCAGATGGAGTTAAATCTGGCCAAATGTGAGGTGTTGCACTTTGAGAAATGAACAGTATACTTCTAATGGTAAGACCCTGTGTTGTATAGTTCTTTATTCTATGTTCTAATTGATTGGGACAAAGGACTGGTTTCTGAGTTGAAACTCCTTTGTGTTTTTGTCCAGCATTAGAATTCCTCTGTATACTAGATACTGACCAATTCATGAAAGGACCATCATGAGTGTAATTTTGTATTTTACAACAAAGTTTATAAGTGGTGTGGTAAGTTTATAGAAGAATTTGCATTAAAAATAGAACTTAGGAACTTCTTAGGGGAAATATATAGGTAAAGTAAACATAGACAGAATGGTGGAGGAACTCAGCAGATCAGGCAGCATCAATGGAAATGAATAAACATTGACATGTTGGGCTGAGACCTTTCTTCAGGACTTCATTTTGTATGTGTTGCTGTGGAATTACAGCATCCACAGAATCTTTTGTGTTTACTTATAGGTAATACTTTAGTGTTGACATAGGAAATATGTATAAATGTAATATTTTTAATAATATTTGAAACCCGGATGCATTCAGAACATCTGTGCAAATTCATTCTATGCACAATGAATTCCATTGCAGCTTTGAAATTAATTGACAGACAGCCTTTTTATCTGAGTGAAATATTTGTTAAAGCTTTTCTGAATATCCTCTTTGCTAAATTGGTCAAATGGCGTCCATGAATATTTCACTTACAGTTAAATACTCAGCTCTGCAATAATGTGTTTTTACCCTGAAGTCTTAGAGATGTATGTGCTAAGGGAGGAATGTATTATTAAAAGGATATTTACATGTGCGCTGAAAGCTGTAATATGGTATGTAGGCAAAAGTAAAGGAGAAAGAAGTTTGCAGCCTGCTGATTCAGCAGCATAGTGTCTTCTCTGAGTTCTAGGTGCTGAAGTTACGAGTTACTGGTCCAGGGCACCGTTCCCAAGGGACAACACCTGAGCACAATAGTGCTGAATTTAAATTTCAAATTACCACAGAGACTCTGGATTAGATTATTATCACTGACATATGAAATTTATTGTTTTAGACCATGAGACCATTAGACTTAGTAGCAGAATTAAGCCATTTGGTCCATTCTGCTCTGTCGTTTAATCATGGCTGATTTATTTTCCCTCTCAACCCCATTCTCCTTCCTTTTCTCCATAACCATTGATACTAAGCAAAAACCTATTAACCTCCACTTTAACTATACCCAATGACTTGGCCTCCACAGCCATCTTTGGTAATGAATTCCATAGATTCACTACCTACAGGCTAAAGAAATTTCTCCTCATCTCTGTCTAAAGAGATGTCCTACTGTGGCAGCAGTATAGTACAAGACATAACATACACTACAAGTTACAATATAGGTAAATAGTGCAAAGCTCCTGTACTTCCTCCATAGTGGCAGTGATGAGGAAAGAGCACAGTGAGGGCATGGATGATACCTTTTTGAGGCACTGCCTTCTGAAACTGTCCTTAAAGGAGGGGAGGGTTGTGATGGAACTGGCTGAGGCTACAAACCTCTGCAGCCTCATGTGATCCTGTGCACTGGAGTCTCCACAACAGACTATGACGCAACCAGACAGAAAGCTCTCCTCTGTATTTGATTTGATGGAAACACATCCATCTCCATCCTCTCTTTATATGCCATTGAAACAGCAATATCTGTAAGTCTTATGTTTATGTTAATATTGGTAAACATTTAATATCTACATTTAGTAGATACTCTAGTATTCAGTACCGTACACTAGAATATACTGGCCTTAGGCAACAAAGACATGCCAGAGACTGAAAATGAGGCAACACAGCTCTCAAGGTGGATGGATGTTCTGTGGTTATAGGAAATGGTTGGTAGAGTAAACAATGAAATATATAATATATAAATATATAAAATGGGCCTTAATAGGTTTGAGTTTGGTGTTACCCTTGTGAATATCTGGAATTATGAGTCACATTCTCAAAGAGGCATGCCATACATTGTAGAGTGAATCTATAAGATCATGTGACCATAAGATATAGGAGCTAAATTAGGCCATTTGGCCCTTTGAGTCTGCTCTGCCATTTCATCATGGCTGATCCATTTTTTCCTCTCAGTCTCAGTCTCCCAGATCCCTTCATGCTCTGAAAAATCAAGAATCTATCAACCTCTGTCTTAAATGTATATAAATGCTTGGCCTCCACAGCTGCCCATGGCAACAGATTCTACAGATTCACCACTCTCTGGCTAAAGAAATTCTTCCTCATCTCTGTTCTAAATGTCACCTCTCTATTCTGAGGCTCTGTCTTCTGGACCTAGACCCTCCCACCATTGGAAACATCTACTTCACAACCACTCTACTGAGGCCTTTCATTCTTCTGAATTCTAATGAATACAGGCCCAGAGCTATCAAATACTCATTAAATGACAAGCCGTTTAATCCTGGAATCATTTTCGTGGTTCCTCCTTTGGACCCACTCCAGTGCCAGTACATCCTTTCTAAGATAGGGGGCCCAGAACTGCTCACAGTACTCCAAATGAGGGTTCACCAGTGATTTATAAAGCCTCAACATTACATCCTTGTTTTTATATTCTAGTTCTCTTGAAATGAACACTATCATCACATTTACCTTCCTCACTACAGACTTAATCCTGCACACAGACTCCCAAGTCCCTTTGCACCCCATATTTTTGTATTTTCTCACTATTTAGAAAATAGTCAACTCTTTCATTTCTTCTACCTAAGTACATGATCATACACTTTCCGACAGTATATTCCATCTGCTATTTCTTTGCCTATTCTAGTAATCTATCTAACTCCTGTTGTAGTCTCTCTACCTCCTAAAAATTACTACCTGCCTCTCCACCTATCTTCATATCATCTGCAAACTTTGCAACAAAGCCATCAATCCTATCATCTATTGAGAGGTTTTGCGTGTTGGAGAGAACTCAAGGAGCATTATGGCTTACATTTAGTCCTAATCAGTCATTTAATAGTTGCAATCCTGATACAAGTATGCATTAACGTAAGTCTATAGAAAAAAATATATGATGTGTCTTCTCTCCCATCCATGGTAATGTTGCATCCTAACAAATTTATTTTTATACTTTTCCATTCTCAGTCAAAGACCATCAATAGGATTGTAGCCGCTACCTTTGCAAATCTTTTTTATTTGTTTCGAGATACAGCATGGAATAGGCCCTTCAAGCACTTTGAGCTGTGCTGCCCAGCAACCCACTGATCTTAACCCCTAGCCTAATCACAGAACAATTTACAATGACCAATTAACCTACTAACTGGTAAGTATTTAGACTGTGGGAGTAAACTGGAGCACCTGGAGGAAACCCACACATACACAGGAAGGAACATACAAATTTGCTTACAGAGGATACCAGAGTTGAACTCTGAACTCTGAATTGTTATTATTCACAAGATGCCTTAAGTCCTGATAAGTCTCTGTTCATGGAGCTTTATTGTAAGATGTCTGGTGCACTAATTAATAGTACGTTGGGCCCAGCTATTTGGAAATGGAGCTCATTGCCTGCACATCACTCAGTTCTGACTGTGATTGAATTTAAAAAGCAAACACAAGGAAATCTGCAGATACTAGAAATTCAAGCAACACACACAAAATGCTGGTGGAACGCAGCAGGCCAGGCAGCATCTATAGGAAGAAGCGCTGTCAACGTTTCAGGCCGAGACCCTTCGTCAGGACTCAGGTGTAGCATTTGTAGCATTAATTTAATTTGGACTTTTTGAAAAGGACCCTCCACTTAGTTGATGCGAAAGTAGCTTGTTTTGGGCCGAGACCCTACTTCAGGGCTGGAAATGAAGGGGGGGGGGGGAGGCACCAGAATAAAAAGGTGGAGGGAGGGAAAGGAGGATTACTAGAAGGTAATAGGTGAAACTGGATGGGTAGGATTAGTGTTATGTTTCCTATTAAGCACTTTATTAGAGTATGCTTTGACACTCCAGTACCATGGATAACACATACAAGCAAATAACATGTTAATTAGAAAAATGATAAATACACTATATGGACACAGGCATAGATAACTTGATCTTCCAATAAAATTAAATAGTTCAAGACTGGAAAGGATCCAAAGTAAAATAGCTTAAAAGTCATTGCAACCACTCAGCCAATCAGAGAAATAACACTTCTGATTGATTGAGCCTGCTGGGGAAATTCCACTGGTGTATCTAGGATAAGTTTGTTATCAGTGCAACATTATAAGGAAGGGAGTAAATGCTCATTAAACCTTTTCATAATCTTCTTTAAAATTAATAGGTAGCTTGTCAGTGATGCAACTATTAAGTAGATAAATATTAAATTGAGAAATGGAAATAGAATTTAGCCAGGATGAGATTGATTACGGAATGCCATCCTGGTGTTATTTTTGTCTTACCTTTAACAGAGTGATTTTATCTGTTGCAGAAAACCAGTTGCAATGGATTCAACAACACAAGATGTGTGCACTGCTTTTTCGAATGTACATGTTTCTAGTCCTTAGCACAGTTAAATCAATTTGATCCTTTGGCTCCTGTGTTCTACTGCCAATATTGCTCAATGTTAATTTTATAACTTGAGAGTTTGAAATCCTTTTTTAATCTTCGATAGAATTTAAACTTCATCTTAAATTAGAGTGTAATTCACACTCATTAACAAGCACCTGTGTTAACTAACCATCTGGTCACTTTGTCTGTTACAGTGGAACCTTTATGCCAGGAAACTGTAAATGATCTATCCTAGTTTTCCAGAATGCCATCTATCAAACAGAAACAAAATGCCGTATCTGAAACTTGCAATGCAATAAATTACTGTAACAAAACTAGATTCTTTATTATTGTCCATGAGGGAGTCTGTCAAAAGATTATCACATGGTTTAGAATTGTAGGTCTTTATGAATAGATTTAAATTTGCCTTTTGTCAGTTACCAAGGCTGGTAACTGAAGGAGCAAGGCAGAAATCTTAAAATGAGAAAAAACAAAAGTACTTGGATCTGTTCAAGTGGATATTTTTGCCTTCTTTGGGCTTATTATAAATATCTGTGGAAGGAAGATAAATCAAAAAAAAATTGAGAACAGGAGGAATCATATTTATTCCAAGCATCTTAAAAAATCATCTGAAGTGTGAGCATTGTTCTAAAGTGTTTTTTTCAAGCAAAATTATTAGTTTTAGAGACAACGAAGTACAACTATAAATGAAAGATTAACTTTTTAAAGTTGATGTAAGTGTAATAAGAGGACAATGTGAAGCATATATTCTATGTTCTAGGATTTTCAAGACTTATTGCACTCGTTATGGACTATCATCTAGAATAATGCTGACACCAACCCATATATTGAATGATTCTCTGGCTAGGCATGATTTGCTTACTCACTGTGACACTGACAGTTCAATCATAATGCTTTCTTTTAAAATGGTGAGTACAGTGTTTAAAGTGGTAATACTGTTTCTTCCTCCAAATGACAGTAATGACAAATGGCTTTGAAGGAACGCATAACTTTAAGCAAGAAAATATAGGCTAGCTACTGGAAGCAGGACTTCATACAGCCAAGTGGCAATGATGAATAGAGTGATATTGTGTCTGACAAGTGGTAAAATAACTATTCATTCACTACAGAACATCTGGAGAACATGCTATTATAGGTATGAAACAGTGGAAGCAAGCTTACACAGGAAAACATGGGTGTTTCTCAGCTTGTAGAAGTATAATTATTGAAAAAATAATTCTGTTCAATGTAGTCCTGCATGCACACAATAAATTTTGGATTGTTTGTTTCTGTATCTTAAATCTTCCAGGACATGCTCTCTTCTTATTGCTACCATCAAAGAGGAGGTACAGGAACCTGAAGACACGCACCTTATGTTTTAGGAGCAGCTACTTCCCCTACGCCATCAGATTTCTGAATGGATTATGAACCAGCCTCACTATTTTTGCACTATTAAATTAATTTATATTATACATACAGTATATATATATTCCTTATTGTAATTTATAGTTCTAATGTATTGCCCTGTATTGCTCCCACAAAACAACAAATTTCATGACATATGTCAGTGATATTATACACGATCCTGATTCTGATTAAATGCTATGAATGCCTTTAGGAAAAACCCGTGGATCTCATGCCATTTAGGAAGGTAATCATGGCAGATACTATCATGTTGAAGGCTGTAGCACAGGGACAGTGACTGAGTACTGGAATTATGCAATTATGCAATAGAGTTAGCCAATGTGCAATTTTGATTTGGCATTACTTCTGCAACTTTTGAGTTTAACTGAGCCTTAACCTTGCAAATGTTAAGCAGCAAGAAATATCCCTATACTTAACACACTGAGCAAGTTAAAAGCTTTCTTCACTGTCCTGTTTATTTGCGTCTCCAGTTTCTGTGAATCATGTATTTGTGCTCCAAGGTCCCTCTGTTCTACCCAGGGCCTTGCTGTTCACTGTCAAAGTCCTACCTGGATTTGACTTACCAAAATGCAATACTTCGCACTGATGCAAGTTAAACTCCATTTATCATTCCTTGGCTACTTTACTTAGATGATCAAGGTCCCTGAGTAATTTTTGGTTACCTTCTTCATTGTCCACTATGCCAATCTTACTCACCATCCCTTGTATAGGTGACTGATAAAAATGGGCACAGCACTGACCCCTGAACCACACCACTAGTCATGAGCCTCCAGTCCTAGAAACAGACTTCCACCACCCCTCTCTGCTTTCTACCACAACTAGTCAGATATTTTCAGATTCTATGTAATCTAATCTTTCAGAGCAGCCTACCATGTGTAACCATATCAAAGGCCATACTCAATTCCATAGTGCACCCCCACTGTCACCTGCCCCACCGTATAAGAGAGAGCTTGTTCTGCAGAGACTTTTTGAACTAGTTTTGTAGGAGCAACAAAATGAATAATTGCTTGAAATTTCCAATCCCATATGCCAAGTCAGTGTACTACTGAGCAAAGAGTGCAGAAGAACTGCAGAAACAGTCACTGATAAGTAAAAACATAGAAAAACGTAGAAAACCTGCAGCCCAATACAGGCCCTTCGGCCCACAAGGTTGTGCCGAACATGTCCCTACCCTAGACATTACCAGCCTTACCTATAGCCCTCTATTTTACTAAGCTCCATGTACATATCCAAAAGCCTCTTAAAAGACCCTATTGTATCCATCTCCATCACCTTTGCCGGCAGCACATTCTACGCACTCACCACTCTCTGAGTAAAAAACATACCCCTGACATCTCCTCTGTACCTACCCCCCAGCACCTTAAACCTGTGCCCTCTTGTGGCAACCATTTCAGCCCTGGGAAAAAGCCTCTGACTATCCACATGATCAATGCCTCTCATCGCATACACCTCTATCAGGTCAACTCTCATCCTCCGTCGCTCCAAGGAGAAAAGGTTGAGTTAATTCAACCTATCCTCATAAGGCATGCTCCCCAATCCAGGCAACATCCTTGTAAATCTCCTCTGCACCCTTTCTATGGCTTCCACATCCTTCCTGTAGTGAGGCAACCAAAACTGAGCACAGTACTCCAATTGGGGTCTGACCAGGGTCCTATATAGCTGCAACATTACCTTTTGGCTCCAAAATTCAAATCCACGATTGATGAAAGCCAATACACCGTTCGCCTTCTTAACCACAGAGTCAACCTGTGCAGATGCTTTAAGTGTCCTATGGACTTGGACCCCAAGATCCCTCTGATCCTCCACACTGCCAAGAGTCTTACCATTAATACTATATTCTGCTATCATATTTGACCTACCAAAATGAACCACTTCACACTTATCTGGGTTGAACTCCATCTGCCACTTCTCAGCCCAGTTTTGCATCCTATCAATGTTCCACTGTAACCTCTGACAGCCCTCCACACTATCCACAACACCTCCAACCTTAGTGTCATCAGCAAACTTATTAATCCATCCCTCTACTTCCTCATCCAGGTCATTTATAAAAATCATGAAGAGTAAGGGTCCCAGAACAGATCCCTGAGGCACTCCACTGGTGACCGACCTCCATGCAGAATATGACCCACCTACAACCACTCTTTGCCTTCTGTGGGCAAGCCAGTTCTCAATCCGCAAAGCAGTGACCCCTTGGATCCCATGCTTCCTTACTTTCTCAATAAGTCTTGCATGGGGTACCTTACCAAATGCCTTGCTGAAATCCATATACACTACATCTACAGGAAGAAGCACTGTTGACATTTCAGGCCGAGACCCTTCATCAGGGCTAACTGAAAGAAAAGATAGTAAGAGATTTGAAAGTAGGAGGGGAAGGGGGAAATACGAAATGATAGGAGAAGACCTGAGGGGGTGGGGTGAAATTAAGAGCTGGAAAGGTGATTGGCAGAAGGGATACAGAACTGGCGAAGGGAAAGGATCATGGGGCGGGAGGCTTAGGGAGAAAGAAAGGGGGAGGGGAGCACCTCACCTGGAAGGACTGTCTGGGGGCCCTGAATGGTGGTGAGGGAGGAAGTGTAAGGGCAGGTGTAGCACTTGTTCCGTTTACAAGGATAAGTGCCGGGGGAGATCGGCGGGAAGGGATGGGGGGGGGACAAATGGACAAGGGAGTCGCATAGGGAGCGATCCCTGCGGAAAGCAGAAAGGGGGGGGAGGGAAAGATGTACTTGTTAGTGGGATCCTGTTGGAGGTGGCAAAAGTTGCAGAGAATTATACATTGGACCTGGAGGCTGGTGGGGTGGTAGGTGAGGACAAGTGGAACCCTTTCCCGAGTGGGGTGGTGGGCGGATGGGGTGAGGGCAGATGTGCAGGAAATGGGAGAGATATGTTTGAGAGCAGAATTGATGGTGGAGGAAGGGAAGCCCCATTGTTTAAAAAAGGAAGACATCTCCTTCGTCCTGGAATGAAACGCCTCATCTTTAGAACAGATGCGGCGGAGACGGAGGAATTGCGAAAAGGGGATGGCATTTTTGCAAGAGACAGGGTGGGAAGAGGAATAGTCCAGGTAGCTGTGAGAGCCAGTAGGCTTATAGTAGATATCAGTAGATAAGCCGTTTCCAGAGATGGAGACAGAAAGATCAAGAAAGAGGAGGGAGGTGTTGGAAATGGACCAGGTAAATTTGAGGGCAGGGTGAAAGTTGGAGGCAAAGTTAATGAAGTCAATGAGCTCAGCACGCGTGCAAGAGGCAGCACCAATGCAGTCGTCGATGTAGCGAAGGAAAAGAGGGGGACGGATACCCATATAGGCTTGGAACATAGACTGTTCCACAAAGCCAACAAAAAGGCAGGCATAACTGGGACCCATGTGGGTGCCCATGGCTGCACCTTTAGTTTGGAGGAAGTAGGAGGAGCCAGAGGAGACATTATTGAGAGTAAGAACTAATTCCGCTAGACGGAGGAGAGTGGTGATAGAGGGGAATTGGTTAGGTCTGGAATCCAAAAAGTAGAGAGCTTTGAGACCTTCCTGGTGGGGGATGGAGTATATAGGGACTGGACGTCCATGGTGAAAATAAGGCGGTGGGGGCCAGGGAACTTAAAATCATTGAAAAAATTCAAAGTGTGAGAAGTGTCATGAACAGAGGTGGGAAGGGATTGAACAAGAGGGCATAAAATAGTGTCGAGGTATGCAGAAATGAGTTCTGTGGTGCGGGAGCAAGCTGAGACAATGGGTCTACATGGACAGGCAGGTTTGTGGATCTTGGGTAGGAGGTAGAAATGGGAAGTGCGGGGTGTGGGAGCTATGAGGTTGGTGGCAGTGGATGGGAGATCCCCGGAGCTGATAAGGTTAATGATGGTGTGGCAGACAGTGGTCTGGTGCTCCTTGGTAGGGTCATTATTGAGGGGTAAATAAGAAGAGGTATCAGCGAGTTGTCAATATGCCTTGGCCAGGTAGAGGTCAATACACCAGACCACAACAGCGCCCCCTTCCTCCACCATCAACTCTGCTCTCAAACGTATCTCTTCCATTTCCCTCACATCTGCCCTCACCCCATCCGCCCGCCACCACACTCAGGATAGGGTTCCCCTTGTCCTCACCTACCACCCCACCAGCCTCCAGGTCCAACGTATAACTCTCCACAATTTCCGCCACCTCCAACAGGATCCCACTACCAAGCACATCTTTCCCTCCCCCCCTCTTTCTGCTTTCCGCAGGGATCGCTCCCTATGCGACTCCCTTGTCCATTCGTCTCCCTCATCCCTTCCCATCAATCTCCCTCCTGGCACTTATCCTTGTAAGCGGAACAAGTGCTACATCTGCCCTTACACTTCCTCCCTCAACACCATTCAGGACCCCAGACAGTCCTTCCAGGTGAGGCGACACTTCACCTGTGAATCGGCTGGTGTGGTATACTGCGTCTGGAACTCCTGGTATGGCCTTTTATATATTGGTGAGACCTGACGCAGACTGGGAGACCGTTTCGCTGAACACCTATGCCAGATCCGCCAGAGAAAGCAGGATCTCCCAGTGGTCACACATTTTAATTCCACGTCCCATTCCCATTCTGATATGTCTATCCATGGCCTCCTCTACTGTCAAGATGAAGCCACTCTCAGGTTGGAGGAACAACACCTTATATACCATCTGGGTAGTCTCCAACCTGATGGCATGAACATTGACCTCTAACTTCTGTTAATGCCCCTCCACCCCTTCTTACCCCATCCCTGATTTATTTTTATATTTCCCCCCTGCCCCATTTTATTTCTCTCTCTGCCCATCACTCTGCCTGTTCTCCATCTCCCTCTGGTACTCCCCTCCCCTTTCTTTCTTCCTAGGCCTCCCGTCACATGATCCTTTCGCTTCTCCAGCTCTGTTTCCCTTCTGCCAATCACCTTTCCAGCTCTTAGCTTCACCCCACCCCTTCAGGTCTTCTCCTATCATTTAGCATTTCCCCCTCCCCCTCCGGCTTTCAAATCTCTTACTATCTTTTCTTTCAGTTAGTCCTGACGAAGGGTTTCGGCCTGAAACGTCGATAGTGCTTCTTCCTATAGATGCCGCCTGGCCTGCTGTGTTCCACCAGCATTTTGTGTGTGTTGCTTGAATTTCCAGCATTTGCAGATTTCCTCGTGTTTACACTACATCTACTGTTCTTCCTTCATCAATATGTTTAGTCACATCCTCAAAAAACTCAATGAGGCTTGTAAGGCATGACCTGCCCTTGACAAAGCTGTGGGGACTATTGCTAATCATATTATACCTCTCCAAATGTTCATAAATCCTGCCTCTCAGGATCTTCTCCACCAACTTACCAGACACTGAGGTAAGACTCACTGGTCTATAATTTCCTGGTCTATCTCTACTCCTTTTTTTGAATAAAGGAACACCATTCGCCACCCTCCAATCCTCTGGAACCTCTTTTGTCCCTATTGATGATGCAAAGATCTTCGCTAGAGGCTCAGCAATTTCCACCCTCGCCTCCCACAGTAGCCTGGGGTACATCTCATCTGGGCCCGGTGACTTATCCAACTTGATGCTTTCCAAAAGTTCCAGCACATACTCTTTCTTATTATCTACATGCTCAAGCTTTTCAATCTGCTGCAAGTCATCACTATTATCACCAAGAGCCTTTTCCATAGTGAATACTTGAGTAAAGTATGCATTAAGAACCTCTGCTATTTTCTCCGGTTCCATACACACTTTCCTACTGTCACATTTGATAGATCCTATTCTTTCATGTCTTATCCTCCTGCTCTTCACATACTTGTAGAATACCTTGGGGTTTTCCTTCATCCTGCCCGCCAAGGTCTTCTCATAGCCCCTTCTGGCTCTCCTAATTTCCTTTAAGCTTCTTCCTGTTAGCCTTATAATCTTCTAGATCTCTAACATTACCTAGCTCTCTGAACCTTTTATCTTTTCTTTTCTTCTTGACCAGATTTATTACATCCTTTGTACACCACGATTCCTGCACCCTTCCATAACTTCCCTGTCTCATTCCCTGAACATTTGCCACACTTCTGTACTTTTCCTTGAGAACATCGGTTTCCAATTTAAGCTTCCAATTTCCTGCCTGATAACATAATTCCCCTTACTCTAATTAAATGCTTTTCTAACTTGTCTGTTCCTATCTCTCTCCAATGCCATGGTAAAGGAAATAGAATTATGACCACTATCTCCAAAATGTTCTCCCACTGAGAGATCTGACACCTGACCACGTTCATTTCCCAATACCAAATCAAGTACAGCTTCTCCTCTTGTAGGTTTATCTACATATTCCTGAACATATCTAACAAACTCCACCCCATCTATACCCCTTACTCAAGGGAGATGCCTGTCTATATTTGGGAAATTAAAATCTCCCAGGTACTGAGATACATCCCTGGATACTACTCACACTGATGTGGATATACTCATTTCATTAATTTGGGTAGGTTTTGCCTTTTCTTTTCAGGGCTGAGAGTTACTGCAACCTCACTCTGTACTTCAATTAGCTGCAAGTGGAATGGGGACATTTAACCCCTGTTTTGAAATAATAACGAACATGGGTCTGAATCCAGATTTTACCTTCAAATATTTAGGTGTCACTGACCTTAAAGAAAGCAGAACATGGAGCTCCACAAACTGGTTGAAGGGACATTTGGTGGCCAATAGGCAAGTCAACATTGTTGAATAAGAGTCCAATCACAATATAATTCATAATGACAATGCATCAGAAAGAATAAAATAACTTTTAAAATCACTTCACTGAGCTAAGTAAAGCACAACAGCAAATATTAAGGCAAAGCCTCTTTAATTATTTTTAAATCCATTAATTTTGAAAGCATTTACGTGAGGGAATTGAAATTATATATAAAAGGTAGCTTTTTAGGGTCAAATGGTTTCCTAAGCAATAATTATGGCTTAACCTACCATTAAAAGCTCACATTGATCTCCTGAAACAAAACCTAACATTTTCATGGTACTTTATAGTGTGACCAGTTCTTAAGTATGTTACATTCTCATTAGTTCAATTGAGATTCCATATTAGTGTGCAGAAAACCACAAAAATAGGACTATCTTTGGAGAAATTCTGTATGCAATTTTTGGATTTCCTCTACCAACAAAGTATGCAGACGCTGCAGATTTCTGCCGCCAACACAGTGGTAAACACTACTAGCTTTAGTGACATTACATCTGTAACATCTGGACCAGAGAGTTGCTGAGAATTACAAATAAATCTGTTTTTATTCTTTGCTGGAAGATCTTTGAATTTTAGGAGCTAGTTCATACAGGAAGTTGAATCTGTTTAAACAAAAGCTGGATACACTTCTATACTAAGGAGGAAATGAATGATTATACGTGCTTGGTTCTGGGCCCAAGGTATAACAGCTGCAGCAAGGCAAAGACCACGCTACCAAAAACACAGAATTAGAAACAGGTGTGAAAGATAACACTGAAGTCATAATAATATTTGAATATTACTGGAGCATAATACTATTACTACATTTTGTATACCCATATATGTGCAAAAACCTATTTACACTCTTACTATTTTCTTAACTTAGAGAAATTATATACCACTTGTCATCCTATAAATGCTTTAGGAAGTTGGTATCCAATCTCATACACAAAGAGTTTGGGAACTCAGTGTCCTTTTCTACTTGAGCCACGAACTAGAGGAAGGAAGGGTGGGATGGTTTACAATATTCAAGGCAAGAAACTGGACTTTAGACTCTTTAGGTGTATTAAATAGGTGCTACAAATTGTGCTAACACCAAATATGAAGTCAGTAAAAAAATCACAACATTGAGATATCTACGCTTTAAGACATTCTTTTTGCAATTGACTTCCTTGTAAGAGGTCATCATGAAGTTGGAAAGGCATTCAATCACAATAAAGAATTCATGATGCCAATGTAACTGAAAGGATAAAGCATAATATTTATTTAACTTTATCAATCATTTCACAGAGTTGAATAAAACATATGCAGTGAAGATTAAGGCAAAGCCTCTTTAATTATTTTTAAATCCATTGTATCTCAAAGTATTTATGTGTGGGAATTGAAATTATGCATAAGAATTAGCTTTGGGGGGGGGCGGGCAAATGGTTTCCTAAGCAGTAATTGTTGTTTAACATGCCATTAAAAGCTCACATTGCTCTCCTGAAACAAAATCTTACATTTTCATGGTATTTTACAGTGTGACTAGTTCTTAAAATCCATGCTGCATGTTAAACAGCCCTTGTTTCTTTCTGGTCTCTCAACAGCAGAAATGTTTGCATTGTAACCCATCAGAAATAGATCAGCACTGGTAAAGCAATCTTTCCATGGCTTTCTGAGCCATTGAGCTGCCCAGCTACACTGCCATTATCAGTCCAGTGAAGAACTGAGGAAACAATCCCAAATCATGCCAATCACTCAAAATACAAGAAAATTCACAGAGTAAACCCTGGATGATTTATAGAATATAATATTGATATCCAATGATATTCCTTTAAATCTCACAGGTGTCAAAGGTTTCGGCATGATGTACTCGTTGTTTTAATGTGTAAATATCATCACCTTTTGATTCAATTGCTGTCATTAAGCAGTTGAAAAGAGGTCGCTAATGTTGCAGGCATCAGTGTGTGCAGGAAATATGACAAGCAAATGTAACTGGGGTCAGGAGGTGTCTGCTCCAGTTTCACAATGGGCAGGACTTCTCCTGCCGAAGGGTTTCGGCCCAAAATGATGACTGTACTTTTTTCATAGATGCTGCCTGGCCTGCTGAGTTCCTCTAGCATTTTGTGTGTGTGTTGCTCGGATGTTCAGCATCTGCAGATTCTCTCTTGTTTGTATTTAAAAACAAGAGTCTTGCTTTTCATGCTCATTTATATTAAGGGAGCCAATTTCTAGGCAATAGATTGTAAAAATAAAATTTTACTGGAATCAGTGAAAAAATAGCCGGCCTAACCATAAAATGCAGTTGTTCCAATGGTGATACTATAAATGTACTTGTAGTATGAATGTGCTTTTATCAGTATTAGTGAAACAGTAATAGGCTCAGTTATGATGTAGTAGATGTATATAATCACAAAACAGTGAACATAGTCATGTTATAGACACAATTACCTTGCAGTAACTTCATTCAAATTGCAGTGGATGGTAAACTCAATGCATTAGTCCCAATACAGATCAAGATACCCAATCACACACAACAAAATATGGCAAGTACTGGGAATTCTGAAAACTCTCAAAACACTCATGTAGCATTTGCAAACCCAATCACAACATAATCAACCATTCATAATTCAAAAGACCCTATACATTCAAAACAGAAAGCTCAATCATATTGCTCAATGGAGGCAAGAAGATCTAAATAGAAGGGCCTCCACCTGAATTATTGACCAGTTTTTTGCCTGAGCAGATGCTGATTTCCCCCAGCATTTTTTTTTTTTGTTTTGCTCTAGACTCCAACAACTGCAGTGTCTTGTGAGTCCATGTGACCATTTGGGAGATGTTTTCTCTAGCTATGACTCTGCTAGAGCTGAAATCAAGGACTTTGGAGGGGAAACATGAGTAAGTCCTAAGCGTAGCACACGTACAGCGTCAGAGGCATGCTAATTCACAAGGAAAAGCAAGCAATTGAAATAGGTACTTAGAGATAAATTAAGTGCAAAGTGACATGTTTCAAGGGATATATTGAGAAGGAAAGTTCACATTCAAGTCCAAAAAATGAAGGGTCATGGTGAATGGAATTTATGGTTCCATTATGTTGGTTAAAAATAACGGTGTAATAGAAAGATGCTTTTTCAAGGCTGCTAAGTTTAGAAGTAGGAAACAGAAAAAACGGAAACTTGCAGATGTAAAGGTGACTGGTAAAATGGGTGTGAAATACCAAGTGTTGCATGGGAAGGAGAAGATTAATTGCTGTTTACTTTCAAGAATGTTATATGTGCAACTGTTCCAACAGTAATCCCACAGGAGTTATAAGACCTGATATGGCATATACTTGATAGAAAGGGAGATATTAGCTTATCCTTTAAGCTTACTCTATGCTCATCTTAGATAGAAAGGTTGGAAGAAAGCTGAAGAATTTTTCTTCCTTCAAACAGAGGTACATCCCTGTATCCCATTGCCTGAACGAGTGGTGAAATTAGAAACAATAAAAACACAAAAAAATACAATTTTACTGAGTGTGAGCTGGGTGTTAAAATGAGATGAAATGGCTTACTGCTAGACAATTAGACTTCCTTCTGTTCTTTAAATGTTAATAATTCTAGACACCCATACTTCATCTCTACTTCTGTCACACTGCAAGCTCCTCAGAGAGTAATGAAAGAAAAGTCAGAAGACAATAAGAAACTACAAATCCTTTATCCAATTCCTCTCTGATCCCCACCAGAAAAACCAGTGCAGGATATCATATGGCTCAGCTGAGACAGGGTGCTAGGTGTGATTGGCAGCATGTTTATGAGAACCATTGGTGAACCATTGGGATTGAATCAAGACATTGCAGTGAATGTTACCAGGAGTTATATAGTGAGATGTGAAACTACTTATGCCAGATAGCATGCTTACTTGGAGTATTTTGCTGCTACAGAGAAACAGATCAGGCAAACAGCACATTTTGGAGTAAAGGTAGTGGTGACCATCCTTCAGCAAGGAAAAATGTTAATTTGCTCAGGAGACCCACTAGTCCTAGAGTCATACAAAAGCAGAGCACAGGACAGGCCCTTTGACCAACCTAGTCCATACCAAACCATTTAAACTGCCTAGTCCCATCAACCTGCACCCAAACCATAGACCTCTATATTCCTGCTATCCATGTACCTAGCCAAACTTCTCATCAATGTTGACATTGAGCTTGCATGCACCACTTGCACTGGCAGCTCATTCCACACTCTCACGACCTTCTGAGTGAAGAACTGTCCCCTCAAGTTCCTTTTAAATTTTCATCTTTCACCCTTAACCCTTCACCTCTGGTTGCAGTCCCACACAACCTCAGTGGAAAAAGCCTTCTTGCATTTACCCTGTCTATACCCTCACACCTTGATCAAATCTCCCCTCAGTCTTCTACATTCTAAGGAATACAGTCCTAACCTATTCAATGTCCCCTTATGACTCAGGACCTCCAGACCCGGCAATATCCTTGTAAATTTTCTCTGTACTTTTTCAACCTTATTTGCATCTTTTTTGTAGGTAGGTGACCAAAACTGCAGATAACACTCCAAACTAGGCCTCACCAATGTCTTACACAACTTCAACATAACATTGCATCTTGTGTACTCAATACATTGATTTATGAAATATTGTATTAGCATTGCTATTGGCATAACAATTAACATTTTCAATAGCAGATTACAGCCCTTGGAATCCATGTGAATAATAAATGAGAATATGCAATAATGAAAATTGCATATATTAATTGTAGTCAACATTTGAAGCACCTCACAAGGAATATGTTGTGGGATGGAAAGAATCTATAAAGAAAACTGAGTTTCAGTTCAGTAATTCCGAGTCCTTGGCAAAACGATTTCTTATGAGCTGGGAACTTCCTGTTTTCTGCTGCTACAAAAGTCCAAATATAAATAGTGACTTTGCCAAAGTTAGCATGGTAGAGCCTGCGGAACAACAAGGAGACCTGGGGAATTATGTTGAAAATGAATGCTTCTCCATATACTATTACTGCTTGTTATTAAGAATGGATTCATAACAGATGAATATAATGAAAATCTGATTGCAAGAGCATTTTGAAATAGATATTCTTTTCATTGATGTGTGTTATGGTGATATAGAGCTGATTTTCAAATGTGGGGCAAGTGTCACCCTAAACTCACTTGGTAACTGATACCATTGTAATCAGCTGCAAGCCGAGAACAAAGTTTAAAACAGAAGCTTTCACAGCAAGATTTCAAAAACTCAAAGCCTGACCGTAAAAATGTTTCTTTTACAAGGGAAGCAAAATGAAAACAATGCATGATAGAAATCTGAAATAAAATGGAATTGAATGAGAATGATGGCTCAACTGTTCATGTGCAATTCAGAATAATATGATACATATGAAAGTAGCAAGGAGATTTCTGTATAACACAAGCTGCTTACAAAATAGCAGCTTGCAGTTAACAGTATAGAACTGCTTGTGAGACTCAAAGAAAATTACATTTAGCAGATGAAGGCAGGCCTTAGCAATCATTCCTCTAAATGTTTTCAGATGCCGCATTTTGACTGTTTTGAATTGAAAGCTGCTTTCCGATTTCCAGATTATTTCCTGGCATACGTAGAAAGTGGATGCAATAACTTTTGTTGAGAGGTTGTTTTCACATCACAAGAAAGGTGATACCTACACATGACTAGAAGTAAAAGGAGTGAATTCCACTATTATTTCTGACGTTTTATTTGATGGCGATCTGGGAAAAGATTAGACCATGTGACACATACAAAATGCTAGAGGAATTCAGCAGGTCAGGCAGTATCTGTAGAAATGAGTAAGCAGTTGATGCTTTGGGCCAGGACCCCTCATCAGGACACCTAACAAGATGAAGGGATTCAGCCAAAAACGTCGACTGTTTATTCATTTCCATTGATGCTACTTCAGTGCTGAGTTCCTCCAGCATTTTGTGTGTGTTGCTCTGGATTTCCAGCATCTGCAGATTTCCTCGTATCTGCAGAATCTCTTGTGTTTGTAAAATGGTGTCTCCGCCTGATCATGAGTAAAATGACTTGTGATAGAAATCTGAGGAACATGGGGATGTGAGCTTTCATGGCAAAGTACTGCCTTTACAAGGTAACATTCTTAATGGATTTAAATTTGACACTTAGCAATTCTATAAGAGCGAATTAGCGCATTGAATGCATGTTCCTGAAAGGATATTATTTACTTAGTTTGTGCTTGGAAGTTTATGCCACAAGAGTATAGATGACAAACCACAAGAACAGGATATTGAAGTGGAGTTCAAATGAAAACTAAAGGGCTTTATTTATACGTTGTTTTCACAAATCTATGTATTTTCTTCCATTACCACACCTAATCTCTGAAGGCCATTGATAATACCTCAAGTTAACCTGTATTCTTGCACAATATATCTGACTTTCTCAGCTTGTCAAAGACTTTGCAAATGTAGTACCTCTATGAATGCTGGTATTGTCTGAAGATTAATTTGATCTATTAGAAGCAGAATCCTCCTACAAATTTGCTCCTGCGTAGAAGCTCTGGCTGTACTTAATATAAAACCCCATTGATCGAGAGAACCTGCTCACTGAGCTAAATTACAGAAAAGCTAAGTTGTATGAGAATTACAAGGCTGCATCCTAAATGTGTAAATTTGTGTGATTTATTAAAATGTTTGTTTATTAATTAGCATCTATTGCAGTTGCTAATGTGATGTTCTTAGAATTATGTCCCTTAGTTCAAAATAGTCTGGTGCTAAATGAGTTGTAGAATCAATACCTTCCTCTATAAGCAAATGTTAAATTGATTGATAAGGAAATCTGCTCGGTAAAAAACTATTAGCGAGTGCATTTGAAGAAAAAGCATTTAAAACTTATTTATGGCTTTATAGTAATTGCAAGTTGAAATGCATTCGATTTTTTAAACCCCATTTTGGTCAGCTGTTTCAACTTACATGCACAAGTTCTCTTAAAAACAAGAGTCAATCGGCAATATAATGTGGTATGTTCCACTCCTCAGTCTAACTCAATGATTTTTGGATTGGTTCTGCACACTGCTATATTATCAGTCATCCATACATCTCAGGGGAATTGTGCTGCTGGCTGAGGTTAAATTAAGGTTTCTTGTCTTGTGATTGCTTTTAGCAGGGTAATATGCTTTCAGAAACAGGGAGTCAGAAAGAGTTTCAGCAGGACTGTAAAACCTTTACTTTATGACTGGTCACCTTTAAAGGTCAACTGACAAGATGGAAATTTCAAAACAATCATAGCAATACAGGGCAATATATAATGATGACAGTTCTTTCCTCTTGAATTTACAAGCTTTATTCTACAACATCCTATCGGTAACAGTGTGACTTCATCTTGAAAACATCATATATCCTTTGTTTTTTCTCCCCATGGCAGGAGAGGGTATTCCCATAACACCCACAGTATACAGTATCTTCTTTCAATCATTTTAAAATTAAAAATGTCAAAACCAGTAAGGTGGCTTTGTTTCAGAAATCTAATAGTTTCTTAATGGTGACACCTTGGAATGTGGATGTAGTTCATATGGGCTTTGTAGACCAAGGTATTCAGCAAACACACCTGCCATAGAACATTTGTGCATAAGTCACTTCTGTGAATAGTACACTTGACAACACAGTCCTGTTCAATGTGGAGACTATTTATAAAAGTACGGCCAACTAGAGTTTACTGGTTTGGCAAAATAGCCAGCAGACATAATTCTGTACAGTATATTTTCTACCTGATAATGCATTGATGACATTATATATGACATTTCTCTCCATTGAACATAAAAATTTAACTCCTTCCTTTCTGCGATATGTCATCATTTGCAATTGCAGAATCATCTTTTACATTTTTATTTCAAATTATCCCCATCTTTATTGCCCTGGTATCTCTCTTGAACACTCATCTTGACAGATTGCTTCTTTTATATCAAGTGGGGATATCTCCATAATTTTATAAGATCGCGAACTTTGGTCTTTTCTTATTGATTCTATTATCTCCAGCATCCTGAACTATGCCTTAATTATATCAACAGAGAAAGCTGGAAGTATTTCAAAGTTCAAATCTCAAAGTAAATTTGAAGTACATATGTCACCATATACAACCCTGGGGTTAATTTTCTTGTGCAAATTCACAGTAAACACAAGAAACACAATAGAATTAATGAAATGGCAACTGCTACTCATCTGTTGTGATGGCACACAAATTGGAATGGGTCCAAGTTGCTTCTTTGGCAGGAGTTGATATATCTCATCACTAGCCTCTCAAAGGGCTTCATCACAGTGCATGGAAGTGCTACTTTTTGAGGCGGGTTACCACATCCTTCTTAGGCACCAGTATAATTGAAACCTGCTTGAAGCAGGTGCGTAGCTCAGATTGCCGAAGTGAGAGCTCAGAGATCTCAGTGAATACTTCAGCCAGTTGATCAGCACGAATCTTCAGCACTCAACTAGATACCCGCTCTGGGCTGGATGCTTTCCATGGCTTCTCTCTCCTGCTCTCATTTCAGCCTCAGGGACACTGTGGCCTCCGGAAGTTTGCAGAGGTGTCTCCATGTTCTGACAGTCAAAGGGAGCATAAAAGGTGTTGAGCTCCCCTGGAAGTGAAACCTTGTTACCTCCTTGTTTCACTTTGTAGGAAGTGATAGCATTTTAGCCTCGCCACATCTGTCAGGCATCCGTCAGTGATTCAAGCTTGGTCCAGAACTGCCACTTCGCACAGGAGATGGCTTCCCAAAGAGGGTTCCTGTAGTTTACTTGGCTGCCAGACATGAGTGCCACTCAGCAAATTGTGGATCTCATGGTTCTGAATGGGGAAAACATTTGAATGATTTTGTGGCAACACACTCATCTACAGCTGTTTTTATAAAGCCTGCGACAACCACGGCGTATTTGTTGAGATGCTCTGATGAGTCGTTGAAAACAGTTCTTCCAGGTGAGATGACACTTCACCTGTGGGTCTGCTGGGGTCATTTTCTGTGTTCAGTGCTCCTGGTGTGGCCTCCTGTATATCAGTGAAACCTGGTGTAGTTTGGGAGAGCCCTTCGCTGGGCACCTCCGCTTTGTCCACCGGAAGAAGCAGGATCTCCAAGTGACCACCCATTTCACTTCCACTTCCCATTTTCATTCCAGCATGTCAGTCCATGGCCTCCTCTACTTTCGCGATGAGGCCACACTCAGGTTGTACGAACAACACCTTACATTCTGTCTGGGTAGCGTCCAACCTGATGGCATGAACATCGATTTCTCGAACTTCCAGTAATACCCCTGCCTTCCCCCGCCTCGCTTTCACCATTTCCCATTCCCATTTTCCTCTCTCACCTTATTTCCTTACCAGCTTATCACCTTCCTCAGGTGCTCCTCCCACTTTTCTTTTTTCCATGACCTTCTGTCCTCTCCTATCAGATTCCCCCTTCTTCAGTCCTGTATCCCTTTCACCAATCAACTTACCAGGTCTTCACTTCACCCCCTCCCCCTTTCACCTATCACCTTGTGGTTCTTCCTCCCCTCCCTCCACTTTCTTAATCTGACTCCTCATCTTTTTTTTTCCAGTCCTGATTAAGGGTCCCAGCCCAAAATATCAATTGTACTCTTTTCTATAGATGCTGCCTGGCCTGCTGAGTTCCTCCAGCATTTTATGAGTGTTTCCCACAAATACCTCTTCATTGTCCTTACTTCTTGAGCCTTTCTCTTTGACTTCTTCTTGCACACAGGTAGGAGGAGGACAGCCAAGTGATCAGATTTTCCAAAATGAGGTCTAAGCATGGAATCATGGTATACCAGTGGTCAAATGTACTGGAACTCTGGTGCTCCAGGTGATATGTTGATGATAATTTATCAGATTGAAGAAAAGAAACAGAGTTAGCATGTTGGTCAGTGACCTTTCATCAGGGAATATGCTAGTGGGATGATTGAAGGGGATATTTGGTACTATGTACATAGATTTTAGAAAGAATCTTGAGGAGACATATTAGCCTATAAGATGAATTTAAAACTGACTCAGCAGTAGAATACAAGGGGGAATGGTTGATGGGAATTGTAATAAGCCTGTTTGCACTGACAGTCCATAGGGATCAAAGTTTGGATTCTTATTTCTATTCTTAAGTATTAATGGCATAGTTGTCACTGCAAAATTATTGACAAAGAATTTTGTGGATGGTATAAAAATTGGCTGTGTAATTAAAAAAAATGAGATAGAAAGCTATAGGTTCCAAGAAAATGCCAAAAGTGGGCAGAAAATTAGAAAGCATATAAAATGCAGTTGTACAAGAAGTACAAGGAAATGTATTGGGGGGAGAAAAAGACAAGAATGCAATGTGAATGGTAGGATATGTAAAAATGTGGAGCAATCGGAGAATCTTGAATTACTGAAGAGAGCAGAATAGGTAGATAAATAGGTGCTTAAAGAAAGCAGGGTGCTTTGCTTTAGCAGGTGATGTATAAAATAAAACAGCAAAGAGATCATGTTCCAACTGTATAAAAGAATGGTTTGGCTACCAGTGGAGTGTGCCGCACAGTTCTGATTGCCACATTTGTTGTCACATTGTATGGAAATTTAAGGCTGTTTTTGCATCAGCGCAGTGTCCATGTTCTGGAAATGTTTCGTTAACCACAGTAGATGGCACATGATTATTAAAGATTAATAAAATGTACAAAAAGGAATTCAGGATATATTCCTTTTTTAGGTGGAACATAGAATATAAGAACAGGGAGGTAATGCTAGAATTGAGAACACCCATCAGGTAGAACACAGTTGAGCAATGTGTATGGTTCTTGCTGCTGTAACAAGAGAGATGTGATTGCACTAGAGAGGTTACAGTGAAGATTTATGAAGATGATGTCTGGATTGGAAAATTTTTCCTGAGAAGAAAGATTAGATAAGAAAGGGCTGTTTATTTTGTATTGAGAGAGGACAGCAGGAAGACAATTGAGGTGAATGAAATCATGAGGATCCTAGAGAGAGTGTAAGTATGAAGAACCTATTTCAAAGTTCAAAGTTCAAAATAAATGTATTATCAAAGTACATATATGTAACCATATACAAGCCTGAGATGCATTTCTTGTGGCATACTCAGTGAATCCAATAACCATAATAGACTCAATGGAAGACTGCATCCAACAGGTGTACAACTAGTGCACAAGAGACAACAAACTGCAAATATAGAAAGAGATAATGATGATAAATACATAAATAATAAATATCAGTATTGGAGATGAAGAGCCCTTGAAAGTAAGTCCATAATTTGTGCAAACAGTCCAGAGATGGGGCAAGTGAAGTTGAGTTATTTCTTCTTAACTGTTCCTGAACCTGGTTGTTTGAATCCTGAGGCTCCTGTACCTTCTTCCTGATAGTAGCAGCAAAAAGAGAGCATGACCTGAGCAGTGGGGGTCCATGATGATGGATACTGCTTTCCTGTGACAGTGTTCTGTGTAGATGTGCTCACTGGTGGGGAGGGCTTTATCAGTGAAAAACTGGACTGTATCCACTACTTTTTGTAGGATATTTCATTCAAGATCATTGGTGTTTCCACGTGATGCAGCCAGTCAATATACTCTCCACCACATGATTGTACTTATGTGCTGGGCCCAGAATAGGTTCTCTGAAATTATAATACTGAGGAATTTAAAGTTGCTGATCTTCCCTCATTGAGGACTGGCTCATGGACCTCTGGTTTCCTCCTCCTGAAGTCAGTAAAAATCTCCTTGGTCTTGCTGACATTGAGTAAGAGGTTAACGTTATGCACAACTCAGCCAAATTTTCAATCTCCTTCCTGGATCCATCACTACCTTTAACTTGGCCAACAACAGTGGTTTCTTTATGATCCTTATTAGAAGCCCTAAACTCTGTGAACCCCTCTCAAACCTTTAACTTCCATTCTCTCTCCTAGTCTTCCTCAAAATCAGTTCTGTGACTATATCTTTGATTTCATGCATCCTCCAACTTATTTTTTAGCGCAATGCCTGGAGTCTGTTCTGCTTTGGACAATTTATTAAACTAAATGTCCCACATAATGCAATGGTGTTGCTGTGAATAATAGCAGCAATAACAGCTTCTGTACAATGTAGCCCATTGGGATTGTTACAAAGTAACACAGCAAAACTTGCCAAGGCACATCAGGGGAGGATGATCAAACAGCATAGGCTTTAATCATTATTGTTGGAAAAAGTCAATGTATCTCCAATGCGTAAGGAAAGCATTTCCATCGTCCAACATCCATTGTCACTCACCAAAATACAAAAAGCAGTATTGAAAGTGAAGAAACATTTAAATACACAAACTTTTATCTTTAAAGTTGGCCAATATTAAGATATAAGTAAATAAATGGCAAATTCATAATTTCTGTTCTTCATCATTTCCTCACTCATTAAAAAGCTCAATTCCCCTGGGACATGCGTAAATAAATGTAAAGCACTAATATTTTAAATATATGTAATTTTTGTGATCTGCTAAGAGAAATTATACACTTAAGGTGACTAATATTCTGTATATATGAATATTTGATTTGGATAATTTTATGTTCCGTTTAAGTAAATAAACCTAACATTTAATGGAGTTGACAATTCTCTCTTTGGTGGTTTTAGCTCATTTGTGATTTAGCTGCAAAATGAATTTGATGCCATATTTGCACATAGCAAAAATAATGCCATTGTCTTTGAAAGTGCAAAAATACCTATTTAAAAAGACTAGACACATACAGTACAGCAACACCCAGAGATTGGTTTGGACTGCTTCTCCAATTTCTATCACCAGTCTTGTTTCTGGCACCCCTGCTCTTTTCCTGGATATTTTGTCTCTATCCCAGAAGGCAAACTGTCTACTGATATCTACTGTAACATTACTGATTCTCACAGTTTCTTCCACCCTTTCCTTACCCTGTCTCTGAGTTTTTCTGTTTCTGCTCCATCTTTTTTACTTCTTTTCTCAAACTTCTGAAATGTATTCTTTATTCAGCAAATGTGGCTTCCCCTCTGCTGTAGTTGATGGAGCCCTCTCATTCACTTCCCCTATGTCCCACATACCAGCTCTCACTGCCTCCTCTGCCCAGACAGTAGAGGCAGAGTTCTCTTGGTCCTTAACTTTCACCCCACTAACTTTCTCATTCAGTATTTCTTGTATCGCTACAGCCAGCTCCAACATGATCCTGCCGTGAGCCACATCTTTTTTCTTCCCCCTCTTCCTGCTTTCCACAGAGCCCACTCTCTGCATGGCTCCCTAGTCCACTCATTCCTTCTCACCAACCCTTCCCGCTGCCTGGCGTTTGCTCCTGCAGCCATTAGAAACACAACATCTGTTCCTATAACTTGACACTCACCACCAACCAGGAGCCAAAAAACATCCCTCTAGGAGCAATGTTCCCTCTAATTTGTAATGACAAGTGTGTGTAAAAATCTTGTGCTGTGCAATTTTTTTTGTTCAGTGACAACAACACGTGTGCACTGAATAATTTCTTCAATAAAAACAGTGCAAATAAGTCCGTTCTAAAATCTGCAGACAAATCATAACAAACTCCAAATTGTCAAAAGCATCTCCATCAGAAACTGGAAAAGAAATGTAATTGTGTACGATGATGAACTATATTTAACATGTCAACAAGCCTGCTAGAGAGTGACAACCTTTTGTATGCACTTTAAATTCCTTTGTGCGCTAGTAGCAAAAGGTGTCTTTGTGCACACATGCGCATGCCTTAAGGCTGATTTATACTTGTGCGTCGCATCTACACTGTAGGTACCGTGTACCCTACGCCGTAGGGTGATGTGCACCTCCCCAGAAAAGTAACACACGCATCGTGGCAACACAGGCCACAACAACTGTGATTGGTCTTTTTGGTAGCATTGCATTTCCTCCCATGCATTTCCGGTTGCTTCTTCTCCACCATGTCTGTACATTGATGCAAAATAGATGAACAGAATCATCAAATCTACCTGCTGACGTGCGAAAATGTTTGAAATGCATTTCCTCGTCCATGTCTCTCATGAAGAAACTCAACACAGTGGCATAGAAACCCCACCGCCAACTAGCGTTTTGGCGCACACCAATGCATGCTCGCTATGGCGTAGAGCGCCGCAGAAGTGAAAATCAGGAGGTCGGTGTAGGCTGCAGCATAGCCTGTACACTCAAGTACAAATCAGCCTTTAGAAGGAACATTGTCTAGGAGTGACAGAGATTCGCAGATTTATTTCTTTATTTAGAGATACAGTTCGGAACAGCCCTTCCAGCTCAACGAACTGCAACGCCCAGCAACCCCCCTAGTTAACAGCCTAACTGTAGGACAATTCACAATGACAAATTAACCTACTAACCAGTACATCTTTGGAAAGTGGGAGGAAACTGGAGCACCCAGAGGAAACCCACACATTCCCAGCAAGGATGTACAAGCACCTTATAGACGTTATCAGAATTGACCTCTGAACTCCAATGCCCCAAGCAGTAATGCACTAACCACTACACTACCAGGGTGCTCCAAATAGTGGCGTACCTCTTCCAATCTGGTCTATTGCATTCAGCACTCATGATTGAACTCCACCAAATGTCAGGGTTATTTCCTTAAACTCCAACGTAAAATGAATCTAAATTATGGATGTTGCCGAGACCTTGGGGCTTGAGTTACAGATTGAGTAGGTTAAGTCTTTATTCCCTGGAGCATAGCAAAATGAAAGGTATACAGAATTATGAGAGGTATAAATAGGGTGGGTGCGAGCAGCCATCAGGTTGGGTGAAACTAGAATGAGCGGTCATAGGTTTAGGGTGAAAGTTGTAACATTTAAAAGGGAATCTGAGGGGTGACTACCTCACTCAGAGGGTGGTGCACGTGTGGAATGGGCTATCGGCGGAGGTGGTGGGTGCAGGTTCAATTGTAACATTTAAATGAAGTTTGAATAGGTACATAGATGAGAGAAGTTTTGAGGACTATGATCTGGATGCAAATAGATGTGACTAGCCAGAAAACCAGGCTGGAATGGATGGGCTGAAGGTCTGGTTTCTAAGTTGCACTGCACTACAATTCTAAATCAAATATTCATATGGATATTACTCATATTCAATATATAATTTTTCATAGTGGATCATAAAAGTCATATGTTTAAAATAATAGCTTTAAATTTATTTTATTCATGAAGCAGAGGAGTTAAACTTGCTAATCAGTGAGGAAATGATGGAGAACATAAATTATAGAACTCCCATGCACAGTTTGCACTGGTTGTCTTGATCTTTTAGTTGTGTGTCAGTTCCATTCTCCTTTCTGTTCCCATGCCAACTGTTGTCCTTGGCCGTTCAACTGTCATGAAGAGGACAAACACAAAATAGAAGAACAGCATTTGTGGGCTTCAGATCAATTCGATATTCCATTCTCTACGTTCCTTTCTTCTTCCCATCAAACCATCCAGGGTCTCTTATCCCACTTTCACATTTTGCATCCCCACCAACTGCCCACGTTGTCTCGAGTCATTATCCTCCCTCACCCGGCTTCATTTGTCCATTCCCACATACATAGATAACTTTTTTTTCTCCTGCTTCTTCACTATCCCCTCCCCTACCTGATTCCATCTGCCCACCATCTCCTCTTATTTGGTTCCATTTATCACCTACCAACCTCTGTCCCAAACCTACCACCTTCCCTTCCCCACCTGCACCCATCTACCCATCAACACTCCCTCATCTGGTTCCACCAATCACCTTCTGACTTCTGTCTCTCAACTCTCTACACTGGATTTTTTCCTTTTACATCCTCAACCTGAAATGTTAACCATCCTTCTCCCTCCACAGATCCTACTTGATCCGTTGAGTTCCTCCAGCAGTTTATCTTTTGCTATATATTAACTGAGTATGGGAAGCTGAGAACTAAGTTCAGATGATACCTAACTTGTTCAGTATTTCTAGCATTTTCAGTTTATAAATTTGGAATGAATTTTGAAATAATCCCACAACCAAAGAAAAGGATAAAAAAACACTTGGAATAAAATAACATACTTTTTAAGTGTCTTTCTGTGGGGGATTTTTGCTGTTTTCATGACATAGTTACATTCTTGAAGTTAATCAAATTTGAGACTTTGAAACAAAACTAGACTTTCAGAGTTTCAAAGTTTGTTTTGATTCTGACTAATCATAAAACTATTCATCCTTGTATCCCCTTGTTATCTGAATCAACAGTCTATGGGATATTACGTCAATTTCTCAAGAACCTTTGTTATGCAATGATACATCTTTGTCATTGTGGTCTCTTTTAATTTATATGTAGCTTTTTTTACGTATTTTCTCTGTGATGTTTTGATTGTTTAAGGATTGTGAAATGAACGCTATTAAAGCTATGAAGCTATTATCTAACCTGTAATGGAATTCTCAACTTGAGGAGTCACTTGTATTAAGTGCTAACTTTGGGGAAAAAATCAAAACTACTTGTAATTAAAAATATCTTTTGATATTCCAGGTTCATAGTCAGATAATCAGTTTCCAGTTCAAATTCAAGTTAAGTTTATTGTCATTCGACTGTGTATGTATATACCACTAAATAAACATTGTTCCTCTGGACCAAAGTGTATAACACAGTATGTGGTATATAGCTCACACACATAACACATAAAGTAATATTACTACAAACAAGTCAACAAATAATAAGGTGCATATACCATATAAGTTTTAAAAAATGCAGTTTAATATTACTGGTGCTTCTTACAGTATGTTATGATACCTGGGTGGTGACAGGGAGATCACTGTTTTTATGGCCGGGGGTGGGGAAAAAGCTGTTTCCCATCCTAACAGTTCTTGTCTTAATGCTACAGTACCTCCTTCCTGGTGATAGGGGGTCAAAGAGATAGTGGGATGGATGAGAGGGATCATTGACAATTCTAAGGGTCCTGTGTGTGCAGTACTCCTGATAAATGGGTGGAGGAGAGACCACAATGATCCTCTCAGCTGTCCTTGCAATATTTTGTATGAACTTGCAGTCAGATGCTTGCAATTCCCATGCCAGATGGTGATGCAGCTGTTCAAGACACTCTCAATAGTGCTCCTGTAAAAATTGGTTAAAATGAGAGAGGAGGGAGCCTCACCTGCCTCGGTTTCCTCAGGAAGTGGAGACGCTGCAGCGTTTTCTTGACCAAAGAGGTGGTGTTGAGGGACGTGGTGCGATCATCCATTTTGTGCGCTTCCAGAAACTTGGTGCTCCGAATTTCTCCATCGAGGAGCCACGTGTGTGCAGTGAGGAGTGTATCTTCCTGAAGTCCACAATCATCTCTTTGGTCTTGTCCATGATGAGGCTTAAGCTGTTTTGCTCACACCATTCCACCAGTTGCTGTACCTCTTCTTTGTACACCATCTCGTTGTTGCTGTTGATGAGGTCAAGTCACTGGTGTGTCACCAGCAAACTTGATGATTCAGTTTGAACTGGATCTAACAATGCAGTCATGCGTCAGCAGCGTCAACATCAGTGGGCTGAGCACACAGCCCTAGAGAGCCCCAGTGCTCAGTGTGGTGGAGATAGAGATGATTCTCTCAACATGGACTCTCTGTGGCCACTTTGTCCAGGATCCAGTTACAGAGAGACATCAAACGAGGACAGGTTACACATTAGCTTCTGAGGGATAATCTTATTAGACACCGAGCTGAAATCAATAAACAGCATTCTGGCATGTGAGGCGTCATTTTCCAGGTGGGACAGGATGGTGTGGAGGTCAAAGGGCTGGCATCATCAGTGGACCAACTTGAGCGATAAAGCAAACGGGAAAGGGTCTAATGTAGCAGGAAAATGTGATTTAACGCAATCCATATTCAGCCGCTCAAAACACTTCATTATCGTTCAGGTCTGTGCCACTGGACAGTAGTCGCTGAGACAGGTTACTGTGACGCTCTTAGACTCCACCTTGAAGCCTGAGGGGACAGTGGACTGTTCCAGTGAGATGTTGAAGAGTCTGTTAGCACCTTTGTTAACTGGACTGCACAGTTCCTCAGCATCCAAACATGCATGTTATCGGACCATGCAACTTTACGTGAGTTGAGCCTGGCTAGGGTCTTCATCACATCAGCTGAGGCCAGACAGAGTGTCTTCCTCAGTGGCACATCATTCTGTGCATCAAACTGAACATAAAAGACATTCAGTCTATCAGGAAGAGAAGCATCTCTGCCACTGATGCGCAGGGTGGACTTGCAGTCCTTATGGACTGAATGCCCTGCCACGTTATATGTACCTAGAGACCCTTTTTATAATCATTAAGTTGATGCTGGAGCATGATTAGGTGTTATAAAATATTGATTTTATTTTACATTTAAATTAGAAAATTCCTTGTTAGTGACATTTTTCTGCTGCTCTTGCTTTGTTCGGTTTTAGATGAATTTTATGCAATACTTTCTTTGTGGCGTCGATGATTTCATCAAGTACTCCCAATGGGAAGATAATATAAAATCAGTACAGTCCAGAATCCCCTTTCCCTCCCCATCAATATGATTTAAATGTACAATTTGAAATGAGCGTCACCACCACCACAGCAATGTGACATTTTTATTTCCCATACTATCAAATAATAATGAGTGAAAATGATAGATAGCTTTATATGATTCTCCTGTATGTACTGGGAACTGAAATCTTGTTGGAATCAGAGGGAAGAAATGTTTGTCTCAGCAAACCAAGGTTACTCGGTTAATTTCAAGTGAAGGCAGGAGAGGTTAAAAGGTAACAGTGTAATATTAGACCATCCAATCTTTCTTTTGCTCGTTATTATGAGCCACCAGATAGAAGTCTTTCAAAGGTTTGACCTCTGGTTAAATTTAACCCCACAATAGTTCACAGACGTTGTGCTGATTTTTCTGTATCACTGTTAATCAGTTCCGAATGGTTGAGCATAAATGCTAACTTTGACAGAATGGTAATGTGCAAATAGCACTCAATGGTCAAGAGCCGGTGTTTTTTGCATGACTGTTTACAGAACCAGATGCAGTTTAAATGCTGAAGGACAACACATTGGAAATGAGCGGGAAGTGAAATTTCAAGCAATGGACATTAAGGATGTGCCTTAATAGCATGAACAATGATTCTGAAAGGATCACAAAGCGACACCTTCTGTTGGCAGCCTTTTTCAAGTGCTAGGAAGTTAACAATCAAAGGCAAGCATGAAAGAACATGGTAATTGAATGCCCGGGACGTAAACATAGTTTTTTGGGAAGGAACAGAGGAGCCTTACATGTGGTCCATTCTGAGCATTATGTATATAAATCTGCATATGGTATGGCAAGAAACAGGTGCAGTCTGGCTGACCAATAATGTCATAGTCCAGTGCATCATATTAGCAGTGGGTAGTTGTTCAAAAGTTGTGTGTAACTTTGTGCTTACAACGACCTTGTTGAGGTAGCTACCTGTTGGATGTAACAGTGACTTCAAAATATTTTTATTGACTTCTTGACTGTAGATCATCAGGTTTTTTGGATAATCATCCTTCTGTGGCCAGTTTCATTTATACCATGCAACAGATGTTATGTTAGGGTAGGGTTACTTCTGAAAAGCCATTCAGCAGAATAGGCCTTCATACTGTATATGTATCTGCTACTTCGGCTGTTTTCACAACTACCTGGAGAACTGAGTCTCAAAATGTACTAATAGGCAGACAATTATCTTTGCTTACTGCTTGGTGAGACTCCTCCTCATCCCAGCACCCAGAAAAAGGGATTCATTTGTATGTGCTGAGGTTCAAGAACTTGTTTACCAGTAGAAACATGTATAAAAGGATTGCAGGAAAGGCTATTTCAGCAGTCTAAAAACTGGATTTATACAATAGTCCTAAAATCTCCACATAAGCCCTTTAAACATGACACTCAATAGCGATAGATGCCTATTCAAATAGAAGTGATTGAAATCAGCATGCATCAAGTCTAAAGTAAGAGCTGTACTTTCACATTATTTGATGTGCACAAAGAGGATTGAAGTTTTAACAATACAGATTTTTTTTAGTTATCATTTCCTTGGCTATAAAGGTCTTTGAAATTCACATACCAATGAGTTTAAACTGTATAGTCTGAGGGAAATGGTCCTTTTTCCAAGTTGCCCAACAAATTGCCATTTAGCCTGAAACTAAATTACCAGCTAATCCTCTACTCCCTTTAATCCTTAACTTGTCTTTACTGACAGACACCTGAATCTCTGTTGTGTACAAAAATCTAAAGTTATAATGCAAATCTGAAGTCTGTGTTTTGACTCTTCCTGAGTCCTACATATCAAAGCAGTGAGTAGTTGTACAAATGCTAGGCTTCCTTAACATTTTTGTTTTTCTTGAGCAAAGAGCACTTTCAAATGTTATTCACAAAAATACTAAAGAATTAAAGATTAATTGGCTGGGTGGTGAATGAATTGCAGCCACTTCAGTGTAAAATGTGACAAGGGTGGCTGAATGAAAAGATATGGAATGTCTGCGATGTCTGAATGTTTGAATTCACCTCCCTGACATAACAACCCAATCATCTGACAACTCTTTTGCTTTGTACACAGTCTCCTTGAAAAAGAATCTCCACGAACAAGCCAAAGAAACATTGCAAAGACACTTTGTGTCCTTGTGTGACAAGAATTCCTTAACATCAGACTAGACACTGTAATCTGGACCCATTGAACTGGAGACTGGAATGTGTTCTTTTTAATTAATTTTAAATGATGAACAGGGATTGAGAAGATTGTTGTACTGTAATCTGAACCTGATAACATTGAGGTAAAACTATTAACTTCACAGCATTATATTTCTGTTGTGTATTTTATTTATAGATCTGGTCCTAATATATGCTGACCAACTGAAATATACTCTTAATGTAATTTCTGTGCTATCAGCCACACTAGTCAATATACTCAGACCATTTCAAAGACCTTTCCCCAACTCCATATCTTTTTTTCCCAGACTGAAGACTACTTTTGGACTTTGTAGTAATATCAAATTGTGGCAGAAGAGATTTTCCCACAGTGATGAGTGTCAAATGAAAGGAGAATCATCTGCTTCCTTGAATTCTTAAGCAAGTAAGTATATGATTAATGGTTGTGTATAAGGCCCTCCTCCGTTGGTCGGGGTAGACCATAGACATTGTGTCCGAGCTGTTTATGTTGTTGCCGTCAGTCAATATGCAGGCCAGGGCAGTACAATATGGAGAGCAAGCTGTTGCCCTTGCAGCAGGCTCCTCCTCTCCACAATGTTGATGAATCTAAAGGAGTAGTAGAGACCAATATAGTTTGGCACCTGTAGCATCGCAGGAGTTCCTGGTCAGTGTAGATCTCAATGTAGGGCTGCCTTTGGGGCTCCAGATCCGGACTTTTCCTTGGGGTTTACTCCCGAAGCCTTCCCCGTGAGTGGGTATAGCTACAAGGCAGTGTTAGTTTGAAATCAGTGTTTCCCTTCTCCTAGATAAGCTGCCAACCATAGCTGACGAGCCTCATCTGCTCAGAAATAAAAAAATAAAAATAAGCATAAGGTCAGCCATTAAATACAAATGAAGCTATGTTTCACCTGCATGTTCATATTTCGCTTTGGAGTTTGATCCCTATATATTATGACTGCAATGACACAACAAAGCTTCATTCTGTACAGTAAATCATAAAATAGGTAACATTAAATTTGCACAAAATGTTTCAAGTCAAGTTTCCTGGTTAAGAAAAAAATACATTTAATCCAAATTTGCCCGTATCCTTGCTACACATAACTCTAATTTATGTAGTATATTAGATTACATGGTAACAGATGTGATGAGTGCAATAGGGAGGTCCTCTGCTTCAGTAGGGACAGACCATGAAATTGTGGAGCTAACTCTCACATGATGATGTTTCCTGAAATCTTAGCTATGATTAAGGGTTGGCTCTCTTTAAATTCATAAGTATTGAGTTTTAAATAAAAAAGCAATTTATGCCAATTGAGGAAAGGCAATGTCTGAGCTCTGGACTTAGATGAAGCAATAGTTGCTGCTACAATTATAAACTCAGCTGCGAGGACTCCAATTTCAAACATATACTTCTATTTTTTCCAGTATCAGTTAAAGAAGTGAACCATTTTCATATAATGTATCAAAGAATTAAGCTTCAATGCATCAAAAAAGTGTAAACCTTACTAGTAAAAGAAATTGACCAGTATCTCATAAGATAACAGCATTAACTCAGACTGACTCATAGACCTATAAGTGCTGGGTAAGTGAGAGTAACTTCAAGACTTCAATATATTGCATAACAAAAAGATGAAATTCTGAGGTTTTAAACAATACGTATACCCTTCTCTGTACTCTGCTTCTATGGGCATGACAATTAGATTGCGGTTTTCTAGCTGAGAGGAGCATGGCCAAGGTAAGGTGCTTTTTTACTTGCGTGTGTTTGTAATTATGTTTTGATTATACATGAGTGTTGCTTATGTGATTTTACCTTTTCAATAATTTGTAATACTTCTATGTAGTAGTTCATTTCAGTTCTAATAGTTTTTGAAAAACTTGACAGCATTGACACATGGTAAAACTAGATGCGTGGCTATCTATCAATTTTTTTTCTCTGTGTTGACAGTGTTTTTAGAGTTCATTTAACATTTCCAACATCTATCATGATTACTGTTTTTGATTTTCACTTCTGAGTCGATCTCATTGTTTTGGTATTCATTAGAAAATTACATACACTCAGAGGCCACTTTATTAGGGACTCACTATACCTAATAAAGAAGCCACTGAGGTTACGTTTGTAGACTTCTACTGCTGTAGCCTATCCACTTCAAGGTCCGATGTGTTGTGCATTCAGAGAGACTCTTCTGCACACTACTAGCTCATGGTTATTTCAGTTACTGTCGCCTTCCAGTCAGCTTGAACCAGCCTGGCCATTCCCCTCTGACCTCCCTCGTTTTTGCCCACAGAATTGCCATCACTGGATGTTCAGTCTTTTTTTCTGTAACCATTCTCTGTAAACTTTAGAGACTGCTGCATGTAAAAATCCCAGGAGATCAGCAGTTTCTGAGATACTCAAATCATCCCTTCTGGTACCATCAATCAGTTAGATCACATTTCTTTCCAATTCTGATGTTTGGTCTGAACAACAAATGAACCTCTTGACGATGTATGCATTCTTCTATCCACTGAGTTGCTGCCACGTAATTGGCTGATTACATATTTGCATTAATGAGCAGGTGTACATGTGTACCTAATAAAATGGCCTCAGAGTGTACATGTGTGTTGAATTGTCTAGATGAACCTATGTAACGTCAATTCTTTACCTTCTATGACATGACCATTATGATTTAGGTGCTGCCTACTCTGGGTACAGATAAACTAAAATTAACTTTTATGGGATCATTACTAATATATTCAGATTTATTCCCCTTTGTTTCCTGTGATTCTCCTGTTAATCTGAAATACCAATAAAATTTATTTATTGACATATACAGTATGTTTAATTATGAAAAAGTCCACTTTTTCCTTAAATCCATTATCAAAGAGTAATTGACTTGAACAGCAGGACATTTTCTAAAGTATTAAGCCAGTATTTTTTCTTGTATTCAAAAAATGATTATAGAGCAATTATCTCTTTTCTCATGAGCTGAACTATGCTGGGCGAGAGATTTCAGAAATTCAGTCCACATTTTACTTAATTATCAAAGTCTGCAATTGCACAGTGATTGTTCAGAGAGTAAAGGTGAAAGGAAAAGTGATGTTGCCATTTACAAGCATAACCAATGCTTTGTATCAACCACTTAACTGGTTACTGAACAAAGAATGTATTACCCTGCACAATAATAAATAGATGTCTACTTTATTGCTAAGTAGCCTCTTTATAAGACTGCTTACAAGCGTAATAATGAAAAAGCAATGTTTAATTTAAAAATGGTAATACTTCACTTTTAGTGTTGGTGATTCTTTCAACTACATGCCTAATAATTCCTTATTGCAAACTTTAAAGTGGGTCTTGTTGCTGGTGAGTAACTTGCTTTAAATGCTGCACTGCCACATTATAGAAATGATAGGCATCAATGGGCTTCTTCTCTCTTTTCCATTTTCTGTTCTCTCAATTGCAATGCAATCTAGGGTAAGCTAAGGCCACTTAATAAATTTATAGAGGAGGGCAATTGGAGGGCCTTCACGCACTTTGATACACAGTAGCCTGGAAGTTGCTGGAAACTGTTGGTAGTTCTGATATTTACCCATGAGAAATGTCAGGAGGTTTGTGACTATTGGCTATACTCCAGGGAAGACCTCTGTATGGAGGTCAGTTATGCATAAAACATCCTGAATATCCTAGCAGACATTTATGCTTGCTGAATCTGCAAAAGGTTTGACTGGACTTTGAAGAAAAAGACCAGAGTTGATAGTCCTTGCTGACAATCAACAATGGTGCACCTCAAGGATGCGTGCTTAGCCCACTGCTCAACTTCCTCTACACCCATGACTGTGTGGCTAGGAACAGTTCAAATGCCATCTATAAATTTGTGATGACACAACCATTGTTGGCAAATTTTCAGATCGTGAGGAAGAGGTATACAGGAGTGAGATAGATCAGCTGGTTAAGTGGTGTCAAAACAGTACCTTTGCACTGAGAAAACATGCACCAGTCCTCATCGTCAGTGAGCAATTTCAAGTTCCTAGATATCAACATCTTTGAAGATCTATCCTGGACCCAATATATTGATGTAATTAAAAAGATTGCATGACAGCAGCTATATTTCGTGAGAAAAATGAGTAGAATTGGTATGCCACCAAAGACTCATGCAAATTTCTCCAGATGTACTGTGAAGAGCATTCTAACTGGTTGCATCATCATTTGGTATAGTAGGGCCATAACACATGATTGGGAAAAGCTGCAAACTCAGTCAGCTTTATCATGAGCACTGGCCTCCCCAGCATCAAGGACATCTTCAAAACCCGAAGGCCCAATAAGGCGGCATTCATCATGAAGGACCCCCATTAAACAAGAAATGCCCTCTACTCAGGCTGCCATCAAGGAAGAAGTACAAGGGTCTGAAGACACACATTCAACATTTTAGGAACACCTTCTTCCCAACCGCCATATTTCTGAATGGACAACTCATATACACTACCTTACTTCTTTTTTTCTTTGTGTTTGGCCTACTTATTATATATATTATTGTAATTTGTAGTTTTTTAATATTATGTATTGCAATGTACTGCTGCAAACCAATATATTTCATGACACCATCAACCTTTGCTTTAAATATACCCAATGAGATGGCCAACACAACTGTCTGTAGCAATGAATTCCACAGATTCACTGCCCTCTGGTGAAAGAAATCCCTCTTCATATCTGTTATCAAGGGATGTCCTTCTATGCTGAGGCTATGCCCTTTGATCCTAGATTTCCCGATTTTAGGAAACATCCTCTCCACATCCACTCTATCTATGCCTTTCATTATTCAATAGCTTTCAATGAGATCTCCCCTCATTCTCTGAACTCCAGTGAGTACAGGCCCAAAGCCATCAAACTCATCCCATATGTTAACCCTTTCATTTCCATGATCATTCTCATGAACCTCCTCTGGACCTTCTCCATTGGTAGCATATTCTTTTTCAGAGAAGGGGCCCTAAACTGCTCACAATACTCCAAGTTCTGTCTGTTCAATGCATTATAAAGCCTCAGCATTACATCCTTGCTTTTATATTCTAGTCCTCTCAAAATGAATGCTAACATTGCATACTCCATCCTCACCACCGACTCAACTTGCAAGTTTAACTTTAGGGAATCTTGCATGAGGACTTCCAAGACCCTTTGCACCTCTAATTTCTGAATTTTCTCCCCATTTGGAATATTGTCTATGCCTTTATTCCTTCTGCCACAGTGCATGACCATACACTTCCCAACACTATATTACATCTCCACTTCTTTGCCCTTTCTCTTAATCTGTTCAATTCCTTCTGCAGACTCCCTAGGTCCCTAACACCACTCACCCCTCCTCCTATCTTTGAATCATTCGCAAACTTGGTCACAAAGCTATTAATTCTGTCATCCAAATCATTGAAATATAACATGAAGAAAGCAGTCCCAATACTGACCGCTGCAGACCACTAGTCACTGGCAGCCACCTAGAAAAGACCACCTTTATTCCCACTCTTTGCCTCCTGCCAGGAAGGCAATCTTCTATCCATTCTAATATGTTTCCTGTTATACCATGGGCTCTTACCTTGTTAAGCAGCCTCATGTGTAGCACCTTGTCAAAGGTTTTCTGAAAATCCAAGTATACAATGTCTACTGCCTATCCTCTGTCTATCCCGCTTGCTATTTCCTCCAAGAATTCCAACAAAATTGTCAGGCAAAGTTCCTCTTAAGGAAACCATGCTGGCTTTGACCTATTTCATCATGTGCCTCCAAGAATCGCGAAGCCTCATCTTTAATAATGGACTCCAACATCTTCCAAACTACTGAAGTCAGGTTAACTGAGCTATAATTTCCTGTCTTTTGCCTCCCCTTTCCTAAGCAGTTGAATGACATTTGAAATTTTCCAGTCCTATGGAAATGTTCCAGAATTTAATGATTCTTGAAAGATCACTCCCAATGCCACCACAATCTCTTCAGTAACCTCATTCACAAACCTGGTGTGTAATCCATCTGGCCCTGATGAATTATCTACCTTCATAACTTTCAGATTCCCAAGCATCTTCACCTTCTACCTTCTCATCTGCACCCTGACACTTTTGAATTTCTGGCATACTGCTGGTGTCTTCCACAATGACAAATGATGCAAAATACTAAATAGGTTCACCCACCCTTTGATATTTCTGCAGCATTATTTTCCAGCTGCCCAATATCCACTCTTGCCTTTCTTTGACCTTTATATATCAGAAAGAACTTTTGGTATTTTCTTTTGTATTATTGGCTATATTTACATTTATATTTCATCCTTTCTCTCCTTATTGCTTTTTATTTGCCTTTTGGTTTTTTCAAACTTCCCAATTCTATAACATCCCACAAATTTTTTGATATATTATATGTCTTCTTGTTTACTGTCTTTGACTTCCCTTGCCAGCCTTGGTTGCCTCACCCTCCCATTAGAATACTTACTCTGTGGGATGCAGGGTATGATCAGTTACAATCAAAATCTTGACACTTGTCAAAGCACAGGAGCATGGCTTTGCTGTTGGGTAATTTTTCCTGCAATAGTTTCAGCATTTCATTCCCTTTTGTGGTGCATCACGTAATGCTATTGTGCTGCACAAGGTTCTAACCAGTGAGTAAGGTGCACAATGGGAGATCCACAAAAAATTAATCCTGATGAAATGAAGGTGACTTGCCAGTGCCAGATCTTTCCCATTGTATCTTCTGTGCAGTGGCTGCTCCTCACCCTATTACTGAAAATCTTGATGCATTGAAATAGAGTCAATAATCATACTGTATAGACCATCTTTAGATATTTCTGAATTGGAAATTTTATACCATTTGGAACAATGGGGACGTGTGAATATAAATGGCTGAAAAATTGAAGAATTGGGCCTCTTACATATGAAATTAGAAATATACAAAACCATAAGTACAAATGATTCTGCAGATGTTGGAAATCTTGAGCAAAACATGCACATAAAATGCTGAAGGAACTCAGCAAGTCAGGCAGCATCTATGGAGGGAAATTAACTGTCAATATTTTGGGCTGAGAGCCTTCATCAGCCTTGGAAAGGAACTGGGCAAAATCCAAAATTTTGGGAGCAGAAAAAGTACAAGCTGGCAGGTGAAAGGTGAGGTGTGTCAGTGAAGGAGAACTTGAGATAAGGTGCTGGGAGGGGATAGATGGAAGAAGTAAAGGGCTGAAGAAGAATGAATCTAAAAGAAGAGGACAGGGGACCATGGAACAAAGGGCATTATGAAGGGAACCAGAGGGAGATGATGGGCAGATGAGGGTAACCAGAATGTGGAATGGAAAAAGAGAGAAGTGGAAAGGAGGGAAAATTACTAGAAGTCAAAGAAATTGATGTTGAACAATTTGGAAACCGAATGCAATTTTCCATCAATCACTAAATGCCCATAACACTCTGCCTTAAAATGACTGATGTTATTGACTTCAAGTAACTATATACTTCAAGCAATCATTGTCTTGGTTCATGCAGAGAATCTACCCATTTATCTTTTCTCTTCCTTCCAAAATCTTTGTTGTTGCTTTTGGATCTATTCTCTGGGCACTCTTGCCCATCTCTGCACTGTGCCACTAATATGTCATTTGTTTCATCTTTTGAGTCCTTCTAGTACAAATTCAACTTTAAAAGGAATAGAATTTATTGATGCAAGAATCCCTTTCCTGACAGCCTCAGGTATTTCATAAATTTTCAAAAAAAAAGCATGTTTTGAAGTTTTTTTTTCTTCTGTTAACTGTTCTATCTGTATTCAAGTCATATGACAAAATGGCTTTGGTAATCATGTTCATGGTAAAATATGACTTTTTAGCAAAGGAAAAATCACAATCTAAAACAGAATGCCATTATTTTTTGGCTCAGAAATACCCATATAAAGCAGTAACACTACTGCCTTTTGGAGACACCTTGATAAAATCAGGCATCTGTGTCTATATGCTTACATTAAGGTAAATCAGGTCTCAGCATGGCCTGAGCTATGGCCCCTAATAATGCCCTAACAGTACAAAAGATCATTTAAAATACATCTAGTTTTAAACAGCAGTGTGTTGATCGGCCATTATTCCAGCTAAAGGGTGCTTACAGCTAACATTTATCCACACCGTAATGTGAACTCCTGATCGCTTCAACCTTTTTTTATCAGTTGCACTCCCTCCCGTTTGATTCCTTTTCCACCAATCATCAGCTACCCAGCCTATTCTGCATATCTTTCTGAGACTTACCAAAGAGTCATTGCCTGTTATGCAGTACCCTAAAATCGAATTGTTTTTACAAAACACCTTCTCAGCAAGTGATCCTGGCATTGAGAGTCTAGGGTGCAGGAAGTATTCTTTGTTCCTCAGTAGGTTTAACTTTCTCTGCATTTATCTTCCACCTTATAGCCGTGTGAGGAAAGTCAATTGCCATCCACAGCCCTTGGTGAGGACTTGTTGGCATTCAATGAATTATGAAAACTAAAAATTAATTTTTTGGAAAGAAGATGAAAGCGAAAGAACGAATGTGTTATATTTTGATTTCTAGAATATGTGTAAGTGTTATAGGGTCAAAGTTCAAAGCTCAAAGTAAAATTTATTATCAGAGTACATACATATCATCACATAGAACCCTGAGATTTTTTTCTCCTGTAGCGAGGAGAGGCTTACAAACTATAGACCAATTGCATTAACTTCACAGCTAGGTAAACTTATGGAATGAATAACTGATAGGCTTACATACTTTCCAGAAAAAAGAAGTCTTACTTCTTCCTACCAAAGCGGTTTTCGTAAAGGAAGAACTATAGTAGATTCAATACTTAGCTTGGAATCTGAAATTAGGAAGGCTCAAATAAAGAAATGGTCCTGGCGGTATTCTTTGACATAGAAAAGGCATATGATATGCTCTGGAAAGAGGGAATGTTAATTAAATTGAGAGAATTAGAGGTGGAAGGGAAATTATATAACTGGGTTCTAGACTTTCTTTTGGGTTGAACAATTCAAGTCAAGGTGGAAGAAAAGTACTCCAGGATATATTTGGTTGAAAACGGAATGCCGCAAGGTAGTGTCTGCAATCCATTACTATTTACCATAATGATAGATGACATATTTGCGCAAGTTGAACATAGTATGGGGAAATCCTTATATGCAGATGATGGGACTTTGTGGGTGAGGGGAAGAAATTTAATTTATACACAAAGGAAAATGCAATATGCAATAAATAAAGTGGAGGAGTGGGCTAATAAATGGGGTTTCAAATTGTCTATAAGTAAGTCACAAGTGATATGTTTCTCAAGAAATCACAAACCAGCTTCTGTGAAAAATTATATGAACAAAAATTAGAGCAGGTAAAGGTAATTCGGTTCCTTGGTTTGTTATTTGTTGAGAAACTTACATGGAAAAAGCAAATCGAGAAAATTACAAACAAATGTAAAAAAATAAACAACGTATTGAGGTGTCTTGCTGGGCAGGATTGGGGTGCGAGCAGGATATCGCTATTAAATATTTATCAAGCTCTAATGAGGGCTACATTGAATTATGGATGTAGAGCATACATGTCAGCTGCAGAAAGTAATTTAAAAATGCTGGATGTTGAGCAAGCTCAGGCCCTCAGGATATGTAGTGGTGCATTCAGAACATCACCTGCATCATCTCTTCAAGTTGAAGTGGGGGAAATGCCATTAAGACTTAGAAGAATAAAGCTAATGCTACATTACTGGGTTAACATCATGGGGCATAACTACTCACATCCAGCTAAAACTATTTTAAACGACTGCTGGGAACATAATAATTCAAATTATAATAGCTTTGGATGGGTCGGGGATGCAGCAGCACAAAAATATGGTCTACACGAAATGGAATACAGCCCTACAGTTCCATTATCCAATGTTCCTCCATGGCTCTTTACAATGGATATAAACCTGCAACAACTTTTAAAAAAGAAGTCTAACTGTGGAATCAAACTGATAGTACAAGAATATATAGACCTGCATTTTAGAAACAAACTTGTAACGACCCTAGTTCTGGAAGCACAGGTATTGTAGTCTACATTCCTCATTGTAAAACTAGTATCAGGAAAAACAACATCAAACCATTTATCAATGTATACAACAGAATTAATGGCAATATTGAGTGTATTATCTTGGATAGAAGAAAACAAGGTCAAACAGGCTGTAATCTGTTCAGAGAGTTTGCCTGCATTAACCTCTATCAAATCAAGAAAATCAGAAAGTAGACAGGACATTTTATTGGAGATTCTATGCAAGATATATAGACTGACCAAAAATGAGGAAAACGTAAGCTTTCTTCGGGTTGCTGCTCATTGTGGTGTGGAGGGTAATAAAAAAGTGGACATTATTGCTAAACAATCACTCACATCATCTATAATAGAGGTCCAGATCCCTCTAAGCAAAGCGGAAGTCAAAAGCATTATAAAAACATGTATTGAGGAGACATGGCAGAAGCACTGGGATGAGAGTGAAACAGGGAGACAAACAAAGGCAAGTCAGACATAGAAGAATATCAAGTGGACATAGAAAGATAGAAGTGATCACCAGTTGTTTAAGAATCGGACACACAAGTCTTACTTACACATTACACAAAATAGGGAAACATCCATCTGGGTTGTGTGAATACTGTAATCAACCAGAAACAGTTGAACATGTATTGATAAAATGTAAGAAGTACCAAAGAGAAAGAGTGATGATGATAAGAGCGCTTAAGATAAACAAGAAAACTGCTGTGGGTATAGACAGAAATCCCACCTCTCCCGGAAATTCCGGGAGTCTCCTGCATATTGATAGCGGCTCCCTGATGCCTGCAAATTATGTACAATATCCCGGCAATCAATTGTTGCTCGCTGCACTGTTTGCAACAGTGACTCTTCTATTGCCCATGGTGGGTTAAATGACTGTAAAAGACAAGTTGAGGTGAATTTAACAGGTGTCATTCGTTCATTAGCATAGCTAACGTTATTTAAATTAGCTGCTAAAGGAGCTACTCTATTGATGTCCAATGTGATGAGGCCAAACACCCTGTAGAATTGCTTAAAGTTGTAACAGAATAAAAAAACGACTCCATGATAATATAAGTACATATTTTAATGTCACATTTTCTGCTTAAGACAATATAATAAGGATAACCTTATGCTTTTATTTCTTTTAGGGATCACAACATATTAGGGAGGCTAAGCACAGGGAAGGCTAATTAAGTACTGGTGCTACCAACCTGAAATGAGTTTTTGCAGGGAGGGATATCTGGTACAGAAGACATTTTAAATGAGATTTCAAGAGAAATACAGACCTGTATCATGAAGTATCTGAAAGACTCTGGTTTATTATATAGAATTTAGGGAATGCCTTCCTCCTGTTTATCAAACGATCCACACTACAATATAGCAGGTGACGGTAATGCACCTTAAAGCTGGTTTACCAGCCGGTCATAAAACAACACAAGACGACGACTGTGGCCATGATGGAACTGGCTGAGGGTAAAAGCCTCTGCAGCCCCTTGCATCTGGTGCATTGGAGACTCCATCCCAGACTGGAATCCAGTCTCCACATTCCCACCATCAGGACAAATCAACCACACTATCTTATTGTTCTGGATGCTTGACTCCCAAATAGTCTTTCCATCAAAATTAAACCGTTCAAAGAAAGCAAGGCCTTCAGCCTGGCTGAGGGGAGCAAACAGCTTCAGAGTGGTTTTCAGTTACTGGTGGTTTTGGAACCAAAATTTTCAAGAAAACTCTGGCCTTTGAAATTGTGAAGTTTAGAGATCACAAGGGGGTGACTGAGGTTCAATCCAAGCATGTGCAAAGCATGTGCTTACTGGGCCGCGAGGAATCGATATGATTTGGTGATATGAAACGATATGAGTTAGCTGCACCTTTCCTCATTCCCTGTAACTCCGACTATTGAACTTGAACAGATGCGAGGTCATCGGTCGCCTAACGGCAGTGATACCCTTACATGGCCGGCGGGAGGTACCATTGCTACTGGCCCGGAGCGCAGACAGATGGGCGCTGCCTCTAAACCTGTTTACCACACCGAATGTTCATGGGGAACCCAGTGCTAAAATATTCGCAGATGACCTAATTCGGGCTCAGGGTTTCGTAAGTAGCAGAACAGCTACCTCGCTGCGATCTACTGAAAGTCATCCCTCGAGCCAAACTTTTGTCGGCCAATAGATCGTACAAGGGGGGGGCGGGTGCGCACCCTGTCGCACTCCTCGCTCGGTCGCTCTCTCCAGAGTGTGACCGCCGCGGCCCCAGCACGGGACCTCCGGCCCTGACCTTGTCCTCTCACCCCACCCAAGGCCAACCACACCTGGCCAAGGCGGCGGGCGGGAGGGAGGCTGTCTAATGAGGCAATGAAGCCCTCAAAACTGCTTCGGTACCTTGAGTTCAAGTACCCTGCACTTAAAGATAAACCCATTGAGTTTTCTGAGCGGAAAAAACGTGAGCAAGCGGGACATAAGCAAGTGCTGAGAGCATCGGAAACTAAATTGTGGAGTAGACTGGATATAAAGAACCTCCTTCGAGTATCGCTGTATTCCGAACAACACACACAAAATGCTGGCGGAACACAGCAGGCCAGGCAGCATTTTGTGTGTGTTGTATATATTTATTAATGCACGCTCCCACTGGTTTCCTTCAACACGGGGGGGGGGGGGGGGGGGGGCTATTACCAGTGACAACTGCGTGTACGGCATTGTTTCGCTGTATATAAAACATCACGTTTCCATTATTGGCATCATCATTATACAAGTGATTTAGCAAACCTACAAAGGTCCGGTCACTAAGTGATCGTGCTTTGCCGAGGAGTTTCTTCTTGTATCGATTTGCTCGGGAATTCACATGGTGGTCACGTGGTTCCGTTCTCCGCCGTGGTCAGCGAGCGCATGCGCAACTTCTTTGTCCCGGTGAGAGAGAAAGTGTTTAGTGATAAGGAGAAAGACGATTGTGAGAGAGAAAAAGTATAGAGACAAGGAGGAAGAAAGATGACCAGTGGGAGAGGAAGGGTATTTCGAGAGAGAACCAAGATTGCAGTGCAAATGGTAGCAACTGAAGAATGCATTGGGATCAAGGCACAGCAGAGCACTGTCAGATCAGTTAAGAGGCTGAGGCAGTGGGTGTGAGTCTCCAGTACACCTGCGCTCCAATGGCTGGGGCAGATAGTGGTCGAGATAAAACAATAGCTGTCACATCTTCATGAGCAGTGATGGAGGGCGCTCAGTAATCGGACTCTGTACACACATACGCACACTCCCCCTCTTCCCCCTTAACATTCTGCTGTCGGGCTGACTGTGGGCACTTCAATAACTTCCCCCAGTATATTCTTGCAATCGGTTGTTTTTTTTTGTTGCCTTCCCGGCACACACTGCAGAATGTTCCATCTCTTTAGTAATTGGGATGTGATAGGGTTGCCAACTGTCCCGTATTAGCCGGGACATCCCGTATATTGGGCTAAATTGCTTTGTCCCATTCGGGACCGCCCTTGTCCTGTATTTCACCCGCTAAGATCGAGCGTTCCTGTGAAATTGTTTGTAAGCCGAAATGGCGTAAAGCGAAGAAGCAATTACTATTAATTCATATGGGAAAATTTTTTGAGCATTCCCAGACCCAAAAAAATAACCTACCAAATAATACATAAACCTAAAATAACACTAACATATTAGTAAAAGCAGTAATGATATGATAAATACACAGCCTATATTAAGTAGAAATAATGTATGTACAGTGTAGTTTCACTTAATAGAATCGGGAAGATTAAGCCAAAACCAATTGATAGAACAAAATTTGCCACGTACACACATGCGCACACAGATGCCCGCGAAAGGCTTCATTGTCATGGTAGTCTTTATTGGGGTAAACACAAGTGTCCCGTATTTAACTGCTACTTTTGTCCCTTATTTGGGAGTGAGAAAGTTGGCAACCCTAGATGTGTAAACTTATATATTGTACCTATACTGTTTATAATGAAGATACTTCTGTTGATTTTGTAATATGCTTGTAAGTACATTGTGGGGTGCATCATATTCTGAATCGTGTTGTCTTGAGGTAACTGTGGGGAATTAGAGATGGGATGTGCTGGAGCCCAGAAGAACATGGTGGGTCACTGTCAGTAGCAGATGGACAGGGAATGTTAGAGAGAGCCAGGAGTTCACACTGGACCAAGTATGAAGCTGTTGTCACATTACCTCGCCGAATAAATATTCCAGCCATTTCTTTCTTTGTGTCAAAATCATGTATGTAACATCCCTGCTGTGGCTGTATCCCATCATGGACCTTCCCACTGATGCCCTGTTGCATCATTGAAGGGCAGGTGACATTTTATAAAATAGGGATGGCTGGTGCCTGGTAGGATGTTTGACTTGACTCCAAATCAGGAGCACTGTTCCCTCTGAGCTGCCGCGTGGCAATTGAAATGCTCCTCTGCACACACACACAAAATGCTGGAGAAACTCAGCAGGCCAGGCAGCATTTCTGGTGAAGTGTAAACAGTCGACGTTTCGGCCGAGACCCTTCATCAGGACTGGGGGAAAAAGTTGAGACATTAAAGCTAGAAGTTGGGGGATTGGGAGGATGGAGAACAAGGTGGTAGGTGACAGGTGAAACCGGGACAGAGGAGGAGGGGTGAAGTAAAGAGTTGGGAAGACGATAGGTGAAAAAGGTAAAGGAGAAGGAGGAATCTGACAGGACAGGGTAGAAGACCATGGAAGAAATGCGGGTGATAGGTAGGGGAGGAGGTTAGGTGAGGGAAGGAAACAGGAATGGGAATGGTGAAGGGGGGTGATTACCAGAAGTTCAATCTTATTGATATCTATCTTGCAGGTTGGTGACCAAAACTGCACATAGTACTCCAACTTTGGCCTCATCAGTGTCTTAGACAATTTCAACGTAACATCTCAACTCCTGTACTCAATACTCTGATTTATGAAGACCAGTTTACCATATTATCATCCAGATTGTTGATATAGATGAAAGACAAAAACGCAACCAGCAATGATGCCTGCAGCACACCAGTAATCACAAGGCTCCAGTCATCTACCATCCATAAACATGCCTGTCCAGGTAGACCCATTGTTTCTGCTTGTTCCTGCCCCACTGAAATTGGATCAACCTCCACTCAGTGTTACCTCCCCTGATCCAGCCCTTCCTTCCGACATCCATGACACTTCACACACTTCTTTTCCCTGGCCCCGATCATCTTATTTTCACTATGGATGTCCAGTCCCTATACACCTCCATTTCCCATTAGGAAGGCCTCAAAGCTCTCCTTTTCTTTCTGGTCACCAGACATAACCAGTTCCCCTCCACCACCTCTCTCCTCTGTCAGACGGAACTGGTCCTCACTCTTAATGATTTCTCTTTCGACTCCCCCCACTTCCTTCAAAGAGGTGTAGCCATGGCTACTCACATGGGTCCCAGCTATGCCTGCCTATTTGTCGACTCTGTGGAACAGTATGTTTCAAGCCTACACTTGTATCCCTGACGAAGGGTCTCGGCCCGAAACGTCGACAGCGCTTCTACCTATAGATACTGCCTGGCCTGCTGCGTTCCACCAGCATTTTGTATGTGTTGTTACTTGTATCACTCCCCAACTTTTCCTTCGCTACATCGACAACTGAATTGGTGCTGCTTCCTGTACACATGTGGAGCTTGTCGACTTAATCAACTTTGCCTCCAACTTCCACCCTGCCCTCAAATTTATCTCCCCTTTCTCGATCTCTCTGTTTCTATCTCTGGAGACTGTTATGAATGAGGAGCAACTCTGATGGGCAGAAGGGTGCAAAGTCGCCCTCCCCTTTTTGAGAATCGCAAAATCGCTACTATTTCGGCTCTGATACCAAGGAAATGAGAGAGATAAACAGCTCATACAAATTTATGAGAGAGAGGCACAGCACAGGTTAGAATGTCTCCTATTGACAAAGAGAGAGATTACTGCTATTGTCTCTTGGAGAAGGAATTGTGTATTGAGTACTGTTCTATTCATTGAAACCCCTCAGGGGGCAACCAGAGTGGTCTGGTTGAGGGATTGCATCATCCCAACCTGATTGACACCTGAGACCCCGTGAGTGAGGATAAAAGTAGGGTCTGGGGAACACCCCTCAGACGCACCAGGAGAGACGTTACGAGACCGGTGGGGGCTTGTGTGTGTGTCCACCCTTGCCTGGGTGACGAGTCCTCCACGGAACGGTCTAGCTAAAGGACGGAGGGGTCATACGTAAATGGCCACAACAGTAACGCATCGAAGGATCAAGATCGTAAAAGGAAAGTCGGCAAGTTAATAGCTGTTACTACTTTTTTTCTCTCTCTCTCTCTCTCTTTCTAACAATTGCAACACAGTGATCAACAACTATCGCAGCCTGCATGAACTGAACTGAACTTTATACTTCCATCGGACAATTCATTATCCCCTAGACAACGATAGAGCTTATTTCTTATTGATTATTATTATACCCGCACTTTTAGGTTTAGTATTGATGACGTATATTATCTGTATATTTGTATTGATATTATTTTTGTGTATTTTTACTAATAAATGCTGTTAAAAATAGTATCATCAGACTTCAACGGATACTCCTATCTTTGCTGGTAAGATACCCAGTTACGGGGTTCGTAACAAGACAGCTGGTCTATCAATGTGTATTATAAACCCACTGATCCTCACAGCTACCTGGACTGTACCACTTCCCACCCTGTTACTTGTAAACACCCCGTTCCCTTCTCTCTGTCTCTGTCGCATCTGCTCTTAGGATGAGGTTTTCCATTCCAGAACGAAGGAGATGTCCTTCTTCAAGAAAGGAGCTTCCCTTCCTCCATCGTCAACACTGCCCTCAAACGCATCTCTTCCACTTCCTGCACGTCTATCCTCACCCCATCCTCCTGCCATATCACCGGGGAAAGGGTTCCCCTTGTGATCACACACCACCCAACCAGACTCCGCATCCAGCACATAATTCTCCGTTATTTCCACCAGCTCCAACAGGATCCCACCACCAAGCAGATGTTTCCCTTCCCCTCCCCCACTTTCTGCTTTCCACAGGGATTGCTCCCTACATGACTCCCTTGTCTATTCGTCCCTTCCCACTGTTCTCCCTCCTGGCACTTATACTTGCAAGCGGAACAAATGCTACATCTGCCCCTACACCTCTTCCCTCAGGAACCCCAAATAGAGACGACACTTCAACCATGAGTCTACCATATCCAGTGCTCCTGGTGTGGCCTCCTTTATATATCGGAGACCTGGCACTGATTGGAACACCACCTCGCTGAGCACCTATGCTCTGTCCACCAGAAAAAGCGGGATCTCAGTGGCCACCCATTTTAATTCCACTTCCCACTCCCATTCCGATATGTCAGTCCATGGCCTCTTCTACTGTCGCAGTGAGGCCACACTCAGGTTGGAGGAGAAACACCTATCTTCCTTCTGGGTAGCCTCCAACCTGATGGCGTGAACGTCGATTTCTGGAACTTCTGGTAATGCCTCCCACCACCCTTTCAGCATTCCCCATTCGCATTTCCCTTTCTCACCTTATCTGCCCATCACCTCCGTCTGAAACTCCTCCCCTTCTCTCTTCCATGGCCTTCTGTCCTCTCCCATCAGATTCCCCCTTCTCCAGTCCTGCATCTCTTGTACCAATCAGCTTCCGAGCTCATTACTTCCCCCACCCCACCTCGGTTTCACCTATCACTTCATGTTTCTTCCTTCCTCCTCCCCCCCCCCCCACCCACCCCACCTTCGTACTCTGACTTCTCATCTTTTTTTCCAGTCCTGAAAATCTTGGCCCAAAAAGTTGACTGTACTCTTTTACATGGATGCTGCCTGGCCTGCCGAGTTCTTCCAGCGCTTTGTATGTGTTGCTTGGATTGCCAGCATTTGCAGATTTTCTCTTGTTTGACATCTACTACCACGGTTTGTCTTCTGCTAAGAGAATGTTGAATCCAATTTACTGCCTCATCCTGAATGCCAAGCAACTGGAAGTTCTGAACCAGGGACTTTGTCAAAGTCCATGTAGACAATGCCCACTGCCTTTCCTTCATCATAAACACACGAGGTTCTGCAGGGGCTGCAAAAGCCGCAGAACACAAAATGCTGGAGGAGCTCAACAGGTCAGGCAGCGTTTATTGAGCGGAATAAACATCTGGTGTTTTGAGCCGAGAGCTGGAAAGGAAGGGGGAAGAAGCCAGTATAAGAAGGTGGGGGGAGGGGAAGCCAGCCAGTGAAACCAGGTGAGGGGAAGCTAAGTTGTTGGGGGAGAAATTTATCCAAGCTTTACAAATGTTGCTTAAGTTATTTGCATTGATATATATGTAAGCTATAAATGACAAACAAAATACTAATCATTACTTAAGTTACCTATCTGCCTACAAAGAGGTTTGAGCATCTTGTTCAGAACACTTTCTTTTCAACATCTTCATGCTTTCCTCGGCAGATCCTACCCCCAATTTACAGCCAACAACAGTCCTTTGAGATCAAATCACCTGAAGTGAAAAGCATTTCTTGAAGTCGTCCGTCAAATACGTTTCATTATATAGTTGAAGGAAAATGTTTTTCTTTAATTGTATTAAAATATATAAAGGTTAAATTGAAAGCAGACTTGGTATGTTTGTGAACTTGATTAAAATTCACAGAAAGTCCACGTCAAACTGATGTGCATCCACTTGCTATTCTCTCAGACATCTCAACTGGATTTCCAGTGCCCAGAATTTGTTGCATAATTGATCCACAATGTTGTGAAGACCATGAATGAGCAGCGTGATCCACAATCCCACATTGCCAGAGCTTTCCCAGTTTTCTTTAGCTCTAATATGTGCTGATGGTTATTTCACCTTCCACCAGCCTCAGTACTAAGAATGCTGTACAAGTTACTCTCTCATAGTCCATGTCTGTCCTCAATGTTGATGTATTAGCATCCCTGAAAACATACTGACCTGTGCTTATATCATTACAACGGAGATCGTTTGGTAATAATAATGCAGGCCTTCTTTTATATTTTCTTTAGTATTTCACCATTGCACTTAACTCGTGTAACATCTCATCCATAATAATTTCCGACATACTTTTCCAGTTTAATGTCTTCTGTTGTTTACATAAGAATAATTATTATTAGTTACTTTGAACTGAGGTAAAATATGCTGTTTACTTTCAGTTCCATTAACTTACTTGTACATGTGTATAAAGTTTGCAGAAACGGTGTGATTGAATAACTTGCATAACTGAAACTTAAATGGATGAATGAAAGCAATGAAGAAGTGTAAAAAGTGTGAGGCTGGAAAATAGGGTGCTTAAAATTTCAAAATCTTTTGAAGGTCTTCCATGGGCATGGTTCCACAGGAATGCATCATACTTTGATGATCAGCTTGTAAAAGGCGGGAATGATCAATGCTTTTGGGGTTCTGCTTTTCAAATTTGTAGAGATGATGTTGATGAAAAGCATCAGTTCTCATGGTACTTTTTGTCCATTCAATGCAAATATCTGTGTTAATTCAGGCTATTTCTGTTTCTCCTGTTCATTGCCTGCAGCGTTTTTGAAAGATCTGATTCCATTGTCCATTTGTTCCTCCGTCCCTCCTCGCTAATCTTCCCTGCTGGCGCATATCTCAACAAGCGACAGAAATGCTACATCTGCCAATACACTTCCTCCCTCATCTCCAGTCAGGGTCTCAAATAGTCCTTCAAGGCGTGGCAACACTTCACCTATGAATTTCTTGGGGTCATCTATTTAGCCGGCACTCCCAATACAGCCTAGTCTACATCGATGAGACGATGTAAATTGGGGGATCACGTTGTCGAGCACCTTCTTTCAGAAGCGGTATTTCGCGGTGGCCAACCATTTTAATTGCTATCCCTAGTTCTATTCTGACACGTTGGTCCATGGCCTCCTCACTTTGCCACAAGGAGACCACTCTCGGTGGAGAAGCAACACTTCATATTCTGTCTAGGTAGTTTCCAAACTGATGTATGAACATTGATTTCTCCTTCTGGTAATTTGTTTCCCTCCCCCTTCTCTCTTCATCTATTCCCTACTCTGGCCTCTTAACTTGTCTCCTCACCTGCTTATCACCACCACTCTTCCCCCTCCTCCTTTCCTTTTCCCATGGTCTGCTCTCCTCTCCTCTCCAATCAGATTCCTTCTTCTCCAGCCCTTCAACTTTCCCACCCACTTGGCTTCCCCTTGTAGCTAGTCCTCCTTCCTCCTCTCTCCATATTTTTATTCTGGCATCTTCTCCCTTTCTTTCCAGTCTCAGGGTCTCAGCCTGAAATGTCGACTGTTTATTCCTTTTTGTAGATAATTGATGGCTGGGTTAGACACAGTGGGCCAAAGGGTCTGTTTTGTGCAGTTGAAATTATGACAATGGGACTGATTTATCCTTAGTTAATAACCAATTTGAATTTTTACCATTTAGTACAGGTTTGCCAATTCTCATTCTGCACATAGAAGAGTAAACCTTGGACATAACAAAGATATCCCCATCCACGGTTGTAACAATTGTCATGGTTATCCCTCGAGGTCAAGGATGATGGTCTTCATTCTGTTGATCTAGTGTCTGTTCCCTTGACTTCCCTTTCTTGAAGTCCACTGCCAATTCCTTGGTCTTTGCTGTGACACCACTCAATCAGCTGATTTTTCACACTTCTGCACACTTAAGTTGTTCAAATTCTGAAAGTTTTGATTAATGTCCTTCATTTAATGATGAAATGAAAAGACCTATGTCAATTCAAAATGATGATCATATTGGCTTCTGCTGGATCAAGATTTTTAGGAGAGAACATTCGGATGCCTTTGGGAATAAGATTAAATAAATGTTTACTTACTATAATAACACACCTCCATGAGTGCTGTAAATTAGTCACCCTCCAGTATAGGAATTATCAGTTTTTCCCCATTAACGATGTGCTGGACTTTATTGTCAATATTGCATTATCAGTCACTACATATTCATGAGGGCAATGTAACCAAGGCATATATAATCAACACTGTAACTTTACAAATACCATTGACTGCTGGCTGTTATAAGGAATCTCATTTATTTCTTGTTATCTTTAACAGAGAAGGTACTTAAAAATTTGCCAGAATTGATTCTGAAACAATAGTTTAAATATTAGTTGTGAACTGAACTGCATTGAATTACTTAGTTTCAGGAAGAGTTCATTCAAAAAGTAGAAGACTTTCTGCAAGGTTTGGACCTGACGAGAGTGACCAGACGAGACTGTCTCAGAGAACGACTAAAGGTGACGAAATGTACAATTTAAACCTAAAAGTCATGGAAACAACTTATTATATAAATATTAGATGATTACTTCTGTATCATTTTAACAGATTTGAAAGTCATTTATTGGAAAAGCTTGTTATTTGTCATAGAACATTAACCTTAAAATGGCATCCAGAGAAGTTGATTTCAGGCTGGGATCTAAAACCCCTGTATACATAGGATTTGTTGAGGAGACACGCAAATGGATGATATTGTCCAACTGATTCAGATCATTACATTTCGTACATCAATTTCCTTATGGGTTACTTCATGCTGCTGTAACACTGACACTTTATTTCCCCCTAACATCCGCTCCTGTCACTGGGTAATGACTTTTACTTTGGTCTAGCTGATGCATTGTTATTTCTGGACAGAGGAGTAGGCTTTCCTCCTGTGCCTTGGTAGCTTCAGTGAAATATGCCTGAGTTATCTGAGATTGTAACTAGAATTTTACATTACAGGCTTACGATTTAAATCCAGTTTCCTTCCGAAAATAGTAACTCCAATAAGGAAATAAAAACCTTATTCGCCAGATTTTTAATGAATTTTGATAATTTTGTGTATGTAAACTACTATTGCAATTTACAGACAAGTGAAAATCTGCAGATGCTGGAAATCCTCAGCCTGAACAATCGACAGTTCTCTTTCCCATCGATGCTGCCTGGCCTGCTGAGTTCCTCCAGCATTTTGTGTGCGTTACCACTGCTATTCATTTTACTTTTAAATTAGTCCTGGATTTTTTGATAAATAATTATTTTTTGTAATCTGTTCATTTCATGTTGGTGTGGGCTAGAATTACATATAGGCCAGGCTGGAGAAAAAATAGTAAGTTCCTCTACTAAAAGTTATGATGAAACATGAAATGAAAACTGTTAGGCAGCATCTGTGGAAAGAGATGTAATTAATGTTTCTGGTGGAAGGAACATGTTGTGTTTCTGTAGGGATCTGATACTACATGTTTTATTGCATATTGCCCCTCGGGTTCACCTTTAAATCTTACCCCCTTCACATTAAAATTAGTTTCATACTCCCATACCCTGGAGAAAAGGATATGACTGTTTACCTTATCTATTCCACTCATGATGTATATGCTTCTAAAAGGTAACTCTGTAGTGTCCCATGCTGCGTCTTTAAAAAAAAAGACTAGCTTATTCAGTCTTTAACATCTATAATGTAAACACATTGAAAATTCTACTTGATTCATATTTGAATCTGGGTTTGGTGTTACCATACAAGGCTCAATCAATGCACTAATCACTGCTCTGTTAGAAAGAGTTGATTTGGCAACTGTTGCAAGTTGTAAGTATCCTCACAGGTAACATGACATATGAATGCATATGTCTGCCCTTATTATATTCTCTATTTGACCATGTAATATGCATCATGCAAGAAATTTATGACTGAATAACACATAAATATACAATATTAATATTTTGTACCTTCAGTGTGATCTTTCACCTTTTTAATAATTTAATGTCATAATATAGCTTAGTTATCTGAATCAAATTCCCTTTTCCCTTAAACTTATTGCTTCTGGCAGGCAATGGATGGTTAATACTATATTAACAATGGTGTTAATCTGGGTAAGATAAATGAGAACATCTCTAGAGAGGCAGCAATGATCTTCAGTTGAGGGCATTAAAGTTTTTTCTAGAATTATCTGGGTGCAGTATAAATTCTGATAGCATGCAGATTGGTAGGTGTTCTGTTGTTGAATTATAACAATGGTGAATTTACATTCAGGTTTTGTATAAATTCTTACTTTTCATATATAGAGCAGAAAAATATCAGATGTAGTTTATCAGTACTTACTGGTTTCAATATTCCAATAGATTTCCCAGGAGACTGCGATTAATGAGAGGGCAGGTATGGAACAAAGAACAGAAGACCTGAGGCTTCCGTGCATACAGTAATGGTGATTTTTTTTTTAAGCTATACAGTAATGGTGATTTTTTAAGCCATATAGCAATGTTGATTTTTTAAGATTTAATACTGCAATTAGAAATTTTAAACCTATTTGGTATTGTCAAGATAAAATGACTGTTACATTCTTTGGACTGTAGTTAGCTATACAGATGAGAGTAATCATGTAATGTGTACTACACAACCGAAATACAGTTTAGTTTCTGTGTAAATGTAAATACTAGTTATTATACATTGATTTGTGCAAAAGAACTTTAAACCCTTTTTCGACCTTAGCTGATCTAGTGTAGACCAATCGTTTTAGTGGGGGAGTGTCATGAGATCTTGCATTATGAAATATAGTTTCATAGTAAATTGATGTAACATGGTATTTGCTCACTTGTATTGTTGTCTGCACCTACTGTCAGCACCTTACTGTCAGTCAGTCTTATTGTAGACCTAATCCTTCTCAGCTGGAAAAGGAACGAAAAAATCTGAAAGACAGAGTAACATCCCTGGAGGAAGACGGTGATGAATTGGCCAGAGAGTCAGATAGTTTAGACCAATCATTTTAGTGGGGGAGTGTCTCGAGATCTTGCATTATGAAATATAGTTTCATAGCAAATTGATGTAACACTGTATTTGCTCACTTGTATTGATTGTTGTCTGCACCTGCTGTAAACTCCTTACTATCAGTCAGTCTTATTGTGGACCTAATTCTTCTCAGCTGGAAAAGGAAAGAAAGTATCTCAAAGATGAGTAACATCCCTGGAGGAAGGTGAAATATTGGCCAGAAAGTCATCTGAATATTTGTGCGGACTGAGAGCAAAAAGCAACCAAATCAGGTGAAATTACTTTTCTTTAGAAAACTACCTTTTCCTGATCTCTTCTACAGAGAGCTCGTGGACATCTTTGTCAGTGAGGTGACACGGGTCGGTGCTGGGACCATTTCTTTTTTTGCTGTTTATCAATAATTTAGATAAAGGAAGAGATGGTTTTGCTGCCAAGTTTGCAGATGATACGAAGATTGGTGGAGGGGCAGGTAGTGTTGAGGAAATAGGCAAGCTACAGAAGGACTTAGATTAGAAGAATGGGCAAGAAAGTGGCAAATGAAATAATACAATGTTGGAAAATGCATGGTCATGCACTTTGGTAGTAAAAATAAATGTACAGACTATTTTCTAAATGGGGTGAAAATCCAAAAATTTGAGATGCAAAGGGATTTGGGAGCCCTTGTACAGAACATCATGAAGGTTAACTTGCGAGTAGAGTCATTGACATTTGCCTTCCTCCTCCTGCAGGTAGAGGAAGACAAATGCAATGTTAGCATTCATTTCTAGAGGTTTAGAATACAAGAGCAGGGATGTGATGCTGAGGCTTTATAAGGTAGTGGTGAGGCCTCACCTTGAGTATTGTGTACAGTTTTGGGTTCCTCATCTAAGAAAAGATGTGCTGGCATTGGAGAGTGTTCAGAGGAGGTTCACAAGGATGATTCTGGGAATGAAAGAGTTATCATATGCGTAATGTTTGATAGCTCTGGGTCTGTACTCACTGAAATTTAGGGTGAGGAGGGATCTCATTAATACCTTCTGAATGTTAGAAGACCTAGACAAGTGTCAGAGTGCAGAGGAGATGTACAAGGATGTTGCCTGGATTGGGGAGCATACCTTATGAGAATAGGTTGAGTGAACTTGGCTTTTTCTCCTTGGAGCGACGGAGGATGAGAGGTGACCTGATAGAGGTGTACAAGATAATGAGAGACATTGATCATGTGGATAGTCAGAGGCTTTTCCCCAGGGCTGAAATGGTTAGCATGAGAGGGCATAGTGTTAAGGTAGGTACAGAGGAGATATCAGATAATTTTTTTAACGCAGAGAGTGGTAAGCTTGTGGAACGGGCTGCCAGCGGTGGTGGTGGAGGCAGAAACGATAGGGTCTTTTAAGAGACTCCTGGATGGCTACATGGAGCTTAGAAAAATAAAGGGCTATGGGTAACACCTAGGTAGTTCTAAGTTTGGGACTTATTATATTTTATTATATTGGTATTGACTGAATATTACCTTAACATCTATCAATTCTGCATAAGGAAATTTAAATTCACGTTAGCTTTTTTTTAAAAAAAGGAGAATCAAGATTGCTTTGAAATTTGTCAAATATTTATAGGGAAGTGAAACAGCAATGTACTAATGCTTTCAATAACTATAATGATATTAATATGAAATGTGATGTTGTAGATCATTATTGAAGCAAGCAGATAATCTTGCTGAATCCCAAAGATGCCTCTCAAAATCTGCTGATCTACAAGCTGCAGAGGATGAAAACGTTCAACAGAGTGAAAAGATTGATCATGCCAAATGTTTCCTTAATTTTAAACAAGAACAGCAAATAGTTAATATAATTTTTGTACATCTGTGTAAGACCTTTTTCTTAACTATATAACCATATAACAATTACAGCACGGAAACAGGCCATCTCAGCCCTTCTAGTCCGTGCCGAACGCTTACTCACACCTAGTCCCACCGACCTGCACTCAGCCCATAACCCTCCATTCCTTTCCTGTCCATATACCTATCCAATTTTTTAAAAATGACACTATTGAACCTGCCTGTACCACTTCTACTGGAAGCTTGTTCCACACAGCTACCACTCTCTAAGTAAAGAAGTTCCCCCTCGTGTTACCCCAAAACTTTTGCCCCCTAACTCTCAACTCATGTCCTCTTGTTCGAATCTCCCCTACTCTGAATGGAAAAAGCCTATCCACGTCAACTCTATCTATCCCCCCTCATAATTTTAAATACCTCTATCAAGTCCCCCCTCAACTTTCTATGCTCCAAACAATAAAGACCTAACTTGTTCAACCTTTCTCTGTAACTTAGGTGCTGAAACCCAGGTAACACTCTAGTAAATCTCCTCTGTACTCTCTCTATTTTGTTGACATCTTTCCTATAATTCGGTGACCAGAACTGTACACAATACTCCAAATTTGGCCTCACCAATGCCTTGTACAATTTTAACATTACATCCCAACTCCTATACTCAATGCTCTGGTATATAAAGGCCAGCATACCAAAAGCTTTCTTCACCACCCTATCCACATGAGATTCCACCTTCAGGGAACTATGCACAATTATTCCTAGATCACTCTGTTATACTGCATTCATCAACGCCCTACCATTTACCATGTATGTCCTATTTTGATTAGTCCTACCAAAATGTAGCACCTCACACTTATCAGCACTGAACTCCATCTGCCATCTTTCAGCCCACTCCTCTAACTGGCCTAAATCTCTCTGTAAGCTTTGAAAACATACTTCATTATCCACAACGCCACCTATCTTAGTATCATTTGCATACTTACTAATCCAATTTACCACCCCATCATCCAGATTATTAATGTATATGACAAACAACATTGGACCCAGTACAGATCCCTGAGGCACACCTCTAGTCACTGGCCTCCAACCTGACAAACAGTTATCCACCACTATTCTCTGGCATCTCCCATCCAGCCACTGTTGAATCTATTTTACTACTTCAATATTAATACCTAATGATTGAACCTTCCTAACTAATCTTCCGTGTGGAACCTTGTCAAAGGCCTTACTGAAGTCCATATAGACAACATCCACTGCTTTACCCTTGTCAACTTTCCTAGTAACTTCTTCAAAAAATTCAATAAGATTTGTCAAACATGACCTTCCATGCACAATTCCATGTTGACTGTTCCTAATCAGATCCTGTCTATCCAGATAATTATATATACCATCTCTAAGAATACTTTCCATTAATTTACCCACCACTGACGTCAAACTTGATAATTGCTAGGTTTACCCTTAGAACCCTTTTTAAACAATGGAACCACATGAGCAATATGCCAATCCTCCGGCACCATCCCCATTTCTAATGACATTTGAAATATTTCTGTCAGAGCTCCTGCTATTTCTACACTAAATTCCCTTAAGGTCCTAGGGAAAATTGTGTCTGGACCTAGAGACTTAACCACTTTTATATTCTTTAAAAGCGCCAGTACTTCCTCTTCTTTAATCATCATAGTTTCCATAACTACCCTACTTGTTTCCCTTACTTTACACAATTCAATATGCTTCTCCTTAGTGAATACCAAAGAAAAGAAATTGTTCAAAATCTCCCCCATCTCTTTTGGCTCCACACATAACTGTCCACTCTGATTCTCTAAGGGACCGATTTTATCGCTCACTATCCTTTTGCTATTAATGTAACTGTAGAAACCCTTTGGATTTATTTTCACCTTAGTTGCCAAAGCAACCTCATACCTTCTTTTGGCTTTTCCAATTTCTTTCTTAAGATTCTTTTTACATTCTTTATATTCCTCGAGCACCTCATTTACTCCATGCTGCCTATATTTATTGTAGATCTCTCTCTTTTTCCAAACTGTTTCCAATATCCCTTGAAAACCATGGCTCTCTCAAACTTTTAACCTTTCCTTTCAACCTAAGAGGAACATACAGATTCTGTACCCTCAAAATTTCACCTATAAATGACCTCCATTTCTCTATTACATCCTTCCCATAAAACAAATTGTCCCAATCCACTCCTAAATCCTTTCACATCTCCTCAAAGTTAGCCTTTCTCCAATCAAAAATCTGAACCCTGCATCCTGTCCTATCCTTCTCCATAATTATATTGAAACTAATGCCATTGTGATCACTGGACCCGAAGTACACCCCAACACATACCTCCATCACATGACCTATCTCATTCCCTAACAGGAGATCCAACACTGTCCCTTCTCTAGTTGGTACCTCTATGTATTGCTGCAAAAAACCATCATGCACACATTTTACAAACTCCAAATCATCCAGCCCTTTTACAGAATGGGCTTCCCAGTCTATGTGTGGAAAATTAAAATCTCCCAAAATCACAAACTTGTTCTAACTACAAATATCTGCTATCTCCTTACAAATTTGCTTCTCCATTTCTCGCTCCCCATTAGGTGGTCTATAACACACACCTATAAGTGTTACTACACCTTTCCTATTCCTCAATTCCACCCAAATAGGCTCCCTAGACAAGCTCTCTAATCTATCCTGCCAAAGCACCGCTGTAATATTTTCTCTGACAAGCAATGCAACACCTCCCCTCTTGACCCTCCGATTCTATCACACCTGAAGCAACGAAATCCAGAAATATTTAATTGCCAATCACACCCCTCCTGCAACCATGTTTCACTAATAGCTACAATATCATATTTCCAGGTATCAATCCATGCTCTAAGCTCATCTACCTTTCTTACAATGCTCCTAGCATTAAAATAAATGCATTTAAGAAATTCTCCACCTCTTACTCTCTGTTTATCCCTAGCAGTGCAAACAACTTTACTATCTTCTTTTTCTTCCTTCTCTCCTACATCTTCGGTCTGAGTGCTCCCCTTCTCTATCACCTGCCTACCCTCCCTCACACATTGTCTACAAGCTTTCTCTATTTGTGAACTAACCTCCTCTCTCCTAGACTCTTCAATTTGATTCCCACCCCCCAACCATTCTAGTTTAAAGACTCCCCTGTAGCCTTAGCAAATCTCCCCGCCAGGATATTGGTCCCCCTAGGATTCAAGTGCAACCCGTCCTTTTTGTACAGGTCACACCTGCATCAAAAGAGGTCCCAATGATCCAAAAACTTGAATCCCTGTCCCTTGCTCCAATCCCTCAGCCATGCATTTATCCTCCACCTCATTCCATTCCTACTCTCACTGTCGCGTGGCACAAGCAGTAATCCCAAGATTACTACCTTTGCGGTCCTTCTTCTCAACTCCCTTCCTAACTTCCTATATTCTCCTTTCAGGACCTCTTCCCTTTTCCTGCCTGTGTCATTGGTACCTATATGTAGCACAACCTCTGGCTCCTCACCCTCCCACTTCACGGTATCTTGGACGCGATCAGAAACATCCCAGACCCTGGCACCAGGGAGGCAAACTATCATCCGGGTCTCCTGACTGTGTCCACAGAATTGCCTGTCTGACCCCCTAACTATCGAGTCCCCTATTACTACTGCCTTCCTTTTCCTTTCCCTACCCTTCTGAGCTACAGGGTCAGACTCTGTGCCAGAGGCACGGCTGCTGTTGCTTCCCCCAGGTAGGCTGTTCCCCCCCCAACAGTACTCAAACAGGAGTACTTATTGTCAAGGGGTACAGCCACTAGGGTACTCTCTAGTACCTGACTCTTCCCCTTCCCCCTCCTAACCGTGACCCACTTGTCTGCTGCCCGTGGCCCCAGTGTGACCACCTGCCTGTAACTCCTCTCTATCATCTACTCACTCTCCCTGACCAGATGAAGATCATCGAGCTGCAGCTCGGCGCACCTGGCGCAGATATGGACGTCCGGGAGGCTAGAAGACTCCAGGACCTCCCACATCTGACACCGAGAACAACAAGCTGCCCTCATACTCATACTTCCCCCTTTCCTCAAATAACAGGAAAAATTGAAAACTAAACCTACCTTGCCTCGCCCGCTTCTGCCTAAGCCCGTTGAGTCAAAGCCCTATAGCCTTCACTCTGCTCCCGGCTCACTCTGTCCTTTGTCATGTATGGATGCAAAAAATTGAGATAAAGCCATCAGTCTTATCCATGCATGCCTTTCACACACCATTGAGGTTGTGTAACTGTTCGTTCATCCTTCTGAATTTTAGCTCAAGCAATTTTATCCACTATGTTGATTAAGCAATCATTGTGTCCAATAGGAGCCTTGTCATTGAGGATCATCAGGGTTGTGAGGAACAGCTTATTAACTTAATATACACCTTTATGTGGCAATTAATAACCAGTAATCAGGATACTTTTAGCTCCATTTCTGCCTAAATGGGAGGGTAGTACTTTCTTCCTATGTAGCCACCACCTGCTAATTTCAGACTGGAAATCAGTTATTTGCATTCTTAATGAGTCAGCTATTCACTGGGCAAAGTCATCTGCTTTTTCTTTACTGATTATATTCACCACTATTGCATTTAAAGTTTTTGCTTTTATCAACAATAATGAACAGAGGATTAAAAAACAATCTGTTTTGCAAATGGGATGAGTTTAGATTAGCCTAATGGTCTATGTGAACGTGATGAGCTGAAGTCCTGTCCCTATTCAAACCTTAGAAAGAATTTAAGAAAGATGTTAAATATGTACATAAATATATATTGTATAATTATTAATTATAGTCATGATCTTGGAAAATATCAGATTTTTGATTTTAACTCTGCCTGATACTAATTGAACATCACACAAAGAAAAATATCCTGAATAGAGATAGATAGATAGATAGATAGATAGATACTTTATTCATCCCCATGGGGAAATTCAACTTTTTTTCCAATGTCCCATACACTTGCTGTAGCAAAACTAATTACATACAATACTTAACTCAGTAAAAAAAAAATATGATATGCATCTAAATCACCGTCTCAAAAAGCATTAATAGCTTTTAAAAAGTTCTTAAGTCCTGGAGGTAGAATTGTAAAGCCTAATGGCATTGGGGAGTATTGACCTCTTCATCCTGTCTGAGGAGCATTGCATCGATAGTAACCTGTCACTGAAACTGCTTCTCTGTCTCTGGATGGTGCTATGTAGAGGATGTTCAGAGTTTTCCATAATTGACCGTAGCCTACTCAGCGCCCTTCGCTCAGCTACCGATGTTAAACTCTCCAGTCCTTTGCCCACGACAGAGCCCGCCTTCCTTACCAGCTTATTAAGACGTGAGGCGTCCCTCTTCTTAATGCTTCCTCCCCAACACGCCACCACAAAGAAGAGGGCGCTCTCCACAACTGACCTATAGAACATCTTCAGCATCTCACTGCAGACATATTTTTCCTTTTTTCAGGAATATATTTTCCTTTTAACATATGCAATGGGCCAGATTTAATTTGGCATTACGGAGACATGACTGCAGGGCAACAGAAGCTGGGAATTAAATATCCAATATGGTTTGGTGTTTATGAAAGACAGGCAAGAAGGAAGAGGAAATGTTGTGATGCTATTAATAAGAAAAATCAGTGCAAGTAACCTTGGTTTCATAAATCTTGATGTAAAATTTGGATCAAGCTTAAAATAGCAAAGACAAAGTCATTTAAAGTATAAGAGGAGAGTTGGTAGGAAACTCATGTTTGAATGGGTATTTCTTTACTCAGAGAGTGATAGCTGTGTGGAATGAGCTTCCTGTAGAAGTAGTAGAGGCCAGTTCAGTTGTGTCATTTAAGGTAAAATTGGATAGGTATATGGACAGGAAAGGAGTGGAGGGTTATGGGCTGAGTGCGGGTAGGCGGGACTAGGTGAGATTAAGAGTTCGGCACGGACTAGGAGGGCTGGAATGGCCTGTTTCCGTGCTGTGATTGTTATATGGTTATATGGTTATATGGAATGCTGTACTGGAATTCTTTGAGCCTGAGGGGGCTAAAGGCTATATTTTCAAGATAGCTGTAGATTGTGAGGAGGGAGGAGGAAGAGCAGCTGGGCAAGAATTATTTAGATGGAAGTCAATATGCTGAAATGTGAGGTAAACAAGAGAAAACCCGAGTATGTGTTAATGGATGAGAGAGTGGGTAGTGTTATCAGTATGATCTAGATGTGGCAGTTACATGTAATCTTGCCGAGATCATACTTGGAACATTGTGTAGAGTTTTAGTCATCTTACCTCAAAAAAAAAGTACTTCTTACAGAGGGATCATAGTAAGGATTCACTGAGCTAATTCCAGGGCTTGACTGGCTGGATGCAGGAAAGATGATTTCCCTATTTAAGGAATCCAGGAGGCACAGATTCAGAGTAGGTGTAGGTGTATAGGACCAACATGAGGAGCAATTCCTTAACTATGAGAGCAGTGAATCTTTGAAATTCGCTATCTGGAGTACTCTGCAGGCCAAACACAGATCAATAGATTTCTGGGAATTAAGGGAATCCGGGGTAATGGAGATAAATCTGGAAAATGGCACTGAAAAAGATGAGTCTCAATTTTGATGAATGGGGGAACAAATGAGCTCAAAAGGCCCGATGACCTACCTCTAGCTTCTGTTCCTTACATTCTTCTGTACCGTGCTTTGATTGGTACGTTGCCATATCAAAATGATTTTCTAGTAATAAGTGTTATTCTGGGATGTAAATATTTAAAATCTGAAGATGGGCAGAAAGGTTGTGAAAGTGTGCTCTCAGCAGAAGATGTATTTCCTGAATGATTGCAACATTGTCTAAAGAAATATTTGATGAACATCACAATTATTTAAATAAACCTATAGCATACTAAGTAAGGTTCAAAATCTCATCCCAGTAGATGATCTGAGTAGACGTGTTGCTTCACTTCAAGAAGAGCTTAGCTCCGTCTACACCAAAGTCTGTGAACTTGATAAACAAAAGTTTACATGAGCTTGCAGATGACAAGACTAAAACAATTGCTTCTCTGCATGAGAATCTTCACCTAAAAGTTAGTGATTTTAAAAGAGTTACTAAATTATTCATCTATGCTGATCTGGCTACACCTTTTGATATTTCCCAAAGACTGCAAAATTTTTTTTAAGGTCATGCAGAATCTGAAAGTGGGTCTAATTTTATAGTTTGTTTTGTCATTATGAAGTTAAATCTAAAGCATTTGCAGCATAATCTCATTCATCAAGAATGGGAAACTCTTTGAAGCTGGGTAACGGTCATTCTGTTACATTTGCTCATTGAGATTTGCTGCCAAGACAGTTTGCAATCTCTAGCGATTTTCAACTGAGTTTACTGGTAGATGAGTTTTCAATTCCTGACATAAAAAGATATAGTGCAGATGTTACCTGAAGCCTTGATGGAAGGATTTTGGAAAACTCAAAACATGTAGTTAAATACTGGGCAACACACAGCAACCTTGCCTCGCGCCCAAACATCAAATAATAGGGCAAGTATCCAGTAGCTTCATTTCGGGTACAGTTGTAACAGTGAATCAGATGCCCAATATGTTGACTCCATTGGCTCTTTTTGCTAATCTCCAGAGTTCTGAGCATGTCTAGCAGCGTCCGATTAAACCTCTCTGGCTGGGGATCGCCCTACGGATGATAGGGTGTTGTCCTCGATTTCTCAACCCCCAACATACCCAGTAGCTTGTAGATGAGCTTACTTCGTCCCTGGTCACTATGTATCCGCTGGGGAAGACCATAATGCAGAAAATACTTCTCCCATAGCACTTTCGCCACCGTAGTCGCCCTTTAATCCTTGGTGGGGAACGCTTGAGCATACCTGGTGTAGTGGTCTGTGATGACTAAACATTCGCTGTATTGCTGGCATTGGATTCTATGGCCAAGAAATCCATACACACCAGGTCCAACGGCCCCTCACTTTGCAAGTCTGACAACGGAGCAGCCTGAACAGGCAGCGTCTTCCGGCGTATGCAGCAAATGCACGACTTGCAATACTCTTCCAGCTCCGCCTTTGTTCGGGGCCAGTAAAACCAGTCTTTGAGCAATCCATAGGTCTTCTCCACCCCCAAATGTCCAGAATCATCGTGCAGGGACTTCAACACAATCTTCCGACACTTCTCAGGCAGGACCAGCTGCCAACGCCGAGGTTGGTCCGGGGGTGACGTTACCCGATGTAAAACTTGTTTCTTCAACCTCAACTGAGGCCATTCCCTCAGTAACGGAGGCACTGAAGTGTGTTTCGTCTTCTCTGCCCACGCCACATCCCCCTTCTCCACCACGCTCCAAACAATGCCAATGCCCGGGTCATCTCGCTGAGCAGCTGCCACTTCCCCTGGACTGAGTTCCGGCAACTGCTTAAGTCTTCATTGCAGTCAGGTCACATTAAACTGGGGGTCATCAGAAGCCCCCAGTGGGTCCACTGCTGGCTCCGGCCTCCACTTTTCCTCGGCCTTCACGGTGATAGCAAACTGAAACATGGCTTTCACCCCAGGGGCAGGAATGCTCTCCCGCTCCTTGTCTGTTTCCTGTTCCACATGACAAAGCATCCACATCGACATTCCTACTTCCCGGCCGGTACTTCAGGCTGAAATCATATACCGACAAAGCTGCCAACCACCGATGGCCTGTAGCATCCAGTTTCGCCGAAGTCAGGATATAAGTCAGTGGGTTGTTGTCCGTCCTCACCTCAAACTTGGCTCCGGAGAGACAGTCACTCAGCTTATCCACCACCGCCCACTTCAACACCAGGAACTCCAACTTATGGGTGGGATAGTTTCTCTTGGAGGGTGACAAACTCTGGGTGACAAATGCGACAGGTCTCAACCCAGTGCCCTGATCTTGATACAAGATGGCCCCTAATCCCTGTCGGCTGGCGTTGGTGTGTAGTACGTAGGGTAATCGGGGGTCCGCAAAAGCCAGCACCAGTGCCTGGGTCAACAACTCTTTCAGCGATTTAAAAGCCTCCTCACATTTTGCATCCCACCTCTGTCCGAAGGGCTCAGACGGGTTGAGATATTCTCCAACATCCTGTCCTCCTTTTCCTTTCTTCCCCACGGGAGGGTAACCTCGCAGAAGCAGGTTCAAGGGGTGACTCACTTTGGTGTAGCCCTTCACGAATCTCCGATAATAACCACAGAACCTCAAGAACGAGTGCAGAGCCCTCACAGTCCGGGACCTCGGCCACATGGTCACCGCTTCTATCTTAGCCGGGTCTGAAGCTACTCCATCCGCGAGATTATGTGTCCAACATAGCTAACAGACGTCTTGCAGAATTGACACTTTTCCAGGGAGAGTTTTAACCCTTCCTCCTTCAGCCAACTTAGCACCTTCAGTAGCCTCGCTTCGTGTTCCTCCGACATGGCTCCAAACACTGCCAAATCATCCACATACACCAACACTTCAAGCAAATTCACATCCTCCACCATTTTCTCCATGACCCTCTGGAAGGTGGCAGGGGCCTCCGATATGCCCTGGGGCATCCTTTCGAACTGGAAAAACCCCAGAGGGCATATAAATGCCGTCTTCTCTTTGTCGGCCTCACTCATCGGGGTCTGGTAATATCCACTCCTCAAGTCCAGCACACTGAACCACTTCGCTCCACTCAGACAGGCCAGTGCGTCTTCGACCCTTGGGACCGTACACTGGTCAGGGACGATGCGCCGGTTCAAGGTCCTTTGGTTCACACACGTGCGTACCTTTCCGTTCTTTCGGGTCACTACTATTGGGGATGCATAGGGGCTTCGGGACTCAGTGATGATTCCAGCTTCCTTCAACTTGCACAAGTGCTGCCGCACGTCTTCCACATCTGCAGGGGCCAGTCTCTGTGACGCCTCTCTGAACGGGGTGTCCTCAGTCACTCGGATGGTATGGCGAGTGCTCTTGGAGCAACCCACATCAAACTCACCAAGAGGAAAAACATCTTCCAGCTTCAACATCTTCTCCACCAGCCTGCGTTTCCAACCCGGCGGCACAGGAGAGTCCCCAAAGTTAAAGGCCTCAGCGGTCAGCTTTCCTTTGTTTTCCAATCCTTCCCCCTTAGTGGGCCTCACAGGGGCACTAGACATTACCGTCACCGGGAACAAATGTGCCAGCAGCATCCCTCTCTTAAAGGTGATTTCTCTCTCCGTAGTGTTCCTGACACTCACAGCTATCCGCCTCGCCTGTACCACCGAGGGCCTCTGCACTCCGGGCCTCACAGGGGCACTAGACATTACCGTCACTGGGAACAAATGTGCTAGCAGCATCCCTCTCTTAAAGGTGATTTCTCTCTCCGTAGTGTTCCAGACACTCACGGCCATCCGCCTCGCATGTACCACCGAGGGCCTCTGCACTTCGGGCCTCACCAGCACCCCCGCCGGAAATCGTGTCTCCCCCTCGAGGTCTTCCGGGGTGTCCACTGAAAGGACCTCACCATCAGGCATTCCGGGAAATCTGGGGGTTCCCATCACTCTCGCTACTTCCCCAGGCCTTATCATCACAGGCTTCGACTGGGTGCACCACACAGTCCCTCGTTTAAATTCAGTCTCCGGCCCAGGGCGGCGCCGCACTTACTCAAAAGCAGCATGGAACGCTGGGTGCACGGCCCGGGCGCCCAATCAGTTCTCACTCGCCCTCTCCTGGCAGGCCCCCATGAGCCTCTGCACCACAAGGGTGTTGGTCTTCGCCAGAATTGAAGCACCCCCATCTCAGCTGGGTCTGGACAAGCCAGTGCTAATGTCTCCAAAACTTCAGACACGCCCACATTGACTTCTGAAAACTCCAGTTTCACTGACAAATACCCGTCATATGGATAATCCCTGGCACTGACGCCCCAAAACTCCAGTGCACGGAATGGGGTCAATGGCAAATGCTTTAAGTACTGATTTTAAAATGACCAGCGTAGTAGTATGACCTGTGACCCAGTGTCGAGCATGGCTCTAACAGAGATTCCCTGTATCCATAGCGACTCGCTAGAGCGGGGTCCGACTATTCCTTCCGGAATCAAGTCTTTTGCTTTCGAGGGTTCCTTGGTACATTGCTGGGAACGTGTTCCCTTAGAGATACCAGGCTGTTCCCTCACTGGGTCCCCTCTAAGTTTCCCGACACCTCTCCCTCTTGGATACCCGTGGACTCGCCCTCCGTACCCACCCCTCAGTCCTCAGCTCGGCCACCACCTCCTTTATCAGTTGCCGGGTGGAGCCGGCTCCTCTCCCGTCCCCACTGGGGGCTACAACTGAGGATCTCACCCTGCTGACAGAGTCCTCCCGAGGCCTCAACGCGCACTCATCCCCCCCCCCCCCCTCACATCTCTGACCAGTTGAACGAACGTCAGAGGAGGGCGCGTTTTATAAGAATGCCGGAGACTTCCAGCAATGTTGTCCTTGGACTGGGTACTCCGAAATACCGGATCCATCCTGAACTGATCCACCTTTTCATCCCGAATGACCCCCCGGCGCCGCAATCCATTAAGCTATTTCTCTCGCCAAAAAAGGTACACAGAGAGCTTCTCACCCTCCTCCTGATACATGTTTTGAAACTCCCCGAGGAGCTCCCAGTCAACCCAAAAGCACTTTGCAAAGCCTCCATATCGTCCTTCAGAGTGGCCAAAGGCTGGTTAACCTTCACACCTCGCACTACCCCAGCCGCCTCTCCCTGCAAACTTTCCACTAATCTCTGTCACTCATCCTCATCCGAGCACGGCCACTCACTCAACAACTGTGGCGTTTGCTCAACCCATGTCTCATAATCCCCCTCGCCCTGTGGAGGGGGCATTATCCCCAAGAAAACTCATCTTCTGCCCTTCTCACTAAGGAGGTAAGTGCAGAGGCCAACTCAGAGCTCTGGCCTTTCACTGTGGAACGGGAACTGACCAACTTTTCCAAATCTGACCACTCTTTCCCTTCATCCTCCAGCACTGAAAGAATCCGTTCCCTAAGATCTCCTACCCCCTCTGCATGTAACTCTGCTCGCTGAGCTTTGGCCCCTCCCTCCCCGACACTCTGCAGGCGCCACGGCCCCACCTCCCCGGGGACGCCAATCACCTCTGGCAACTCCGCCCCTGTTATGTCCTCACCTGTCTGCACTAACACTATATCCGCACCTGCCTCAAAATCAAAGTTCCACGATACAATCTCCACTTTGCCAAAAGTTTTAACCTCGAAGTAACACTTCACCCGCTACACTAGTCTCCACCCCCTCAACACACATGCATTGCTCTCTGCCACCTTCGCAGCCGCACACCAATGACAAAAAGCAGCAGCCGCCATCCCAACTGTATTTTATTTAAGCAGAGTGGTCACCAGTATCCACAAAATTCAATCCGGGACGAGCACCCCATAAAAGTAACAGCCAGGCTATCGCTCGTGTATGTCTAGGGGAAGATCCGTCCACCCGCCAAACCCGGTCTCCCGTTTGCATGGATGCTGTGTAACGCACACTGATACAAACTCACACTCATAATATCAGACAGCGCACAATGCACATTTACAGAGTACACTATAAATCTTACTAGAACTAGGTAATTAATAGTGATACAATATAAAAAGAGAAGAAAAGGTACCAAAACTTATCAAAGTTCAATCAATTTGTGCACAACCGTTGGAGCTCAATTATCAAAGTCTTCAGTTCACTATTCGATCTTCTCCGACCTCCTCGACCCACCACCTGGGACCAACCTCGATGGTCGACTGGAGCACGTCCAGCATGTCCTTCCTCTTCGGTTCTCCTCCCGGAAATCCTGCGCACTCACTCCAGGTTCCCACACGTACAGATAGAACAACCATTGCTATCATTGGTTAGTTGCTCTGTTATCAATAATTATAACCCAAACATTCCAACTAAACAGAGTATTACCTCATCAGTTACCCACAAAGAAGCCATTTCATTATAATTCTACAGAGAAGTCACTTTATATATACAGTTAACATACAGATAATAATCTGAGAACCCAACACCAGCATTTACACTATTTGTTTAATTCAATTAGAGTAGATGTGTAGAACATTTGCAAAATTTCATGCCTTTTAATGCCTGCATATTAAATCAAATATGTATTTAATTGACTATTACTTGTTTCCAAAGGCAAAGAACGTAAGTGAACTGGAATCAGTTGTTGGTAAGTACTCAGTAGATGTCTTCACAAAATGCTGCTTTTGAAAATATGTATGGTGTGTTTTTATGTCAGTATGTCATTTGGTATCTGAACTTTATTATTTCCTATGTTCATTTACTTTACCACTAGGTATTCGTTGGTCAATGGTCTAATTACATAGTTCCAAATGTGCTGCTAATACCAGGGATAATAATTTAGGCAAACCTGCAACGCGATTGGTAAGAGTCACGAGAATGTCATCCACATACAGACAAATCTTATATTCTATATTTCTTATCAGTACTCCTGTTAAAATCTTGTCTTCTCTAATTGCCTGGGCCAATGTCTCGATAAAAAGAGCGAAAAGCGTGGGGTTTAGGGGGCAACCTTGTCAACATCCCCTTTCAAGAAATATTGTTTTAGATAAATTCCCATTTATTTTAATTCTGTCTGTAGGGGAAGAATATAAAGATTTCAGACATCCAACTACCTGATTATTAAAGTCAAACCTCTTAAGTACCATGTAGAGATATTCCCATCTTATCGAGTCAAAGGCCTTTTCAGCATCAAGGATAAAATACAGATTCCAGGTTATTTTTGTCTCAGATTGTCCTGGGTTTGCCTACCTTTTACAAAACCTGTTTGATCAGTGTCAATTAAATTTTATTATGTTTTCCAATCTTTTTGCTAATATTGATGTAACTTATCTATAATCTACAATCCAATCCTTACCACTTTTAGGAACTTCTGAAATTATTGCTTGATTCCAGGACAATGGAGTCTCCCCTCCTCCAAGAACATAATTAAAACATTTCTTAAGTACAGTATTGGTATTATTATCTCTCTGGAAGTTTTATACCATTCTGTTGGACAGCTATCAGCACCTGAGGTTTTATTTGTTTTTAATGCTGATGTAGCCTTACCTATTTCTTCCTCTGTTATCTCCTGAGTTATTAGTTTATTTTGCTCCGTTCCTACAGATGGTAAATCTAAGGATGTTAAGAAAGTAGATATGTCTGCTAACTCTGCAGCTTTGGGCTGAGCGTATAACATTGTGTAGTACGTTTCAAAAGCTTTTTGAATGTCTTCCAATTTGTGAAACATCTTATTAGTCTGGGGGTCTTTCACTAATATATATATATATATATATATATATATATATATATATATATATATATATATATATATATATATATATATATATATATATATCAGCCTGTTGTTTGCATATTCTCCATGCAAGTAATTTCTTAGATTTGGGTAGATTTGGGACCATTCTCATAGAACTTTTGTTTAACAAACTTAGCTTTCTTCTCAACTTCAGTTTCATAAATGTTATTTAGAATTTGTTTTGTATCCAAAATTTGATTCAAGACATTACTATCATTTTACTCCATATGCTTACTCTCCAAAAATTGTGATTTTTCAATAAGATCCTTGATTTGTTCCTTTTTCTTCAGAGCTGACCACTTTATGAGTTTACTCCTAATAACAGCTTTTGCAGCATCCCACAGAGTGCTGGGGACAATGTTCCATTATCATTATATATATCTTCAATCTCTTTCTTTAGGTATTTTAAACATAGGGGATCATTCAAAAGACTGGCATTAAGTCTCCACAAGGTATCTTTGGGTTTGTTGTCTAAATGTAATGTTAAGTAAACCCCTGCGTGGTCTCTTACCCTCTTACACGTTTTATAATCCTGTGTCTCTCTGAATTAAACATTTAAAAAAATCTATTCTCGAGTACACGGAGTGGGGGTGAGAAAAAACAGGTGAACCGTCTATGAAGTGGATGTAACTCTTTCCATATATCTATCATGCCTATTTCTTTGAGTAGGTTTTTGACATGTAATGTTCCCGGGTTTATCTTTTTTTGTTCTATCTGAGGAGACAAAGGAAGGATGTAATTGAATATTCCAGTACCCCCCACATATCACCACACCCGATGTTTCCATAGCTATCATATTAAAAACCTTCTTAATCAGCTGTTTATCATTTCCTGGTTGTCTGTAAACATTCAGTAGAGTAACTTCTTTATGATCAATAAAACCCTTCACCAGTAAATAACGCCCTTCTTTGTCTGTAATCTGTGAGGAAAACTGGAAATTTACTTTATTTGAGATTAATATTGCAACTTCCCTTGTGTTTCCCCTCTCAGAAGAAGAGTAGTAACAATTTTTAAATCCCATTTTGCATTGCTTTGAAAGGTGAGTTTCTTGCCAAAAATTTTTATCTTGCTTTTCTCTCTTCATTTTAGCTGTAGCCTTACTCCTTTTGGTTGGGTTCTGTAACCCATTCACATTAAGGGTGATGACTCTGTATTCTCGATATGGCATTCCACACCAATAAAAAAGGGTTTATAAAAAATAGTTAGATATCCCTAGATGACCTAAACAAATGAACTTCTGTCTGTACAACAAACTAACACTTAACATATAAACAACAGATATATCATCTGTGACTTCCATCATTGAAGTTTAGTTTAAACTTCTAAGTCGGGGAGGGGGGGAAGACCTTAAACCCGAAGGGGCCCCTCCTAGTGCAGGTTGATGCCTCTGAATAATTGAAATAATGACAGTGCACAAAAATCAAATATCAGCTCTCAGGTTTGTGGTCAGTTATAGTAATAAGAGCTTACAGAGGAAAAATTGTTTATGTTCTATTTTTAAGTTCTCAATAGTAAGTCAATTATAGTTTGGTGTTAGGGTACATATGATTTTATTGACCTAGCCGAAGGATATTTTATCATTATACTTTTGAGAGCTCTCATGCAGCATCTTTGTTGTATCGAAATTCCTTTAGCTTGTCCTGGATGTGTTTCAGACATGTTTCTTGGTCCTGGCGGGATTTTGCACCCGTTGTCTCCCAGGAAAGTTGTCTCAGTTTTGCCGTGGCCATGCCTTCCTCGGGGGCCACGGTTCCGGGACAATCCGGGAAAAGTCCCCTATTCTTCAGGTCTTCCGTCGCCTCCGATGCGTTATTGTAGATGTCTTGTCCCGTGCTAAAAAACACTCAAAGTTTGGCTGGGTAAAGAGTCTGGAACCAGAGCCCCTTTTCTTTAAGCATCTTTCTGATGGTGGAATAAGCCTTTCTTTTCATAAGTATTTTGGTCGGGTAGTCTTGATCAAAAAATGCTCTTTACCCATTGTAATAAATCTTTTGTTTTTTCCAAGCTGAGTGAAGCACCAACTCTTTAATTTTATACTCTTGAAAGTAGATGTCCATGGATCTTGGGTTGGAACCTTGTGGTGGCTTGGCTCCAAAAGATCGATGACAGCGTTGTATGCCAAGGGCGACATCAGGAAGGGACAACTCTGTTTTACTATATTTTTCCAGAAATTCCTCTGTTGTCTCCTTCCACCCCCTCAGAAATTCCATGGATACGTATGTTATTCTGTGTGAACGCGCCTCCAGGTTCGTTAGTCGAGTTTGAATGATCTCCTGAAGTTCCAGTGTGCAGGAAAAAACCTCCCCGGCCTCGGCCTTCCATTCCTCCACTTTTGTCCCCCTTTGCTCCATATCCTCAACTCTGCCCGTTATTTCTTTTAAATCACCAACAATAACGTTCAACTTCTGGTTAATTTCTTCTCTGAAATCCGCCAGTTCCTTCTAGAGAAAACCCAAGGTATCACGCAGTTCTTCCTTCGTGTCCGAACGAGGTGCCTGCATTTCGGCCATCATGTTCGCATGAACAGCCTCCATATCCTCGTGCTCAGCTTAGTTGCTAGCACCGACGTCGGTGTCCTCACCGTCAGTCGGTATTTTATCGCTTGTCTTTGGGCTTTCCTCTTGTCTTTCTTTTGTTTCCCCTTTCATGCTACAAGACCCACTTTTCTCTTTAAATAACCATTTCTTATTTTGGGGGGAATAAGACCCTGGGAGCCCTTATTGATTATGCTGCTGGCTGTATCTATGCTATCCGGAAGGCTGAAATTACCCTTTTAAGCTTTCTCCTAGCTTTGTGAGAAGCTAAGACGTGGAACACAAGAACTGCATTTTACCTACTACGACACATTCTTCTAACCTACTAAGATTTTCCGTGCCATCACAGAAATATGTACTGGCTTATTCAGGTGATACTTCTTTCAATCTTAATGATCTCTAATAATCCTGTATAAAGGATTGACTTTGGAGGATTGGAGTAGGTATCTTAGCTTAAATGTATATTACAAAATACTAAACCAAACATTGAAATTGATAGGGAAACACCAGACAGGATTGTGTGCGGAATGTCAGGAAGAGGAGTCAGTAGAACATGTAGTTCTGAGTTGCAGGAAGTATGGGATACAGAGAGAGATGATGAGAATTAATCTAAGGGAATTGGGGGTGCAGGAATTCACATTAAAAGGGTTGCTGGGCATGGGTGAGAGAACACAGGTCAGGGTATTTTTAGCTTTCTTAAGGGGTACAGGGGTTTTTTATAGGATATGATGGATAAACAGAAATAGGGTACTAGGATGGGGAGGATAAAGTGTAGGTTAGGGTATGTGTATGTGTGCGATTGGGTGAAGGGATTTAGAATGTGAGTCCATCACATACTCTGGAACAGAAGGAGGCGGTAATGCACCATTAAGCTGGGTGCCAACCGCCGTAAAACAAGACGGAGAGAGAGAGAGAGAAAGAGAGAGAGAGAGAGATTGGAGTAGGTAATTGATGTCTTTAGTAGCACACACAATAAATTGTTTTAATTGTTTGCAAATAAGGACTTGCTTACCTGCCTGTTCCAAATTGGCGTTCTCTAATCAAGATCTTGGGGATAAAGTATTACAGATTTACAGTGAGTCTTGTACTGATGTCATGATCGGTGTGAGTGGGATGTCATAATTTCTGATGCTTTAACCAGGCATTCACATTTTTCATATACTATAGATATAATTACGTGTCTGAAACATACTGTGGACGAAGATATTTCAAGAACACCCAACCACATAAATAATACTCTGTTCGTAGTATTCATGTTACTTGATAGGAATTTGAACCACAGCTTTAGCCATTGAGTTAACCTGTATGTCAATTAAATAAAACTATTAACAATAAAGAAAATGAGATAGCTAATCTTGAGCAGCAATATGATTCCATCAATTCTGAACTAGCACAAGTAAGCCAGTTAAGAGAAAATGCTGTTCAGGAAAATAACCACCTGCATGAACAGCTGTCGAAACTAAAATGTGATGAGCAGGTAAGAATAGGAAATGAGTTTTTGCTGTTGCAAAAGTAGTTCATTTGTTGATTGTGCTAATATATTCAAATAATTCTTTGAAGTCCAACTTGTTGGTATAAATAGAAAATTTGATTAAGGTTTGAACTGCATTGCATTTATACTTTCTTATCTGCAAATTTCAAACTAGGAAATTCAGAAAAAAGCCCATGGAAAATCAGATACTGGTGCCCAAAATCAGGGCAACTCATTTTATAATTGTAGAATGTGACTTATTTTTAAGCGAGAGTTGTCCACATTCTGTTCTTTGAAGAGGATTTTGTGGAGAGGACATTGGTTGGATCTGTTTCGTGCACTGAGGTGACTGCTGTTTCTGCATGAGTACCATGGAGAGCATTCTAACTGGTTGTGTCGCCATCTGGTATGGACGGGCCAGATAAAGCTGCAGAAAGTTGCCAGCTCAGCCAGCTCCATCATGGGCACCAGTCTCCCCAGCTTTGAGGATACCTTCAAAATGTGATGCCTCAAAAAAGGTGACATCATCATGAAGGAGTCCAGCTCTCAAGCCAGGTCCTCTTCTCATTGCTACCATCAAGGAGGTGATATAGGAGCCTGAAGACACACACTCAATGTTTTAGAAACAGCTTCTTCCCCTTTGCCATCAGATTACTGAACGGACAATGAACCTATGTACACTATCTCACTCTTTTATTTTTCTCTCTCTTTTTGGAGTAGTTTAAGTTATACTGTGCAAAAGTCTTAGGCATATGTAAAATGATTCTTTAAAGAGAAGTGAAAAGTGTAAATATCAAAACATTTACTATAAAGAGCAGAAAACAGTATAAAACTCAATCAAATCAATATTTGGTGTGACCACTCTTTGCCTTTAAAACTGCATCAATTCTTAGGTATACTGTCATGCAGTTTTATAAGAAAATCAGCTGGTAGGTTGTTCAAAGCATCTTGGAGAACTTGCCACAGTGCTTCTGCAGACTTCAGCTGTCTCGCTTGCTTTTGTATTTTCAGGTAATCCCAGGCACCTTCAACGATGTTGAGATCAGGGCTCTGTGGAGACTGTACCATCTGAAAGTAGATTAAAAACTCTAGTGTGCCAGTGACATTGCACAATACTGTATATATTGGAATTTATAGTTTTGAATGTATTGCACTGTGCTGCTCCCACAAAACAACAAATGTCATGACATATGCCAGTGATATTAAAACTGATTCTGACTCTATGGATCATTCAAGTCTCACAGGCCTAGAGGACGATAGGAATACATGTTGCCCAACAGGTTATAAGGTTTGATCTGCATACTTCCTCTTCTCAGTTGGCCAAAAACTTTTGGTGGTATTTTGATGGTGATGATAATGTCGTCATCTATACCTGCCTTTGCTGAGAGGAGCTGTCTCCAGGTAGCTGAGAACTGACTCATGCTATTAGATGGATAATTTCATTGGACATAGGGTCCAAGGATATTTATGTGTATAATGTCAAAAATAAATCAGCAGAGAAGTAAGACAGTTAACTGCACAATTTTTCCTTTATTTCCCTTATGGTTCTCACACACAACATTGTTTCCTGCTGGTGCATTGCTGAATGTTTAAAATAGGTACCGTTAAACTCCAATGTAATTTACTCATTTAGATCCAGAAGTATGATTCTTATTTTACATACTGGAAAGAAATCCACTTGACAGTGCTGATTTGATTGCTCAGTGTAGAGTCAGATTACTAACAGTGTTCAGCTGAGATATTAGTATCAATAATTTACCCTTCATAAATTGTACTTTGTATATTTCAAATATATAACATACACACCTGTTAAGCTCCTGTTTCCCACTACTGGTGCTGAGATACAAGTCATGCATTCTCAGTTCTACTCTCTCTGCCTTTGCACAACAAAATAAGCGCTTAGGAATTTGTGGGTAAGGGTGGAGGTCCTTGAATTTGTCCGGGAGTTCTCAGAGTTATTATAGATACAACTAAGCATTTGATTTTGATTTTCCACTTGTCTTGCTACCAGTGAGTTGGGTGCAGAACACCATTTAATCTTGGAAAAATTTAATGCACTTATATTAAACCTCTATCAGATCAACAACACTGTTAAGAATCAAAATCAGGTTTATTATCACATTGACATGCTGTAGGTTGTGAAATTTGTTGTTTTATGGCACCAAGATAGTGCAATACATAAAATATACTCTAAATTACAACAGTAGAAATTTGCTGGAGTCTTTGGTGGCATACCAAATCTCCTTCAACTCCTCATTAAATATAGTCACTGCATGCTGCCTTCTTATTTGCATTAAGATGTCGTGTCAGGAAGTTAGGTTCAGCTGAAACATTTTGGGACAAAGTATATGATATCACTTAGAAGATCTATATATCTAGCTATCGAAAATTCTTTGAAACTCTATCCAGGCATTCCAGTATCTGGTAAGATTCAATAGGTCCTTCTGAACTCCATTGAATACAGGTCAAAGAACCAAATGTACTTCCATGTGTTAGTTAAGCCTTTCATTCTTAAGATTATTAGCCTCATGTGTTACTTGAGAACCCAAAGAACCAAAATGGAAGCAAATAATCCTTGATCTTAAGGGATTGCCTAAAAATAACTACCATGCAGCCATCAAAATTTTAAATCTCTATCAATTTTATCACAATTATCTGATAGCAGGGATCACACAGAATCTTTTTAATATAGGTGTTAAGATACAACATGAAATAGTTCTAAAATAATTAGTTGCTACCGTATACTATATCTCAGTTAATTCACAAGCCCATGTTCTGGCACAGCATGGCTCTAATGAAATATAGGCACTCAATTTTTAAATTGTCCAAGTACTTATTAAAATTAATGTGCTTTTGGAACTTCACTAGTTTCAGATAAAACTTATTCTGTAATTTGTAATCTGTTTTAATGACTATCTTGCTTTATACCATGTCCCAACTAAGTTCGGACCTCCATATGTCCTCTAATTTTCAAACCTATTAAGTTTCTGTTTATATGAGCTGTAGCTATTGTAGGTAGTCTTCAGCTTGTGATTTCCAGTGGTTACCTTGGCCAAGGTCAAATCCCATTCATATTTTCAGAGATCTTTGTTTGCCCTCCCGTAATGTCGGCACTCATTTAAAGGTGCTATAGGCTGATAGGACTTTCCTGTCAAACTATGTTTAGACTGGCCTTTCCCAGGTATATTCTTTACCTACTTTAAAAATGCTAATTATGCACCTTGCACAAAATGCTCTTTGGCTGCAGCACCACTTATCTAACATTTGATCATCCCTCCTAATGGTTCCTCCTTTGTCTACTTGACTATAATTCCACCAAGCACATTAGGGTATGTTTCCATATTAATGAAAAATGCAACATGGTATTGCCAATGAATTTTAGCAATATGATAGCCAAGGTAGAAGAGGGTTTGAGTATTCTTCATGTAACCAGGAGCATAGCAATTGGCATGCTGACTTACATTGAGTGTTCAGAAGTTACAAAGTTTTGGCTGGCAGATGGCTGGGTTTCCACCTGGTCAAGACGAGAAACCACAAAGAGTTTATTGTTCCCAAATCAGCATCAAATCCTTGGCTGCCTCTGAACAGACACAGATGAACCAATCCACAACTGGTGACAAACACACAGCCAACAGAGGCTGCTGCCAAACGTCACCCACTGACAAATTGTCCACCTTTCTGATTCAGTCCTGCAAACCTAGTCGGTGGCACAAAGTCTAGACATGATTTTTTATTTGCCCCCTATAATGTCTCCAAAACCCATATTAAAGCTGAGGCTTTATAAAGCATTAGTTAGACCGCACTTGGAGTATTGAGAGCAGTTTTGGGCCCCTTATCTAAGAAAGGATTTATTGTCATTGAAGACGGTCCAGAGGAGGTTCATTAGAAAATTTCCCAGGAATGAAAAGGTTAATAAATGAGGGCCATTAGATGGCCCTGGCCTGTACTTGCTAGAGTTTAAAAGAATGAGAAATTATCTCATTGAAACCTATCAGATGTTGAAAGGCCCAGAAAGAGTGGATGTTGAGAGGATGCTCCCTAAAGTGGGGAATCTAGGAGCCAAAGGCACAGCCTCAGAGTAGAACTTTACAACAGAGATGAGGAGGAATTCCTTTAGCTTGAAGATGGTGAATCTGTGGATTCACTGCCATAAATAGCTGTGGAGGCCAAGTCATTGAGTATTAATTAGGCCATCAGTTAATTGGAGCAGCCATTTATTTTGGACAAGTGTTAAAGTACATAAACTAATTGAGAAAATAGTTGGAATTCCCTTCATTTATTTGGGGCTTTATTGGGACAGGACACAGTTTCTAACTAGCGTCAAATGTGTGCACTTGTCTGGCATTTAGACACTACACTGTGCATAGAGGGAGCAATTTTTAAGTAGTGCCAGCTGTGTGTGCTTGTGTTCAAAACACATGGATTTTTGTCACTGATAGTTGACAAGTAATGAACAGTAAGGCAATTCAGAACTGTTTTGCTCACTGTGGTTTTAAGATTTAGGCTTCGAGATGCCAGAAACAGCTGAGAATGAAAATGAAACTTATTTCACTACTTCAGCAAGTTAGGTACTATGAAGAATTTGAAGGTAACAACAATCATCTTCGATATTACAATGAAAATGAAGATCTGGAGGATGCAGTTGTCGATGGCATTATATGATAGCGTTAAGGCATTATATGGTGTTCATTTACCATCAATCAAAAATATTTGTCGCTTACTCTGGATAAATCACTCGGACGATAACTATTAGGAACAAATAGTTTCGTAGTACTGTATTAGCATTAATGGTGCTCTAATTTGTTCTGTCTTTCATTTGAATACATCATTTGTTACTCAGTTAAATGATAGTCTATCTTTTTTATATGTTTTTAACTATTTCCATGAAATTTCAGCTAATTGGGCCAGCTGCTTAATTGGGCAAAAATGTACAGTCCAATTAACCAGGCTCCAGTATATTTAAAGTGGTGGTTGATAGGTTTTTGACTAGTAAGGGTGTCAAAGGTTACAGAAGAAGGCAGAATATTGGGGTTGAGAGGGATAATAAAGCAGTGATGATGGAATAGTGGAGCAGTCTTGATGGGCCAAATGGCCTAATTCTGTTCCTATGTTTTATGGTCTTATATAAATGCAACCTGCACAACTCAAATTACATATGTCCACTGATTTATTAATTGCATTGTAATTATTTGTACAAGTTTGAGACGTAATTGTTTTAGATGTATTTATGTTTAAATGCAAAAGAATATTCATTGAAGAAAAATTCTGATAACTTGTAGGTTTGATATATTTAATAGTGTTGTTGACATATTTGTTATAGACAGCGAATCGCAAATTGGAAGAATCTTTTGAGGAGTTTAAAGGTTTGAAGCTCAAATTCCAAAATACTGTTACTCAGATAACAAAGGTATTCTTAGTGGATCAGTTAGTATTTCAGAGAAGGCAGATCATTAACAAAAAAAAGATTCATTTGATTGCTCATCCATGTATGGCAGTTAATCTGTCTGCATTTGTGAATTATAAGTGTGCTTCATATAATGCCTGATTGTAATTTGTCCTTTCAGTCGTTTCAGGGTGGATAGTCAAATGATTTTCATTACTCGTGTATTTACAGCTATGTTCCCATATATTCCTACATTTTGCCTTGCCACTAACACATTTTTTTGAAATTAGGGCAACACATCAGCATAAGTTTTAAATATTAGAATGTGAATCCTGTGGAACAAAATTGACCTTTTTAACTAGAAGTAAAAGCTGGGAACACTGTGGTGTTTCTTGGGATAGATCAGTTGTGCAGTAGTTAGTGCTGTAGCCTCAAAGCTCCGGTGACCTCTGCCCATTCTCTCTACCATCTTTTGGGTTTACTCTGAGAGCTTGTGTTACCTCCCAAATTTCAACATTATATACCCCTCATAAACATAAAGGGTAAAAGAATCAAAAGGGAAATGGTTGGGCAAAGAAGATAATACATTGAAGGGGTACAGGGACGTAAAGGATGAATCAAAATGATCAGGATGGCTCTGCTGAGCTGGTGTGCACCCAATGGCCTCTAAAACCTGGATACATCTCCCAGAATTAACACAGTGGTATTTAACAATTTAGTTTTAGGAAATCCAGGTTGCCATTTTTATGATCACTCTGCTTTACCATTCTGAATGTGCTTTTCATACCGATATCACTAATCTGATGAGTGTTTGGCGCTGAAGTAACTTCAAAGCAGCTGGACTTCTTGGCAAAGAGCAACCGAGGTGGAGTGTCTGTGGTCAAACCAACAATCAGGAGCTACAGACCAATCCTTTGTTTTTGGCACCATGTAGGGTAGTGCATCTGGTCAGAATGCTTGGGCACGGTGTTACACACCATCACAGCCTATTACCAGAGACCTATTGAACTTAAATGAACTTAACTTTTGTAAAACATGAGCTATTAATCCCTGTCTGCACTACATGAGTCTTCAGATCAACATTTTACCTTCAGTGATATCTAGATGAGAGTCAGAGTCATGTATAAGGACAGCACAGAAACAGGCCGTTTGGGACATCTAGTTGATGGGCTGAAGGGCCTGTAGTGGTGATGCTGAAACAAATTAGCTTTCTTTCTCTTCTGTTTACGCATGGATAGCAATCCACAGAATATGCTGAAGGAACTCATCATGTCAGGCAGCAACTATTGAGAGGCCAAGACCCTTCACCTAACCTACTGGATTCTTCCAGCATTTTGCGTGTGTTGCTCAGGATTTCCAGCATCTGCAGAATCTCTTGTATGCATGCGTAGCAGAGTGGATCTGTTTACCATCTTCATTCCTCAACCCATGCCCAGCATTACAAAAGATTATTTCCATTTGTTCAAATTAATGATGCCAGATGTCCAATGAAATAATTTTAATTTCAAGTTGTAGAAAGCTACATGACTTCCTCATTAACAATGCCTCAGTGAGCACAAAAGGGTTTCTGCAATAAAAGTGGTTCTATTTTAAAAATATTCAATTGGTGTTTGAGTCCTTGTGAATTATGCTATGGCTATGAAAAATACCATCCATATGTGAATGCATTTACTTGCTGAGATTGATTAATCTGGGAGAAGAGATTTTCAAGGAAATTTGTCTCTCTAGAGATTTCATCCAATTGTCAAGTCCTGATGAAGGGTCTTGGCCCGAAATGTTAATTCTTTATTTCTCACCATAGATGCTGCCTGACTTGCTGAGTTCCTCCAGCATTTTGTGTGTGTTACTCTGGATTTCCAGCATCTGCACAATATCCTGGGTTTGTCAATATCGTCTGTTAAATATTTTTGGTGTAGGAATTTTGGGGAAGAGTAAATTTGGAAATGAACATTCAAAGTACATTTATTATCAAAGTATGTATGACTCTGAGATGTAAGTACAACTCTGATATTCATCTTCTCCACAGACAGCTGCAAAACAAAGAAACACCATAAAAATCTCTCTCTCTCTCTCTCTCCCCCCCCCCCCCCCCCACACACACACACACACACACACACACACACATAAAAGAAAACAAGAGATAGGTATTGGCTATACAAGGCTGATTTTTTTTCCATCTACATATTGCATTCTGCAAAATTAGCAGCCCTTGTTATTAATGTTGCGGTTACGTGGTTGATGTCTCCATTTAGGTCTTGTAATGCACTCATCCCCATTGTGGGCCCACAATTTTAATAATGATAAATGAGCTTCTAAATTGAGACTGGGGCTCTACAATAGATGCTCAAGTAGAAACTGAAGTCTTTACTGCTACAGAAAATCACTAACATTGTCTATTTATGAAATTCAGTGTTTATTTTTCAATTTTTTAAATATGTGAAATATTTAGGACAAAAATTTTGAAGCTGTGCCAAGGATTAAGAAGAGCACAGGCATTCCCTGCAGTTTTATGGTGGAAGTTGATGACCCAAATATGAAGGGTGCAGTGCTGACCAACACAGGGAAATATGCTATACCCACAATTGATGTGTAAGTACTATAATATTACTGAATTTCTGATGTTATTTATTGAAGGGGCTTTTTATTAATGTGGTACAAGGGTTAAATTGCTTGCGTCGGAAAATCTCCATTTAAACCATTTCCTGTGTAATCTTATGCTGCAGTCTGCACGTAGTATTTAAACAAAAGCTGTGTGGGAATTCAGCAGGTTTATGAATGAGGAAAGGTAGGGGAGTTAATGAGTTACAACATAAAGCTAAATTAAGTTAAATCAGAATTCAAACTGAATGCCAATTTGAACAATACTTGGAAATTAGTGCAAAGGATGTGTCGTTCTTCAATAAACTAGGAATATGAAATGCATAAGAATGCGGGTGGCTTAATCAGAGCAACATTAATAAAGGTTTTGTAAAAGAGATTGAACTCATGCCCAGTTGTTTATGTTTCCTGTGCCATGTGGGAGCCTGAAGACAGAGTATGAGGTCAGGCCTGTGGAAGTTTTATATTTTATATTCCACTTCATAACCATAGTCTGACTCTTCGGAAAGCACAGGAACAAAATATACCTTCAAAATGTGTGTCTCTAAGACTAATACTCATGTTTGCGATGAGGGGCGATACCACCTCGGAGTGTAGTCCATTCAGGAAAAAGGTAATATGGGAACTGAAAGGCAATGGAGTCATAAGTGAATGTAATCTAACATACTAAAAACAGCAGTAGGCTCTTCACCACAGTTCATTAAGACTACAGCAATTCCTATGTTGACTTGCCCATGCAAGAACAGTTGGGGAGCAGTCACCAAATGACTACTAGTGAAATAGAATAGTGGATGGCAGTTTTTTTGGTACAAGCAAGGTACACACTAACAAAAGGGAATGCATGAAGTCACACACTTCTGTAAGAGAAATGTGTGAGTGGCATATGAGTGAAGAACAGGGAAATCTAGGTGCTCATGCTCAAATCACAAAATGGTGAATTAATCAGTAAGTGGTGAATTAAGACAAATGATACATTGTTAGACAAAGGAGTTCAGAGGAAAGAAAAGTAGCAACTGCTCAAGGACCTAATGAGGATGTATCTATGCAGTGCCATGGAGGCAGTCCAAAAGAGATTAATTCAATGAATTCCTAGAATTAAGAGTGTATTATCACAAGCAGCCAAGAATATTAATGTGTAATTTTAGTATTGTGAAGAAGCTCAGCAAGTCTCGTATAGTACTTGCCTGTTACTGAGACGTACAAGATCCTGAGAGGAAATGAGAACTATATTTCATTAGGAGCTTGAGGAGACTTCATATGTCACCAGACTCAAGCAAATTTCTACAGATGTATCGTTGAGACCATTCTAACTAGATAGATAGATAGATACTTTATTCATCCCCATGGGGAAATTCAACTTTTTTTCCAATGTCCCATACACTTGTTGTAGCAAAACGAATTACATACAATACTTAACTCAGTAAAAAATATGATATGCATCTAAATCACTATCTCAAAAAGCATTAATAATAGCTTTTAAAAAGTTCTTAAGTCCTGGCGGTTGAATTGTAAAGCCTAATGGCATTGGGGAGTATTGACCTCTTCATCCTGTCTGGGGAGCATTGCATCGATAGTAACCTGTCGCTGAAACTGCTTCTCTGTCTCTGGATGGTGCTATGTAGAGGATGTTCAGAGTTTTCCATAATTGACCGTAGCCTACTCAGTGCCCTTCGCTCAGCTACCGATGTTAAACTCTCCAGTACTTTGCCCACGACAGAGCCCGCCTTCCTTACCAGCTTATTAAGACGTGAGGCGTCCCTCTTCTTAATGCTTCCTCCCCAACACGCCACCACGAAGAAGAGTTGTCTTACTGTCTGGTATGGAGGGGCATAAGATTGGAAAAAGTTTCAAACTCAGCTAGCACCACCATGGGCACCAGTCTCCCCGACGTGGTCCTCAGCAAGGGTGATTGATAAGTTCGTGGCCTATGGTAGAAGGAGATGAGTTATACAGCTCTCTTTACTTGCATGTGCAGTTCAACTCTGAGTGATTATGCAGAAGTCTGGTCCAAGATGCCGACTTCTACAAAGACGGGATCCATATGCTGGTTATGGGGAAGTGGCATAGAAGAAGAGATGAGAGCTGGAGTAAGTCTGCTGTGAAATTGAATGGTGGGCAGGCTTGAGGGACTGGGTGACCATCATGTTCTTAAGCCGATACTATGAGAATTTTAGGAGAAGTCGTGTTGGGGGTGAACAAGGGAGTTCTAGAGAAACTAGTTTTGCTCAAAGTGAACAAGTCACCTGTTCTGGAAGGGATGCATCCCTGAGAACAGTGGGGCTGGAGTCTGAGGAAGGGTTTACTGTCATTCTCTCTGAGTACCAGGAAGGGCCCAGACAACTTGGAACTAGCAAATGTAGGTATTCAAAAGTGAAAGTGACTAACAACCAGTTTAGGTATTCTAACATATAAAAAAATTTCTTTAACCAATGATCTAAAGAAAAATGTCTAACCAGCATAATTTGATATTTGTTAAGTGACCATAATTTTTTTCTAATTTTCTTTATTAATTTTTTAACAAAAAACTAACAAAAAGCACATCCATAAAAACCACAACCATAGCAAAATCAAATTAAATATTGAGCAACAAAAGAAAAAATATATATAAAGGCAAAAGTAAACATACACAGCAGAGGTGCACCGCATCAAAAAAATTCAGTTCTCACCCCATGAGAAAGTCCAATACAGGGCCCCAAATCCTTTCAAAGATGTCCCCTCTGTCCTCATTACATAGTCTCAGTCTCTCCAAATGTAAAGTATTTGCCAGTTTTCTCAGCCATAGATCGTACGTAGGCACAGAGTCCATTTTCCACATTTGCAGGATTAACTTCTTAGCAATCACCATTCCAAACAATACAGCCACTTTTTCATACTTATTGGCTAAGATAGGGAGTTTGTTGCTCCAAGGATGGCAATGAGCAGGTCTGGTTCCTACTGCTTCCCAAAAGCCTCAGAGAATCAGAGGAAAATACTTTTCCAGTATGCATAAAGCTTACAACATGACCAGAATGAATGTGACAAGTTACTGTTCACAGACTTACATCTATTACAAACTAGCAAAACATCAGCGTAGAAGCTGTGCAACTTTTCTTTGGAATAATGGAGTAACATTTAAAACTGTGTCTTATGTTGATTGAACAGTCATGTTTACTCTTTAAACACTTATCCCAGACCTCCTCTGTCAGTTCTATACCCAGTTCATCCACCCATGCCTGTTTAAGACCTGCAGTATTCATCCAAGCTCCATTATGTAGGATCTGATAAAAATAGGATACCGCTCTACAAGTAACAGGATCAAACTTATTTATTGCCTCCAGGGACTCATGGTTGTCTAAAACCTCAAAGTTAGATATATATTTCCTAACATAATCTCGAACTTGTAAATGTCTAAAAAAACTAGATGCAGGGATACTGTAAACTGCTTGTAACTGCGCAAATGAGGCAAAATTTCCATTAATATATAGGTCACCTATACTACAGATGCCTCTTTGTTTCCAGGTGGGAAGAAACAGTATCATTCAGGCCAGGCAAAAAAGAATGATTGTCACAGATTGGAGTGTCAATATAAGTTTTTGGGGCCTTGATGAGTAGTTGAATCAGCTTCCAAATTCTTATAGTGCTGCCGACCACAAAGCTGTTACTAAAATGTGACTTATTAACTGCAATGGGGCTATTAAGGAGAGCTGGTATGGAAGTCTTACAATGCATTCACTGTATGAGTAACCACGCTGGGCACAAGTCTGAGATAGAGGGTAAGCCTTTTTTCCACCATGCAGGAATGGATAGGTGGGCAGCCCAGTAATACATTTTAACGTTTGGTAGGGCAAAACCACCTGCTTCCTTGGGCTTTGACAAGTTTTTTTTGTAATTCTAATGGCCTGATATTTCCAAATAAAGTGTATAATAATTGAATCCAACTGCTTAAAATATGACAGAGGAATAAAACATGGAATTGACTGGAAAAGATGAAGAAATTGAGGCAGTACAATCATCTTGATTATGTTAACCCTCCCCACCAAAGAAACTGGAAGGATTTTCCAAAAGTCAATATTGCGTTTTACCTGCTCAACTTTGTTTCGCCAGTTCACTTGCCAAAGATCATCTGGGTTTTTAGTAATAGTCACACCAAGATAGGAAAAATTATCATAAGTTAGTTTAAAGGGAATGGACTGTAAATACCTGTAAATAGGTTAAAAGAACACATTTGTTCTATCATTCATCCAGATCCCGACTTTATACCAGGTGGATGTATGTATTTTAATCTGCGCCATATTTTCGATATTTTATATACAAAGCACGCAGAAGATGTTAAATCTTGTTTGTATTTGAAAGCAACAAACCGGTATTTCTATTTTAGTGAAATTGGCAAATCAACTGTGACCGTTACTTCTGGAATAACAACTGCTAATCCGTCCATGCCCATGAGCAATACTTCAGCACTTAACGTATTTACAAATCTTGATGAATGAAGAAGGATTGCACAGGAGAAAGTGTGCATCTCTGCCAGTGTGAGACCAGAGTTGCTGTTGTGACAAGCTTTTGATAATGCCATCTGGTTGATAGGTTAATTATTGCACTTGAAAAGTATGAAAAGTATGTTTTCCCTTCCCCCATTTCTGATGAGGATTCTATGACCTGATACATTAACTATTTATTTTCCATGCTCTGCTTAATCTGCTGATTTCCTGCATTTTTATCTCTCCAGTATCTGCAGCTTTATTTATTGAACTTATTCAAACACTTATTGAGTTTTTGAAATGTCACTGGCATCATTAGATCTACATAATGATGAGTTGTAAATATTAATCTAAAACTGGTTGGAGATATGCACATTTAAATGTGAGGTTTCTTTGTAGTCTGTCCCACTAATCATTTATTTATCTTCTACCTGTCAAGAAGTTGATATTTTCTTTTGGTGGATTGTTGCAAAGTTGTAATTTCTGGTCACTTCTGAAGTGAAGTATGAAATAATATTTTGAGACTGGTGGTATTTGATATTTTGTGCAAGTAAAAGAGTTTGGAGTGCGGGTTGGTATTTAGTTCACTAGGATTCTCCAAAGCGAATACTTCTGGAAGAGCATAGTTCACTGTTCTATGTGTGTTTGAAATTTTTAACTTGGGTTTCAAGATTAGTACTCCACTGACCCACACTGAACTCTCAGCGCAGTAATAGAATCATAGTCATAAAACGGGCTGCACAAGCAACATACTTTGCCCAATTGCAAAATGCATTTGCTTGCATTAAGCCCATATGCCTCTACATCTTTCTTTCTGTATGCCAGTACAAATGCGATTTAAGCAAGGAAATTGTATCTGCCTCACCTCCATCAACTCTGGCAATTTGGGGAATTAAAGCAATCTAAAAATAAAGATCAATTTCATAGTTAAAACTACTCGATTATCATTGTTTTAAAGAGCATTAAGAGACTACAGGGATGGCCATTTTTGGTCTATTTCTAAAACGTTTGTATTTCCTAGTCAGTGATGTATAGCACTAAGCTTGATTGTTATTGTATTTTCAGGGTTATCAGGTTCCTGTTCTTGGTCATCCTGCTTCACATGGACAATCCATACCTACAACAGGTATGGTGTATACTTAGGAAATGCTTGTCAGATTGACTTCCAATTGTAAAATCTGGTTAAACATCTCATTACTTTTTTTTTAGTTCCGCCAATGAGAACAAGTGGTGTTCAGTCACTAGGAAACAGATCAGGTTGGGAGGTGTAAGTATGAATGATTGCATCCACACTCTGGAGTTGTATCTTCTGGTTAGAGGACCATGAAATGTTAGGAGTTCTGTTGTCTTTCCATGGCTGTATTCCTATGATGAGGCCATCTGTTTTTAAATCTGTATTGTAATTAAGCTCTTAGTGTTATCATAGTTTAGCTGTATTGCAAAAATAATTGAAGAATACATAGGCTTTAAACCACTACAGGTGTATCTGCAATTACAAAGCTTGCAATGATATGTACTTTGTCGTGCTGAGGTAGCAGTGTTAGGCAGCAAATACATTGCGAGAGGTAGCACACTGACCATTATAGAGTGATATAATCATAGAAATGTTTGGCATGGAAATATGCCCTGACAGCCCATCTCTTCCATGCCTATTATTTATATTCCTACCCTGTTTGCTCAGATTCGGCCATATCTCTATACTCCCTTCCTATCCATAGAAACATAGAAAGCCTACAGCACAATACAGGCCCTTTGGCACACAAAGTTGTACCGAACATGTCCCTACCTTAGAAATTACTAGGGTTACCCATAGCCCTCTATTTTTCTAAGCTCCATGTACCTATCCAAAAGTCTGTTAAAAGACCCTATCGTATCCTCCTCCACAACCATTGCTGGCAGCCCATTCCACACACTCACCACTCTCTACACAAAAAAAAAACTTACCCCTGACATCTCGTCTGTACCTGCTTCCAAGCACCTTAAACTTGTGCCCTATTGTGGTAGCCATTTCAGCCCTGGGAAAAAGCCTCTAACTATCCACACGATTAATGCCTCTCATCATCTTATACACCTAACCCTAACCCTAACCCTCATCCTCCATCACTCCAAGGAGAAAAGGCCGCGTTCACTCAACCTATTTTCATAAGGCACACTCCCCAATCCAGGCAACATCCTTGTAAATCTCCCGTGCATCCTTTCTATGATTTCGACATCCTTCCTGTATCACCTGGTCCTGCCTATCGCCTTATAACTTGTACATCCTTCCCCTCTGCTTCTGCTCCCTTCCTTTCCAGTCCTGATAAAGGGTCTCTGCCCAAAACATGGCAGTACTTATTGAAAATGCTTAAGAATAACTTGTACGTCTGTACTTACGGCAACTGCACTAAGTATTGACAATCAGTTTTGGGTACTTGTGTATCTGCAGGCTTTTTGCCGCCTTAACCACAGAGTCAACCTGCGCAGCTGCTTTGAGCGTCCTGTGGACTCAGACCCCAAGATCCCTCTGATCCTCCACACTGCCAAGAGTCTTACCATTAATACTATATTCTGCTATCATATTTGACCCACCAAATGAACCACTTCACACTTATCTAGGTTGAACTCCATCTGCTACTTCTCAGCCCAGTTTTGCATCCTATCACTGTTCCACTGTAACCTCTGACAGCCCTCCACACTATCCACAACATGCCCAACCTTTGTGTCATCAGCAAACTTACTAACCCATCCCTCCACTTCCTCATCCAGGTCATTTATAAAAATCATGAAGAGTAAGGGTCCCAGAACAGATCCCTGAGGCACACCACTAGTCACTGACTTCCATGCAGAATATGACCCGTCTACAACCACTCTTTGCCTTCTGTGGGCAAGCCAGTTCTGGATCCACAAAGCAATGTCCCTTGGATCCCATGCTTCCTTACTTTCTCACTAAGCCTTGCATATGGGGTACCTTATCATATGCCTTGCTGAAATCCATATACACTACATCTACTGTTCTTCCTTCATCAATGTGTTTAGTCACATCCTCAAAAATTCAATCAGGCTCGTAAGGCACGACCTGCCCTTGACAAAGCCATGCTGACTATTCCTAATCGTATTATACCTCTCCAAATGTTCATAAATCCTGCCTCTCAGGATTTTCTCCATCAACTTACCAAACACTGAAGTAAGACTCACTGATCTATAATTTCCTGGGCTATCTCTACTCTCTTTCTTGAATAAGGGAACAACATCTGCAACCCTCCTATCCTCTGGATTGCAAAGATCATCGCCAGAGGCTCAGCAATCTCCTCCCTCACCTCCCACTATAGCCTGGGGTACATCTCCATGTCCAGGTTTCTTTTAAACGTTAATAGTATTTTTCTCCTCTACCTCCTCTAAAATCAGATTTATAAATATTCACTACTCTCTGTGAGGGGGTGGATGATAAATTATTCGGACCTCTAAATTTCTCACTCCTCACCTCAAGTGTCCCATCTAGTTCTGGGGAAAATATGACCATCTCTTCTGGTTAATTTAAGGGGATGAGGGCAGACAACAATGGCTGGCATTTCTGGGAGTAATTTGAAAGGCATATTACATTCTAAAATATAAGAATGTGAATGGAAAGCATTCTAAAAGGACAATGAGTCAACTGTGACTGACAAGGGAAGTCAAAGACAGCATAAAAGCAAAATGAGGACATGCATTATAGCAAAAATTAGTGGGAAATTAGAGGATTGGGAAGCTTTTAAGCACCAACAGAGGGCAACTAAAAGGCAATGTAGAGAAATAACATGAAATATGAAGGTAAGCTAGCCTAATACAAAAGAGGATAGCAAAATTTTTTTTAAAGGTATATAAAGAGTAAGAGAGAGACGATGGAAGATATCAGACCACTGGAAAATAACACTGGAGCCAAATAAATGGTGGACAAACATATTTTCCCCCAGTCTTGATTGTGGAAGATACTATCAGTATGGTGGAAAATTGAGAGTATCAGTGGATAAAAGTGAGTGCAGTTGCTGTAACTAAGGAGAAGATGCTTGAGAAGCTGAAAAGGTCTGAAGGTAGATGATTCGTCTGGACCGGATGGTCTACCCTGCAGGGTTCTGAAAGGGGTAGTTGAAGAGATTGTGGAGCATTAAATAGATTCCTTATTGATCCCAAAGGAAATTACAGTGCCGTGGTAGCATTGCCAGTGCACAGATACAAATATTAGAAGAGAAGTAGAAAGGGAAAAAAAGTTACCTCAAGCAGTTTAACTGGAGTGGGTCATCAGTTCCCTGGTTTTAGGGTGACTCGTTATAGAGCCTAATGGCCGAGGGTAAGAACGACTCTTTGGAGCAGCGCAGTTGTCTTAGTCTATTACTAAAAGTGCTCCTCTGTTCAGCCAAGTTGGCATGCAGAGGGTGAGAAACATTGTGCAGAATTGCCAGGATTTTCTGTAGGGTCCTTTGTTCTACCACAGCCTCAGGAGTGTCCAGTTTGACTCCTATAACAGAGCTAGTCTTTCTAATCTGTTTATTGAGCCTGTTGGCATCGCCCACATTGATGCAATTGCCCCAGCACACCGCCACATAGAAGATTGTACTGGCAACAACAGACTGGTAGAACGTGTGAAGGAGAGGCCTACATACGCCAAAGGACCTCAGTCTCCTCAGGAAGAAGAGGTGACTCTGGCCCTTGTTCACAGTGTTGGTGCTCCACTCAAGTCTGTCATCCAGACAGTAGTAGAAAATGTTACTCCTCTGTTTAAGAAGGGAAGAAGGCAAATGTCATGAAATTATAGGCCATTTAGCCTGACATTGGTGTCCATTATTAAGGTGAGGTTTCAGGGTACTTGCAAGCATGTGACAAAATATGTCAAAGTCAACATGGTTTCTTTAGGGAATATCTTGTTTGATAAGTCAGTTGGACTTCAGAATAGACAAAAGGGAGTCGGTGATTTTGTTTACCTGGAGTTTCAGAAGGCTTTCGCCAAGGTACCACCCATGAGGGTCCTTTTCCGGTTGGCTGTCGGTGACTAGTGGTGTTCCAAAGGGATTAGTGTTGGGACTGCTTCTTTATATGTTATACTGTATCACAATGATATGAATGATATGAATGATGGAACTGATGGCTTTGTGGCCAGGTTTGTGGATGATACAAAGAGGCGGAGGGGCAAGTAGTGTTGAGGAAGCACGCAGTCTGCAGAACTCCCTGGACAGAATAGGAGAAGGGGCAAAAAAGCAGCAGATGGAATACCAGTGTGGGTTGTGTTTGGTTATGCATTTGATAAAAGAAATAAAAGCATAGACTATTCAAAACGGGGAGCAAAATCAGAAATCAAGTGGAAAGGGACCCACTACTGGATTCCCTAAAAGTTAAGTTTCAGGTTGAGTCAGCAGTAAGGAGGGAAAAAGCAATGTTAGTATTCAATTCAGGAGGACTAGAATATACAATAAAAGAAGGATCTAGTGCTAAGACATTACAAGGCATTGGTCACACCACACTTGTGGAGTATTGTTGGCCATTTGGGGCCCCTTCTGTAAGAAAGAAAATGCTGCCATTGGAGTGTGCATAGGAGATTCACACAAATGATCCCAAGAATGAAAGTGTTAACAGATGTGTGCTTGATGACTCTGGGCTTATACTCATTGAAGTTTAGAAGAATGAGAGGGGAATTTGATGTGAAACCTTTCGAGTATTGGATGTGGAGGGGGTATGTCTAATAATGCCTACAGTCTAGGACTAGAGGGCACAGCTTCAGAATACATGAACATAAGATGAGGAGGAATATCTTTAGCAGAGGGTGGTGAATCTGTGAAACCTCAATAAATAAGGTCACTTTTCCTCTATGTCTGTTCCAGTGAGAATAAACCCAGTATGTAGTGTAACGACCAGAACTGTACACACAACTCCAAGTGCGGCTTAATCAATATTTTTTACAACTGTCCCAATTCTCATATCTCTCTAATTTTATAATTGGATACTCTCTGCCGTTGCTCCACCCAACTCTCTAGGTGATTTATGTGCTGTTGTATCTTTAAATTCCTTGTTGCCTTTGACGCCATCTAATTCTATATCATCTGCAGACTTAATCATATCCCTTATATTCTCTTTCAAGTCACGTCACATTTTATCGTCATTTTGACAATATCGGCTGGTACAGTACACAGTAAAAACGAGACATTTTTCAGGACCATGGTGCCTCATGAAACAATACAAGAACTACACTAGACTATAGACCTATCACAGGGATTGCATAAAGTGCACAAAACAGTGCAGGCATTACAATAAATAATAAACAAGACAATAGGCACAGTAGAGGGCAGTAGGTTGGTGTCAGTCCAGGCTCTGGGTATTGAGGAGTCTGATGGCTTGGGGGAAGAAACTGTTACATAGTCTGGTCGTGAGAGCCCAAATGCTTTGGTGCCTTTTGCCAGATGGCAGGAGGGAGAAGAGTTTGTATGAGGGGTGTGTGGGGTCCTTCATAATGCTGTTTGCATTGTGGATATAGCGTGTGGTGTAGATGTCTGTAATGGCAGGAAGAGAGACCCTGATGATCTTCTCAGCTGACCTCACTATCTGCTGCAGGGTCTTGCGATCCGAGATGGTGCAAATTCTGAACGAGGCAGTGATGGAGCTGCTCAGGATGCTCTCAATACAACCTCTGTAGAATGTGATGAGGATGGGGGGGTGGGAGATGGACCTTCCTCAGCCTTCGCAGAAAGTAGAGATGCTGCTGGGCTTTCTTTGCTATGGAGCTGGTGTTGAGGGACCAGGTGAGATTCTTCGCCAGGTGAACTCCAAGAAATTTGGTGCTCTTAACAATCTCTACTAAGGAGCCGTCGATGTTCAGCGGGGAGTGGTCGCTCTGTGTCCTCCTGAAGTCAACAACCATCTCTTTTGTTTTGTTCACATTCAGAGACAGGTTGTTGGCTCTGCACGAGTCTGTTAGCTGCAGCACCTCCTCTCTGTATGTTGACTCGTCGTTCTTGCTGATGAGACCCACCACGGTCGTGTCATTGGCGAACTTGATGATGTGGTTCGAGCAGTGTGTTGCTGCACAGTCGTGGGTCAGCAGAGTGAGCAACAATGGACTGAACACACAGCCCTGGGGGGCCCTGGTATTCATTGTGATGTGTTGGAGATGCTGCTTCTGATCTGGACAGACTGAGGTCTCCCAGTCAGGAAGTCTAGGATCCAGTTTATATAAATATAAATTATTTATATAACATATATATGTTATATAAATAATTTATATAACATATAAATAATATGATGAGCAACAAAGATTCTAAGTACTGAGCTCTTGCACACGAAATGTCAAGGAAACACATGTCTACCACTACCCTTGCTTCCTATCACCCAGCCCATTTTGGATCCATTTCACCAGCACAACTCAGATCCCTAGTGCCTCACCCTTCTGGAGTAGTCTACCAGATGGAAGCTTGTCATTAATTACTAAAGTCCACATAAGCAACATCTCTTTCTTCACTATCATGATAAATTGAATTCCTACAACATTAGCTATCCTCCTGTGTTCTGGTACCTTGCCTGTGGCCAAGAAAGACAAAAAAAATTGTCTGACCCCACCAATCTCCTCCCTTGGCTTCCTTAGTCAGGTCCTGGGGATTTACCTGCACTTACTCCTTTCTGATATGGATCATAAATATGATTGCTGGGTGAAAGATTTCAAGTCCCTCAATTATTGATTTAATTTTTGTTCTCTTTCAACTTCTCCATACCTCAGAGAGAAGAAAAAGTCAAAGCTTGATGAGTTCACAAATGACTTTGCTAAGGAATTAATGGAATACAGAAAAATCCAAAAGGAATGGCGACGCTCCTACTCCGGGTAATTTGTTCTAATGGGACCTGTGAGTAGCTTTGGTCTCATCCTGCAGCAGGTTACAAAATAGAAATTCTGAGGTCCTGATGTTTGTCCTCTAAGTGGAAGCACAAGCTCAATGAGCAGCTCATGGAAGAACAGGGGCAGGAAAATTGGCAGTCTTGTGAAATGAAAGTTCATCACCAATTTGCTATTTTCCCCCATTTTTTTGCTTCGTTATGTTGTACTTATCACTATCATGTCCTGTATACTCTACAAGGGTGATGCAAGCAAGGAATTTCATTGCACACTGGTTTACATGGCAAGTTTGAAATCTTTCTGGAGAAGAGATGCATCTCAGCCTCTGCCATTTCTGTGATGATGTTAGAGTTAATGCAATGATATCAAGTTAATCACTTTTCAAAGGTTTCAAAGGTACACTTAATGTCAGAGAATGTTATACCACATATATCATGAAATGCTTTTTTTCACAACCATCCATGAAAAACAAAGAATATATGACAGTTAAATGTTAGAACCCCAATGTCCCTGCCAGCTCCCCTCCCTCCTGGTGTAAGCAGCAACAAGCAACTATCACCTCTCCCCCCACCAGCAAAAAAAAAAATTCAGCACCCACCACCAAGCACTCAAGCGTGCGCGAAGCGATAGCAAAGACACAGACTGCAGTACACCAAGAACTCCTCAAGAAGGGAAATATGGATAATCCTGGATTGGAGAGCTACTGGAGAGTTTTCTGAGGGATAAGATGTATGAACATTTTGAAAACCATGGCCTGTTAGCATTGCTTTTTGTGGGGCAAGTTGTGTCTTACAAACTTGACTAGTTTTTTTGAGGAGATGACAAAAGTGATTGACGGTAGAGTTGTGGATGTTGATTTTGTCATTTGACAAGTTCCATATGGTGGGCTCATTTAGAAGGTTAAGCTGAAGGGCATCTTTGGTGATTTGGCCATTTGGATTCAGAATTGGCTTGCTCATAGAAGATAGAGGGTAGTGGTCAGCAGCACTTAATCTACTTGAAGGTCCATGATGACTGGGTTCTGCGAGGATTCATGCTGCCATCTCTGTTTGTGATACACATAAATGATGGATAAAATTGTGGATGGGTTTGCAGATGATACAAGTATTGATGATATTTTGGGTACTGTAGAATTTTGCCAAAAGATACAACAGGACTTAGATGAATTCTCTAGGTATGGACAGATGGAGTTTAATCTGACCAAGTTTAATAGGGTATTGCACTTCAGGAAATCAAATGAAACTGTGCACTGTATGTTGCAGGACCCTTAGCAACACTGATCTTCAGAGATTTTGGGCAGCCCAAGAGCATAGCTCTCTGAAAGTGGCTGCATAAGTTGATTGGGTGGTATAAAGAAAGCATCTGGTATGCTAATCAAGGCATTGAGTTCAGGTATCAGGAAGTTATGTTGCAACTTTATAAAACTCCTGATGAAGGGTCTTGGTCTGAAGTGTTGACTCTATTATTCATTTCTGTATCTGCTACCTGACTCATTGAGTTCATCCACTATTTAGCATAAAACTAGTTGGGCTGCATCTGGGGTATTACATTTGATTCTGATTGCTGCATTATAGGAAGGATACAGAGGCTTTGCAGGGATTTACCAGGATGCCTGGATTAGTGTGCTGTGCTATAAGGAGAAGCTGGACAAGATGAGGTTGTTTTCTCTGTTATGTTGGGATAATTATAGAAGTTTATATTATGAATGGCATAGATACAGTAGACAATTGGCATCTTTTTCCCAGGGTCAGATGCCTACTTTAAGGTGCAAGGCAGTTTCTTTTGAATGGTGAGTCCTTGAATGTACTGCTGGAATGGTGGAAGTGTAGCAGTTAGTGCGACACTATTACAGTTCAAGGTGAGTTCCAGAGGTTAGAGTTCAATTCTGGTGCAGTTCTGTAAACAGTCTCTGTATGTCCTCTCTGTGGAATGTGTGGATTTTCTCTGGGTCCTCCTTTCCTCCCACAGTACGAAGAAGTACTGAGTAGGTTAATTGATCATTATAAATTGTAGGGTTAATCTGGCAGGCAGTGTGGCTTAGAGGGCCAGAAGGGCCTACTCTGTACTGTATCACTGTGGAAAAAAAAACCAAGCGGGGCATTTAAAAGGCACCTGGGCACATGAATGTGCAGGGAATGATTGTATAGGGACGTAGTGTATGTTGAAGGGATTATTTATTTAGGCATTTAATGTTCAATTAGCCTGGACCAATATTGTGTGCTGAAATCCCTGTTTGTGTGCTGTATGGTTCCACAATCTTAATTCCTACTATTCCCCGCTATTTGAGCAGATCAAATCTGGCCCTTCCAGTACTTGGAAGTTCTGAGGCCAGTCAGCCCTGTCAACTGTCTGCAATAGCGTTCACCAAAATAAGAACTGTTCCACTATCTTCGAACTTTTATTATGGATCCTAGACTCAGTAACTGGTTTCAACAAGCCATTATGTGGATTTAAGTTTTAAACTTTTGAGTCCATTTTAATATGCACCTTTAGATCTTCTTAAATATTTTTGATTTTTCTCCCAGCAAGTTATTCTCAAAATAATTGAAATTTTCACCTTTTTATCTCAATCTTTTAAGTTTTATGTCCAATTGTGATGACCCCTCTTCTACATGTAACATTGTCAAATATAGCTTTAATTTTTGAAAACCTCCGACATTCTAAAACATCACACCTCAGGGTAAATCTAATATTGCTTCATATACCTCATTCATAAGAATCATTGTTTTAAGTCTTCTATGTTATTATTTGTGTTTCGTTTGAATGACAGCATCTCAAACTTCACCTTTCCTCACTTCCCGCTCAGGTCCCGATCACATTCATATAGTGGGCCATCGTTCAGTGGCAGCTCTTACTCATGTTCCAATTTGAGATCTCATTCCTCACAATCATATTCTCGATCAGTCAGTCGATCTCCAAGTCATTCCTATTCGAGGTCACCTTCATTTCGACGATGCAGTGGGAAGAATGGAGGCTATCGATCAAGATCCAGATCTCATGGATTTCATAGATCCAGGTCCAGTTCACCATCTTACAGAGGATATCACTCCCGCTCCCCATCTCCAAACTACAAGCTTCTCCTTACAAAAGAAGTATCCCTCAGAGTGAAAATGATCATGAGTATTATGATCGTTACAGAGAACCGTTACCACCATTTGACTACAGAGAACTTTATGATAGACCTCGTGATCCAAGAGACTCTTTTGAAAGGGAGTGGAACAGAGAATGGGAGAGGCGATCAGAGCATGGTATGAATATTATGAAGAGTACAATGGTGGTAATCAACCACGACCTCGTTCTCCCACAAGTAAGGACCATTTCTATCCTGAGTGTTTTGTCCTACCTGGCACCAGGCCTGATAATTCACCTCACGTTCGGAGTCGCAGAGTTGAATTTGCAACGGAACAGTTACAACGAGGGCGTAATTTGGGAGGTGCAAACAATTATCCAGAAAAGTACTCTTACAGAGTAAGTCACTCTGGAAAGGAACTGAGAGGGTCAAAAGAAAAGGAAACAACAGTAAGCCTTTGCCCTGACTCAAAAAGTGCAAAACACAAAAAACACAGGAAGAGAAAAAAAGATGAACCTGAGTTGGTCAGTAACCTGATGTCTTCTCAAGATGGAAAAAAAGCTGTAGAGACTACAGGTGATGACAGCAAAGGGTCTTATTTGGTTGCTTATAAAACTCTGTCTGACAAAGACGGGAAAGAAAAATCAAAATCAGAAGTGGAAAAGATGAAGCAGAAGGCAGAGAGTAGCATGATGAAAAAGGAATCCTCTGGGAGAACCACAAGAGCAGCCCAAGAAAAGCCTCTGGAAAAAGAGCGGGAGAAATCACCTCACAATGAGCCCAGCATTAAGAAAAATATGGAGGAATGTCCTCCCAAAGTTGAAGGTGTGAAAATCCAACCCTTGCCAAAAAGTGAAAAGTTCTTTCTGCTGAAACCAGTCAACGCAGATGATAAGTCAGGTAAGGCAGAAGCAAAAGCTGACAAGCTTAAGCGGAAAAATGATGAAAAGGTGACTGACAGAGAGCTTGGAACACCTCCAACTAAATCATCAGAAGTGGAAATGCAGGAGGCAGCAAAACTTTCAACAAAGCTGAAGTTCACATTTGCTACTGAGAAAGCAAGAGGAAGTCTTGTAGAATTATCTTGTGAAAATGAGAAAGTCGCTCCAACAAATTTGCCATTGAGGAAGATTAAAATAAGTACGGAGAATGGCAAAATATTGTAAGTGGGGAATCCCCAGCTGCTCAGGAGGAGGTTTCTGAGTTACTGGAATTAAATGGTGGAAAATCCGAATCAGATGAAGTGAAAACCAAGGCAAGGAGGAGAGTGATGGGCAGCGAGACAGCTGGTTCTGTCCTGGGAGAAGGTTAGCACTTTACTTGTTTGTATTTGTTGATACCAGGTGATCTGGGTTCTTGGGTGCTAAGCAGGGCAAATCTTTTTGGTTATGGTTGTCTGGTTATTATTAAGCATTTAACTTTGCTGATACCGGATTTGCTCTGAAAGGTAATTTTCAATGTAAGAGTGCTGCACTCTGTCTTCCAGTGTTGCACACAAACTGCATATTCGGTTGTCACAACCTCCCCTTTGCAACCCTGTGCCATTGACCTTTAAGATTGCAATCAATCATAAATTTAATCAAAGCACAATACTGAATGCTTGGTGGCATTGCTCAGGAAAATGATGGGTACAACAAATTCTTAGTGTTTCTGATGATTTATTGAAGACATATGAGCATGTTGTAAATGCATTAAGCCTGACTGAAAGGATCGGCTGTTCCCCAGCTTTCTATACATTTTTTTCTATTTACAGAAGTTCAGATTCCAAGTGTTTTCCTTAATAGTACAGCAATACATCCTAGGATTTTAAGCAGCCTTTGAATCCACAGCGCTGACATTCATTCTCTTGTATTGGGTTTGCAATGGGAAGCATGTTGGTCAGTTTGTTGGTGTATGCATCTCTTTTGAATTGGGTGAGCCTACATGTGGAAATTGTAGCTATTGAAGTAATAGGATATGGTGCTGACAGTAAAAGTGTAATCATCCTCTTATTTTTTCATTCCCGGCACCAGTTCTGCTGGAGGGAGCCCCACTAGGAGAGCTGAGGAGAGGCTGGATGCAAAGAAAACTGTGATCAAGACCATGGAGGAGTACAACAGTGATACCAGGCCCCCAGCTGAAGATGAGATCGTCATTGTCCAAGTCCCTCAGTCCAAGTGGGAAAAAGAGGATTATGAGATGGATGAAGATGAAAGAAAGGCAGCAGCTACACTAAACACTGGAAAACCCAACAGTTCCAGGCAAGGAGTAAAGACTGCCAACCCAGCAAAGCAAACTGAGAAAGATGCCGATTTTGTAGAGAGAGTTCCAAAAACTACTGAAGGGCTGAACATGGAAGAAGCTCAGCAGGAGGCTAAACCCCAAGTAAAAGCTATGTGCTGAATGAGAAATCTGCAAGGACTAAAGATAAGGAACATGGTATGTCAGACAGAGAGATTTTGGAGAAGAAGAAAGCAGCCATTCAGTTAGACAAGCCAATGGTTACTGAGAGATTGATTGAGGCAGCAAGTGGAAAGAATCCACCTACAAACGAGCACCAGACTGAAGAACTGGAGCCAGGCAGCCGAGGTGCCTTAAACAAAGACCTGCTTGCTGATGTTGACAGTAAGATGGATGGCAACAACAGGCAGAGAGAGGAACGAAGCTGAGATACAGGAAGGCGAGTCTCCCCCAGTAAGTGTGAAGAACTGACATATGGTCAAAAGGGAAGAGAACAACATACAGAGAGCAGAAGAGGCAGTACTGAGCCCAGGAAAATCAATCACAATGCTGAGAAAGACAAGAAATCACAGACGGACCACAGAAGTGGGTCAGAGTGCATAAGTGGCAGTGAAGAGGCAAGATCAATCCCTTTTAGCCAAGGCAAGGAGAAACACATTTTTGAAACCAGAAGCAATAAGGACAGTCAAGTAAGTGGGAGTAAGGTGCCTCATCAAAACTGAAGGATCAGCTGAAAAGAACGAGCAGGATCTTTCTTTGAGCAGGGGTGAGAAAGATCAGAGCCGCCCCAGACTTCCAGGATCCCTTAGTCGTTCATCCCGATTATTGCGCCATTCCTTGGGTGTAGCCGGGGAAACAGACGAGGTTGCCTTTGAACCAGGTTACAGTTCAAGTGACAGCGAAACTGAAGCTGAGCTAAACAATGGAAATTACACAAAAGGGATCACAGACGAACCAAAGGAGGTCATGGCTGTGTCTGCAGCTTCCAGGAACAGTGGAACTAAAAGCTACACCCAAAGCAGCCCTAGCCCCAGATGTAGTTGCAGCTACAGCCCTGATGAAAGTCAGACTTGCAGTCACAGCAGTAGTGCGAGCTCAGAGGATACACAGGACAGCAAGAAGAAGAAGAAAAAGGAGAAAAAGAAGCCCAAAATGCACAAGAAGCACCTTGGGGTTGACTCTGAGCCTGATAAAGCTCAGAAACACAAACACAAAAAGAAAAAGTCCAAAAAAAGCAAGGAGGACAAGGATTAAAAAAAAGTGACCAAAAGGGTAGATTGTCTATCATTGTGCGAACTGCAGAAACGGATTAGACAGATGTCTAGAATGTTTTGTCAAAGTCTGCCACAATACTTGGAAACTTTGCAAATATTTACTCAGACATTGCTATTCTGCGCTGAGTCTATTAAAGTGTAATTCTGGAGATAATGTTTTCTATAAAATTGAGCATTTATAAATTAGCAATTTTTGTATGGAATTATGTTTGACCAAAGTGTGGTCAGATTATGCTGCAGCATTTTTAAGTGAACTGTCAGATTACACTGGGAACTACTGTGAAATTCTCACTGTACTTTTTTTATAACTGTGTATACAAGCTGTGTATGCAAGTGTAATTAATGTAAATGTTTTGCTTGATGATTTGCAGTACAAAGACCCATTTTAAAGTCAAAATTGGAATTTGAGGACTGGACTAATATTCTTAAAGTATGGGGTTATGTAGCTTAGAAACAGATCCTTTGAACCATCACTAACAAGTTGTCTACTTACGCTAGTCCCATTTGCTTGTGTTTAGACCAAATCCCACTAAGATTTTCCTATCCATACCACTGTCTAAATGCCTTTTTAATATCGTAATTGTACCCAACTCTACCCCTTTCTCTGGCAGATCATTCCACATCCCTATTGCCCTGAATGTGGAAAAAGTTATCCTTCAGGTCCACTTTTAAATCTTTCCCCTTTCACCTTAAAACCTATGCCTTGTAATTTTTATCTCCACTACCTTGGGAAAAAGACTGTAGCCTTTCACCCAATCAATTCTGCTCATGATTTATCTATGATGTTAACCCTCAGCTACCCATGCACTAGACAAAAAACTCCTAGTCTACCCAGTCTCCCCTTATAACTCAAACCCTCCAATCCCGGTAACATCCCTGTGAATCTGTTTTTTAAATTTGCACCCTTTCTGACGTTATGACATCCTACCTGTAGGCAGTCAGAACTGCACATATTGCTGATCTTGAAAAACTTTTCTGCAGTTATAACATGTTAATGCCTTGACTAATGAAGAAAAGCACTCTGACACTCTCATGAAACTACGTACTTGTATCCCCAGTTCTACAACACTCCACAGGGCCACGTCATGTTTGTAGAAGTCCTGTCCTGATTTAACTTGGCAAAATACAACAGATTGCACTTGTTTAAGTTGGTTTCCATCTGACATTCCTTGGCCCACTTTTCAGTTTATCCAGATCCAGTAATAATGGTAGATAATCTTCACTACCCAGTGAACCATTTTTTGTGAACTGGTCATCACGTCAGTTGATCCATATAGTGAGTATTTATTTCATCAGGGCTCTGATTCACTCGCCAACATCTGTTGGATCTTTACTACTCCTCATGACAATGATGGAATGGTGATACGTTTCCCAAAATGGGACGGTGTGATTCTTGGAGGGGATGGTGTAAACATGTACTTGTTGCCTTTTTCCCAGATGACATAAGTTGTGGGATTGAAATTTCATAACAGCTATACACTGTCATCATCACTGTGGTTGTAGGGAGTGAATACTTAGGTGGTTGTTGGTGCCCTGAATAAGAGGGCTGTTTTGATTATGTCATGGTTGTGAGGCTGCATTAATCCAGGAGTATGAGCATTCCATTCTGCTCCCAACTTGTGATTATAGGTGGTGAAAAGGTTTTGAAGAAACAGTGGTTTATTATCAAATGCATGAGTATATGTATGAAAAGATGCAATGAAAAACTTGCAGTAACATCACACGTGCATAACATCAGATATTCAGTATAATTTAATTATATTTAGCAATACACTGCAGAATGGGCCCTTCTGCCCCCTTGAGCCATGCTGACCCCAACAACTCCTCACAAATCTGATTAACCTTAATCTAATCACAGGAAAATTTACAATGACCAATTAACTGACCCAGTATGCCTTTCAACTGTGGGAGGAAACTGGAGGGCCCCAAGAAAACCCACTCATTCCACAGGGAGGACCTACAGAGACACCTTACAGAACGGTGTTGGAATTGAACTCTCCGGAACCCCCTGACCTGTAATAGTGTTGTGCTAACCACTACGCTACTGTGGTGCCCAAAGACATAAATCATGCACCATTTTGCCAAGAAAACAAATTAGAACAAAAATAGCAGTCCATTGTAGTGTGAAGTGGTCATAGTGTTGCTATGGTGAGGTAGTGATTGGGGTTGTGCAGATTGGATCAAGAACTGAATAGCTGAAGGTAAGTAGACATTCTTGAACCTAAAGGCGCAGGATTTCAGGCTTATGTCCCTTCTGCCTAATAGTAGTTGCAAAAGTTTGGCGTGGCCTGCCTGGATAGTGGGATTCTTGGAGACAGTACCCTGTGCTGATACCACTGATGGTGGTGGTGGTGGTGGTGGGGGGGGGGGGGGGGTGCCAATGATGTGAAGCTGACCTCACTGTTCTATAGTTTATTGCATTCCTGCACATTTGAATTGCAGTATCAATGGATACAATCAGGATACTTGCATCTGCAGAAGTATGATAGTGATGAGTGACAAGTCGAACCTCAATGTTTTAAGAAAGTAGAGATGCTACTGTGCCTTCCTTGTGTTTGCATCAATGCGCTGTGTCTAGGGCAGATTATCAGATATGCTAACGTCCTGGAATTTAGAGCTGCTGACCCTCTACTGCCAATCCACCAATGTAGACAGGTGCATGTTTGTCCTTCCCCTTCAAGTCTTTGATCAGTTTAGTTTCATTGAGGTTGAGCAAAAGATGGTTGTTGTGGCACCAATTAACTTGGTGTCCTATCTTACTCCTGAAGGCTGATTCATCACCACTTAAGTGATTCTTCCAATAACAGCACTGTTGTCAGTAAATTTGTATAAGGCATAGCTACAGAGAATATGTGCAGAGCAGAGGGCTAAGCATGTTGCCTTGTACACCTATTGATGGATAGAGCACATGAAGTGATAGGTTTTCACTGAGCTCTCGGTCAATGATGAAGTAGAGGATTCACTTACAGATGGAGATGCACATGCCCAGATTTTAAAGCCTAATAATAAGTTTGGGTGGGATAATTGTGTTGAATGCTAAATTGTAGACAAACAGCAGCATTATGAATGTATTCCTGTTATTCAGATGGTCCAGACCAGAGAAGCTGCATTTGTTGTTGGACTTATTGCAGCAATAGGTAAATTGAAATGGATTCCAAGTCATCTGAGGCAGGAATTGATTCATGCTAAAACTAACCACTCTAGCAATTTAATTAAGGTTGATGTTAAGTGCTAATTGACAGTTGTCATGACTAAGTTCATCTTGGGCACTGGTGCAATACATGCCTTTTGGAAGCGGGTGGGAATTTTATACAGCAGGGAGATTGAATAAGCAACGTGGCTTGGACAGTGTGGATGGTGTCTTCTGGATTTATTAAGTGTCATGTTTTTTGTAGGGCTTAAAAATCGAATCAAACAGTGCTTGAGGACTATAAAGAAGCCAGAAGGGTATTCAGGAAGAGACTTGGGAGAGCTAAAGTGGGTTTTGAAAAATCTTGAGTAGGCATTCTCCACATATGTCAAGAGCAAGAGGAGGGAGGATGCTTAGAGCTAGAGGATGTGAGTGAAATCCTAAATGAGTACTTCACATTGGTAATCATTGAGAAGGATGTAGAAGATGGTGAGATCAGAGTGGAGAATGCTAAGATGCAAGGGAGTTTGAGGTTAGGAAAGATACAGAATTTGGATCTTGAAAAACATTGAAGTGGATAAGCCCCCAAAGCATGATGGGATACACCCTAGGTGAGCAAAATGGTTCTGAATTGTCATACTATTTATTTCTTGCTACCAGTGACAAAAATCACTTCCTTTTGAACACAAGCACACGCAACCAATGCTGTTTTAAAAGCTTCGCTCTAAGCATGGTGTGTTGACTAATAGTCACACAAGTGCGCACATCTAATGTTAGTTAGGAACTATTCAACAACTATTAAGCGGCATAGTGTCCCAAATAAATGAAAGGGATGCTGATTATGTTTTCAATTTGTTTTTGTTCTTTAAAGAGTTGACACTAATAAGAGGCTGCTCCAATTAACCGGAATCTACAGTATATGTAAATTAAATAAACAGTGCAAAAAGAGCAAAAGCAAACAAAAAAATAGTAGTGAGGTAGTGTACATGGATTCATCGTCTGTTCAGAAAGCTGATGGTGGTGGAAAGAAGCAGTTCCTAAAATGTTGAGTGTTGCTCTTCAGGCTCCTGTACCTCCTTGATGGTAGCAATGAAAAAAGGGCATGTCCTGGATGATGGAATCTGCGATGATGGATGCTGACTTTTTGAGGCATCACCTTTTGATTCTGGCTGAGTTTGCAACTTCCTGCAGCTTTTTTCCAATCCTGTGCAGTGATGCAACCAGTTAGAATATTCTCCACAGTGTATCTTTAAATATTTGTGAATTTGGCGACATAGCCAAGTCTCCTCAAACTTCTAAAGAAATGTAGCCACTGTTGTGCCTTTTTGTAATTGCTTCAATATGTTGGACCCAGGATAGGTCTTCAGAGATGTTGACACTCAGGAACTTTAAACTGCACACCTTTTCCACTGCCGATCCCTTGATGAGTGTGTGTTCCCTCAACTTCCCTTCTCGAAGTCCACAATCAATTTGTTGCTGTTGTGACACCACTCAACTAGCAGATCAATCATTGCAGTTTGTGCATTGAGCAGTTTCAGTATCATTATGGCAGTGGAATTAATCTATGCAGGTACAATGGAAAGTATCCTAATTATTTGCATTACAACTTGGTATAGAAACACCAATACCCAATCTCTAGAAAGAGGTGATGCAGCTCAGTCTATCACAGGAAAAGCCCTCCCCACCAGAGAGAGCATTTACATGGAGCACTGCCACCAAAAAAAGCTGCATCTGTTAATAAGTACCCCCCCGCCCCCCCCCCCAACCATCCAGGCCATGATTTCTTCAGTGCTACTATAAAATATATTGAATAATTTATTTTAAGTGGAAGGAAAGTATTTCAAATGTTCTCCCACTGTAAAGGTTGTGAGAAGATTAAATGTAGTTTGAATGGAATTCTGGAACATGACACCAGTTTGCAAAGCAGGCAGACTTGTGAATATAGTGTCCAAAGTGAAAACCCAACATTGATTTTAAGTCCATAATAATGTAGCAATAATGCAAATTTGGAGCAGTAAGATCAATAAACCTGGATCATTGATTTGTAATCTGGGATTTTGGATCTTTTAAAAATATTTCCATTTGTTAAGTAATGGGACCATATATTAAAGTGCTCACTTCTCAACCTCAGAAAAAAAAACCGGTAGTAACCTCTGGATTGCAGCCTGTGCCATATGCCAGTGACGACAAGAATAGGATAATTGGGCAGATGACCGTGTGGCTGAGGAATTATTGCAGGGAGATCTCTTCTAGGGAAAGTATGACATACAAAAAGGATGGGTTACACCTTGTGGGCAGATCTGCTAGAGCTTTTGAGGATTTGGCAGGGGATTGAGAAATAAAATGATAGGTTGGAGAACATGGCAATTGGTATACAGGTAGATGCAATATGTTGAAAGACTGAGGAGAGGATAGGTACCCTAGTTGACAGGGGAAAATTGCATTTGGGCTTAATTGTCCATTTTAATAGAAGAAGTGTCAGGAAAAAGGGTGATTAGAGTGGAATGGCTATAGGAATAGGAGGTAATAGGTGGTGGAATGACATTACTAATCAGGGATAGCATCATACAGTGCCGATTTTTTTTAAGGTATTCACGCCCCTTGGAAGTTTTCATGTTTTATTGTTTTACAACATTGAATCACAGTGGATTTAATTTTTTTTTGGACGTGATCAACAGAAATACTGCATCTCAAAGTGAAAACAGATCACTACATAGTGATCTAAATTAATTACAAATATAAAACAGAAATTAATTGATTACTGAAGTATTCACCGAGATGTAACACTGAGCGTCATAGGAAGTCATTCCTACCTGTGGCCATCAAACTTTACAACTCCTCCCTCGGAGTGTCAGACACCCTGAGCCAATAGGCTGGTCCTGGATATTTTCCACTTGGCATGATTAACTTATTATTATTTAATTATTTATGGTTTTATATTGCTATATTTCTTCACTATTCTTGGTTGGTGCGGCTGTAACGAAACCCAATTTCCCTCAGGATCAATAAAGTATGTCTGTCTTTAATATGACACTGGTGCAGCCAATTGGTTTTAGAAGTCACATAATCAGTTAAATGGGGATCACCTGTGTGCAGTCAAGGTGTTTCAATTGATTGTAGTAAAAAATTACACCCATATCTAGAAGTTCCAACTACACCATGAAGACAAAAGAACACTCTAAACAACTGCAAAAAGGTTATTGAAAGCACAACTCAGGAGATGGATACAAGAAAATTTCTAAGTCACTGAAAATCTCTTGGAATACAGTTGTCAACCATCAAGAAATCAAAAGAATATGACACAGCTGTAAATCTGCATAGCGCTGGCTGTCCTCAAAAACTGAGTGACCATGCAAGAATGGGCTAGTGAGGGAGGTCACCAAGAGATCTATGACAGCTCTGGAGGAGTTACAAGCTTCTGTGGCTGAGATGGGAGAGACTGTGCATACAACAACTGTTGCCTGGATGCTTCAACCAGTTGTAGCTTTATGGCAAAGAGAGAGCCACTAGGGGGAAAAAAACTCACATGGTAGTTGTGACTAGTGTTTGCCAGAAGGCATGTGGGAGATTCTGAATCAGCTGGAAGAAGGTTCTATGGTCTGATTAAACCAAAATTGAGCTGTTTGGCTATCAGACCAAACACAGCATGTCATTAAAAATACACCATCCCTACCATTAAGCATGGTGGTGGCTATATCATGCTGTGGAGATGCTTAATTGCAGCGGGCCCTGGAAGACTTGTGAAGTAGAGGATAAAATTAATGCAGCAAAATACAAGGTAATCCTGGAGGAAAAGAGAACTGCAACTTGGAAGAAGATTTGTTTTCCACCAAAACTTTCAAGAAGGAGCTTTCAAGATTTGCTTTCAAGAAGGAGCTAGATAGGTATCTTATGGATAGGGGAATCGAGGGATATGGGGACAAGGCAGGAACCGGGTATTGATAGTAGATGATCAGCCATGATCTCAGAATGGCGGTGCAGGCTCGAAGGGCTGAATGGTCTACTTCTGCACCTATTGTCTATTATAAAACAATAGCCTGAAGCGTAAAGCCAAAGCTACGCAGGAATGGCTTAACAACAACAAAATTAATGTCCTGTAGTGGCCAAGTCAGAGTTCCGATCTCAATCCAATTGAGAATTTATGGTAGGACTTGAAAAGGTTTGGTCACTCACAATCCCCATGTAATCTGACAGAGCTTGAGCAGTTTTGTAAAGAAGAATGGGGAAAAATTGCAGTGTCCAGGTGTGCAAAGCTAATAGAGATCTGTACACACAGACTCAAGGCTGTAATTGCTGCCATAGGTGCATCTACTAAATACTCACTTGAAGAGGGTAAGTAATTATGTAATCAATTGTTTTGTGTTTAAAAATTGTAATAAATTTGGACCAATTTATAGAAATTTGTTTTCACTTTGATACAAAAGAGTATTTTCTGTGGATCAGTGTCAAAAAAGTCAACTTAAATTCACTGATTCAATAGTATAAAACAATGAAATATGAAAACTTCCAAGGGAGGTGAATACTCTTTATAGGCACTGCTGCTGCAGGAAGGGAAGATTTCATGGAGTATTTTCTACTGTGTCAGCATGGTTGGACATCAGTAACTGGAAGGGTGCTTCTACCCCTCATCCCCCAACCCTTTTGTAACAGAGATGAGGAAGAACAAATCAGGAGGCAGATTTTGAAAAGGTGCAAAAATAACGGAGTTGTTGGCATGGTTGACTTTAACTTCCCTAATATTGTCTGGCATCTTAATGCAACAATTTAGATGGGATGGAATTTAAGTATGTCTTGGAAAGATTTCTGACACAATATGTAGACAGACTGACTAGAGGAGAGGCCATACTGGATCTGATGCTAGGCCATGGACCACAGTCAGGTGTCAGATTTCTCAGTGGATGACCATTTCAGATACAATGGCCACAACTCCATATCCTTGGATAGGGATAGGAGCAGACAGTATGGGAAAATATTTATTTGGGATGGGGGAATTTATGATGCTATTACAAAGGAACTTGAGTGCATATATTGGGAACAAATTTAGTGAAGGATATGAGACAATGGAAATAGAGGTTGTTTAGGGAATCCATATGAGGAGCCATAATTTTAAGGTGATTGGAGACAAGAATAGAAGGTATGTGACACGCAAATATTTTACACAGTGGTGGGTGCATGGAATGCCTTATCAGGGGTAGTGATAGAAGCTGACACATTACCAACGTTTAAATCTTTTAGCAGGGCGCGTTGATGACAGAAAAATGGAAGGAAGGGTTGATGATCTTAGAGTTGGTGAAAGGTTAGAGTTAGTGCGGCAAAGGGCCTGCACTATGATCCATCCTTGATTTTTCTGTTAATGACTCCTTATCCCACTCCAGCCCTGTTTATCCTTGTCCACTCTGTCCTTTCTGGAAATTGTATCATTTTTCATGTTATCCAGTAATGCATTTGTTCTGCATGCTTGCACACATTTTCTTTCCAATATTTTTATTAGTTTCTTTATAGAAGAATACAGAGTACAAGAAAGTGGATATAAAAGGTCAAAAAAGATTTTAAAAAACTACCAATTACATTAAATCTATTCATAATAACAATCTCATTACCCCGTATTCATATAAGTTAATTAATAGTTATATTGAACTATACTAATTTATTTTAAAAAAAGAATCTAACCCCTACCAAGACCAAAGCTGTTCAATAAGGAGAAAAGAAGGTAAAATACCTTCTCATATAATAAAAATTATTAATAGCCAAAGTCTGAGTTTAAACAATGAATTGACAGTTTTAAAAATAATTCAGAAAAGGTCCCCACGATGTTTGAAAATCTTGATGAGATTCAGAAATTGAACAACATATCTTTTCTAAATCTAAACATGACATAACATTGCATAACCATTGAGCATGAGTAGGAAGGAAAACATCTTTCCATTTAAACAAAAGCATCCTCCTAGCTATAAGAGAGCTAAAGGCCAAAATATGTAAATCAGATGCCTTCAGCTTGTCTTGAAACAATACTGAATAGGGCCATCAGAGGGTTAGGCTTAAAATTGACTTTAAAAAGTAAGGAAAAAGTTTGAAAAACTTCCTTCCAATATTTTTCAAGATTCAGTCAAGTCCAAAACATATGAATTAATGAAGCTTCTCCATTTTTACATCTACCACAGTAGGGAGATACATCCGAATAAAAACAAGATAGCTTATCCTTAGTCATATGAGCTCTATGTACCACCTTAAATTGTATGAGGGAATGATGAGCACATAGTGATGAAGTATTCATCAGTTTAAAAATTTCATTCCAAGTTTCCTCAGATATTGATATCTGTAAATCTTGTTCCCAGAGATTCTTAATTTTGTCTAAAGGAACTTTCCTTGTCTCCAGTAACATACCATAAATATTAGATTTATGATATTAATGAAAAGGTGTCAAACTAAAAATTACATCTAGTAAGCTCTTATCTGAACTTGTAGGAAATGTACATAATTGAGATCTTAGAAAGTCTCTGATTTGTAAATATCTTAAAAAGTGAGTTTTGGGTAAGCTATATTTAGCTGACAATTGCTCAAATGAAAAAAAGTTTCCTCCAACAAACAGATCCCAAAAACATTTAATACCCAACTTGTCCCAATCTTTAAAAACTAAACCAGTCATGGAGGATTTAAAAAAAAAATTAGAATAAATGGGACTTGAAAAGGAAAATCTCAATAAACCAAAGTGTTTTCTAAATTGTCTCCAGATCCTCAGTATGTTTAACTATTAAATTATCAGTTAGTTTACTTACAGATAAAGGAAGTGAGGATCCAAGGAAAGAAATAGTAGAAAATTTATTACTGAGAGTTGTCTTCTAAAGAAACCCATACCGGACAGTCTACACCAGGGGTGTCAAACTCATTTTAGGTCACGGGCCGGATTGAGCAAAATGCAGCTTCATGCGGGCCGGATCAGTCGGACGCGTGCGAACGCAGCTTTCGTTGCCTCCGTTTTTTCAGCCTGCTCTCATGTGTCTCAGTCTCTGCTATAACTACAAAGTGTTTCACTTTACAAATTCCGTTTCTTATGAAGAAGACTGCCGAATAAACACTAAAAACCCTGAAAACCTGGTACCTGAATAAACTCAGCATTAGCCATATCATACGCCATAGGCGCTTCGATTACTGGGGCCAGCTTTAATAGTAATTAGATATTATCTCGCGGGCCAAAGATAATTCCACCGCGGGCCGGATTTGGCCTGCGGGCCTTGAGTTTGACATATATGGTCTACACAATTAATATAATATAGCCAAAACGTAAGATATCATATATTAATTGCCCAGTAATGAAACCTAAAATTAGGTAAGATTAAACCTCCAGACTTTTTAGATTTTTGAAGATGAACTTTACTTAAACGAAGATGTTTATTTTTCCATATATAAGAGGATAAAATAGCATCAAGAGAGTCGAAAAAGGATTTAGGAATAAAAACAGGTCAAGCCTGAAAAAGATATATAAATTTAAATAGAATATTAATTTTAACAGAATTAATTCATCCAATCAATGATATTGAAAGAGATAACCAATTTAATTGTATCCTTTTTACATGATTCAATAGAGTAAGGAAGATTTCTTTAAACAGGTCTTTGTAATTCTTAGTGACTGTTACCCCCAAATAAGTAAATTGATTCCTTAGAACTTTAAAAGGGAGATTAGTATTAATTGATACCAAATTATTTAAAGGAAATAATTCACTCCTATGTAGGTTCAATTTATATCCTGAAAACTGGCTAAAATGGGAGAGTAAAGAAAATATGCAAGGTAACGAGGTCTCAACATTAGAGATAAACAGCAATATATCATCAGCGTAAATTGAAATTTTGTGAGTAATGCCTCTCCTTAAAATACCACAGATATCATTAGATTATCGAAAAGCAATGGCAAGTGGTTCTAAAGCTAGATCAAAGAGCAAAGGGCTCAACGGACAGCCTTGTCTAGTTCTGTGATGAAGCCTAAATGGTTTGGAATTTTGAAAATTAGTACCAACCCGAGCAGAAGGAGATAGATAAAGTAATTTAATCCATTGAATAAAATCTGGTCCAAAAATAAAATTTTCTAAGGTTTTAAATAAATAATACCATTCAACCCGATGGAAGGCCTTCTCAGCATCTAAGGATAGCACAGTTTCTGATATCTCCTGGGAGGGAGAGTAAATAACATTTAATACATGGCATATATTAAAATGGGAATGTCAGTTTTTAATAAATCCAGTCTGATCATCAGAAATAATAGAAGGTAGAATATCTTCAATCCTACAAGCCAGAACTTTAAAAAGGATATTAGTATCAGCATTGAGTAATGAAATTGGCCTGTATGAAGAGCATTCAATTGGGTCCTTGTTCTTCTTTAGGATAAGGGAAATACAGGCTTCATAGAAAGATTGAAGCAAGCTACCCAATTTGAAAGAATCCAAAAAGACTAAGTGTAACTGCGGTATAATTAATGACGAAAAAGCCTTATAAAATTATCCAGAAAATCCATCTGGACCTGGAGCCTTCCCCGAGTGTAATGAACGTATAGCCTCGGCAATTTCCTCATAAGAAATGGGTTGATCCATCTGTTTACAATTATCTGCAGAAAATGCAGGGATATTTAATTGATCTAGAAAATTATTCATTACAGTATTATCTTTAGAGGAATCAGAACTATAAAGTTTAGAGTAAAATTCTCTAAAGGTATTATTTATTTCTGAGTTGTCCTATCACCATTAGTTTTACAAATTTCTTTAATTTGTCGTTTAACTACAGAAGTTTTTAACTGGCTGGCCAATACTTTGCCTGATTTATCTCCATGAATGTAAACTTGAGTTTTATTTTTTAAGAAGTTGAGTTTCAATTGGATATGTTAACAGAAGATCATATTTAGTTTTAACTTCAACACGTCTTTTATATAAAACAGGATCTGGAACTATAGCATATTTTTGATCTAATTGTTTCAATTGATTGGCTAATTTAATTCTTTCTTTATTAGCTTCATTCTTAACACTTTCAGTATAAGAAATAATTTGTCTTCTAATATAGGTCTAGAAAGTATCCCATACAATAAGATTAGAAGTCTCTTCCTTTTTATTCTCTTCAAAAAAACAAAATAATATGCCTCTCTAGAAATTTTTTAAACTCCTTATCAGATAACAAAGTTGTACTAAAATGCCAAATTCTGTTTGCTTGAGGAAGACCAGGGAGATTTATATATAGAAATACAGGAGCATGATCTGAAACAGCAATCTCTTTATATTCACAGGAACGAAATGATGAAATCATTTGATTTTCAAGAATAAAAAATAATCAATCCTGGAATATGTATGATGAACATGGGGAAAAAAAACTAGTGCCCCCATCTAAAGGATGTAAGAAACGCCAAACATCAACAATACCGCATTTCAATAAAAAAGTTTGAATAAACAAAGCTGATTTATTAAGAGAAGCTGGTTTAGAAGATGATTGGTCTAAAATTGAGTCCAGCTTGCAGTTAAAATCTCCTCCCATCATCAAAGAATAAAGACTCAGATCTGGTAAAATAAAGACTCAGATCATCTACATTTGGGGCATACATATTGGCAAATACTATTAATTTATTATCTAGTTTTCCTGAAACGATAACAAAATGTCCATTAGTATCAGACACTACTTTATGTTGGACAAAGGAAAGTGTATTATCTATAAGAATCAAAACTCCTCTAGATTTGGCCTGAAAAGACGAATGAAAACAAAGACTGTTCCAACGGCTGAAAAAACATAGATTATCACATTTACATATGTGAGTTTTTTGTAAAAAAAATAATAGGGACCTTAAATTTCCTAATATAAGCAAAAATCTTATTACGTTTGTCAGGCTGATTTAACCCTTTCACGTTAAAACGGAGTAAATTAATAGTTTGGTCCATTTTTAGTATTATTTAAAGTAAGGGTTAAAATTTTAGTTAAAACCAATCCATAAACTTTGAGAAATGGTAACCAGGTAACAAGTTGGCTAAAAAAAACCCATCCCCTTATCCACTTTCCAAAGAAAGAAAACCGACCAACAGAAAGCCGGCATCTACAACTACGGACAACCCCCTCCCCCAAAAATCCTGGTGATCGCTCCAATTAGTTTCAAGGTTGTTTATATTCCAACCTAGCCTAAACAATATCCAAACAAGAAAGTCAATTCTTGTATATCAAAACTACAGTATTAAAAATATACAAAAGGAAATTAGTTACGAAGGTTTACAAAAGGTAAAAGATACCATTACTCATACAGAAAGACATTAAACAGTTAATCTTATATCTTCAGGAAGGAACAGGCTAAGCAGTTAGCTTTCAGATTTTAAAAATTTTTTATGCTTCAGTATTCAAATAAAACCATTCGATTCTGAGATTCTCAGTCAAACTGGGTAGCCAAGGGATGGGTTAAAACCCATGTTAAAAATTCCAACAAAGCTTGTTTAAACTTAGCACACTCCTGCATAACCTCGTGAATGGTCTTCGAGAATCTTGATATTCCACCCTATAACGAATGAAGCCCCTTCGACGGGATTTGCGAATTAAAAGTTTCTCATTTAATCTTGTGTCTTCATGTAAGGATAGACTAAACAACTAGCCTTCAGATTTTAAAAACCTTTGTGCTTCAGCAGTCGAACGAAACCATTTGAAAGAACCATCTTTAAATGTGATTCTGAAACGAGCTGGATAGCGAAGGGAGGGTTTAAAACCCTTGTTAAAATACTCGGACATATCTTCTTTGAACTTAGCATGTTCCTGCGTAACCTCAGGTGAGTAATCTTCAACAATTCTAATCTTGCCACCATGATAATCAATCATGCCTCTTTGATGAGATTCGTGTATTATCAGTTCCTTTGTTTTAAATTCATGAAAACAAATTATTACTGATCTTGGTCTATCTCTGTTAAGAGGTCTCAACATGGGTGACCTGTGAACTCGATCAATCGTAGGCAAAGACGCCAAAATTTCCGGAAATAATTCTTGCAGAAAGTTTGCAATGAATTCCATAGGATAATTACCTTTGATTAATTCTTCGAGACCCAGAACCCGTAGGTTGTTCCTTTTACTTCAATTTTCTACGTTGATAATCTTCTGTCTTTACTTTTCGTTGGACTTCGATTGCTTTTCACAAAGCTTTTGCAGTTCATCCACTTCCGTTCCAGAGACGACACCATTGCTTCATTATTTTTTATACATTTATCGTGTTCATGAAGAGTTTGCTGAATAGAATCCAATTTACCGTCTATTTGTTTAAATTCAGAGCTGAATTGTTGAAACTTCTCAGAGGCTTCTCGTGTATGACTTTGTCAGCAAATCCATAACAGAATCCAAAGAAGCAGGGGGATCATCCTTTTTAGTACCTCTGACACCCCTTAATGTAGCCATAATGAAAAAATATCACACTTAAAAAGGAAGTTTCAAGACAGGTTGGAAATAGTAAAATATTTAGAGTTGGAGCAACGGGAGATTGCTGCTACTCCATCAGCCACCGCCAGGAAATCTCACACCACACAGCAGTGAAAAAGATGAGCAGTTTCAAGTTCCTGGGTGTCAGCATCTCTGAAGATCCATCTTGGGCCCAAGATATTGATGCAAATTACAAAGAATCCACAGCAGTGGCTATATTTCATTAGCAGTTTGGGGAGACATCACCAAATTTTCATACATTTCTACAGATGTACCACGGAGAGCATTCTAACTGTTTGCATCACTGTTTGATATGGAAGGGCCACTGTACAGGATTGGAAAAAAGTTGAAAACTCAGCCAACTCTATCATGGGCACCAGCCTCCTGAGAGGGCATCTTCAGAAGGCCCTCCATCACCCAGGACATGCTCTCTTCTCATTACTACCACCAAGTAGGTGGTATAGGAGCCCGAAGGCACTTACTTAATGTTTTAGGTACAGTTTCTTCCCCTCCACCAAAGATTTCTGAATAGACAAAGCAACAATCTACACTACTTCACTATTTCTTTTTTTTGCTCTTTTTACACTAATCATTTACTTTTTTACGTATTTCTTATTGTAGTTTATAGCTTTTTATTAGTGTATATCGCAATGTACTGCTGCTACAAAACAACACATTTCATGATATATACCAGTGATATTCAACCTGAATCTAATTCTGAAGAGTTGGGAGGTAAATTGGCCTAGAGTTGAGGTGAGGTGAGGTAGAACATGGGGAGAATAGGTTATAGGGAAAACATCTGGGGAATAACATTACCCTGTTGGCTAACACGGACACAATGGGCTGAAATAGCCACCTTCAATGTCAGAAAGAAAAATAGAAGTAGCTTTTATCCGTTTTCAGCCTTGCCAGATCTATATTAAACAGTAGAAGATGAGCACACCAAATAATGAACTGTTGGCAGGAGGTTCAGGGGTAGAAAGAAGAAGTGAATGCTCTTAAAAGCAGTGTTAGAATGATAAAATCAAGTTTTCCTTTCACGTTAATCATGAATTTCAATCAGCGCTTTAAGAATCAAATTAAATAGTAGTGCTGGTTTACTGCACTTTGCTCTAAAAGGTTTTCCTCATGGATTGTTTGGAGGAGAAAGGGACTCAAAGCCATTAAAAGGGATTAGACAGTTAAGCCGCTGCACAAAGATGATGTAACTGAGAATCTGTGAGGCTTAAAGACAATTTGTGCTTCAAAGTCATGAACAGTACTACAAGCCAGACGCAACACATTGATACTATGCGGGCAGGATTAAGGAAAACCACAAGGCATTCTACAAGTATGTGAAGAGCAAGAGGATAAGACGTGAAAGAATAGGAACTATTAAGTGTGACAGTGGGAAAGTGTGTATGGAACCGGAGGAAATAGCAGGGGTACTTAATGAATACTTTTCTTCAGTATTCACTATGGAAAAGGATCTTAGTGATTGTAGTACAGATTTGCAGCAGACTGAAAAGCTTGAGCATGTAAATATTAAGAAAGAGGATGTGCTGGGGCTTTTGGGAAGCATCAAGTTGGATAAGTTGCCGGGACCAGATGAGGTGTACCCCAGGCTACTGTGGGAGGTGAGGGAAGAGATCACTGAGCTTCTGACGATGATCTTTGAATCATCATTGGGGATGGGAGAGGTTCTGGAGGATTGGAGGGTTGCGGATGTTGTTCCTTTATTCAAGAAAGGGAGTAGAGATAGCCCAGGAAATTATAGACCAGTGAGTTTTACCTCTGTGATTGGTAAGTTGATGGAGAAGACTCTGAGAAGCAGGATTTATGAACATTTGGAGAAGTGTACTATGATTAGGAATAGTCAGCATGGCTTTGTGAAGGGCAGGTCGTGCCTTTCGAGCCTGATTGAATTTTTTGAGGATGTGACTAAACACATTGATGAAGGAAGAGTAGTAGATGTAGTGTATATGGATTTCAGCAAGGCATTTGATAAGGTACCCCATGCAAGGTTTATTGAGAAAGTGAGGAGGCATATGATCCAAGGGGACCTTGCTTTGTGGATCCAGAACTGGGTTGCCCACAGAAGGCAAAAAGTGGTTGTAGATGGGTCATATTCTGCATGGAGGTCGGTGACCAGTGGTGTGCCTCAGGGATCTGTTCTGGGACCCTTACTCTTCATGATTTTTATAAATGACATAGATGAGGAAGTGGAGGGATGGGTTAGTAAGTTTGCTGATGACACAAAGGTTGGAGGTGTTGTGGATAGTGTGGAGGGCTGTCAGAGGTTACAGCGGGACGTTGATAGGATGCAAAACTGGGCTGAGAAGTGGCAGATGGAGTTCAACCCAGATAAGTGTGAAGTGGTTCATTTTGGTAGGTCAAATATGATGGCAGAATATAGAATTAATGGTAAGACTCTTGGCAGTGTGGAGGATCAGAGAGATCTTGGGGTCCGAGTCTATAGGACGCTCAAAGCAGATGCGCAGGTTGTCGCTGTGGTTAAGAAGGCAAATGGTGCATTGACCTTCATTAATCATGGAATTGAATTTAAGAGCCGAGAGGTAGTGTTGCAGCTATATAGGACCCTGGTCAGACCCCACTTGGAGTACTGTGCTCAGTTCTGGTTGCCTCTCCACAGGAAGGATGTGCAAGCCATAGAAAAGGTACAGAGGAGATTTACAAGGATGTTGCCTGGATTGGGGAGCATGCCTTATGAAAACAGGTTGAGTGAACTCGGCCTTTTCTCCTTGGAGCGACAGAGGATGAGAGGTGACCTGATAGAGGTGTATAAGATGATGAGAGGCATTGACTGTGTGGATAGTCAAAGGCTTTTTCCCAGGGCTGAAATGATTGCCACAAGAGGTCACAGGTTTACCGTGCTGGGGAGTACGTACAGAGGAGATGTTGAGGGTTAAGTTTTTTACTCAGAGTGGTGAGTGCGTGGAATGGGGTGTCAGCAATGGTGGTGGAGGCGGATACGATAGGATCTTTTAAGAGACTTTTGGATAGGTACACGGAGCTTAGAAATATAGAGGGCTATGGGGAAGTCCAGTAATTTCTAAGATAGGGTCATGTTGGGCACATCTTTGTGGGCCGAAGGGCCTGTATTGTGCTGTAGATTTTCTATGTTTCTATGTTAATTGCAAAGTTTACAATTCCATCCCTGTCTGATTTCATGGAATCTTGATTCTGTACAAATTATTTCTTCTCTGTGCAGAAGATGCATGATATTACTGAAATCACAGGGCTTAAAGCAACAGTGGGCATGAATGTGCAGTAACAAATAAGCTGCTGGAGAAAATCAGTCGAGCAAGCAGCATCTATGGCAGAAAAGAAATTGTTGGTGTTGAGGGTTGAAACTCTGTGTCTTTGGGAAATGGAAGGCAATCACAATGCCTGCAGGAAACTCGTGTGATAACAGGGAAAATATGCAACTCCACACAGAAAGCACCCGAGGCCAGGATTGAACCTGGGTAACAGAGCTGTTAGGCAGCAGTTCAATAACCTTATCCAATTTATCTTAAAGGCAAAATAACAGCAAATTTTCTGTGCAACCTTAGCATAGTTTTAAGATATATAATGGCAGAAAACTAAGATTATTACAAAATCTAATGTGGCCTGTCCTAAATAGTGATCCAGATTTTAAGTTAACAGCTTAATGCTACATTAATATTTATTTAAGCAGATACACAATATGGTGAATCCAATGTGGTAACAAATCAAAGAATAGAGTTAAGGAAGGCTGAGTTACACGCAATGAAACAGAAAACTTTAAAAGTACAGAAACCCAATCTGACGTATTCAAGATAGAATTTAATTGTAATAAAGCCAGTTTGTACCACTGGCCTTGTGTAGGGTGGGAGAAGGGCTCCAGTTTCTAATAAAAATCCCAATGATGACCACAGAGGTAGAAGAAACCCAATTCAACATTCAGGAACGGCAGCATATCTTCCATCTGGACATGTTGTAACCTTTTGCACTTGATACCGATATGACTAACTTTGAGTAACTTGCTCCATCTGTATGTTATTCTGTGATTTTGGCTAATTTTTTCTTCTTTCCATTTCATAGCTTCACCTGCCAGGCATCTCTCAGAGCAAAGCACAACACAAAGAAGTATTGTGTACTTCTAGCTGCCAAATTAATCCATTTGGTCTCATCCTATCAGACATCAAGTCAAGTCAAGTCACTTTTTATTGTCATTGTGACCATAACTGCTGGTACTGTACACAGTAAAAATGAGACAACTTTTTCAGGACCACGGTGTTACATGAAAGAGTACAAAAACTAGACTGAACTACATTAAAAAAAAAACACTAGACTACCTATCCAGGACTGCATAAAGTGCACAAAATAGTGCAGGCATTACAATAAATAATAAACAAGACAATAGGCACAGTAGAGGGCAGTAGGTTGGTATCAGTCCAGGCTCTGGGTATTGAGGAGTCTGATCGCTTGGGGGAAGAAACTGTTACATAGTCTGGTTGTGAGAGCCCGAATGCTTCAGTGCCTTTTCCCAGACAGCAGGAGGGAGAAGAGTTTGGAGGGAGAGAATGAGGGTTGCGTGGGGTCCTTCATAATGCTGTTTGCTTTGTGGATGCAGTGTGTAGTGTAAATGTCCGTAATGGCAGGAAGAGAGACCCCGATGATCTCAGCTGAATTTCCCATGTTCCACCTATCCTTATGCCACCATCTCTATAAGTGAAGGCTAACTTTATTTTTCTCTTTCCCAGTTCATACAAAGTATCTTAAGACCTGAAATATTAACCATTTCTCTTTCTGCCTCTTCTGTAAAATCTGCTAAATGCTTCCAACATTTTGTTTCTATTTCAGATTGCCAGAATCTAGTTTTTTTTCCTTGCTCATTTACTTTTCTCTTGTCAAATCATTTGAGAATTTTCCCTCAAATTACTGAAACCATTCCAGAGGAAACTTTCACTGTTGACTTTTCTTTGAACATGTCCCTTTTGTACTGCCATTTCTATGTTAATTTCATTTTCAAGATGGTGGATGCTGTGGTCTTGATGGCACTGAGGTGACAATATGATAACCAAGCTTTTCCACAGCTAGGGTAGGTTGGTGAGTTGTTTGAGAGATAGTTCAATCCTCCTGCCACTTGCAGAGGGTTCTCTGCACACTTCCTGCTGCACAACTTCAAGGTTCTCAAAATGACCCCAAATACTTCTACCCCGCTGTGATTGGTGTGAACCAGAAGCTTGTAGGAATCAGTAGAGATGTTTCATGCTTTCAAGGCTTCCAGCACAACTTCAAATTGTTGTAGGGCCTGTAAATGATGTGGTCTGCCTAATGTAGCTGATTTAAGTGTAACTACGGTCTCAGTAGTGCCTGGGGAAGAGGCCACTCACGTTAGCTCCCTTATTCTCCCAGTGAATTTTGTAAAAGCAGCAATGGTATCATTTTCTAATACCTTGAGGTGTCATCTGTAAACAGTCCAGTTTTTCTGAAGCAAAAATGAGAGCAGGAACAACAGTCCAGTACATTATTATACATTCTGTGATACATCTCTTTAAATGCTATTTTCCCTCAAAAGCTGTGCTAGAACATTGAAGGTAATGGTGGATTCCATCACTGTCCTCACTCAGAGACATGGGTCCTGAGAGATGGTAAACGCAGAACATAACTCCAGGCATGCCCTTTGCCCTATGATGTCATACCACCTCTTAATCTACTCTAAGATAAGTCTAACCCTTCCCTCCTATATCCATTTATCCATATGCTTGTCTTAAAGTCTCTTAAATGCCCTAATGTATCCGCCTCTACCACCACTGATGACAGCACATTGCACACAGCCATGATTCTATGCAAAAACTTACCATCATCATCCCCTCCCTACACATTCTTCCAATCACGTTAAAATTATAACTCCTTGTCTTAGCCAATTCCACCCTGGGAAAAGTAATTTATATGTTCACTCTTATCTTGTGCACCCCTATCACATCACCTCTCATCCTCCTGCTCTCCAAACTGAAAAGCTCTAGCTCACTCAACCTCTCTTACAATTCAGGGGAATGGCTACAGGGGTGCTCTGCACTACCTGTCTACTCACCTTCGCTTTCCCCCCTCTGACTCTCACCCAACGACCTGCTTCCGGCAGCCTAGGTGTGACTACCTCCCTGTAACTCTCATCTATGACTGCCTCATTCTCCCTTATGAGTCGAAGGTCATCCAGCTGCTGCTCCAGATTCCTCACACGGTCTTCCAGATCGCCCAGCCTCATGCACTTCTGGCAGATGTGACTCTGCGGGAGAGGGGAGTTCCCCCAAGACTGCCACATCTCACATGAGAGGCACATCATTGTCTCAGGAGGCATTGTAAAGCCTAACGGGGGGCAAGCTCGTTCTCCCCCTCTTCTCGTCGAAGACTCTCAAGTCAAAGCCTCAAAGCTCCACTCCTTCACTAGCCCACTCACTCACTGGCCGCTTTTCACTTGGGGAGTTGGGGAAAAGAAAATTTAAACTCTAAGGGACTCAAGTTATGAAGCGAGCGTAAGCAAGGCAGATGCCAAGACTCGATTAGCCATTATCTTATTGACTGGGAAATCAGGCTTGAGGGCTGAGTGGCCTACACTTGCTTGTGTTACTTATGCCTGCCATCCACCAAAAAATACAATGGACAGGACAGAATTTGACAGAATTTTCAACCGTACTTGTACACACAAAAACAAATTTTTATAAACAGCCTTTTGTAGATATTCCATTCCTGTTAAGTAACTGTATTGCTGTGTTTGTGTGCTTTTATACAGCCATTAATGCACACGCTGCCCCTTATAACATACACAAAAACCCCGGCATTTACATCCTGTATTATAAATAAAGATCTTGCATTCACCATCAGAACAATTTCCCAGAGGTCAATTAAGAACTGTGCCCTGATTGTTGGAGCAAAATCTGCTCTTCGCTGCTAACAGGCTTACTGCAACACTCAATGTTCACAATCAATTACAGTTAATGCTATTTTAGGATGAACTCTTCTGTCAGCACAGCTTGCTACCTATTGCAAAGGGAGGAAGATGATTAACTGAGGCAGAGCCGGGTCAATGGTGTGGCTGGTCAGTTATAATGGTAGTTCCATTCTGACCTTGGATCCTGTCTGTAGAGAGTTTGCCCATTCTCCATGACCACTTGAGTTTCCGACCGGGTTGCTCAATTTTCTTCCCGTATCTCAACAGCTTGTGAGTCAATAGGTTAGTTGGATGCTTTGAGTTGCATTCTGTGTGTAGTGGGCAGTAGAATCTGATGCAATTGATGTGAACATGGGGAAAATAAAATGGTATTAATCTAGTACAGGTCGTCCTTCTCTAATCCGACTACCTGTTATCCGGTTCCTTCGATAATCCGCACTGATTTCAAATTTTCCACGCAACCGTACCAATCTGCTGCGCATTGTTTTGGTTGCGCTAGATCTGTTCACGTGTTGGCGCGCTCTTGTAAGCACAGACAGACGATTCCTGCTTGTTTTCCTGCATTTATTTATATTATTTGCATGAGGCGCACACGCCTGTCTCACCTGCCAGCGGTGGGGGAGCTGGTACGCGCCAGGTCGGCCCGTGTTCTCGCCCGCCTGCCGTCAGTCGCACACTACCCTCCGGCATCGCCCGGCCGGCGCTCTGTTCTCTTCCGCCTATGACCTCAAATCAGACGTGGTCACCTGCTGAATTTAAGCATATTACTAAGTGGAGGAAAAGAAACTAATGAGGGTTCTCTCAGTAACTGTGAGTGAGGAGGGAAGAGCCCAGCGCCGAATCCCTGGGTGGGTTAACTGCAAGTCTGTGTCTTTGCTATCGCTTAGTTGATGCTAGTAGTGGGTGCGCTTTTTTTTGCCGGTTGGGAGGGGGGATTGTTGCTCGCTGCTGCTTTATGCACGGGAGGGAGGGAAGCGGGCGGGGGAACTGAGGGGTTCTAACATTTAACATTCATTCTTTGGAGCACTCCTCTGTTTTTGTAGATGGTTGTGAAGAAAAATCACTTCAGGATGGATATTGTACATTTCTCTGACATTAAATGAACCTTTGAATCCTTTGATATTTTAAAGGTATGATCAGGCGGTTACCTATTGCTTAATGTGATCCTTCTGTAATTCGGCATTTTCACTAATCCGGCACTCCTCAGGTCCCAATGCTGCCAGATTAGTGAAGGTTGACCTGAATAAGTATCCGTAAAAGGGTATTGGTTAGCACAGACTCATTTGCTGAAGGACCTAATTTCTTGCTGTATAGATCTATAAAACAAGGAAAAGGTGAAAAATCACCACACTGAGTACAGCTCTAGGGTCATACAGCATAGAACCGACCCTTCAGCCCATCAATTCTGTGCTGACCATCAACCACACATTTACAATAAACATGTATTAACTTTTAATTCTCCCCACATTCTAAATAATTCCTCCCTGATTCTTCCAGTCACCACAAAGGGCAATTTATTGGGGCCAGCTGACTGCACATCTAAGCGATGTGGAAGGCAACCAAGACACCCCTAGGACACCACATCATCACAGGGAGAATGTGCAAACTCCACAGTCACAGGACCAGAAGTTAGGAGGGATAATAGGTCCTTGGAGCTTGGAGGGAGTGGTTCTACCCGCTGCAGTTCTGTGCTGACAGTGACATTAACTTTGGGGAGATGTTGTGTCCTCCTGAGAATCAAGTTTAATATCACTGGCATATGTCGGGAAATAGGTTGTTTTGTAGCAGTACTATATTGCAATACATAATAAAAGACCTTTAAATTACAGGAAGACTATATTAAATAAAATTAAAGTAGTAGTGCACAGGGGTTCATTCAGATTTCTGGTATCAGTGGGGAAGAAGCGGTTGTTAAATTGTTGAGTGTGTATCTTCAGGCTCTTCCATCTTCTCCTTGATGGTAGCAATAAGAAGAGGGCATTTCCAGGGTAATAGAGGTCCTTACGACAATGCCAGCTTTTTGAGGCATCGCCTTTCAAAGACATTCTTGATGCTGTGAGGCTTGTGCCCATTTAGAGCTGGCTCAGTTTGAAACTTTCCGCAGCTTTTTCCGATTTTTTGCAATGGCCCTTCGATACCCCTCCATAGACAGTGATGCAACCAGTTAGAATGCTTTCCATGATATACATGTAGAAATTTGCATGAGTCTTTAGTGACATATCAAATCTCCTCAAACACCTAATGAAATATAGTTGTGTCTTTCTAATTAAATCAATAAGTGGAAAGATCTTTATTGAAACTTGAAACTGCTCACACTGGTGTGTTCCCTCCACGTTCCCTTCCTGGTCCACAATCAATTCCTTGGTCTTAGTGACACTAGTGCACCTCCTTGTCACCATATGAGATCCAGGCAACAATATTTGTGTTATCAACAAATTTAAAGATGACATTTGAGCTGTGCCTAGTTACAGTTGTGGGTGTACATAAAATAAAACAGCGGCCAAGCATGCATCCTTGGGGTGCACCAGTGTTGATTGCCAGCAAAGAGGCTATGTTAGTTCCAATTTGCACTGAGTGTGGTCTCCCAGTAAGGAAGACAAGGATCCAGTTGCAGAGGGAGGGACACAGGCCTTGGTTTTGGAGCCCCTTGATTAATAGCGAGCGTATGATGCTGTTGAATGCTGAGCTGTAATCAATAAACAGCAGACTGACTTAGTAATTACAGTTGTCCAAGTAATCCAAGGCCACATGAAGAGCCAATGAGATTGCATCCTCTGTAGATCTATTGTGGTGAGAGGCATATTGCAGCAGGTCCTAGTCCCTGCTTAGTGAGAAGTTAATTCTAGCCATGACCAACCTTTCAAAACATTTCATTACAATAGGTATGAAAGCAACTGGGTGATACTCATTGAGGTAGCTCACCCTGCTCTTTTTGGTATCTGGTTGTCATTTTTGAAGTGGGTTGGAACCTTTGACTGAAGCAGTGAGAGATCAGATAAGTCCCTGAATGCTCCCACAAGTCGGTTGGCACAGATTTGCAGTGTCCTACCAGGTACACCATCAGGGCCTTGTGTTGGAAGGCTTCACCCTCATCGAAGATGTCTGACATCAGCCTCTCAGACAGATCACAGGGTCACCAAATGCTGCAGGGATTTGCACAAGTGTAGTTTCATTCACAATTTCAAAGTGTACGTAAAAGGCATTGAGCTCACCTGGGAGTGAAGTATCACAGCCAATCGTATTAGATTTTGCCTTGTATGAAGTAGTGACCTACAAACCCTGTGAGAGCTGATGTAATTCCAATTCCTCCTCTAACTTTAATCAGAAATGTTTGTTTCTACTCTTCAAATAGCCTTCTGTAGTTTGTACCTGGACTTCTTGTATAGTTGTGGATTACTGGTCTTGAATGACACAGATCTAGCCATCAGTGCACTTCAGATCTCTTGGTTCATCCATGGCTTTTGGTCTAGGTATGTCCGGTATGTTCTCGAAGGTACACACTCGTGCACATGGGTCTTCATGATGTTGGTGACAGTAGCGGCGTATTCATTCAGATCCAAAGATTAATCCCTGAAAATTGTCAAGCTACTGACTCAAAGCAGTACTACAAGCACTCTTCCACCTCCCTTGACCATACCTTCTTGGCTCTGGTCCCTCTAAGCTGTACACTTGTGCACGTGCGCACACGTTTTTCAACCAGCGCATAAAGGAAATTAATGCCCACACAAAAGGTTAGTTACCTAAAATAATGTAGTAATTAATTATACTATTATAAATAATCTTTTAGCTAAATGTTTCTGTTAACTAGTTAGTCGGTTTTTCAAATACCACAATGCACGTCACTAATTTATGCCACCTCACCTTTCCTGTTCCAGTTTGTACAGCTGCATCACGGCGGCAGCCATGTTTGGCGGACAGTGTTCATATCCTAAAGTTTACAAAGATCTGTTTCAAATCCTGTAGATAGCTTACTAAGTTTTTATTGAAAAAATTATTGATTCACTATGTCGAATTCAAAAGAAGCGAAGGGGGTGAAGTGCAAAAGAACTGCAAATTTGTTTAAAGTTGAATGGCTTAACAAAACAGTAGAAACTGCTACACTGAAAGCTCATGAGGTCACGAACTATGTATGATTTGGAATCTGGAGTTATCTGTTTGTATTGTTGTGATGCGAAAGTTGCTGGAGAATTGGCTTGTGGAAAGAAGTGGGATGATATTTGGAAACTTGACTTTTTGAAGCGTAATTTGGCAAGTAAATCACATTTGCATGGTGTACAAAAGCTCAGGCAACAGAACCTGTCATTACCCGTTACAGGAGTGCTACGCATGTTATGGTTGAGTGCAGATGAGCGAGAGCAAAAATGATCAAACCAGAGGAGATTAAAGTTCTTATCAACAGTGTGTTGTTAGCTGTTAAGATGAATAACTCTTTACATTCAGCTCAACACATTCATGAACATCTGGAAAAGTTAAAGTTTTGCTTAGCCAACAACATGAAGAAAACGTCACAGTAGATACAAGTTTGCTGTTGACTTCTATAAATAGTCTTTGTGTTCAGAAAGTCTTTGTGTTCATATTCAGAAAGGTTTCCTGAAGATGAGGTACAAGAATGGTCAGCTTTTGATTTCTCTGCAACTGCAGATTGTGACTTCACATTTGGCGATGAACATGTTAATACCTTATGTCTAAAATATCATGATTTCCTAGCTGAAAATACTGTAATAGTTAGACAGTTTAATGATTTCAAATTTTCCTTGCAAGAAAAAATTAAATCCAAACTGATTTCAAACTTTGCTCAAGTGGTGGCATTTGTATTTCAAAATGAACAAGTTTGTGACCTTGCACAGTTGATGGGACATTGGGGGATCTTTTCTTCCGTCTAGTGTGGACTGTGAGCGAGATTTTAGCCTAATGAGTCAACTCAAAAACAAGCTGAGAAACCGTTTAGATGAAGGTCATTTGGATATATTAATGAGAATCAAAAGCTATCAATTGGATGGAAGTTCTATTAGTCTAGATGGAGTTTACAAAGAATGGGTAAATGCCAAAATGCAAAAAATACTGAGTGACTTAAATATGTATGTTATTTTGTTGTTATTCTGTGCAGTTTCATGTCAAATATTTTGTAAACCTACATAAATTGTTCTATGTGTACATTCAGTGTGCACATACATTTGTCACAGGAAAAAAATTTGCACAACATGAGATTTTTGCGCACACTGACTACTAGAAATTAGAGGGATCATTGCTTCTTGGTCCTCACCACTGGTGCAATGGTCTTTCATCTGAGAATTCTTCTCATAAGGGATTTCTAACAGAACAAACGGAATGAGCTGGGCAGGCTAGCACTTTATTCCTTGTAAGGTAGATTATAAGATATATAGTTCGGGTGAATACACTGTCTTTATCTCAGGGAAGTAGAACTAAATCTATTGGGCATAGGATTAGGTCAGAGGTAAAAGATTTAAAGTGGACCTGATGGGCAATTTATCCCCACAGAGAGTGGAGTTTATATGGAACAAGCTACTTTTAAGGTAGGTACCAGATGAATAGCATAAAGGCATTTGGATATGTACATGAATGGGGAGGGTGAGTTGAAGGAGTATGGGCCAAATAAGGGACTAGTTTGATGGCAGTTTCCATGGAAGCACAGACAAAATGTGGAGGAACTCAGGTTCGGCAGCATCTGTGGCAGGCAATAAAGTATCAACATTTTGAGCCAAAACCATTTATCAAGACTGGAAAGGAAGGGGCATGATGCCAGAACAAGGTAGTGGGGGAGGGGATGAAGCCAGGTGAGTAGGGGAGGGAAGGATGATGAGAGGCTGGAAGGTCTAAGAGGAAAAGCTGAAGAAGGAAGAATCTGATACGAGAGGTCTGTGGGAGAAATGGAATTAGGAGGGACACCAGAGGAAGTTTATAGGCAGATGAGGTAAAGAGAAGTGGGGAGCCAGACTAGGGAATGGAAAAGGAGAGAAAGAGGAGGGCACAGTTTCCATGCTCTATTACCTTATAGATTCCTGAGACTAATCTAATATCAGGCAGGAACACCACTGGATTCCTTCAGCCCTCCCCAGTTCACCAGTTAATTTTGGCTCCTGTCTCACCCCACCCTCCTTTTTATTCCACTCCCTGTCTCTCTTCTCCACTCTCTGCTGATGCAGAGGTTCTTCCTGAACGTGCGCTCCCCAAACACATGCCGCTCGACCTAATGAGCTCCACCAGCGTTGTTGCTCTGGATTCCAGCACCCGAATTCACTGGTGTCTCTGACAGCAATTGATGGGTGTGGGGTATCAGTGTAGGATGTCTGCTCATTAGTGCATAGAGGCACCTTGGTCACTACTTCACACTAAGAGTGTTAAGTGGATTGTAAGCATCGCTGGGTACCAGCATGGGGGAATGGTCTGAATTCAGGGCCAGAGAAAATCCCTGAGACAAAAAGGACATGCAGCCAGCCAGGGATTGCACTCCGCAGACAGGCCCCAAGTCTCAGCAAGAAGCACTCAGTCCAGACACTGTGGTTCCAGCCTCAGTAAAGCCCAGCAGAGCTCAAAAGATGACAAAGGCCAACTGTACTGTCAGATATACTGGTCTTCAGAATGAGACACCTTTGAGGCAGGTAAAAATCATAATGTCAGACATGCCATGTTGAACATTAATTAACTGACCAAGATATTGCTGTGCACCAATTGATGACTACCACACTCCCTATATGATCACATTTAAAGTCATTAATTGCTGAAAAGATGAATCGGTGAATGTCTCAAAATCAGCAGGAGGAGCTAATGTAATGGTTTCTCTGTAGCGCAGTGTTTGGGTGATGACTAGAGATAGCGGGGGCTTTGGAATGTGTGCTGGCCAGTGAGGGGAGGTGTTTTTCTCTCTTGCATGCCCAAGAGAAGGTTTCACGGTCTTTTGTTCAGCGGAAGATAGAGAGAGCAGTTGCCAGAATGGGGAAGTCATAGACTGCAGGGCCGAGTGGACTTGGAATGGGGTCAGGAGTCAACGATGCCTGGGGGAAGTTGATGGAGAACGAACAGATGGGAAAAGAGTGTGCTGCAACGGTGTGCGTTAGACTGTTTCATGAGAACGGGCCCTTCTTCTTTACTAACGCTATAGTCAAACTAAAAATTATAAATCTCAATTGTTTAATTGCATATTGTTACTGTTTGTTATTTCATGGCACTGGTTTGTAACTGGGGAACACATCACACAGCATCCACCCAAACAAGATTTCTCAAGTTTGAGGTCACCTCTCATCTTCCGTCACTCCAGGGGAAAAAAAGATGACTTCACTCAACCTATTCTCATAAGGCATGCTCCTCCATTGCAGGTAACATCCTTGTAAATCTCCTCAGCACCCTTTCTATGGTTTCCACATCCTTCCTATACTGAGACGACCAGAACTAAGCACAGTACTCCAGGTGGAGTCTGACCAGGGTCCTACATAGCTGCAATAATATGTCTCGGCTCCTAAATTCAATCGCACGATTGATGAAGGCAAATACACCGTATGCCTTCTTAACCATAGAGTCAACCTGTGCAGTAGCTTTAAGTGTCCTATGGACTCAGACCCCAAGATCCCTCTGATCCTCCACACTGCCAAGAGTCTTACCATTAATACCATATTCTGCCATCATATTTAACCTACCAAAATGAACCAACTCACACTTATCTGGGTTGAACTTCATCTGCCACTTCTCAGCCCAGTTTTGCATCGTATCAGTGAGCCGCTGTAACTTCTGACAGCCCTCCACACTATCTACAACACCCCCAACCTTTATGTCATTATTACAGGGCTTAGGTGGTTATTGCCACCATTATTGGTTATTCCAGGGCTTAGGTGGGAAGTAGTTGAAGAAACACTGAATGGAAGATCAAACAGTTCACAGGCAGGGGAGGCAGGATCTTGATGGCAGTACATATTTTACAATGGAATACAAGCAGTCTTATTGCAGATGGTCAAGAATTTAAGAAATATGTATCAGAACTTAAGGAAAAACCTCAGATTTTATGTATACAAGAAACGTGGTTGAAACCACAATTATATTTTGTTCTACGAGGATATACAGCTATTAGGAAGGATAGAAGTAATGGTAGTGGTGGAGGAGTAGCAATATTTATAACCAGTGGGATGAGGTATAATATAGACAACATAGGGTAGGAATATGAATCAATAATAAAATCTGGATAGGCAGAGAAAGCTTGGTAATAATAAATTATTATAATCCATGTAGAAGATTAAACAAAGATATATTAAACACAGTGGGTGGTGGGATGAAAGGGAAAATAATGTCATGTGGGGATTTCAATGGACACAGTACACTATGGGGATGTAAAAAAAACTGATGAAAACCGATTAGTGATAGAATAATTTATAGATGACAAAAAATTGGTATGTATAAATAATGGAAAAGGTACGAGATATAATATATCCCAAAACAGAGAAACCGCAATAGACTTAATATTTGTAAGTAGAGAATTAGCAGAAATCAGTAACTGGAACGTATTAAAACAAACTACAGAAGGAAGTGATCACTATCCCGTAATCACAAGGATTCAGATTAAAATAGAATAAAATAAATGACCTAGAGTGTCAAGGTGGAAACTAAATCAAGTCAAGTCAAGTTACTTGTTATTGTCATTTTGACCATAATTGCTGATACAGTACACAGTAAAAACGAGACAACGTTTTTCAGGACTGTGGTGCTACATGAAACAGTACAAAAACTACACTGAACTACATAAAAACAACACAGACAAAAAAAAACTACACTAGACTACAGGCCTACCCAGGACTGCATAAAGTGCACAAAACAGTGCAGGCATTACAATAAATAATAAACAAGACAATAGGCACAGTAGAGGGCAGTAAGTTGGTGTTAGTCCAGGCTCTGGGTATTGAGGAGTCTGATGGCTTGGGGGAAGAAACTGTTACATAGTCTGGTTGTAAGAGCCCGAATGCTTCGGTGCCTTTTCCCAGATGGCAGGGGGGAGAAGAGTTTGTATGAGGGGTGCGTGGGGTCCTTCATAATGCTGTTTGCTTTGCGGATGCAGTGTGTAGTGTAAATGTCTGTAATGACGTGAAGAGTGACCCCGATGATCTTCTCAGCTGACCTCACTATCCGCTGCAGGGTCTTGCAATCCGAGATGGTGCAAATTCCAAACCAGGCAGTGATGCAGCTGCTCAAGATGTTCTCAATACAACCCCTGTAGAATGTGATGAGGATGGGGATGGGAGATGGACTTTTCTCAGCCCTCGCAGTAAGTAGAGACACTGCTGGGCTTTGGAGCTGTTGTTGAGGGACCAGGTGAGATTCTCCGCCAGGTGGACACCAAGAAATTTGGTGCTCTTAATGATCTCTACCGAGGAGCCGTCGATGTTCAGCGGAGAGTGGTCGCTCTGTGCCCTCCTGAAGTCAACGACCATCCCTTTTTTCTTGTTCACATTCAGAGACAGGTTGTTGGCTCTGCAGCAGTCCGTTAGCCACTGCACCTCCTCTCTGTAAGCTGACTCGTCGTTCTTGCTGATGAGGCCCACCACGGTCGTGTCATCGGCGAACTTGATGATGTTGTTCGAGCTGTGTGTTGCAGCACAGTCATGGGTCAGCAGAGTGAACAGCAGTGGACTGAGCACACAGCCCTGTGGAGCCCCCGTGCTCAGTGTGATGGTGTTGGAGATAAGGCAGATTGGGAGATATTTCAAAAAATTAGTGAAGTAAGATGCATAAAAATTCTGGATAAAAATATATTTGATATAGAAGCAATGAGGTCACAGCAGATATAAATTCAGCAGAAGAAGCAATTCCGAAAATTAAAGGTAGAGGAAAGAGGAAAAGTGTTCCATGGTGGAATTGTGAATGTAGTAAAAGTATAAAAGTAAGAAATAAAGCATTTAAAGTGTTAGAAGGACAACATTCGGTAGGAACATCAATACAATATAAAACAGCACAAGCAGAAGTTTGGAAAATAATCAGACAAACAAAGTGAGCATATTGGAGACAATATTGTAACAAAATTGGAAGAGAAACTCAACTGTCTGAAATATGGGGCATGATAAGGAAAATGAATGGTATAAGAAGTAGTAAAGAGATTCCTGTGCTAAGAAGTAAGGACAAAATGGCAAGTAACAATGTAGAAAAACCAGAAATACTGTAAATAGCAATAAATAAAACAACAGCATCAAATAACAAGATAGTGTTTAAAGTTAGATCATTGGTTGTGGGACTTCTCAACAGATGAGTGTAATAATCCTCTTTTGTTTAAGAGCCTGATGGTTGAGGGGCAGTAACTGTTCTTGAACCTGGTGCTGCGAGTCCTGAAGCATCTGTACCTTCTATCTGATGGCAACAGTGAGAAAAGAGCACGGCCTGGGTGGTGAGGATTTTTGATCATGGATACTGCTTTTTTAAGACAATGATTCATGTAGATGTGCTCAATGGTTGGGATGACTTTACCCATGATGTACTGGGCTGAATCCGTTACCTTTTGACTTATGGTTGATCACTTGCAATATAGATGATACATTTAATGTTTATTGCAACTTGTATTATTATACTGGTCAATATAATCATGTTATATGTAAATGGTCATCTCATATTATTTAACTAGTCTTCTATCTACTGCATTCAGCCATCAAAACACTGTAATACAAAGGTTACGTGCACAGTTTTTAGCCTTCTCTGAACTTCGTTGTTTTCTTTTTGAAGTTAGTTTTTGATCTTAGTTTTAAATAACACATCAGAAGATCTTTTGGGAGAACTCAACAGTCCATATTTATGATTAGTCTGCATGCAATGAAAGAAGCATCAATTATAGGAAGGAAATGATTTATAGTTTCTTTTCTTGTTCTCCATGTCTTGTACATTGATGCTATCAACATGCAGGAGGACTAGTCAACAGGAGTGCAGTTGGTCCCCTGGAGCGCACCTCTTTCTGATGGACACCCAAAAGATGTTTGGAATCTGGAGCAAATAAGAAACTGCTGGAGGATATTCATGGGTCAAGCAGCGTCCAGATGCAGGATCAAGAACTGAAATGTTGAGAATGATATACATTTAATTTGCATGTCTTGCTCTTTGCATCTTGGTCTATAGTGCTTGCAGATTTTTAATCAATTTAGTATAACAATTTTCCTGCTGATTAACTCTTCACAGACACTAAAGATCTTGGAGAATTCAATAGTAAATGAAAAGGTAGAACAGCAAAATTGGCTTTTGGTCTCTAGAGCTGAACTTTTGTGAAGGTTTTGGCCTCCTATTATACTCGCCATCTGATACTTGCTTCCAGATGAACTGAATATTAGAGTGCTCATGCAATTTATGATAATACTCTTGCATCCATTTAGCACCGTCCAGATGCCAATTTCTCCTGCCAAGAAATCTCTACTGACAAATCCACTACAAATCTGTTGGTAAATCTCAGCATAAGGTATGTAGATGACAGAAGGCCTTTACTGCGACTAATCACTCACAATGCAGGTTTATAGCCACTAGTAAGTTTTGATTCAAAGGCACATTGGTGGGAGTGTAATCAGGAATCCTGATCTTGATCATATATTTACAAAGGAATTCCAGTGGTTATCCAGCTAGGGCCATTGATTTTTGTGAGTAATTTAGGAAGTCCAAAATTTAACAACAGATTGGTATCTCATACTAGGTTAAATGAGAAAAAACAGGTTTCTATAACTGTGCTGTGTTTCTTAAGTTTTACAGTTAACCCTTATGTTTGTAATATGCAGATGCAGAACTGCAGAATCCAATAGTGAGTCAACAGTTACTACTTGATCTGGATTGGAGATTTGTGTCATTGGTTAAGTGCTATTTTTCAAACTTTTTGAGGATATGCCAAGATGAAACAAAACGAAAAAAACATTTAACAAAAGGAAGTATACACAACGCAATAATGATCAGACCATTTCAAAGTTTGCGTTTACATTGGGCAGTAACAGAAACAATGAACACACAGAAATTAGAGACATCAGTGAGCATATTACGTGACAAAAAGTATGGTGGAGATAACTCACACACACCATAATAGAGTACTGTAACCTAGAAATAAATTAACAAATAATAAGGTGCATTTATATGACAAGTTAAAAAGTAAACAATATAACGCTACTTGTGCTTCATACATGATGAGACCTGGGTAGTGGCAGGCAGTTCAATAGTCTCACGGGCTGGGAGAAGAAGCTGTTTCCCATCCTAACAGCTCTTGTAATGCTACACTACCTTCTGCCTGATGGTAGAGGTTCCAAGGGTTTGTTGGACAGATGGGAGGGATCATTCACAACGCCAAGGGCCCTACATACACAGCGCTCCTGATAAATATCCCTGATCGGTTGAAGAGAGACTCCAATGATCTTTTCAGCAGACCCTCTTTTGTAGAGTCTTGTGGTCAGATGCCTTGCAATTCCTGTACCAGATGGTGACGCATCTGGTCAGGACACTCTCAATGGTTCTCCTGTAAAAATTGGTAGGCATGGGGGTTAGAGGGGGAGCCGTGCTTACCTCAGTCTCCTCAGGAGGTGGAGATGTTGTAGTGCTTTCTTGACTAAAGAGGTGGTGTTAACAAACAAGGTGAGATGGTCCATTATGTGCACCCAGAAACTTGGTGCTCCTCATAATTTCTCATGTCTTCTGTGGCGATAATAAATGTTTATTTCCTCAATATCATTTGACCCCAGTTTTTCACCATTTTTAGATATTTAGATTTTTAGAAGACATTCGTCTGTAATGAAAAATAAAATACAACATACTAGTTTAATACCTTTCCTATTAGTTTTCTCCCCACTATAGATCATGCCTCTACCTCTAAATGATCAATATTCACTCCCAATCCACATGCTTAGTTCTCTTCTCGGCAATTTTTAAATCTCTTCATTTAATCTCATACAACTCGTAACCTTTTTACTTACCATGGAGACTTTTCCCACTGACATGTTACTTTTCAATGGAATGTATATTTGTTGAATAAGAATGTTACTTTCAGTGCTTTAAACTTTTAGGTTAAAAGTCACAATGTTTGAACAAATTCCCCAATCAATATGAGTTAACTGGGTTCTTTTATAATTGGCTTTATTTACATTTTCTCTAAGAGAACCACCACCACCCAGTGGTTTGGAGGCTTGCGTGCCTCAATGATTCAGAGAGCTATGTTGGCTTTATGTTTGGCTCTAGGTAGTGTAATCCATGCCAAACAGGTCAAAGGGTAGAGGCCAGACTAAGAATGGTCCAATGGTCCTTCAGGTTTGGGGGTTCAGCTCTAGGCTAGCAACACTGACTGGTCAAACAAAACTGTTACAGAAACAGCAATGAAGAATCCTTCTACACCTTGTGCGACAGTACTCCTGAGTCTCCTGGGGCATGCATGGCTGACAATAGTGAAAACTGAAAGGAAGCTACGGGAACAATGAAGGAAGCCCTGAATATATCCAAAATGGTTTCTAGAATGTGTGAACCATGTACAACACAAACAAGTTAGCACAAATAACTACAGAAATAAGTTGTTACAGCCTATGTATAGTATACTGGGCATCAGTGAAAGCAGATGGGCAGGGTCTGGCAGCAACTGGTTTTATACTCAGGAAGGGAAGATGGTCAGCAACATGATTGTGTAGTTGTCACTTTGAAGAAAGCCACTGAGAAGTGCTTGCTCAAACAAGAGAAAATCTGTAGATACTGGAAATCTAAGTAACACAGACAAAATGCTGGAGGAACTCAGCAGGCCAGGCAGCATCTGTGGAAAAGTGTACAGTCGATGTTTTGGGCTCAGATCCTTCAGCAGGACTGGAGGAAAAAAAGATGAGGAATCTGAGTTGGAGGGTAGGGGGAAGGGAGGGAGAAAAATAAGGTGATAGGTGAAACTGGGCTGCAGGGGAGGGGTGAAGTAATGAGTTGGGAAGTTGATTGGTGAAAGAGATACAGGGCTGGAGATGGGGGAATCTGATAGGAGAGGAAAGAAGGCCATGGAAGAAAGAAAAAGTGGGAGGAGCACCAGAGGGATGTGATGGGCAGGCAAGGAGATAAGGTGAAAAAGGAAAAGGGGGATGGGAAATAGAAAAGGGTGGTGGGTTTTACCAGAAGTTTGAGAAATTGATATTCATGCCATCAGGTTGGAGGCAACCCAGACAGAATATAAGATGTTGCTCCTCCAACCTGAGTTTGGCTTCATCATGACAGTAGAGAAGACTATGGATAGACATGTTGGAATGGGAATGAGAAGTGGAATTAAAATGGGTGGCCACTGGGAGATCCTGCATTTTCTGGTGGACAGAAAGTAAGTGCTCATCGAAGTGTTTGCTGGAGTGGAAGCCAATCAACAGTAGGCAGATGAGAGTCAGATAGAAAGGGAAGCAAATTAACATGTCTATGATCCCGTGCTATGCTCTAACTAATGATAAGAATATTGAAGGAAAGGATGTCTTCTACAAACAGCTGCAATTGGAGATAGAGTTAACACCACACCATGACATAATAATCGTCATGGGAAATTACACCAAAGTGCAAAATAATAACTTGCATATCATTATGGTCATGGATGTGGAATGATGAATAACAATGATGAAAGACTGGTGGTGTCACAAGAGGGACCCAACCGTCCCAGCTTCTGGGATTTAGATGCTGTAACTCTCTGGAGTATGGATAGTTGAAACAGCTCCTTTAAGGGGTCAGGACGGTCATGATAAATTGGCAATCATGTTTTGAGCGCCAAGAATTCAGCATGTCAAGTGCTTAATTGCAAGCCCTACTAGCGATATCATCTAGTGTTTGCTTATAGTTCAGTTCATGATTCAGTTTGATGCCATGCCTCGATCCTTGCTTTGGATACTCCAGCAACTGAGCCCAAACCATCCTCGTCAGGGACTCTTGTCACAGTATAATTGAGCCAATATGAATCCAGCGGGGTGTCAGCGTCTTTCGTCCAAAGTGACCAGCCACAGCGAAGAGACTTCCAGACAGAGCCTGGAGATACCCAATCTCCAGATAGTCGTTAGTCAACTTTTGCGAGAAGAAGGTCAGAGTTGCTCGGGAGACTCAGGTGGTTGCTTTGCAGAACCAATACATCTTCCATCCCGGAGAGATTTGATGGTGATCTGAGCTCTTGCTACAGCTTCCTCATCCAATGCTCATTAGTGTCCCAGTTCCCTTCGGACCCTTGGCCACTCTATACCATCACAGGCTCCAAGATAAACTGAAGGATGCCCTCACCTTGGGACAGCCAATAGTGGACTGAGAGGTTTTGATAGACTAGTCCACTCATCTTGATAGCCTTTGGGAAGAGTGAAAGTGGGACTACTTCAGGAGGTTGAAGAGAGCCGGTCTCTATGCATTGCAGTTTTCTCCCCAACCTTGGACCATGACCAGCCCATTTCCTGCTAAAGATCCAGTTGCAGGTCAAGAGCCCATGCAGTTCAGTTGTACTAGACTCTCTGATGATGAGAGGTCCTGGCTTCAGAGACAAGGTTGCTGCTTTTACTGTGGGGAAGCAGGTCACCTGTGGGCCAAATACCCGAGGCTGCAGTCAGGAGAACAGCAAAGTTGGGAGGACTGTGATGGTAGCAGCCACTGCTCCCAACCCCACAGATTCTAGTTTTGTGCTGAAGGCGGAGATAACCTGGGCTAAGAACCGAAGGCAGTTAAGGGCTTTTGTGGACTCTCGGGCAGCAGGTAATTTTCTGGACTTAGGAACCACCCATTGGCTCGATATACTACCGCAAGAGTTGAGCCAGTCCATGCCCGCCACTGTCTTGGATGGCCACCCACTAGGTTCCGGGCAGATCCAGCTACCGACTGTGGTTTTGCAGGTGAGGATAGGGGATCATGTGGAAGACATAAGTTTCTACATTATTGACTCTCCACTCATACCCTTGATCTTCGGGTACCCTTGGCTGTCCCAGCATAACCCATTCATGGAATGGAGGGAGGAGAGAATCATTGCTTGGTCTGGTCATTGTAAGAGGTAATGTTTGTGGTACCGTGTTCCGACCTCCAGACTCTCCTGAGACCAACAATCAACAAAGGGGTGGCCTTCATTGTGAGGTAACATGACAAGCTGGTCCTGGCCAATGGGAATGTGTGTGTCCCGACCCTGTTTAGTTGGGACCGCATGGGAACTAAAGAGAGGGAATCTCTCGATCAGGAGAAGACCAAGGAGATGTCTGAGCAGTCTGGAACACTTGCAGCTAAACCTAAGGAATTTAACCGCCAGGTCTTGAGGAAAGGAAAGACTTCTCGAAGCCTATTCCCAGGGCCGGGGCTAGTAATATTTGTAAAGCATTGCCACCATTGCCTGAGGATACAGACAAGGATGTGGACTCTGTGTTGGCCATAGTTTCTATGAATGAGTTTGGTTAACCTTGGGAGGGGACTCTGAGGTCTCTTGAAGCACCCATGACACTTAAGAAGCTTCAGAGTCATTCTTAAAGGAAGGTCCGGAGAAGATTGCAATATTCAAACTGGTCAAAATCCCTTCTGCCTACAAGGACTTGGAGGAGGTCTTCAGCAAGGGAAACGTCTTGACTCTTTCACGATACTGACCCTATGACTATGCTCTGGACCTGCTGCCTGGTACTTCCCCTCCGCGGGGTTGATTGTACTTGCTCTCTGGCCCAGAGAGAAGCACAATGGAGGAGTAAAGGAGGCTTTTGCCATCAACTTAATTGGGCCCTCCACCTCGCCAGCTAGTGCCAGCTTCTTCCTCGTACAAAAGAAAGATGGGAGCTTGCAGCCATGCATTGATTATAGAGGGTTAAACTGCATAACGTCCAAGAATCATTACCCTCTTCCACTTCGGAATACAGCCTTTGAGGTGCTCCAAGGGGCAAGGGAATACACAAACCTAGACCGGCAGAGTGCATACAATCTGATTCGTATAAAGGGGGGCAATGAGTGGAAGACTGCATTCAATACACTGACGGGGCACTGTGAGTACCTGGTTGTGCCCTTCAGTCTTGAGAATGCTCCAGCACTTTTACAGGCCTTGATAAACAATGTGCTCTGGAATATTCTCCATAAGTATGCCTTCATCTCTTGGATGATATCCTAATCTTCTCCAAGTCCATGAAAGAGCTCGTTGCTCATGTCAGGGACATTTTAAAGATGTTTTTAGACCATGATCTTTGTTAAGTTGGAGACATCCAAATCTCACATGACAACTGTTTCACTTTAGGGTTTCATCATCTCCAATGGCAATCTCAAGACAGACCCTACCAAGCCCCATGCAGTCAGAGACCAGCCATCACCATCCAGTATCAAACAAGTCCAATGATTCTTGGGATTTACAAACTTCTATTGGAAGTTCATCAGGAACTTCAGCTTGGTGGCAACTCAGCTGCGAGTGCTAAGTAAGACATCCACGGAACATTTTGACTGGACTATCGAAGTGGAGGCTGCTTTTGCAGAGCTTAAACAGTGGTTCACAACAGCTTCCATCTTGGTTTCTCTTGTGTCATCTCAACGGTCGTCTTCGGATGATAAACAGCACCTGTGTGCATTCTTCTCCGGGCAACTATCTCCGGCAGGAAGGAAATATAACATCAGGAATTGGGAGCTTTTTGTAGATAATTTAGCTTTGGAGGAATGGCGTTACTGATTAGAGGGGGCCAAGAACCCTTTTATCATTTAGACAGACCACAAGAACCTGTCTTCTGTACCACATCTAAATGCATTTATTTGCATTTATTTGGCGAATCAATTACTGCAAGTAAGTTTTTCGTTGCACCTATGCATACATCTACTCAGCCGGCATGAACTTGATTGGCTGAAGGACCTATATCTGTGCTGTATTTCTCAATGACCCTGTGATTTTTGCATAGGATAATAAATTCTCTTTGATTCTGACTTTACCTAATCAAGGGATCAGTGCAGTCTACTTTATTCCAAAGGTGGTTTAATTGAAGTTTCATACAATGGACTGTTTCTCAGTAGAGGCAATGGAAGGCAGAAGAAGAGCAACCAGCCCTTTCCCAAACTCAATTTGATAATTCTCCCCTTTACTTATTCCTCCCTTCCAATTCTGCCGTTGTGTAATCACCTCTGGTACCTTTTCGTGCAATAATTCTGCAATATAAATGAGTTGCAGATTAGACATGAACTACTCCTAACTTGCCAATAGTTTTAGAGTATGCCAAAACAAACCTAAGAAGTTGCCAAGTTTGTGAAACGTTTTAACTGTTATTGACTTACAGAGTGGGATAACATACTCAGTGGCTGCTTTATCAGGGACATCTGTGCACCTGCTCGTTAATGGAAATATCTTATCAGCCAATCACGCAACTCAATACATAAAAGAATGCAGATATCGTCAAGAGGTTCAGTTGTTCATACCAAACATCAGAACATGGAAAAAATGTGATCTACATGACTTTGACTGTGGAAAGATTGTTTGAGTTTCTCAGAAGCCGATGACCTCCTGGAATTTTCACACACAACTGTCTTTAGAGTTAACAGAGGATGATGCAAAAAATAAAAAATAACATCCAGTGGGCAGCAGTTCTGTGGGCAGGAATGCCTTGGTAGTGAGAGGTCAGAGGAGAATGGCCAGACTGGTTCTAGCTGACAGGAAGGCAACAGTAATTCAAATCAACATGTGTCACAACGCGTATGCGGAAGACCGTCACTGAATGCACAGCATGTCAAACCTTGAAGTGGATGAGCTACAGCAGCAGAAGACCATGAGCATACAATCCGTGGCCACTTTATTTTTACAGGAGGTACCTAATAAAAGCGGCCACTAGGTGTATGAATTGTGCCAAAACCTTGTTACTTGGCAGGAAATGTGTTATGGTTCGAAAAATAAATGTTATCAGCTGCACAACTAACTCCTGTGCATCTGATAAAGTAATGCATGAGGACTCTAGATATATGCAGTAGTGTCTGCTGGTTTACAATCTCATTTTCATCAGTACACCACCTTTTGTGGGCTACTAGTGCAGAAGTAGTCGATAGTAAGGAAAGTAAATGCAGTGTTAACATTCCTTTTGAGTGGACTAGAATATAAAAGCATAGGTGCAATGCTGAGCAACACACAAAATGCTGGAGGAATTCAGCAGGTCAAGCAGCATCTATGGAGGGGAATAAAGCAGTCGATGTTTCAGGCTGCGAACTTTCATTAAGACACTTATGGAGGGCTGTTTAGTATAAATATGTTTCTTCTCCTCTGTAATTGCTGCCTTACCTGCTGAGTTCCACCAGCATTTTGTGTGTGTTGCTATGGATTTCCAGCATCTGCAGAACCTCTCCTCTTTATGATGCAGTGCTGAGGCTTTGTAAGGCACTGGTCAGACCAACTGCGTATCAAGCTTTGGAGTATTGTGAGTAGTTTTGGGTCACATATCTAAGGAAGGATGTGCTGGCATTGAAGAGGGTCCAGAAGAGGTTGACAAGAATGAACCTAGGATATGTGGAGCATTTGCTGTTTCTGTGTCCACACGTGCTGCAGTATAGACAAGTGAGGGGATATCACTGAAACCTATCAGATAGTGAAAGGCCTAGATAAACAGCCATGGAGAAGATAGTGACAGAGTCTAAGTCCAGAGGGCACAGCCTCAGAATAGAAGAACTTTCTTCTATTTCATTCCCTTTAATATCAAATCCTTAGAAAGAGGTGATCCAGGATCAGAAGATGTAGAATCCTTATAGGTAGAGTTAAGATACTGTTAGGGTATAAAGGCCATGATGGGAGTTATAGTGAACAGTAGCCCGGGTGAGGGACCCAAATTACAACGGGAGATAGAAAAGGCATGTAAAAGGGGCAAAGTTGTGATAGCCATGAGGGATTTCAATATGCTGGTATATAACTATGCAAAAATCTTTAGCAAATTTATATGACTAGGGTCCCTAAGACTTTTGCACAGTAACCTAAGCTGTTTTTTTATATCATTTGCCATATGGATTAATTTTGATTTGATTTGAAATACATGGTAGAAAAACATCCATCTCCATCCTCTCTTTATTTGCCCTTGAAACAGCAATATCAGTGAGTCTTAGGTTTTGTTAATATTGGTAAACATTTAGTAGACACAGTACTGTGCATAAGCCTCAGGCATGCCTGCTATATACATGTGCCTATGTCTTTTGCAAAGTACTGTAGATGGGGAAGATTAGGATGGTGCTCGAACCCGAGAAAGGGGACTTGTGGAATACCTATGAGGTGACTTTCCAGCTTGTGATTGAATCCATTAGGGGAAAGACAATTCAGGACTGAGATTTAATGAAAGTAAATTTGATTGGGGAGCTTAAGGTAAAGGAACCCTTAGGATACAGTGATTGTAATGTGATAGAATATATCCTGCAGCTGAAGTATCAGTATTACAGTGAAATAAAGGCCGTTATAGAGGCATGATGGAGGAGCTGACCAAAGATGATTGGAGGGGGACATTAGCAGGGATGACAGCAAAACAGCAAAGGCTGGGGCTTCTGGGAGCAATTCAGAAGGCGCAGGATAGATATATTCCAAAAATGAAGAAATATTCTAAAGGGAGGATGAGGCATTATTGGCTGACAAAGGAAATCAAAGACAACATATAAACAAGAAAAGAGGGCATATAGTATATGTCATAAGGACAGAATAGATGAAATATAAAGGTAAGGGGGCCAATAATATAAAAAGAAAACACTAAAAGTATTTTCAAATATATAAAATAGAGGCAAGAGGGGATATTGGACAACTGAAAAATGAAACTCTAGAGGTAGTAATTGGAGACAAAGAAATGGTGGATGAACTTAATAAGTACTTTGTGTCAGTCTTCACTGTGGAAGACACTAGCCGTATGGCAAAAATTTGAGAATGTCGGGGGAGAAGAGACTGCAAACGCTATTACTAAGCAGAAGGTACTTGGGAAGCTGAAAGGTCTGAAGGTAGATAAGTCACTTGGACCAGGTGGACGACAACTCAGGGGTCCGAAATAGGTAGTCATCATTGTCTTTGGAAGTGCCTATTAAAGTCCAGGCACATAATATCTAGACAGACAACTGCTCACAGCTCAGTTCACACTCCCTTGCATTTCTTTGGTCTTGTTGGACCCAATCTGAGGAAGACAAACAGGATATAGTTGAAATAAACAAATTTGAAATAGTTATTTAATCCTTCAATAAAGACTGCATTTATAAATGCAGTGGACTGGAAATGCACTGGAAATTTATAAATATTCTGGATTATTTTCAAATATTTTTGACTTATTCAGCAGATTCATATCTGTAAAACTGGGATGGAATTTTTGGAGCTATATTACTTTTTTATTGAGATACCTAGGTGAAGGAATAAGCCCAATATTGAAAGATGAAAAAGGTCAAAAAAGAAGAGATAAAAGTGAATTAGATTTAGTATTTGTTTGTGATCATGTAGATTAATTAAGGGACAATGAGAAATTTTCAGTGAACATCTGTGAGAAAAATAGCTTATCAAGGAAAAATTGCTGCTGAGTTCCTCTTTACTCAGGAGGTTGGAATATAACAGTACTTCACCTGCACCTGGTCATTTGAATTTCCACTTAACCTAACTTCCTTCCAATGTATCTGCCATGTTATTTGGGAAATGGAATCCTAGTTTCATCTTCCTATTCATTCCATCACCTCATCTCCTACCCAACCAACCAGCTACCATCTCGTCCCCTGCTCCCCCACACATACACACACACAAACACGCACCCACACACGTGCACACACACACACACACACACACACACACACACAAACACTCACAGACACACACAAACACACACATACATACCACATATACACACACAGACACGTACACACCCACACCCACACACACACAAACACTCACAGACACACACATACATACCACATATACACACACAGACAAGTACACACCCACACCCACACACACACAAACACTCACAGACACACACATACATACCACATATACACACACAGACATGTACACACCCACACACACACACAGACACCATAGACACACATACACACACACAAACAGAAACACATACAAATACACACACACACACACACACACACACACAAATACACACACACACACACACACACACACACACACACACACACACACACACACAGATGTACACACAGACACACAGACACCATAGACACACAAACAGAAACACATACAAATACACACACACACAGACACACAGACACCATAGGCACACATACACACACAAACAGAAACACATACAAATACACACACACACAGACGTACACACAGACACCATAGACACACATACACACACAGAGACATACACACACAAACAGAAACACATACAAATACACACACACAACACACACACACACATGAACACCAACACACAAAACACCCACGCACACATATACACACCCACATACACACTCACACACACACACACACACACACGCACGCACGAACACCAACACACAAAACACCCACGCACACACATATACACACTCACATACACCACACACACACATACACCCCACACACACACCACACACCAACACACATACACACACACACCCACACACACACTCACACACTCACTCACACACACACACACACACACACACACACACACACACACACACACACACACACACACACACACACACACACACACACACACTGCAACCACTGGTTGGATGTCCTCCCTGTGCACAGGGCTCGGCGAAAGTCAAGGCCGTGACCTCTTATGAAGTCATTTTCCGTGACCTCTGACTCTTTTTCCTTCTCTGTGAGCTTTGAAACTGATCATTCCCTGAACACACAGGCCTGTCAACTTGAATTTGTAGCCACATCGGTGGCTTGCTTGATTTCCAATAAAACCCTTTTGCAAGGTCACCAGCAAATGCCTATGCTGTTATTTTGTATCAAGCTGGCATTAGATTGTGCTGCTGGTAGTTTTCAGAGGTCATAGACAAGCCACAAATAGCAAACAGGAAAATGTGGTATTGTGATGAGACAGAAATTAAACTTGAAAATTGCAGAATCTGAGAATCTGAAATAAAAACTGAAAAAGCTGGTGATCAGGTGGTATATCTGGAAAGCGAAGCTTTCTTAACATAATGGGTCAATACCCTTTTATGGGAGCTCATATTGAGTCTGTTTTTGTCTCCACAGATGCTATCTATTGGTCTGTATCTGCAGCAATTTCTGTTTTTATTAATAAACCATTATGTAGGCAGTATTACTTTATCAGTTAATATTCCAGAGTTTGTCACTTGTACATTTCTTAGTCACATAGCCTGCAGCGATAACATTATATTTTTACGGCTCCACACAAGAAATCTTGACATTGGATAAAATTTCCTGCAGATTAAAACATACAAAGAAAAACAAGCATAGCTTTAGATATCATTTATCAAACAGAATACCCGTTTTCATTTTTGAACCTCAAAGAAATGGAAGCTCTCCAGCAGCCAAAGTTCACAGTCACTAAAATCAACCCTTTATTCTTTTGAAGATTCACATCCTCAGTTGTGTGAAGCAAATTTTTTTTTATCAGTTCCTGTCAATATCTATCAGCAGCTGATGCTTTGTGCCTAAGAGAATAAACCCCGAAAGAAAATGACAGTCCATTTGACACAGGGATCTGAAGATAAGCAGTTAGGCTGAATGCATTAAGATCAGCTGAGAATTCAGAGTATCCCATCAGGAAATTAATGTTACAGTCGAATGCAAGTCAGCCTGATCACTTGGGATTTCAAACAAATAGCACACGGAATTTCAAATAAAGAAAACTGCAGCGACTCGCACTGTATTTATAGCAGCCTAATTATTATTATCTGCTAATTATCACATCAGATCTGCAATGTATGCAGAGTTTGGTGTGAATTGGAAGGGACTCTTGAAAATCACAAGATGCCAAATAATGCTAATGCTTCTGGACTTTGCTGATTCAAGGCAAGCTGATCCGTTTCACTGACTGATTCATTGCTTTCTGCAGTGGAGGCACTTCACTCTGTCAGTCAGCCATTTAATTTCCAAGCTGACAGACATTCAGGATGAATTTATTCCTGCTTACCAAGCAATAGTGAATAAACATTCCATGCATACATAAGTGTGTACACTGCTTTGGTGCTGAAAAGTGATGCTATATGGAGCCTTTTGTGAGAGTGACCTTTGGAAGATATGTACACAATGTGTTGATTGCTGAAAATCAATACCCTCCCACCCCAAAACAGACCGATGACTACCGACATACTGCAATGGGATTCCAGGTATTGTGGCTGAATTGAGTGAATATAGTGCATGATTATATGGGGGGGGGGGGGGCACAGTTAGCATTAGCTGTTAGCGCAACACTTTTACAGCTTGGGGTGCTGGAGTTCAGAGTTCAATTCTGGTGTCCTCCCCTGTGGAAAGCATAGGTGCTCCAGTTTCCTCCCATGGTCCAAAAACATACCGGTTAGGTTAATTGGTCATTGTAAATTGAGTTAGGGTTAAGTCGGGCTTGTTGGGGGTTGCTGGACATTGTGCTCGCAGGGCCAGTAATCCATGTTGTATGTCTAATTAAATAAAAAATATATAGCACCAACCACTCTAACATTAAGTGTCTTGGAGCTTAAAATAGTGCAATTCACTTCACCTTGTTTGGACAATCGACATGAGTTTAATGCATTGAAGAGTAATTTGATAATTTTCAGGACAGATGTGGTATTCCCCTTCTCTTGAATGCCTCACATACTATAAGAAACTTTGCTTCAAGGAGCAGACTGAAGTGCAAACACAGAGAAAATTTAAGGTTGGTATGAAACTAAGAAAGAGAAAAATGCTTTTTGTTTAACTTTCTTTGTCTAGTTTTTACTCGAAATATTATTAAATGCCATTACTTTCTTTCATTTTGTTTTCGCCTTTCTTCCCCTTTTTGCACTTCAAGATTCAAGATTGTTTCTTGTCATTTTTCAGTATGTGAGTGTCAAGAAGAACAAAATGTTTGTTACTCTGGGAATGATGCAGCATAAAAAAACACAATAAGCCTAAAGAAAACAATTTTTAAAAACCCACAATAAATACAAATATAAAAGGTATCATATAAAACACAATGTACAAATAACTTATATTCACAGACTGATTGTATGTACACAAAGTGACGCGAGGTGATCTGTCTGTAGTGGTGCTGGGTTGGGTCAATGGGTGGACGTGTTGATCAGCCAGGTGGCTTAGGAAGGCTGATTCCCTGATGGGAGTGGGTCAAGCAGTCCATAAGCAGGGTGGGTGGGACCCTTCAGGATATTTCCTTCTTATCTCACTGTTTCACGGCATCACAACACATCCAGGTACATCAACAGCATCAGCCCTGCAGATGAGACCACTGCGATTCTCATGGAATTGCATTGCCTAATTTGAGGTCAGACATGAAAAATACCAGCATCTGAAGAATAGCAAAAATATATTCTCTGAATGCAGAAACATGTTTGGGTACAAAATCTCTATGCACACTTCAATTTTCTCTCCACACATTAAAAAAGTACACTCCATTTACCATTATATGATTTATGATATGCAAGCAGAGAAGAAATAACTTGAACATCTTTCATAACCTCAGGGTATCCCAAAGGACTTAACAACTATTGTAGTATATTCATTGTAGCAACATAGGATGGAAAGTACTTCAATTTGTGATGAAAAATAATGGAGGAAGGCTTTCATCTCAGCAATTAAAATATGATTTTGTTACTGCTCTGGATTGTGTGAAAAACCATTGTGCTATGGAGTTTGGTACAAATACCAAAGTAAAAGGAATAATTTCAACATTCCTTCTAAAGCCCAATATTGAATGCACTTTAAATAGCTCTGTGAAAACACTGGAACACTCTGTTCCACCGTCCCAGTTTTCCAATGAGCTGGAACAAAACTGCATTTTTTGAATAATATTTTTAAATCCAACTCCTTTTTTCAGAGATTTATTTTTAATATAGGAGCCAAACAGCTTAACTGGAATCATCAAAGATATTTGAAATTAAAATATTATTTTATTGTTCTACAAAATGCTTCAGGTTAAAATTTTTGCTTTGTTCGATTTGCAATCCATCCAAAATGTCTTGATTTTGCTCACTCCGGGCTGCTTGGAAATATTTTTAGTTCTTTTTCATATTTGCTCACACTGGCTCTGACTTAGTAATCCTTCATTTTGAAAGCCTCTCCTTCCATGCCCTCATTCTTCTCCATTCCTGTAATCTTCTTCAATCCAACAACCCTATAAATTGTTCATAAACAAAGGAGATTCGGCAGATGTTGGAAATCCAGAGTAACACATACAAAATGGTGGAGGACTCAGCAGGTCAGGCAGCATCTATGGAAATGAATAAACAATCGATGCTTCAGGCCAAGGCCATTCTTCAGGATCAGAATGGAAAGGGGAAGATGCCAAAATAAGAAAGGTGGGGGGCAGGGAAGGAGGACTAGATAGAAAGTGATAGGTGAAGCCAGGTGAAAGGTCAAGGGCTGGAGAAGAAGGAATCTGATAGGAAAGGAGAGTGGACCATGGGAGAAAGGGAAGAAGGAGGGGCATGAGGGAGGTGATAGGGAGGTAAATAGAAGAGGTAAGAGGACATAGTGGAGAATAGAAGAAGAGGTGAGGGGGAGGGAAACATTACCAGAAGGAGAAGTTGATGCTCATGCCATCAGGTTGGAGGCTACCTAGCTGGAATATGAGCTGTTGCTCCTCCACCCTGAGAGTGGCGAAAGAGGAGGCCATGGACCAACATATCAGAACAGGAATGGGGATAGGAAATAAAATGGCTGGCCACCCGGAAATTCTGCTTTTGGTGATGGAGCGGAGGTGCTCAACAAAGCAGTCCCCCAACTCAGACCAAGTTCCTCCAGTGACTTGTGTGTGTTTCTATAGATTGTCCATGTTCCTTTAATTCCGACCTTCACTATAGGTGGCAGTGTCAGTGGCCGGGCAAGGCTCAAGCTGCTAAAGCTCCCCTTACATCTCTGCCTCTTTTTCCTTGCACTAGCCACTTACTAAAAATTACTTCTTTAGTAAACATTTGCTTGTATGCCTTCAGATAGACCTAATTTTCTCTAGTAAAGCTTCAAATGTTTGTTTTTAAATGTACCATTTCTGAAAATTCTATTTTATGTGCCCTTGTCTATGTTTCAACATGTCCATTTAGAGTTGAGAAAGCCACAATGAAGCATGTGAATTATTTCATGTATGATTATTAAAAAAATGAAGAGATCATTTGCAACAAACATAAACTGCAATGCTGTTTCCTCACAGCCTTTTGCATTCAGAAAATAAGAAAGATACAGGACTCAGTTGTGGAGCGACATTGAACAGTCAAAGCACTGCAGACTGTTTCTTACCCTCCTGGATTATTCTTTGAACTGAGGTATGAGTATTGATCATAGCATCTGGCCCTTAACCATGGAATTTCACTAAGATTGACTAAGGTCTGAAAAGGGCAAGTTCCTTTCCTCTGCAATCTCAATTATTTCTGATTTACATTTCAGTCTAGACTTCATAAAGTCTTGAAAACCAAATGGAAGCAACAAACCTTGAGAAGTAGTCAGTTTATATAACAGAATCAGGAGACATAACAGAGAGTTGAAAGGAAGCGCACACAGAGAGAAAAAAAAAACAATTGTGAGTCTGGAACCTAAGCAATTTATTCCAACAGGCAGTAAAGCTGACTCATACATATTCTCTCCTGTGAGGTCTATCTACTAGACTTGCACAGCTGTGTCCTCCAGCTTTCATCGTCAGATCAAAATACCTCACTGGTTCTTTGAATAATTTATCTCAAAGTTTTCAACTACTCTTTTAATAATCTAAATGAATAGTGGTGATTTGAATTCTTTTGTGGTTTCCAATTTCCCCCAGAGGATATAAATTATGTTTTTCATTAGTATATTTTTGTATATTATTGTGCGAATAGAAAAGATTTTGTGGAACATGCAATCCAGTTAATTGGCACCAAAGGTAAATTCAGACAGTTTGAATAAAATGTGAGTAATGGGAGTGTATAATAAATGCTGGGAGAGAAAGCCTGTTTGACAATAGACAGATTCTAATAACCATTCTCCCTGCCAGTCTATGTTGCAGAGATTCAAAGTTCAAAGTGAATTTATTATCAAAGTACATGTATGTCAGCATAAACAACCCTGAGATTAATTTTCTTGCAGGCATACGCAGTGAATCTAAAAAACACAATAGAATCAACGAAAGATTGCACTAACAGGATGCACAAGTAAGTAACCAATGTGCTGAAGACAGCAACTGTGCACATACAAAAGAAATACTAAGAATAATAATAAATAAGCACTAAATATCGAGAACATGAGATGAAGAGTTCTTGAAAATGAATCATAGGTTGTGGGAACAGTTCAGTGATGAAGCTGGGTGAAGTTATCCCCTCTGGTTCAGGACCCTGATGGTTGAGGGGTAATAGCTGTTCTTGAACCTGGTGGTGTGGGTCCTGAGGCTTTTGGATCTTTTTCCCGATGAGGGTAGCAAGAAGAGAGCATGTCCTTGGTGATGGATGCTGCTTTCCAGCAGCAATGCTTCACGTAGATGTGCTCAGTGGTGGGGAGGGTTTTATCCATGATGGACTGGGCCGTATCCCTTACTTTTTGCAGGCTTTTCCATTGCAGCCATTGGTGTTTCCACATCAGGCTGTGATAAGAACAGTCAACATACTCTTCACCACACCTCCATGGAAGTTTGTCATTCTGAAATTTTGCAACCTTCTAAAGAAGTAGAGGCACTGCCATGCTTTCTCCATAATGGCATTTACGTGTTGGGCCTCAGGACAGATTCTCTGCAGAAGTTAAAGTTGCTGACCCTCTCCACCTCTGATTCCCCAATGGGTGCTGGCTCATGGACCTCCACCTTCCTCCTCCTGAGGTCAATAATCAGTTCCTTGGTCTTGCTGACATTGAGTAAGATTGATGTTGTGGCACCACTCAGCCAGATTTTCGGTCTCCCTCCTATATGCTGAACTGTCACCACCTTTGATTCGGCCAATGTCAGTGTCTCAGTCTACAGTACTGTGCAAAAGTCTTAGGCACATATAGTTAGCTAGGATGCCTAAAACTTTAGTAGATTACTATATTACTAAGTGTTTACCAATACTAACAAAAACATAAGACTCACAGGTGACTGGGGCTGAGAGGGAAAATTGATCAGCATGATGAAATGGTGGAGCAGAAACGAATGGCTTAATTCTGATCCTATATCTTACTGGCTTATATTGTGTTTCAAGGGCAAATATAGAGTGGTGGATATAGATATCTTTCCACCTTGTAGTTCAAATCAAAATTAGCCTGTGCAGCAAATGATATAAAAAACCACTTGCAGAATGTCTTAGAGACCCGAGCTATATATATTTGCTTATGATTTTTACGCAAGATTGCACCTGCATATTTATTTTCAGAAGGCATTTGATAAGGTCCCACATAGGAGATTGGTGGGTAAAATCAAAGCTCATGGCATTGAGGGGAAGACATTGACATGGATAGAAAACTGGTTGGCAGATAGAAAGCAAAGGGTAGCGGTGAATGGGTGTTTCTCGGAATGGCAGGTGGTGACTAGTGGGGTGCCACAGGGCTCGGTATTGGGACCACAGCTGTTTACGATTTACGTCAACGATTTAGATGAAGGCATAGAGAATAACATCAGCAAGTTTGCTGATGATACTAAGCTGGCTGGCAGTGTGACATGTGATGAGGATGTTAGGAGAATTCAAGGTGACTTGGATAAGCTGGATGAGTGGGCAGATACTTGGCAGATGATGTTTAATGTGAATAAGTGTGAGGTTATCCACTTTTGGAGTAAGAACAGGAAGGCAGATTATTATCTGAACTGTGTAGAGTTGGGTAAGGGAGAAATACAAAGAGATCTCGGAGTCCTTGTTCATCAGTCACTGAAGGTGAATGAGCAAGTGCAGCAGGCAGTGAAGTAGGCAAATGGAATGTTGGCCTTTATTACAAAGGGAATTGAGTACAAGAGCAAGGAAATCCTCTTGCATTTGTACAGAGCCCTGGTGAGACCACACCTGGAGTATTGTGTACAGTTTTGGTCTCCAGGGTTAAGGAAGGACATCCTGGCTGTAGAGGAAGTGCAGCGTAGATTCACGAGGTTAATTCCTGGGATGTCAGGACTGTCTTAAGCAGAGAGGTTAGAGAGACTGGGCTTGTACACGCTGGAATTAAGGAGATTGAGAGGGGATCTGATTGAAACAAATAAGATTATTAAGGGATTGGACAAGATAGAGGCAGGAAATATGTTCCAGATGCTGGGAGAGTCCAGTACCAGAGGGCATGGTTTGAGAATAAGGGGTAGGTCATTTAGGACAGAGTTAAGGAAAAACTCCTTCTCCCAGAGAGTTGTGGGGGTCTGGAATGCACTGCCTCGGAAGGTAGTGGAGGCCAATTCTCTGGATGCTTTCAAGAAGGAGCTAGATAGGTATCTTATGGATAGGGGAATCAAGGGATATGGGGACAAGGCAGGAACCGGGTATTGATAGTAGATGATCAGCCATGATCTCAAAATGGTGGTGCAGGCTCGAAGGGCAGAATGGTCTACTTCTGCACCTATTGTCTATTGTCTTAAATCGTCTATGTCTTTTATATCTCCCATTCTAATTTGTAGCCTACATCCTGGCTACCGTTCAGAGGGCTGTGTATAACTCCCATTAAGGACTATTTATCCTTGCAGTTTCTTAACTCTACCCACAAGGATTCCACATCTTCTGATCCTATGTCTCCTCTTTCTAAGGATTTAATTTAATTTTTTGCCAACAGAGCCACCCCAGCTCCTCTGTCTACCTGCTGGTCCTTTTGATACAAACGGATGTTAAACTCCCAACTATGATCTTTCATCCATGACTGGGTGATGCTCACAATGTCATACCTGCCAATCTCTAACTGCTCTCCAAGATCATCTACCTTAATTTGTATACTCTGTGCATTCAAATATAGCATCTTCAGTCCTGTATTCATCACCCTTCTCAATTGTGCCCCCATCTTACACTTCAACATGTCTCTCTGCCTGCAGCTTTGCCCTGCCTTCTGTCTGTCCTTCCTCAGTCTCACTACATGCTACATTTGCTTTATACCAACTGTCCCATCCTTAGCCCTATCACCCCACATCCCATCCCTTTGCGAAATATCGTACATCTATATCGATATCTGTGCTGTATTATTCTATAACGCCATGCAAAGGATTGGAGATCCAAGAGACTGCTGATGCTGCCATCTGGAGTGACAATCAACTTACTGGAGAAACTCAGTGCATCTGTGGGAAGAAAGGACCCAGTCCTGAATCAAGGTCTTGAACCAAAACATTATCAGTCTCTTTCCTCCCACAGATGCTGCTTGACACATTGAGTTCTCCAGCATTTGGTTGGTTACTGCAAAAAGAATATTGTTTTTTGGAGGGTGCGAAAGCATATAAAATGCTCATCTTCTAGACTCGTGTATTGAGAAATATTTTACCTTCTAACATTACACTGTCAAAATCAAAGATGATTTTATTGTCATTTGTACGAGTAAATGTATGCAGAGGTGCCATGAAAGTCATTGCTCGCAACAGCATCTCAGGATCATAGCAGTGTAAAAGAATAAAACTCAATGTTGCTAAGCAAGCACAGAAATCACCAAACTGACAATCAATGTCTTCCAGTGAGTTGCAGCTCTTGGTGGAAAATGGATGTGGCAGATTTGGTTTGTAGTAGCTACATTCAAATGCATCTGATAATGTCATGTATGAAGTAAAATGCATCAGAGTGTGTTTGGGATTAAGACCATTGACCATAGGAGCAGAATTAGGCTATTTGGCCCAATGAGTCACTCCATTATGGCTGATCCATTTCCTACTCAACCCCACTCTTCTGCCTTCTACCCATAACCTTTCATGCCCTGACTAATCAAGAACCTATCAACCGTCACCTTCAATACACCCAATGACCTGGCCTGCACAGCCCCCTGTGGCAATGAATTCCACAGATTCACCAGCCTCTGACTAAAGAAATTGCTCGCCATCTCCATTCTTAAGCGACATCCCTTTATCCTGCCTCCTACACCAGTTTTTCAGCCACACGTTTATCTGCCAAATCATCCTATTCTTACCAACACTGGTGCATGGCACATTCAGCAATTCAGAGATTGCTACCCTGGAGGTCCTGCTTTCCAGCTTTCTACCTAGTTCCCTAAATTCTCTCTTCTGGACCTCCTCGCTTTTCCTACTTAATCAGTGGTGCTAATATGTACCAAAGCTGCTCTCCATCCTCCTTTAGAATGTTGTGGGCCCAATCTGAGACATCCCCTGGCTCCTGGGAGGCAACATTCTATTGGAATATCTCTATCATGTCCACAGGATCTCCCCTATCGCTATTGTAGTTCTCTTCTCTGCACTTCCCTTCTGAGCCACAGCACTAGACTCAGTTGACGTGGCTCCCAGTAGGTCGGCTCTTTCAACAGAATCCAATGTGGTATACTTATTATTGGGGGGGAACAGGGGGAATAGCCATAGGCGTACTCTGCATTGGCTGCCCATTTCCCTGCACTTTCCTGACAGTCACCCATTTTCCTGCCTCCTGCAACTTAGGGGTGACTACCTTCCTGTAGCTCCTATCTATCACCTCTTTAGTTTCCCCTATGAGCGCTGAAGATCACTGAACTGCAGCTTCATTTCCTTAACATGTCCTCTGGAGTTGCAGCTCGGTGGACCTGGTGCAGATGTGGTTACCTGGGAGGCTGGAGCTCTCCCAGGATTCCCATATCTCACACAAAGAACACAACACCGCCTCTGGAGCCATTCTCACTGCTCTATGTACTAACAGACAAAGAATGAAGAAAGAAGAATGAAGATACTTGCCAGATACTTAGCTCACCCAAACCTGTTGAGCCAAAGCCTCCCCACTCTTACACTGGCCCACTCACACAACGGCCACTCTGTTTGTCCGTACTTTACTTTTATTTGCCTTTGCTAATGCATAAGGCCTCCTATGCCCATTTGACTCTGACTCCGCTGCCAAAATCCCATGAAAGTTCCTTTATTTAAATCTCTCACTCCCCAACCTGCATGAAGCCTCCTGCACTGAAATGTCCCCCCATCCAGGACATACCTCAGAAGAGCTGCATTCGCAGAGGCCTCAGCATTGTCAAGGACTACACTCATCCAAGCCACAATCTCTTTGACCTCTTACTGTCAGGCAGAAGGTACCACAAGGATTGTTAGGTTGGGCAACAGCTTCCTTCCCCAGGCTGAGAGACTTCTGAACATCCTGCTACCACCCAGTACACAATATTTATGACAGTGCTAATAGCAGTATACTGTTGTATATTTAACCATATGTCACATATACACTTTATGTCAATTTGTACATCCATAGAATACTTTTTAATCTGTTAATATTATTGCATTAGAATCATTTTATTACTATATGTGAGATACATATACTGTTTTGCATCTTGGTTCCTGAGGAACTTTGTTTTGTTCAGTTGTATACATGTGTATAGTTGAATCACAATAAACTGAATTTGAAATTAAAGAGATAGATTATCCCTGTTAAAATATTCACAGTATTCAGATATTTGCTAGAATATCTGAATAAACTTCCAATTTTATTCTTTTTCAATCTTTTTATTAATATCAACATGATAAGATTAATACATAGTTATTTGGATTACAAAAGTACATAATTAAAATGAACATAGAAGGATACACAAGCAATAAGTACAATACAGTTAAGTCTTCCCAAATCATGAATGATACAACTATCATATAAACGAAACAACAACAAAAAACTAGGTATATCATGTTGAGAAAAAAAAGAAAAGAGAAAAAGAGAAAACAAAATTATTGCCCTAAGAAAAACTAATGTAACAAACTAGCCACTAACTAATAGAGAGAAAAAAAGGAAAAAAGGGAATTAAAAAAATTTTAAAAATGGGCTGTTTATAGTATCTATAAAAAGACAAAGAATCATCAGTGTCCCCAACTCTGATCCTCTCAACATACATATAATCAAAACCAGAAAAACAAATAGGATTGGAACAGGGTCGAATTACATCATGTGAAAATATTGAATAAATGGCCTCCAAGTCTTTTCAAATTTAATAGAAGGGTCATATATGACACCGAATTTTTTCCAAATTTAGACATAACATAGTTTGAGAAAACCGATGAAATATGGTAGGGGGATTAATTTATTTCCAATTCAACAAAATAGATCTTTTAGCCATTAATGTAAGGAATGCAATCATCCGACAAGCAGAAGAAGATAAATGAATTGACTCTATCATTGGTAAACCAAAGATTACAGTAATAGGATGAGGTTGTAAATCAATGTTCAATACCGTGGAAATAATATCGAAAATGTCTTTCCAATATTTTTTCAAAAGCAGACATGACCAAAACATATGAGTTAAAGAAGCTATCTCAGAATGACATCTGTCACATATAGGATTTATATGGGAATAAAAACGAACCAATTTATCCTTGGACATATGAGCCCTGTGCACTACTTTAAACTGTATCAATGAATGTTTAGCAAATATAGAGGATAAATTAACGAATTGAAGAATTTTATCCCAATTCTCAATAGGGATAGTAAGGTTAAGTTCTCTTTCCCAATCATTTTTAATCTTATAAAAGGCCTCTGAATGTATTTTCATAATTATATTGTAAACATTTGATATTACACCTTTCTGAAAAGGATTTAGTTCTAAAAATTTCTCCAAAATACCCGAAGAATCAAGATTTGGAAAGGTAGGAAGTACAGTGTTTAAAAAATTCCTAATCTGTAAATATCTAAAAAAAATTAGATCTAGGTAAATTATATTTATTAGATAATTGTTCAAAAGACATAAAACAATTATCAAAAAATCTGAAAATTGTAGTATACCTTTAGTCTTCCAAGCTGAATAAGCTTGGTCCATAATAGAGGGATGAAAAAAGAAATTGGATACAATAGGAATTGCTGAAACAAACTGATTCAACCCAAAAAATTTCCAAAATTGAAACCATATATGTAAAGTGTACTTAACTATCGGATTGTCAATTCGTTTATGCAATTTAGAAAGAGCAAAGAGAAGTCCCTAAAATAGAACCCAAAGAAAATCCTTGTACAGATTTAGTTTCCAGATTTACCCAATGAGGGCTAGGAGATAAATCCAAATCCCTTAACCAACAATTCAAATATCAAATATTAATTGCCCAATAATAAAATCTAAAATTAGGCAATGCCAATCCACCTTCCTTCTTTGACTTCTGTAAATATCTTTTACCCAATCTAAGATTTTTATTCTGCCATATATATGAGGAAATTTTTGAATCAACATTGTCAAAAAAGGATTTTGGAATAAAAATTGGTACCGCTTGAAATATATATAAGAACTTGGGTAAAATAATCATCTTAATAGCATTAATCTGACCTATCAGAGATAAAGACAATGGTGACCATTTAGTAAACAAACATTTAATCTGATCAATTAAGGGTAAAAAATTAACCTTGAATAACTCCTTATGATTTTTTGTAATTTTAATCCCTAAGTATATAAAAAAGTCATTAACTAATTTAAAAGGTAAATTTCCATAAATTGGAACCTGTCTATTTAAGGGGAACAATTCGCTCTTATTAAGATTCGATTTATACCCAGAAAAATTACTGAACTGAGCCAATAATGATATAACTGCAGGAATGGATTTCTCAGGATCAGAAATGTATAATACCAAATCATCTGCGTATAATGATAACTTATGTATATCTATCCCTCGAGTAATGCCAAAAATGTTAGGAGATTCTCTAATAGCAATTGCCAAAGGTTCCAGAGCAATATCAAATAATAATGGACTAAGAGGACAGCCTTGCCTGGTACCCCGAAATAAAAACCGAGGCTACTGGAGAATGATATATCAATTTAATCCAGGATATAAATGTCGGACTAAAATTAAACTTCTCAAGCACAGTAAATAAATATGGCCATTCAACTCTATCAAATGCTTTCTCCGCATCTAATGAAATGACACGTTCTGAGGTACTGCGTGAAGGAGTATAAACAATATTCAATAATCTCCTAATATTGAAAAAAGAATAACAATTTTTAATAAAACCAGTTTGATCCTCCGAGATAATTTGAGGTAATACCTTCTCTAGCCTGGTCGCCAATAACTTGGAAAAGATCTTGGAATCTACATTCAATAGAGATATTGGTCTATAGGATGCACAGTCAGTAGGGTCTTTATCTTTTTTCAATATTAAAGAAATGGAAGCTCTATAAAAAGATTGTGGTAATTTACCTAGTCTAATTGCTTCTTCAAAAACCCTGCATAACCAAGGAGAAAGAGCAGAGGAAAGAAACTTTAAAAATTCCACTGTATACCCATCTGGACCTAGTGCTTTCCCGGAATTCATAGAGGAAATAACACCTTTAATTTCTGCATCTGTAATAGGAGTTTCTAATATTAAATGTTCTTCAGATGATAATTTTAGAAAATTCAATTTCCCTAAAAAATCATGCATGATTATGATCATGAGGAAATTCAGAATGATACAGGGAGGTATAAAAATCTTGAAAAGATTTATTTATCTCATCATGATTAACTGTCAGTTCACCATTCTGTTGGCGAATCTTAATAATTTGACGTTTAACCGAAGCATTCTTCAATTGGTTAGCTAACAGTTTACCCGATTTATCACTATATATATAAAAATCACTTCTGGTTTTCATTAATTGATTTTCAATCGAAGATGTAAGTAATAAACTGTGTTCCATTTGAAGCTCAACCCTTTGTTTGTAAAGCTCCTTACTAGGAGCAATCGAATATTTCTTGTCAATTTCTTTAATCTTATCAATCAATAAAAGAGTTTTCTTCTTAATACGTTTTCTCAAACCAACAGAATAGGAGATAATCTGTCCACGTATCTATGCTTTAAAAGTGTCCCAATGTGTTCCGCAGGAGATTTCATCCATAGAATTAGTTGAAAAGAAGAAATCAATCTGTTCCTTTATAAATTTAATGAAATCCGGATCTTGTAGTAAGGTAGAATCAAATCGCCATTGCTTAGTACTAGGAGCTGTGTCCATTAATTTAATAGAAAGTTTCATTGGAGCATGATCAGAGATGGCTATAACATCATAATTACAACCAATTACAGATGGAATAAAATGAGAGTCAATGAAAAAGTAGTCAATTCTCGAGTAAGAATGATAGACATGTGAGAAAAATGAAAACTCTTTGTCCTTAGGATGCAGAAATCTCCAAATATCGAAAATTCCAGTATCAGTCAAAAAAGAATTGATATAAGTGGCCGACTTATTTGGTAAAGTCTGAATGGATATAGATCTATCCAGCAAAGGATTTAAACAACAATTGAAGTCACCACCCATTATTAACATATATTCATTTAGATTAGGTAGAGAAGTAAATAAGCTTCCAATTTTGTTCACATTTTCCTGTTCGCTCTTTTCTAGTATGTTAAGCTGAACAGAACCCTTAGATAAATCAATGAGCTCTCACTGTGGTTTCTGTGAAATGGCTTACTTCTCATTTTCAGAGCAGTTTTACTTGGAATTTGTTTTGTTCTTCTTCTTGGTGGCTGATTTAATAGAACTAATCAGCTTGACTATTCCAAATTCCATGCTGTTTCAGTGGAGGGCACAATGTTGCAGTACAGAGGGGAAAATCTCATTTAATCTGACAACTATTAGTCAGTGAAGAGGAATTAAAAGTAAAGAAAAACTACTGAAACAGGCAAAAATTGTTTTGTAGGAAATTATATGATTAACATGAAACATTATAAATTTTAATACTGCTATTTAAATCTATTTACTATGGCTGTATTAAAATGTATAGCTGTGTTAAAATGGGGCTTCTTCCCCTGTCCTTTGCCGTAATGATATAGGGTCTCGGCTCAAAACATCAACTCTTTAATCCTTTCCATAGATGCTGCCTGACCTACTGAGTTCCTCCAGCATTTTGTGCGTGTTACTCTGGATTTCCAGCATCTGCAGAATCTCTTATGTTTATGATTATTCAATCATTTAGCTTCCGTTGTTAAACAACAAAGGAACATGAGGAATTGTCTTGTACCCTGGATTTCCTGCACACTGTGCTTAATGGTTAATGCTGAGTAACAGAGTGTGATCCGGAGGAAATTAGATTTGAATCTGAGATCACAGCACAGATGTCTCCTTTGGTTTCATTTCAAAATTTTCAATCAAGATAGCAGGAGATTTCAAAATAGACATAGGGATGAACAACAACTCTTTAACGTTTCTCAATCTGAAGACTATACAGACTCAGATAAAAGTGAGGCAGCTTCGCAGTGTGAATCAAATGTCAGACCTAACATTTTTACTTTCAAACAAGATTGCCTTGAAGAGTGCTGGAAGGTCCAATGTATTCACAATTTCATTTTATCACATACCAGCGGCTTAGTGAGGTCCCTGCCGAGCAGTTACAAGGAAGCTCTGCTTAAATAGCTTGGAAACCACTTCATCTGTTTTTCCTTCGTTTGTTTCCCAAAAAAAAATGTAAAGTAAGTGGCTGCCTGAAACCATAATAATATATTAGTCATCATTATCTACCAAATTAAAATCCTGCCACTTTAAACTCAGTATGAGCTGTAGAGCTATATTGTAATTAAAATGGGTCAGAGAATCTGCATTAGTGCAAAAGATAGCTCAATGGGTTTCAATTTCAGATCCTATAAGAACTGACACAAACCAAATGCAATGCATATAGATGCTTCCATTATTTTTCAAGACAAAGACAGCAAACCTCCTAATGCTTTGTGTTACTAAGTATTAAAGCTGTTGAGGGATTGCTGCTGCTGACTTATCTACCTTTCAGAACTGAAGTTTTTCTGTCAGGACAGTGGTGTTGCCTCTATATGTATCACCTGGTTATTTAGGAGATAAAACAGACATGGGAGTCAGAGAGAAGTATAGCACAGAAACAGGCCCTTCTGTCCATCTAGTCCGTGCCAAAACCACTAAAACTACACCTGAACCATAGCTTTCCATACCACTACTATCCATGCACCTATCAAAACTTCTCTTAAATGAATATTATTGAGTAAAACAGTCATTGTTTTCGCTCCTCTTATTTCCCTACAACATAAAAGGAAAACATTTGGCCCATTGAGTTTATACCAACTCTTGGAGTAAACCTATCAATCCTATTCATTTCCCCCAGATATTCCAATAACTATTTTCGCTAGAATGCTCATCATGTTGTCTTCCTGCCTCTTACCTACATTAGGGGTAATTTACACTGGACAATGTGCCTACTGGGATGCACTTGGGAGGAAACCCAGTTGACGACAGGAAGAACACCACACAGACAGTACCCAAGGTTAGGACTGACTCCTAGGTTTCTGGAGCAATGTGGTCAGCAACACCAACGTTGGGCCACCATGCTGTCCTCTTGCTAATCAGCGACTTGCATTGTAAATACACACATGTGCGGATGCTGAATGAGGGGAGAATCAGGACCAGTCAATTTTCCCCGTAATCTGTCCATATACTCACAGTAATTCATTGAACTCCATATGATATGATGGAAGTGATTGTCTCCACATATGTTTATCTCAAAAAGGATTCAGTATCTTTGTGAAATAATCCTATAAACACATAAGAGGTGACAAATGAAACTTCTCATCCCAAGATACATTATTAATTATCACAAATTATCCTGTACCCAAGACAAGATAAAGAATGGAAAGGAATGAATTGCTGTTACGGGCTGCAAATGCAAAGGTCTGCAGTAGCAAGCTGGACCAACAAGCTCAAGTTCTATGGTAGATCTGAAATTTTAATTCATCCATAGAATTAGTAATAAAATAACAAAAATATCAAACTGTCATTAAAACAATCTGGTTTGTTATTGCTTCTTAAGGAAGGCAAATTATCCTTACCCAGTGACACTAGACTAATGTTAACTCCTAACTGCCTTGAAGTGGCCCAACAAGCCACACAAATACCATAAATAGTACTTTAAAGCAAAGGCTAGAATATTATTGTGCAGGCCATTCGGCACCCAACTAGGCCCCAAATTCATTCTTAGCCAGCTGACCTTACCAAGTTTTCATTGCGAACACAACGGACAAGGGCAGAGGTGCATGTGCGAACATTACCTACAGTTTCCCTTTCAAGCTGCACATTGTATATGAAATAAATTATTGTGAAGATTGAACTCTCCTCAACAGAACTGTGGAAGTAACTCCACCAGGAGATCTGCTGTGGTTCAATAAGTGGCTCGCCAGCATCTTCTTAAGAAAAATTAGGGGCAGGTAATAGATGCTGAGTTTGTCAGTAATGCTTAGATTCTGAGCATTTAATAAAATGTGAAATTAACAGATGTACTGGATGAATTTTGTAGCATTTTATGCTCAATATGTGTGCAAATAAGCAGATTCTGCTGAGTGTCTCATTCCAAAATCATTCATGCTTTTTCTGATGTGATTAATCAGCCGAGATAGCAGAAAAGCAAATGACGGACTTGAAATTCCTTTGGACAGTGCAATGCTTTTGTATTCTACATGAAGGAATCTTATCAACTCCGAATCAACAAAGGCAACTGTATCGTAGTAGTGCAATCACTCGACTGGAGTAAGGTGTTCTCCCAAGGGGTTGTCTATCAGTGGGTCCTCACATAGCTGTAGAGGCTGATCCAAGATCCACATATTTTGGTAAAATGTGGTCAAGAGTAAGTGGTGGCTGTGATTGGGTCTTCTGGTTGTTCAGACCGTCCTTTCACAGTTGCTGCTTGTTCTGTGTGGCAAAGTGGAAGTCGCTGTCATATGGTGCAGCTCCCTCGGACAGATTACCACCAGATATGTCTATTGAGTGCAACGTCTTCCCAGGTATTGGATGTAATGTTGAATTTCTTCAGGCTGATTTTGATAGTATCTTTGAAGTGTTTTCTTTGCCCACCAGGGGCTCGATGGTTTTCTTTCAATTGGGAGTAAAGGATCTGTTTGGGGAGACGTGAGTTATGCATCTGGATGACATGACCTGTCCATCAGAGTTGGTGTTGCTTTATCAGAGTGCCACGTTGGCCAGCTCCAGTGGTGTTAATGCACCTGTCATTCCAACTGATCCTCAAAATCTTTATGTAAGAACCTTTGGTAGTCTTGCTCCAAGGCTTTCTACTGTAGGTGATCCATGATTCAGCTCCATACAGTAATGTAGGTAGGATGATTGCACTATAAACCAAAAATTTTGTTTGGACCCGTAGATCGTACTCTTCAAATACCTTTTTCTTTGATCTTGCATAGACTCCGCTAACACTTCCAGTAAGATGGCAGCACGCTCGGATGCAGCAATTTCTAGGGGCTTAACCAAAGATGTTATTGCCTTTTTTAAACGCATTTTTTTTTTACAATTGTAAGACTCTGCTGGACCTTAAGAACTTAAAGTACAGCAGATCTAGCCCATGAGCAAGTTGCTTGTTGGGGAAGAGACTGAAGGAGCTGGTCTTGGTGCAGACTGTGATGCTGCCTGTGACAGAGAGGCATCAGAGTAATAAGGAGGTGTGCCGTCTAACAGTCTGAATCACTTTTCTTGTTGGACATTGGTGGCGTGGAATGGTGTAAGTCCAAATCATTGGTTTACTGGTGGATGGCGGTGGAGCTGTATGGACTCAGTCATAGTGTGGACTAGGCCTCAAGCCACGGTGTTGCCTGTTGCAGCTGTCCAGGGGGAGATGTCAGAGCTGGGTGCTCTACTAGTGTGCTGATGGTGTGGCACTGTATCCATGCTGGAGTCAGTGCTGACCCCTAGTGTTTGCTCGGCAGAAGACAACCTGTATTGTGTTCGACTGCAGACTGCTGCAACGTTCATGGACTCAGGAACCTGGACTATATTTTTTGTGTGTGAGTATATTTTACTGAGATCTTATATGTGCTGACTCTCTTATATGTGTTGTATGTGCCTTGTGCTGTGTGTGACTGTCGGTACTATGTTTTGCACCTTGGCCCCAGAGTAACAATGTGGCATTTGGCTGTGTTCATGCATACAGCTCACTCAACAATTACTTGCAATCCAATTCTCTAACCTATTAAAACAGTACTTCTCTGTTTTAAATGCTTCAGTCCAACCCTTAAGTTTTCGAATCCTCCTTAACCAAAGTTCTGATCCTCCCCTGTCACCCCCATAACTTGTTGTGACTATAACCAATAACTCACTTGAGATCATCTTCTGACATTGCAATGGAGTTGTGGGTCAATGAAAGGTGTTTGGATGTACACAGCGTATCAGACCGACTCTACCTGCCACAGATTTTGTGTGCCGTATAATTTTGCGCTGGTGGGTCCCTGCACACAGCTACACCATGCATCGGTCTGCTATATGTTACTGGTACAACACATTTTCTGCAAAGCAGAGCAAATTCTAAGTACATATGAAAAACTAAATTGGTTAAAGGGTTCTGTGTCATTGGGTGGGACTTGGCCATTCTGAGGCAGCAACTAATTGGAATAATACAGGCTCAGGCTTTTTTTTATGTTGAGATAATATCAAAATGCTTCCTGTGCTACATGAACCCAAACAGGTAACAGAATTGGGGAGTCAGGGATTAGAAATCTAGCAACACCCCTGTGGCAATGAGCTGAAGTTTAAATCATAATGTTATGGTCCAGTCCGGAGCCCACATTCCAGGTCTTGATCCGGTCCGCGGACTCCGGGTCTTGTAGCCGTCCCTCCTTTCACCCTTAAGCCCAAATAGGATCAGCTTGGCTTAAGGAGGCGCACCTGATGCCTATCGGCTGGCAGGTGTATATAAGGGGCTCTGGGACTGAGTCTAGTTTTGGGGGTGGGGGTTGTTGTCCTGTTTGGTTTGCTTTGTCTGTGCTGTTGGCCTGGCTATCCTGTTTTGACCCTGGCTTAGAGTACCCCACTGTTAATCATCTAGTTCTGTAAGTCTGTTCTTGTAGTCACCCTGGACTGAGCTCCCTTCTGATCCCTTGCCTCTGTTGGGTAAGCAGGCTGGACTGCTGTTGCCTGGTGGGGGACTCTGACCCTTTTCTACCCCTCTCTTCTGATGGGTTGTGCCCTGCATCCTGCCCAGGCCCCTGTACTCCTGCCTGGGACCTGCCCAGGAGTTAAGTGGCCTTCACAAGGGGCTATCCTCCCAGCATTCCTTGTCCCATAGACCTATCCTTTAGCCTACCCAAGGTCCTGCCTTTGCCATGAACTCTCTCTGAACCCCAGGATCACCTTTGCATGCCACGGTCATCCCATCTTGTTCTATCCTTTAGTTGTTCCTGTCCTGCCCCTAGTACTTCAGTGCCTGCATCCTGCATTTGGGTCCTGGGTCCTGGGTCCAGTCTCCACGTCCCCTTGTGACACACAAAGCTAGAAGAGAGATGGTGGCCATTTGTATTTTTCATGAGGATCTGAATGCTTATCTTTTTCTATTGGAGAGTACCGGTAATTAATGCTGGAGCAATTTCTCAACACCTACAGCAATCACCCTTTCCTTGGCTAATATATTTCAAGTATATGTACCTTGAAATAAATTTACCTTGAACTTTGAGTATTTCTGTTATTTTCTATTTTTATTACAAATTTGCTTTCCAATTTATTTCTGTTCCAATCTTTGTTTCTCACCCTCCAGCTGCATGGCTGTTCTGTTTGTTCTTTCACACTTCACCTCCTGAATATTTTTTCTTTATCTCCAGATGTTACCTCCACATTTGAATAAATGAAAACCATGTCTTCCTTAAGCTACCACTTACTAAAGAATGAGTTTACACAGGCCAAAGCATTTGGCAGTGGTGTGGTATGTTAAGTGTTGCTCGTTAAGGGATGACTGTGATTTAAAAAAAATTGTCTGCAGGGGTTTGCTAAATCAGTCTGGGCAGTCCCTTGTAATAAATAGTCATGCTGTGTTGTACCCTGAGTCCGCTCATTTCTTCACTCACAAGGTTAAACAAAGAAATCAGACACCATGACTGGCATCTTGCTCAATGGAATCAGAAACTGGGACAGGCCCCCAACTGGTTCTTTGGGTGCAATTGCCCTTTAACTTCCTCTGCATACCAATGGGAAATTAATGTTGATTGACAAACGGGGTTTAAAAGGAAGTACTTGCAAACAACGTTGACAGAGATGACCTTGAACAGACATTATGACTTATTAACACGTGCAACGGGCTAATGAATCAGAATCAAGTGTATTAGCACTGACATACGCCATGAAATTTGTTCTTTCATGGCAGCAGTATAGTGTAAGGCATAAAAAAAAATGTAAGTTACAAAATAAGTAGACAGAAAAGACAAATAATAGGATAATGTTCATAAGTTCAGAAATGTGATGGCAGAAGGAGGCTCCTCAATCTCCTTGCTGATAGTATAATGAGAAGAGGTCATGTCCCAGATGGTGTGCATCTTTAATGGCCTTTGTTTTAGATAATATCCATGATGACCAGAAGTGGCCGGATAAAGTTATCTGCAGCTCCAGCACAAATGCAGATAATCTGTCCGCTAACACAGGGAACTGCAAATTTATAGCAGATATTCTTGCTAATTTTAGTTATTTAACTCATTTCCCTTCATAGTTAAAATAAATTTCAAGCTAAGCACTCACAATAGATGTAACAATCAACAACTAGAAATGCAGAGCTTAAGTTTATGGCAAATGATCAATTCACAAGAAGTGATAGTTTCTCCACAAACTCTGTAATTGTGTTTCCATTAAGTTATTGATATTTCTTGAACTATATTATCAGATTAAATATGAAATAGTTCTTTACAATGATTATTACTTGCTGTGCTCACGTGGAGCTCTATGAACCTGTAACCATCCTTGTAAAGTTAATTACATTTGTCTCAATATGCAATTGTAAATGTACCCATGCAATAGATGATGTTATTCTGTTGCCATGGTGCAGTTGTTTGCAACCTGACTGCATGGTTTAATTACTTTGGATTTGTTCCAATGATAGAGCTGCAGTGTATTGCATGTCAGTCACAACCTGCCTTAGTATCCAAGGTTAGAGGGAAGTAATCTCACATAGGATAGACGGCAAATGCCAGTGAAATGGATATGGGAAAATAACACGTATCAGATTTTTATAGCCATCTGATTGTTGCCATTCGGTCAGCACTTTATGCTTTAGCATTATAACGTACTTCACAGAGATACATAATTTGATTTAGGCCCAATGGTTAGAATGGCTAGTTTGTCGTCTGAGGGTCAGTGTGAGATGGTGATGGAAATGAACAAAGATGTTGCTCTCTCTTCCTGCACTGAGATTCAGAATTGATTCTGGGTGGAGTCCTGGAAAGGTACGCAACACTTAATTCTGATTCTGAAGAACTGATCCTTACTGGTCTGTTATAGCAAGAAATTTCTGTTTACTTTTTAGTTTCATTACTGGAAATGTTTCAGTATTAGACAACACAATCTTTGCCAATAGATATAGTGAATGTTGCCAGTGTTCTAGGAACTGGTTGTCTACTTTTGTAAGTAACTCCACCCCTCAATTCGATTTGCTCCACTGCATTCCAGTAATGGAGCTGGCAAACTGGTATTCAGGCAATGCATCGTAGCAGGGCAGGATTCTGGGGCTGGCAACAAACTATGTTCAATCTATTTATATATAAACAGTGAACTTAAAGATTGAAGAAGTAATTGAAAACATTTTACAGTGTTATAAAGTTCTGTATTTTTTTTATTTTCTTTGCAATTCTGAGGGTTTATCCAATAACATTTTAGTAAATAGACCATGCTTCTTTATTAAATTAAGAATAAATTTGTGGATAAATCAAGACATTTTTATATGCTGACCTGCGAATCGTTTGACATTTATATGCAGTAAATGATAAGTATCTGTTTTGAGAAGTGTCAAAGGGTTGGTTATGATCAGCTGCTGTCTTGTTCCTGACAACAAATCATGTGCTTAGCAAATCAGATGTTTTGAAAGCACCTTTTAAATGTGTTTTCATTAATGTATCAAAAGGCGATGTGGAAAATGAAGCATCTTTCCATTATTTTCTGAACAGTGGGTAATAGGTGGTTACATGCCATTTTATTTCCAAAGTATCTGTTCAATCTGACTGCAATAGCACTAACAAAAGGAAATTGGCCATCTGTCACCTGTGGCAATGCTACTTTCATACTTTTCAGGCATCCAACCATGCATGTAATCAGCCCGTAGACTACTATTTCATTTATCCAGCTGTGAAAATACATAATTTAGTTAAATGGGACAATAAAGATTTCATAAATTTGTATGTTTTCCAGATCAAAATGTAGAATCTCCATTATTATTATTATACTATAAGTAGTATTAGCCAGCTTTTTATATAGAAAGATGTGCTGAACATTTTGAGCTGGGAAACTAGCAACAAATATCTAGACATGGCAGGTAACAGCAAGGATTTAGAAGGAATGTGTATGTGTCTCTTATTAATCCAACTCCCACTGGCAACCGTATGTCTTGCTGACACAGCTCCCGCAGGGAACCCTGAACCGGCTCAATCTTCCAGCAATTCTCATTCTCAAAATGAATGAGCTTATAGCTGATAAGTCTGGGACTCCTTAGATAGAGAGAATGGATGTACACACGAAATAGAAGCTTAAAACACTATGTTGCTGGCATGGGTCCAGATCCTGCAACCATCACTTGCAGGCACCCTGTGGTCAAGCTTATTTAGTCTGGCTTCAGAGGGCCTACCCTAAGTTGTTAGTCTGAAGTATTCTGGACTCTAGTGGGATGGCCTCAGTGAGTCATAGGAGATCAGAGTTGTCCCCAACAGTACACTTTACCAGCTGTAAAAGATATGAAGGTGTCTACATGTCCCCAGAAGGATTTAAAATTATTAAATATATATATGTAAATATGTTAAATGAGGGAAAAAAAATTTAAAAGATTTTAAAATGGCATTAGCTAAAATACTGCAAAAAGACAAATAATAAAGAAGGCTGTAGTCAAACGTAACTAAAGATCTGAGAGCTCATTCTGCTGTGCATATGTTGAGCAATGTCAGTAGGACTATGTTCTGCTGTTGGACTATTTCCTCTTAAAGCTGTTATGTACTGAGAACCAGGATTGAGCTTTTGGTAGCAAATAGGAAATTAGGAAATAAGCTCAGCATGCCTAATTAACTAATCAATTCCAAAAGGTATTAGAAAATGACAGACAGTCTTCCTGAGGCGATGTCTTCTTTGAATCAGTTCCCCATGGATATGGCCATCCTGTAATATCCTGCTGGATGTTCCTCTTTCCCACTGATAGGAGGAAGAAGCCCAACAGTTCAGCATAAAAGACACAGCTAGCTGTTGCCACTGATGTCTGCAGTGTTTCTGTGGTGCAATACTCATGCCTTTAGTATTGAAAGCAATATAATGACCTTAGCAGAGTGGGGAAAGAGTGTACAGCATCACATCCACTCATATGTAATGTGTTGTACTATTCTATACTATATTCTGAGATGTGCTTGATTTCATTCTTCAGCCTTTCTTCATTTTTCCTTCTCCTTTTTCAAGCAATGGTAAGTACAACTCTCCTCACTGATCCAAAGAGACATCTATCAGCTTCCAGGCATAATATGACCTTCATTTTTGCACAAAGCCAGAGATCATCCTTTTAATCACCTTCAGTAAATCTTCTTTGTCCATTTTTTATGCAACACATTCTATTACCCTCACTTATAGTCTGCATCTTTTGCCCTAACCTGAATAGACACCACTATATACATATGGAAGGGAAGAGTAAAGGGTGGAGAATTGGAGCTGATTCTCTCAACTAATAGTTACAGAAATGGACAGTTGGACATTATTGCAGCTTTGACAATGCTGGTCCATTAGAGATGAGGAGATGAATACTTCTCATCTACTGTTGACAGAATTACGTATCATACAACCTTACTGAATTCTGTAGTCACCCATACAGATCAAGTCATTAGGAGCGATCATCATATTTCTTGTAGTTGACTTTGAAGAACTAATCCCTTTATGGTTTTAATTTGCGTTATTCCTGAGCAGAAGGTCCAGGAGATTGATGACGTCTCTTCAGAGAGGTCAGTCTTTAGTGGTGGATAGTTGACCATCATAGAACTCATGAAAATGTTGCACCAACTCTGATAACCAGAACTCTGGTAGGGCAGACAGTTGGTCTTCTGCTGATGGATCACATATCGCAATTGAGGAGGATCAGCTGGTAGGATGGCAAATAGGAAAAGGGAGATCCACACCAGAAACAAAGCCCATGCTGTGGGCAATGATACATTTATAGAGTGGCAACCAAAAATACACAATATACTGACAGGTCTCACACTTCCGCTATGTAAAAAGATTGAGAGGGATGACACAGAAAAGAGCTTCAAGGTTGTTACCCTTCTCCCTGTTACCCCACACACTTTCAGATACATTGCTTTGCTTCCTCAGTTGCCAAGACCATCCAGTAAAGGTGCAGGTGAAACAGTCTACCACGGCTCTCCGTGGCTCTCGTGAAACCACACCTGGAGTATTCTGTGCAGTTTTGGGCTCCTTATTTTAGAAAGAAAATACTGACATTGGAGAGGGTTCAGAGAAGATTCAGGGGAATGTTTCTAGGAATGAAAGGATTACCATATGAGGAACGTCTAGCAGGTCTTGGGCTGTATTCCCTGGAGTTCAGGAGAATGAGTGGGGATCTCATAGAAACATCCCAAATGTTAAAAGGCTTGACCAGTTTAGATATGGTAAAGTTATTTCCCATGGTACGGGAGTCTAGGACAAGAGGGCATGACTTCAGGATTGAAGGATGTCCATTTGGAACAGAGATGCGGAGAAATTACTTTAATCAGAGGGTGGTAAATCTGTGGAATTGTTGCCACGAGCGGCTGTGGAGGCTAAGTCATTGGATGTATTTAAAGCAGAGATAGATAGGTTGTTGATTAGCCAGGGCATCAAAGGTTATGGGGAGAAAGCAGGGGAGTGGGGATGACTGGAAGAATTGGGTCAGCCTATGATTGAATGGCAGAGCAGACTCGATGGGCCAAATGGCCCACTTCTGCTCCTATATCTTATGGCCTTATGGAATTCATTGGTTAGGGGTCTGTGGCAGCTGCAGTTACCAGCCGCATCATCAACCGGGCATATTAAAGTGTCCTGTAGCCGCTCATCCTCCTGATAATCTGGCAAATGACTGAGCTGTTGCATTACACCAGCCTAAGTAGATGCAAACACGAGGAAATCTGCAGATGCTAGAAATTCAAACAACAACGCACACAAAATGCTGGTAGAACACAGCAGGCCAGGCAGCATCTATAGGGAGAAGTGCTGTCGACGTCTCGGGCCAAGACCCTTCATCAGCCTAAGTAGATGTGCTGGATAACTGGATGTGCCATTCTGCTACAGCCAGAGGGGTGTTCTCTGGAGCTGATTCATTTATGCTGTATCTTTTTAAGGAGAGGAATGTTTTCTCTCCCCTGCAATTTACTATGGACTGGCCAGCATTGAATACAAAGCTGCAGTCAGGAGATGAGGTTTGAGGAGCACTTGCTATGTTGTTGTAACCAAGTTCTGTTCTGTTTAACTGATTCAAGTTTGGACTCTAGAACAGTTCTGTTGAGTTTGTAACCATTTTGGGTAAATAAAACCCCTATTTTTTTCACCTTTACCTGCTCTCCCAGTTTTATATTTACTCTGGTCCTTCACAGGGTCATACAGGAGGTTCTGTGGGCAAGAAAGAGATTTCAGGATGATATGATGCTTCCTGGGTGCCAGGGTGAGGAGGGGGAGGGTGAGCAGCCAGAGATCATGGTCCATGCCAATACCAATGATGTGGGTAGGAAGTGTGGCAAGGTCCTGGGAGTTAGGTGCTGAGTTGAAGGACAGGACCTCTCAGGACAGGGTCTTATCTCAGTATTGCTACCCTGTGCCATGTGCTAGTGAGCCCCCAGATAGCAGATAGTACAGATTAACACATCGCTAAGGAAATGGTGCAGGAGGGAGTGCTCCTTATAAGAACATATATCTTATCGTCAGCACTCGACTTTGAGGCAAGTCACTCTGGGTTCGAATCCGGCCGGCTCCTTGAATGCTTTCCATCTGTGCTGGAAATTTCAGACAAAATGATAAAGGAAACAGCAAGGTTGTCATCTGAAGCAACATAAAGGCAAGGAAAGGAATAACAATCTCTTAGTCTACAGGCTTTGCTTTTAACTTCCATTTACAATCCACATTAAGAACTGACGGCTAATTCTTGTTTGAATTAATATCTGCTACATTCATACAACTTCAGAATACTCACTAGCACATTTTTTTGTATGTTTTGATGGTTCAATGTACCTGTGACAAATAAAGTTAATCTTTAAATCTTTAGCTAATCTTTAATCTAATCTGTGACGTGATCAAGAACAGGACGATGAAAAGACAGTTTGCTGGACAAGAGAAAATGGATCCTTGGAGGCATCTACGTTTCATCAAAACCCTACCTGACTTTGCAGTCGATGAGGTCCAGGGCATTCTTGGATGCTGAGAATGATACAAGGGTGATTCTGTACAAGGTACCTACTGGAGTGGAACTAATTTACATGACAAATGGGGAACTGTTCTGACTACATTGCCTCAACCAAGAAGTATGGTCACCCTGTCCCTTAGTCATCAAGATTTGCAGGCAGATGATGCATACAAACGTATGTGTATGGAGGCAGTCATTAACATTTACCACAGCATATGAGGTAATAGTCCTCACACTTAACATCCACAAAACTACTTTATAAACCTGCTTTCCAACAGAAGAGTTAAATAATGGACCTCCCATATCCTTGGTACATCATCTCTCAATAAAGCCAGACTTCAATTACAAAATTTACTATTGCCTACAATGTGGTGTTACAGCCTTAGATTGTATAAGCAAAAAAATCAAGACTTCAGACCTGACCTAAATGCCATACTTAACGTTGCTGGTAACACCATTGTTGTTGGCTGAATCAAAGATGGTGACAAATGGGAATATAGGAGGGAGATTTAATATATTGCTGAGTGGTGCCACAATGTGTTAGTAAAACCAAGGAGCTGAATATTGACTACAAGAGGAGGAAACTAGCGGTCCATGAGACAGTCCTCATTGGGGGATTGGAGGTGGAGAGGGCTGGCAAATTTAAATTCCCTGGTGTTATCATTTCATAACAACAATCCTGGAATTAGCACACAAGCGCCATTACAAAGAAGGCACAGCAGCACCTCTACTTTCTTAAAATTTACAAATATTCAGCTTATCATCAAGAAGTTTGACAAACTTCTATAGATGCACTGTGGAGAGTATACTGACTGGTAGCATCATGATCTGGAAACACCAATGCCCTGAAAGTAGTGCATATAACCCAACCCATCACGGGTAAAGCCCTCCCCACCACTGTGCACATTTATAAGGAGTGTTGTCACAGGAAAGCAGCATCCATCATTAAGGACATTCACCATCCAGGCCATGTTTTCTTCTTGCTGCTTCCATCAGGAAGGAGGAACAGGAGCCTCAGGTCCTACACAACCAGGTTCAGAACAGTTTAATGCCTCAACCATCAGCTCTTCGAACCAGAGAAGTTAACTTCACTCACTTTCAAACTGAACTGATTCCACAACCTATGGACTCATTTTCAAGGACACTACAACTCATGTTCTCAATATTACTTTATTTATTTATTTCACTTAGTCCGTTGCTTTTCCTTCTTTTTTAATATTTGCACAATTGGTCGTCTTTTGCACATTGGCTGTTTGTTTTTGATGTGTAGAGATTGTCATTGATTCTATTATGTTTGTATTTACTGTGAATACCTGGAAGAAAATGATTCCCAGGGTAGTTTATGATGATATATTTAAATTTAGTTTGTACTTTGAACTTTGACCAAAGCTAATGTTCCACTAGGCAGCACTGATCCTGTATGTTTATAAGACAGCCACAATCAACGCTTTGAAATACTGGAGAGAAAGCACTAGGATTTGTCTGTGCCAAATTGTACAAATCTATTAGCAGGATAAGTGAGCCAATATCAGTTTCTTCTTCGCCAACATCCCCAATATCACATAGAGTTACAAGACACTGCAGATGCTGGAATCTGGAGCCACAATTAATGTGCTGTAGAAACTCAGCTGGTAAACAATATCTGTGGGAGGAAAGAAGTTAAATTCCTGATGTTGGGTTCTGACCCATAAACATCAACAACTGTTTTCATGTCACAAATGCCACTTGGCCTGCTGAGTTCCTCCAGCAAATTGCTTGTTATCTCGTAGAGCTGCTGCCCCACAGCTCCAATGGCTGCCAAGCTCTAGTGCTATCCATGTTGAATTTGTCCTTTCCCCCTTGGACAGTGTGAATATCTCTGGGTGCTATGGTTGGCACACATTGTTGTTCACTGAATTAGCTCTTGTAAACTACCTCAGTTGTAGAGGTTGGAGATCTGATTGGCCCAGGAGAGGGAATAGATTACAAGGAAATAGATGGAGGAATGTGATTGATCAGATTGGTCTTCAAGCTGCATATAAGATGATGACCGATGGCCTTTTTCCTGTCTTCTCTCCAGTCATCATTAAATAGTCAGTAGTGGAAAGGGTGAACAGCTTCAATTACTTGGTGATGGATATTCATTGTCCAGGGCCAGGGGGCCTTCCTTTTTTGTCAAGCTCAGCTTTTTAACATAGCAGCTGAAACTTGCACAGATCAAAGGGTTGTTTTTGAGTAAGATAGACTTCCAACTAATATTCTGTTCAGCTTCTTGTTAGATGCGGGAGCCAGTTTTCAATTCTTAATGTCACTGGCAAGCAATAATCAGTCTGAAGTCAGAAGGACAGCTTAGCAAACAAATGCACTGCCTGTAGAGCACTGGATGCTCGTTCACAACATCTAGGCTAATTTCTCAACAGTAGTGTTTTAAAACAATAGTGTTATTTAACTGGGCTTATTTCAAACCAGACAATGCTAGCTAAGTTATTTAGTTTAAGGATGCCTGAAGACCAGGTTGATGCTATCACTTAGCATAGCAAATTAATAGTTGGAAGGTTTGTGTGCTTGCAGATTCAGCTTCACAGCTCAAGGTCCTAGCAGCGGAAGGATTGGAGACATTCTACCAAATGGTAACTCAAAATGGACTCCCAACTCTTGAGGAACCATTAAGACACACCAAGGATGCATGCAACACACAAAGTTTGAAGAAATACAGATATTTCTGTTCAACTTGGAAGGAATATTTTGAATGGTGGGAAGAGAGCTTCCTGTGCTGGGTTATCAGTGCAAGTCAATTTGGATCAAGTTTATCAGTAAGGTTCAGTTCTAACTGTCAGTTAATGTTGGGTTAACAAAGGGAAACTGTTCCATCTTTCACTATTCACATGACTTCCAGTGCTTCTCTCAGCACTTTTATTCAACCACTGTCATGCCACATCACCTGTAGTAGCAATTCCATCCTGAGAAAAACTGTTTGAATCTACTTTCCTGAGCACTCAACCGACTGATTTTAACCTTGGACAGTAACTTTCATTGAACACTTCTAGTTTAGAAAACTTTGGATAGCAGTGAAATCAGAAAAAAAACCTCCATTCACATTTTTAACGTTCGAAGATCATAAGAAATAGAAATGAGACCAGCCAACAGTCACCTGAGTGCGTCCACCAATCAGTAAGTTAATGACAAATTCTAAGTCAAATTCATCAAGATACCCCTTTGACCCTCAGATTGCTTATGTATCAAAAAAATCTATTGCTCTCAGCCTGGAATACATTCAATGACAGCATCTGCAGTCCTTGAGTTCAAAAATTTACAACCTCTGCTTCAGAAAAAAAATGCATCACTCACTACTGAATGAACTTATTTTACTCCACTACTGTACTGTGCTAGAGAAATTGGCATCAATGCAATTTGGTGTTATTTACTTTAAAACTCATAACCAGTATTATGAAGGGTTATGCAAAAGAAGCAAGGAATTAAGTTCTATTTCCAGGATTAGAGGATCAATGGGATGTAAAACAAAACACACCACTTTGTTCTTGACATGATTTTAGCTGTTTCTTTGATTGGTTTTAGTGCCTTCATTTGGCAAGTGATATAGCAACTACGGATAAGCTTCAGGAAAGAACGGTAACTTAAGATAATTGACCAGGTTGCATTTATCTATTTACATTTAGAGATGGGTAGATTCCCAGGGGAAAATATAAGTGCTTAAAGTAATATGTTAATTTGAGCAGATTATTTCAAACAACATTAAATGGAACAGCAATCAACTGATAAAGTTCAGCTAAACTAGCTTAAGGTGTCAAGTTGTTTTATTCTCAGGGGATATAGTTAATCATGTATCACATACTAAGTTGCCATGGCAATGCACACGATTTTATTTACTATTGCTTTTTAGCAATATCCCAGAATTATGTAACAAAGTAGTTGCCATATTAAGTAATATAAACCAAATTCAATATGCAATTCTGTATTAGTTGAAGAGGGGAGAAATACTCTGACATTTTCTCTCTCAAAATTGTCTTTTTTTAAAACATTTTTTTACCTCTTTCAGGAGATTTAGACTCTCCTGTTAGACATTCATTAATAATGTTTTGTTAGGAACCTAGCTCATTTGAAATAGGATCATGAATCAGAAGAGGCATGGTTAGAGATTTCCTGCACCAATCTAATCAAATGGGAGTCCTTGATATGTTCACTAAAAAGAGAAATACTGGATTCTGCAGGCAATGAAGTTGGAAGTTGATCATCATAAAAATTATTTTCTCCACTGGCTCTTTTCAATCTGTGATGTAAAAGTTAACCTCACAGAATACTCCTACCAGAAACCGGTTTGGAAAAATCCACATTTTTAAAACATTGAAAATACATAAATTGCAATTTTGGCCAAGTTTTGCAGTATTTACACTCTTTTCTTGTTCTATCCTATTTGCCAGGAAGTTGCTCTGGGCTTGGTATTTACCAAATGCCGACAGTCCCACTATACTTTGCACATATAGTGACATCATCAACATGTTTTATATATTCAAAAGCAGAAATTTGGATGAAAAGGCCACAGTTTATGTCTGGTGTAATTGGTGCAAATTTTAGCAAAATTTACTGCGATTTAAAGGAATATTGCTAGGAAAACATATTTGATTTTATCAAAATCGGCTGGTGGCGCAGTGAGGTCAGTGCCAGGCTCAAGAACGGAGGTTCCCAAGTTCGATCCAGAGACAGACCGCTCCCGAGCATGCTCTCCATCTGTGCTGGGTTGATGTTGAGCTTACAATTTGACCTCGTAAAAAAAAACACTGCCACCTCCAGATTAAATTCCCACGCAGAATATTGTGGAGGATCAAATACCCAAAACCAAAGTAAAAATATCAGCTTTCACAGCTGAGGGTGTGATTGTAGCCTTCACCTCATTCCTGATCTGATGTGAATGAACAAGTCCCCCTCCCACCCCACTACCCCAGTCCACCTACTCACTTTCCCAGTTCACAACTCAGGGAGTCCGAGCCCATGCCAAATTCTCCCTTTGATTTTTTTACTCTCCCACTTTATTTCTTATTCATCCCTGACCCCCTTCTCCCATTTTCACATCCATATGGTAGTTTCATGGGACCCAAGCACCATAGAAATAAGCCCTTTATCCGTGTTTCCTACTTCCTAAGGATCAGCCTTGAATCACGTTGCTACGTGAGCCCAGTAAACAGCAGTGGTTGTGAAATGTGCAAGTCAGGATTTATCCTCTCCTAACATGTGAAAGTCATGACCATGTCTTCTTCAAGCAAGGTTGTCCCTGTTTTTCCATTTATTTGATAAATGCTGATGTGGCAGTAACACTAACTTCAGCACCCAGTTAGTGCACTAAAAATGTACGCAACCCAAATTCCTGGCAATAGTTTCTTAAGTAGAAGAGATTCTGCAGACACTACAAAGCCAGAGTAACACACACAAAATGCTGAAGGAAATCAGCAGGGTAGGCAGCATCCATGGAGAGAAACAAACTGTTGATATTTTGGGCTGAGACCCTTCATCACCGAATTACAGGAAGGATATTAATAAGGTTGAAAGAGTGCAGAGAAGGTTTACAAGGATGTTGACGGGACTTGAGAAACTGAGTTACAGAGAAAGGTTGAATAGTTAGGACTTTATTCCCTGGAGCGAAGAAGAATGAGGGGAGATTTCATAGAGATATTTAAAATTATGATGGGTATAGATAGAGTGAATGCAAGCAGGCTTTATCCACTGAGGCTAGGGGAGAATAAAAACAAGAGGACATGGGTTAAGGGTGAAGGGGGAAAAGTTTAAATGGAACATTAGGTGGGGCTTCTTCACACAGTGAGTGGTGGGAGTGTGGAATGAGCTGCCGGATGAAATGGTAAACGCGGGCTCATTTTTAACATTTAGGAAAAACTTAGACGGGTACATGGATGAGAGGTGTATGGAGGGATATGGTCCAGGTGCAGGTCAGTGAGACCAGGCAGAAAAATGGTACGGCACAGCCAAGAAGGGCCAAAAGGCCTGTTACTGTGCAGTAATGTTCTATGGTTCCATCAGCAATGGAAAGGAATGGAGAAGACGCCAGAATTTGTCACAAGAATTTCCTATATTTTGATGTCAGTGAATATTAAAGAAAAATTGATGCATGATAAAGGATTTAAAGCTGAGAATATGCACTTTTATTTTAACTAGTATTCAATTTCTTCATGGGGAGTAACAGAAAGAATCATATTTTCATGCCTATTTGGAGGCCCCCACCACTGTGCAGCCTGGTAACATGAATTAAATGATGCAGTCCAATAAACAGCTAAGGGTGGGGGGGACAAGGTCAAGCTCAATTTGGGAACTTGAACCTTTAAATTGGAATTGCAATTTTATTGCTGAGAATGTGGTTTCTCAGAGACTCCTGATGCAACGTTCAGCCCAGTGTGGTACAAAGACAATCTCTATAATTATCCTCTGTGTAGTAGCCAAAGAGGGTTTTCATATGACAAATAAATTACTAATGTTTTAAACATTAAGCCAAATTGCTCTCAAAAGATTATTAAGCTGAACAAAATACAAAAAAAAAATCCCAAGCTTCACTTATGTGTTTGGCAGCTGACAGTGGCAACTGGAACAGATGTCCCTGACTGAAATACATGTGTGCCCATTGTTATCAGTTTAGTGGATGTTTTTGACAGTTTATTGTTTACAACCTGGCCTCTTATTGCAGTGTAAGTGGGAATGCTGTGACTTTACTGCACTGATATTTATATTGGCTGTTCCAAAGATGACTTGTTTTTCTTGCCAGAATGCTGGCTATTCCATAAGGGCTTGATTTATGTTATCTGCTGACAAAGGGCCAGTTGCGAATTTATTAAATGGATGAGTGAATGGTTTGAGTTTAACCTTGAATGCTTTATTCTACTTGGAACTTTGCTGTTTTTCCTTCTGCCTTTCACAAGTGAGAAACATTTATATGAACATACAAAACTGGAGCAGGAGCAGGCTACTGAGTCCAAAGGTGCTCCACCACTTAATAAGAACATGGTTAATCTGATTGTAACATGAACTTCAGATTCCCACTAACCCATATTAACCCTTCACTCCTCGATTTTGTATCTTGCATGCTGATTCGTCACCACCTTTGATTTAATCCACAACAGTGCTGTCATCAGCAAGCTTAAATGTGACATTGGAGCTGTGTTTAGCCAGACAGTAAAGCAGTAGAACATGGGGTGCACCTCTGCTGAAGGAGATCGTGGAGGAGATGTTGTTGCCAATCTGAACTGACTGGGGTCTGCAAGTGAGGAAATCCAGGATCTAATTGCACAAGAAAGTATTGAAGCCAAGGTCTTGGAGCATATTGATTAACTTTGAGGGGATGATGATACTTAATGCTGATCTGTAGTCGATAAAGAGCGTCATGATGTATGCATCTTTGTTGCCCAGATGTTCCAGGATTGAGTGAAGAGCCAATGAGATAGCATGTGCTATGAACTTACTGCTCCATTATGCAAATTGGAGCAGATCCAAGTTGCTTCTCAGGGAGGAGCAGATGCGTTTTATCACCAACCTCTCAAAACTCTTCATCACTGTTGATGTAGGTGCAACTGGATGATAGCCGCTGAGGCAGGTCACCGTGCACGTGTGTAATTGAAGCCTGCTTGAAGCAGGTGGATAACACACACTGCTGAAGCGAGAGGTTAAAGATCTCAATGAAAGCATCAGCCAGTTGGTCAGCACAAGCCTTTAGTATATGGCCAGGTACCCCATCTCATCTGAATGCTCTCCATGGACTCATTCTCCTGAAGGCAGCCCACATGTCAGCTTCAGAGACTGAGATCAAAATACAAAATTCAAAGTTCAAAGTACATTTAACATCAAAGTATGCATACTTTGAAGTGTACATCGAGCTCATCTGGAAGCAAAGCCCTACTGTCTCACATGTCGCCTGATTTAACTTTGTGGGAGGTGAGAGTATTCAAGCCCTGCTGCATACGTCACATTACTTGTTGATTCAGGTTTGGTCTGGAACTTCCTCCACCTGTGAGATGACTTTCTGGAGATTGCACCTGCACCTCCAAAGGCTTTTTTGGCCTCCAGACTTGAATACCTCTCATCTGGCCCTCAGTAGATTTCGGATCTCCAGGGCAGCTGATTGGAGAAGACAAAATGATTTAGTGGGGACATACTTGTCTACAGCTGTTTTAATAAATTCCATTACTATCACGGTGTATTCATGCAGATGTTTAGATGTGTGCTTGAAGTACTGACTCAAAGCAATCCCGTAATCGCTCCTCTGCCTCCCACAACCACCTCCTAGTTGTCCTAATCTCTGGAGCCTTGTGTTTTGGGCTCTGCCAGTATGCAGGTAGGAGGAGGACATTCAGGTTATGTGGTCTGAGCAAGGATAGTCAGCGTTCCTTATCTTAGCATAGCAGTGGTGTAATATGTTGGTACAGGTTATATGTGGAGATAATTGGGCAGGTTTTCTTCAAACAACCCTGGTTGAAGTCCTTGACTACAATTTGAAATGTGTTGAGATGGGTTGTCTCTTGTTTGCAGACAACATCACGAGTGACAGTGTCACAAATGCTTGTTTATTGTCGGCTGCTGGTGGTGTATAGGCTGCAGTCAAGATTACAGGTAGTCCCCGAGTTACGAATGTCCAACTTACGGACCACTCGTACTTACGAACCGAGGAAGGAGAACGCCGTCCGTCGTTTTAAGTCAGATCGTGACGCCGTCTGCCATTTTAATTGTTGCCGTTGACACTGTGTTGAGTGTGTAACTTTGTATTTGGCTTAAATTTTTTTAGCAAGATTCACCCTGACCCCCCCCCCCCCCCCCCATTCCGGTCAGCTGGTGGTGCAGTGAGATCAGCGCCGGGCTCGAGATTGGAGGTTCCTGAGTTCAATCCAGTGATGGACCGCTCCCATGCCAGGTTGATGTAAATCCAGTGACTCCTGTACCATCCGTGCCCGGTTGATGTCGAGCTCGCAACGCAACCTTTTAAAAAAAACACTGCCACCTCCAGTTTAAATTCCCATGCAGAATATTGTGGAGGATCAAATACCCAAACCCAGCACAGCCCCCACTTGTCCCATTTAGCCTGTCTCAGTGCGGTGGACTTTAGGACCCGGGGATTTCAGAGCAGTGTCCAGCAGACCTTGGGAGCCGGTGGAGATCGGGACCTGCCGCCTGCAGTGTTTCTGTTCTGTTAATGGGAAGCGATCGCGATTGAAAATAAAGTGGAAATAATAAAGCATTTGGAAAGAGGTGAAATGCCATCAGTCATTGGAAAAGCATTAGGCTACAGTCGGTCAACAATTGGAACAATTTTAAAGGATAAAGGATAAAGTGAGAATAATGGAGCATGTGAAAGGCCCTGCCCTGATGAAAGCTACAATTATTATTAAGCAACGCAGTGGTTTAATTACTGAAATACATACGTTTCTTAAGTGTTTTATATGCATAGAAAGGTAAAATATATACTATATACTAAGACAAACGTTTGACTAACTAGGCGCTAAATAATACCGGATGTACTTGTTCCGACTTACGTACAAATCCGACTTAAAGATGGACTCAGGAACGGAACTCGTTCGTAATCCGGGGACTGCCTGTACAGCTAAGAACTTCTGAGGTAAATAGAATGATTGGCTATGCGATTGGCCAATCATGATTGGCCATGAACACCATGCGGTGTTCCAAGCTGGGGAAGCATGAGTTCGAAAGAACTGCCGCATTGGAGCACGAGTGGGAGTTAACCATAAAACACGGACCTTCTCCCTTTACCTTGATTCCTGGGGATCTGACTGCTGCATCCAGCATATCCGGAGATAACCACATTTCGATACAACATACGACTGAGCAGACTTTCATCTGCCTCTGGTACAGCAGACTTGCCCTCAGATCCTCAGTTTTATTCTCCAGTGACTTTGTATTTGCCAACAAGATGTTTTGATGTTTCAATGCACTTTTTTTTGTGTGTTCCATATTCTGCCAGCGCCTCGGCGACCACTTATTTTTTCAAGTGGTTGTCTTGGAGGAGAGACAATGAACATCTGTGATAATGAATTCTACTGTTTCACTACCTGCTAGCTAAAGAAGTTCCTCCTCATCTCTGTTCTAAACACACAGATGCCTGTGTGTGTATTTGTTTAGCGTGTACTTAATGTTGCACTCCAAGAAGCACACGATACTTCACAAATCAACCAACTGATTACAATGGAATGGAAATCGCGATAATTGAAGCTGATGGTTTGTTGCAGCCTTCATCCGCCTTCACAGCCATTGAGTTCGAAGTAACTTCATCCGCCTGTTCCACCTTTGAGGTCTTGGTTGGATTGTTCTTTGTCAGGGACCTCACCCTTGACCTTACCGTTATGGGTGACCCTTCCAGGAGCATAGCTCCAGACAGCATCACTCTCAGGATCTCAGGACCACACAAGCTTCTCCACCATGACAAGGTGACAATCCACGGAGAAGGATAAAGCATTATATCCTTGTTTTTAGGTTTTAGTGCTTTTGAAATGATAGTTTGTCTTACATTTGTCTTCTTTACCACTGACTCAAACAACAAGTTAACTTTTAGGGAATCCTGAATGAGAATTTGCACCTCTGATTTTTAAGTTTTCTCTCCATTTAGAACAGAGTCTATGTCTTTATTCCTCTACCAAAGTGCATGACCATATACTGTGCCACACGATTCTATTTGTCACTTCTTTGCCCATTCTCCTAATCTGTCTATGTCCTTCTACAAATTCCTTGCTTCCTGAACACTATCTGCCCCTACGCCTATTTTTGTATTGACTGCAAACTTGGCCACAAAGCCATCAATTATATCATCCAAATCATTGACAGCTAATGTGAAAAGAAGCAGTCCCAACACCAACCCCTGTAGAACACTACTAATCACTGGCAGTCAACCAGAAAAGACCCCCTTTATTCCCACCCTTTGTCTCCTGACATCCAACCAATCTTCTGGCAACACACACAAAATGCTGGAGGAAGACAGCAGGCCAGGCAGCATCTATGGGAAAGAGTAAACAGTAGATGTATCAGGCCAAGATCCTTCAGCAGGACTCAGCTAGTCTTCCATCCTTGCTTGTATCTTTCCTGTAACTCCATGAGCTCTTATCTTGTTAAGTAGCCCCATGTGCACACCTTGTCAAAGGTCTTCTTGAAATCCAAGTTAACAACATCCACTGATCCTCCTTTGTCTACCTTGCCTGTTATTTCCTCAAAGAATTCCAACAGATTTGTCAGGCAAGATTTTGTCAGACCGCTAAGCTGATTCAGTGTGCTACGTGCATGATGTGGGAGGTCAGGGACACTGATGGTGCCCCTGGCTGCTACAGCTGTGGAAAGTGTGTCCAGATTCAGCTTCTGAAGGAGCATGTTGCAGCACTGAAGAAAGAAACGGATGACCTCAGGTTTATCCGCGAAAACGAGAGTTTTCTGGACAGGACCTACAGTGAGGTCGTTACACCGAGGATACCGGAAGAGAGAAAGGGGACGATGATGGGGAAGGAAAGGATGCTTGAAGTACAGGAGACCCCAGGGGATGTACCTCTCGTAAACAAGTTCACCCTCTTGGAAGCTGTCAGGACAGAAGATACTGCCAGTCTGAGAGGCGGACAGGTCTGCGAGCCGAAAATTGGTGCAGAAGCAGAGCCGAGGAGTCAGACATCAGGAGGAGCCATGGTAGTAGGGGACTCCATAGTAAGAGGTATGGAAAGGGGTTTCTGTGGCAACAGGCGAGATTTAAGGATGGTGTGTTGCCTCCCTGGTGCTAGGATCCAGGACATCACGGACCGATTGCAGGGAATCCTCAAGGGTGAAGGTGAACAGCCGGAAGTGGTAGTGCATGTCGGCACAAATGAATCGGTAAGAAGAGGAAGGACATTCTGCAGCGGGACTTCAGAGAACTCGGAAGAAGGCTGAAAAGCAGGACTTCCAGGGTGGTTATCTCTGGTTTGCTTCCAGTTCCTCGTGCTGGAGAGGGCAGGAACAGGGAGATAATGGATCTGAATGTGTGGCTGAGGAACTGGTGCAGGAAGCAAGGATTTACACTCTTGGACCACTGGGATCTGTTTTGGGGTAGGGATGAATTGTACAAAAGGGACGGGTTGCACCTTAATAGGCGGGGGACCAGCATTCTGGCAGACAGGTTTGCCACTGCAACACGGATGTGTTTAAATTAAGTAGTGGGGGGGAGGGGATGAACTGGAAATATAAGGATGGAGTTGAAGGGAAAGTGAAAATAAGAAAAGTTAAAAAGGACAACAGAATCAATGGAGTAGAAAGCTCAAGAAGAGATCATACAGTAGGGCCAAGTGAAATAGGAATTGATATGAAAGGAGAGGGGAGTAACAAATTAAAAGTATTATACATGAATGCACGAAGTATAAGGAATAAAGTAGATGAGCTTGAGGCTCAGTTGGAAATTGGCAAGTACGATGTTGTAGGAATAACAGAGACGTGGCTTCAAGCGGACAGGGCCTGGGAAATGAATATTCAAGGATATACATCTTATCGAAAGGACAGACTGACTGGCAGAGGGGTGGGGTGGCTCTGTTGGTGAGGAATGATATTCAGTCCCTTGCGAGGGGGGACATAGAATCAGGGGATGTAGAGTCAGTATGGATAGAACTGAGAAATTACAAGGGTAGAAAGACCCTAATGGGAGTTATCTACAGGCCCCCAAACAGCAGTCTGGATGTAGGTGTAAGTTGAATGAAGAGTTAAAATTGGCATGTTGCAAAGGTAATGATACTGTTGGCATGGGGGATTTCAACATGCAGGTAGACTGGGAGAATCAGATTGGTACTGCACCCCAAGAAAGGGAGTTTGTGGAGTGCTTCCGAGATGGATTCTTAGAACAGCTTGTACTGGAGCCTACCAGGGAGAAGGCAATTCTAGATTTAGTGTTGTACAATGAACCGGATTTGACCAGGGACATCTAGATAAAGGAGCCATTAGGAGGTAGTGACCATAATATGATATGTTTTAACCTACAATTTGAGAAGGAGAAGGGAAAATTGGATGTGTCATTATTACAGTTGAACAAAGGGAACTATGGAGCTATGAGGGAGGAGCTGGCCAAAGTTCAATGGAACAATACCCTAGCAGGGAAGACAGTGGAACAACAATGGCAGGTATTTCTGGGAATAATGCAGAAGTTGCAGGATCGGTTCATTCCAAAGAGGAAGAAAGATCCTAAGGGGAGCAAGGGGTGGCTGTGGCTGATGAGGGAAGTAAAGGGCAGTATAAAAATAAAAGAGAAGTATAACAAAGCAAAGATGAGCAGGAAACCGGAGGACTGGGAAGCTTTTAAAGAGCAACAGAAGATAACAAAAAAGGCAATACGCCAAGAAAAAATGAGGTACGAAGATAAACTAGCCAAGAATATAAAGGAGGATAGTAAAAGCTTCTTTAGGTATGTGAATAGCAAAAAAATAGTTAAGACCAAAATTGGACCATTGAAGACAGAAACGGGTGAATTTATTATGGAGAACAAGGAAATGGCAGATGAGTTGAACAGGTACTTTGGATCTGTCTTCACTAGGGAAGACACAATCTCCCAGATGTAATAGTAGCCAAAGGAACTAGGGTAAAGGATGAACTGAAGGAAATTTATATTAGGCAAGAAACGGTGTTGGATAGACTGTTGAGTCTGAAGGCTGATAAGTCCCCAGGACCTGATGGTCTGCATCCCAGGGTACTTAAAGAGGTGGCTCTAGAAATCGTGGACGCATTGGTAATCATTTTCCAATATTCTATAGATTCAGGAACTGTTCCTGCTGATTGGAGGGTGGCTAACGTTGTCCCACTTTTCAAGAAAGGAGGGAGAGAGAAAACAGGGAATTATAGACCCGTTAGCCTGACGTCAGTGGTGGGAAAGATGCTGGAGTCAATTATAAAAGAAATTATGATACGTTTGGATAGCAGTAGAAGGATCAGTCCGAGTCAGCATGGATTTATGAAGGGAAAATCATGCTTGACTAATCTTCTGGAGTTTTTTGAGGATGTAACTATGAAAATGGACCAGGGAGAGCCAGTGGATGTAGTGTACCTGGACTTCCAGAAAGCTTTTGATAAAGTCCCACATAGGAGATTAGTGGGCAAAATTAGGGCACATGGTACTGGGGGCAGAGTATTGACATGGATTGAAAATTGGCTGGCTGACAGGAAACAAAGAGTAGTGATTAACGGGTCCCTTTCGGAATGGCAGGCTGTGACCAGTGGGGTACCGCAAGGTTTGGTGCTGGGACCGCAGGTGTTTACAATATACATTAATGATTTAGATGAAGGGATTAAAAATAACATTAGCAAATTTACCGATGACACAAAGCTGGGTAGCAGTGTGAAATGTCAGGAGGATGTTATGAGAATGCAGGGTGACTTGGACAGGTTGGGTGAGTGGGCAGATGCATGGCAGATGCAGTTTAATGTGGATAAATGTGAGATTATCCACTTTGGTGGCAAGAACAGGAAGGCAGATTACTATCTAAATGGAGTCAAGTTAGGAAAAGGGGAAGTACAATGAGATCTAGGTGTTCTTGTACATCAGTCAATGAAAGCAAGCATGCAGGTATAGCAGGCAGTGAGGAAAGCTAATGGCATGCTGGCCTTTATAACAAGAGGAATTGAGTATAGGAGTAAAGAGGTCCTTCTGCAGCTGGACAGGGCCCTGGTGAGACCCCACCTGGAGTATTGTGTGCAGTTTTGGTCTCCAAATTTGAGGAAGAACATTCTTGAGGGAGTGCAGCGTAGGTTCACAAGGTTAATTCCCGGAATGGCGGGACTGTCATATGTTGAGAGATTGGTGCGACTGGGCTTGTATACACTGGAATTTAGAAGGATGAGAGGGGATCTGATTGAAACACATAAGATTATTAAGGGATTGGGCACACTGGAGGCAGGAAGCATGTTCCCGCTGACGGGTGAGTCCAGAACTAGAGGCCACAGTTTAAGAATAAGGGGTAGGCCATTTAGAACAGAGATGCGGAAAAACCTTTTCACCCAGAGAGTGGTGGATATGTGGAATGCTATGCCCCAGAGGGCAGTGGAGGCAAAGTCTCTGGATGCATTCAAGAGAGAGTTAGATAGAGCTCTTATAGATAGCAGGGTCAAGGGATATGGGGAGAGGGCAGGAATGGGGTACTGATTGTGTATGATCAGCCATGATCACAGTGAATGGTGGTGCTGGCTAGAAGGGCCGAGTGGCCTACTCCTGCACCTACTGTCTATTGTCTATTGTCTAGCAGACTAATTCCTGCAAACAAACAGTTGTCCTATCTAGCTAATCCATTTTGTTCTGTATTATTTGGAGTTTAAAAGAATGAGAATGCCCATATTCATACATATAAGATCATAAGGGGCCTCAACTGGGTGGATGTTGAGATGTTTTCATCAGATAGGGTAATGCAGCAGAGTAATAGGACATTTGACCCAATGTGTTCATGCTGGCCCAGATGCTCAAAAAGCTGGTCATATTGGCTGTCATTTGGCTTTCCTACCTCCCTAAACCTTTCCTATCTATGTGCCTGTCCAAGTGCTATTTAAATGTTGTTATTGTACCTGCCTCAACCATTGCTTCTGACATTAGGGTTAAGGTTAAGTTTAACCCATTCCATAAATAGGCCTCCCATTCTGTGAAGAGATTACTCCTCAGGTCCTTTTCAAATCTTTCCCCTTTCACCTTGAACCTATGGCCTCTTGTTCCCATTCCCTAGAAAAAAAGACAATGTGTATTCACCCTATCTATGCTTTTCATGATATTTTACACATATATAAGGTCACCTCTTATGCTCCATTGAATAAAGTCTGAGTCTGCCCAGCCTCTCCCTATAACTCAAGCCCTCAAGTTTTCCCAGCATTTTTGTAAATCTGATTTGTACTCTTTCCAACTAGTCAGAGATTCAATAAAAATGAGCAACATAACAGGATAAGATAAAACAGATGAAGCAGAGAAAATGCTTCTCCCAGAAAGTTGTGAATTTCTGGAATTTTCTGCTATTGAATTTGATAAAGGTCAGCTGGCTCATTGGAAATATTTAAGTTAGAGATTTAAATGTTCAAGGAATTGATGGCCATGTGGATCTGGCACAGAAGAGTAGTTGAGGCCAGCATAGTTCACATTGAATGCCTGGCAGCCTTGAAGAGCCTGGATGCATGTTCCTCCTCCCAACTTCCCCTCTTTTTTTTACCGCTGCATGGACCAACCATTGCTCTGAGTGGGAAAAAACTTACATGGTCTGAAAACTGTGCAGCACTTTAAATACTGAATTAGCAATATATGAAAGAAAATTCGCGGCAACATAGGCTATGTGTGCGGGAGCATTTCAGAACCAGCATGGTCATATACTCATGCAGTGTAGAGGGAACAGTGTCCCCGCCCCTATATCCTGTATTACTTGTTCTCAGGACATGAATCAATTATTGGTAATGGATTTAACAAGTCAATCTCATATCTATACTTCTCCTGAGAACCCCTTCTGCAAATAAAGAACATAATTACCGCTAGTGAGTTTGAGACTTAAGTATCCCAAACTGAGGAAACACTGTCTAGTATCTTAGAATATTTGGCTTGTTATGTACTGTGGCATACTTGTTTGTCACTGATGATCAATCAAGCAAATACAATTCCAAAGATCAAGAACAAATGGAAGAATGTCAGGTTGCACTACACATATGAATGTAAGGATGGAAAAGGGGTAAACCATTCAGTCCTTCAAGCCCTCTGCTGTGCTGATTTTCCACATCAATATCAATCTCCAGAAATCAGTTCTGTATACAATTTATAACTGTATTTTCTCAACATTGTGAGATTGAAAATTTCAAAGATTTGCACTTCTCTGAGTGAAGAATAGCCTTCTCACTTAAATTCTAAGGACATGAACCTTATTTTGAGACCAAAGGTTAGCTTCTTGTGCAGCTGCTGCTATTCAGTGCATCTGCATGTTGGATGGAAGATTTAAATGACCATGACCTAGAGCCCAAAAGTGTCCTTGTGAGCCGGAACTCACAACTGAGACGATATTTTCTGTTCTTCAGGATGGCTGGTGCAACAGGACTGGGGAACAGCAAATGAACAAACAGATCAAGATTCAGAGTAAAGCTGAGCATAGTGGAGAGATCAGAACTGGAAATCCGATCTACGTGTAAAATGAAATGGGAGTTCAGAGATGGAAAGGGCAGAGCAAGTTTAGAAATTGCTTGGGAGTAGAGATTCAGGTAGGAACTGGGGACTATGCTGGGATCAAGGCTGATTAAGAGATCAAAAATTAGACTCAAACGGCAGACATTTGAGAGGTCTGAGCTGGAAATGACAATGTAGAAAAATTGTCAATGGAAATTGTTAGTAGAGAGGTGGTTCTGAGCTTATAAACTCAAGTAGCGCCTTTGAGTAGTGTTGGGATTGGCATAGCTGTTGGCAGCTATAAAAATATATACTAAGTCATTAAAATAGATGAACAGATTTTCTTCAGGAATTGCTATATTGATTCTGGCCTTAACCTATTGTTCCCATTCTGACTTGTTTGAATGGAAATAGCCTGAATATAGCTAGATTCCAATGAGGTCCTGAATGCACAAACTCTGGTTTTCAAAGCCCTTGGCATTAGGGCTATTAAAGGTGATTTTGAATGTTTATTTAACAAACTATAGTGCAGGGCCAAAATTTGGGTTTCTGGCTGCTATCTTGGGATCAAACAGTTCCATTGTGCTCTTGTCAAAGTCATAGCAAAATGACATTGGAAGAACTATGGAATTTTTTGGATTAGGGCCCCTAATGTAGAAAAGCAGCCATAGAGGAAGTCAAGCCAAAACACAGGTTATGTGTCTGTCCAAATACTTCTAAGGAGGAATAGGTCATAAGGATTGTCCCACAGAAGATGAGGTAAGTGTAGCTGTAAATGATTTAGGATGGTCAGGCTGTAGAACATAATAGAGTAAAAGGAGTAGGATAGATAGATAGATAGATAGATACTTTATTCATCCCCATGGGGAAATTCAACTTTTTTCCAATGTCCCATACACTTGTTGTAGCAAAACTAATTACATACAATACTTAACTCAGTAAAAAAAAATGATATGCATCTAAATCACCATCTCAAAAAGCATTAATAATAGCTTTAAAAAGTTCTTAAGTCCTGGCGGTAGAATTGTAAAGCCTAATGGCATTGGGGAGTATTGACCTCTTCATCCTGTCTGAGGAGCATTGCATCGATAGTAACCTGTCGCTGAAACTGCTTCTCTGTCTCTGGACGGTGCTATGTAGAGGATGTTCAGAGTTATCCATAATTGACCGTAGCCTACTCAGCACCCTTCGCTCAGCTACCGATGTTAAACTCTCCAGTACTTTGCCCACGACAGAGCCCGCCTTCCTTACCAGCTTATTAAGACGTGAGGCGTCCTTCTTCTTAATGCTTCCTCCCCAACACGCCACCACAAAGAAGAGGGCGCTCTCAACAACTGACCTATAGAACATCATCAGCATCTCACTGCAGACATTGAATGACGCCAACCTTCTTAGGAAGTACATTCGACTCTGTGCCTTCCTGCACAAGGCATCTGTGTTGGTAGTCCAGTCTAGCTTCTCGTCTAACTGTACTCCCAGATACTTGTAGGTCTTAACCTGCTCCACACATTCTCCATTAATGATCACTGGCTCCATATGAGGCCTAGATGGATGTGTTATATCATAATAGCATAAAAGACAACTTAGTGGTGGTGAGGTGTCAGGTTATGTGTTGATGTGGATGGTGAAGTGGAGAGTTATAGGACTAGTGAAAATTACAGATAAAGGAAGAGGAATTGCAATGATCTACAATTTTTAACAGTGGAGTGAAGATTGAAATTGTGCACCAGTAAAATTTAGTATAGGATAAGATGTGTCAAATGGAGACCTGAATGAGCAAAATAAACACGATGGTAATTGAATCTGGAGGTGAAAAGGGCATTCTGAAGGTTTCACCCCAGACAGATTTTAAAGATGAACAATATTACACAGATCATAATGGGTAGCATTTGCATTGGAAATTAAGCAGACTGAAGATTCTTTCAGCTTCAGACAAGAAAAATCTCAAATAAGATTCCAAATCCAAGAAGGTCTGCAGCAATAACATTTTATTAATTTCAGCAAAGCTGTATTAAGTTCTTTGCAATTAAACAAAAGGAATACAAATCTGCAAGAGAAAGTGTGGAGATGTTCAATTCTCCAGTGAATCAAATTTGCACAACCTTGCGAAGTATTTATCTGCAGAGGATGAGCAAAGTCTTGGACATTTAATGAAAATAGCTGTATTGTAGAGCAAAGAAAAGTCACATGGTGTTTTCAGCAATTTCTTCTTGAAACTACTGATTTTATTCAGATTTTGCTCTTAGGTCATCATGTGTGTTTAGCCAATTGTATAAAGCTAATCAATTATTAACTCATTTGTACATTCCAGTAATGAAATAGTTTTATGATACTTTACAAGATAATTTTAGTCTAGAAATTTCTTCTTTTTAAAGCCCTACAAGGTGCTTATTTGTTATTCTTCACTGAATCGCCTCTTAATCTTTAAGAAGTGAATGAAATATTAACCAATATACAGATCCTTCTTGGGTTCCACTCCCCACGGTTTGATTTGATTTATATTCAGATTCAGATTCAGTTTGTTGTCATTTAGAAACCACAAATGCAATGCAGTTAAAAAATGAGACAATTTTCCACCAGAATGATATCAACAAAGCACATGACAAAGCAGACTACACCAGAAAATCCACATAATGTTTGGCAATCCCCAATCCAGAGTCAGGAGAGGCTGCTGCGTATTAATATTGCGCTACCATCTTAGCACGTTCCCCGGAAAGGAGCTCCAAATCCACCAGACAAACAAGACCAAAAACTAAAGCTACAAGACCTGCACAAAACCACATAGTTACAACATATAGTTACAACAGTGCAAACAATATCATAATTTGATAAAAAAAAAACAGACACATGGGCACAGTAAAAATAGTCCAAAGATGTTAAAAGACTATAAGTTCGAAAGAAACCACCACACAGTTTCCACAAGTCCCCAGGGTCCCGACAGACTCGCCATCCCACGCCGGCGGCAGAAGGGAATACCCCCGCTATGGACTTCCACAGTGCCGCCTGAATCAGCCTCGCAGACGCAGCACACAATGAAAGCTCCGTCGAACCCAGCCTCGCAGACACAGCACACACCGAAAGCGAGCTGACCACAGTGGACTCTGAGTCCTTCAAACCTCCAAGCCTCCGACCATCCCCTCTGGCACAGCTTCTCCGAGCACCATCCTCTGCCGAGCGTATTAAGACCCCCACCTCCCCCCCGCCAACGGCCACCGGCAATGCGACCCTGAGGACTGGAGGCCTGTTCTTCTCAGCAGAGACCCGGACCTCACAGCAGCAGCAGCAACGAAGAGGGCCTTCCTTGAGATTTCCGGATGTTCCTTCATGCTCCTTGCTCCCATGTCCGTTTTTCATTAGATTAGGATTGCGCACAGCACCCCGCTTAACAAATAACGTATCAGCTCTGGAGTGGCCACTGCAAGCTGCATCGCGCCGCCATCTTGATCTTGATAGTAATCAGAATAAAGTAATAAAATAATGACATTCCTCATGCCATAACCTTTAGGAGACATTGGAGTGGGCGTAATTAGGCAATGTCCAATAAAAAGAAGTTAGGTTTAATGGGAGCGGCTGTTGTGGGATTAAGCCAGTGTTAGAGTGGAGAGTTAAAATTCTGGCTAATAGGAATGAGTGGTGAAGGCTGTTATTGAATTTTTTTAAAATTAATTTGTTTAATTTTAATTTTATATTAATGTTTAAATTAATTATTTTTTTAATTTTAATTTTAAATTAATTTTTAAATTAATTAAATTTTCTCTTTTACTTTGTTTTTCTTACTTGATTCTTTCTTTCTTTCTTTCACTCTTTTGTTATTGCAAACTTAGAGAAGTGGGGATGCCAGGCAGAAAAGTGGAATGCTCCTCTTCTGAGATGTGGGAAGGCAGGAACCGGACGAACTCTGGATCATTTGGGAGGCTGAGGGGTTGATGGACAGGACATACAGGGAGATAATTACACCCAAGGTGCACGACTCAGGTAACTGTGTGGCTGTCAAGAGGGGGAAAAGGATAGGTAGCCAGTGCAGAGTACTCTGTGACCATTTCCCTCAATAAAAAGTATACAGCTTTGGATAATGTTGTTGGGGGGGGGTGGGAATGATCTAGCAGAGGAAAGCCACAGTGGTCCGGTCTCTGGGACTGAGTCTGGCTCTGTGTCTCAGAAAGGAAGTGGGAGAAGAGGTGGGAAGGAATTCATAGGGGATTCCATAGTGAGAGGAAAAGACAGGAAATTCTGTCAGCCTGATAGAGATACCACATGGTGTGTTGCCTCCCAGGTGTCAGAGTACGGGATATCTCGGATCGGGTGCGGAGTATTCTGAAGGGAGAGGGTGAACAGCCAGAAGTCTTGGTTCATGTTGGTACTAATGGCATAGGTAGAAAGAGGGAGGAGGTCCTGAAGAGAGAATTCAGGAAGCTGGGTTGGAAGCTGAAAAGCAGGACCTCCAGGGTAGTAATCTCAGGATTGCTGCCTGTGCCATGTGCTAACAAGTGCAAGAATAGCATGATCAGGCATATTAATGCGTGGCTGAGAGACTGGTGTAGGGGGCAGGGCTTCGGGTTCCTAGATCATTGGGGCATCTTCTGGGGGAAGTATGACCTGTACAAAAAGGACGGGTTACACCTGAACCTAAAAGGGTCCAATATCCTAGCAGGCAGGTTTAACAGAGCTGTTAGGGAGGGTTTAAACTAATCTGGCAAGGGGATGGGAACTGGAGTGATAGGGCCGAGGAAGGGGAAAAACAGAAATAAATCAAAGATAGTGTGCAACAGAGATGATAGGAAGGACAGGGAGGAGATGAGGCACAATCACAGCCATTGGGATGAGTTACAGGGCAATAGAGGCGTGATGCAGTTAAAACAGAAAGCAACAAATACTGGGCTGAAAGTGTTGTATTTGAATGCACACAGCATAAGAAATAAAATGGACAATCTTGAAATTCAGCTACAGATTGGCAAGTATGACATTGTGGCCATCTCTGAAATTTGCTAAAGGATGACTGCCACTGGGAGTTGAATGTTCAAGGATATCCGGTGTACCAGAAAGAAAGGTTAGTAGGCAGAGGGGATGGTGTGGCCCTGTGTATAAGAAATAATATTAAAACATTAGAAAGAGATGACATAGGATCAGAAGGTATAGAGTCTCCTATGAGTTAAGAAGTGGCAAGTTGAGTTAAGAAATGGCAAGGGTAAAAGGTCCCTAATGGCAGTTGTATACAGGCCTCCAAACAGCAGCTGGGATGTGGATTACAAATTACAGCAGGAGATTGAAAAGACATGTCAGAAAGGCAATGTCATGATAATCGTTGGGGATTTTAACATGAAAGTGGATTGGGAAAACCAGGTCAGTACTGGACCTCAAGAGAGAGAATTTGTAGAATGTCTAAGGGAGGCTTTTTAGAACAGATTGTTGTTGAGCCCACAAGGGGATTGGCTGTGCTGGAATGGGTGTTGTGCAGTGAGGTGATAAGAGAGCTTAAGGTTAAGGAACCCTTAGGGAACAGAGATCACAACGTGATTGAGTTCACTTTGAAATTTGAGAAGGAGAATTTAAATTCCAATGTGTCAGTATTTCAGTGGAATAAAGGAAATTACAATGCATGAGAGGGGAACTGGCCAAGGTTGACTGGAAAGGGATGTCATGGTCCGGTCGTTTGACTCCTTGTTTCTGTTAATTTCCATTCCCCCATGTTCCACTGGGCTCCTTGATTAGGGTATCTGGTCCTCATTCAAACCAGCAGCATATAAACTCCAGTTTTCATCTACTCGCTGCTGGTTTGTCACCTCAGTAGAGCGGCTGTTCAAGTTCCAAGCCCGAGTCAAGTTGCGAGCCGCCATGAATAAGGGACTGTTTTTCGAGCCGCCGAGAATAAGCAACCATCTACCAAGCTGCCGAGAATAAGGAACTGTCTTCATGAGCTTCTCCGTGCCAAGATTCGTATTGTCAGTCGTTGGTTGGTTTAGTCGTCACATTCCCAACTGAGTAGGCCCTGCCATTTGCTGCTACTCCAAGTTGAGAATTCTGTCTCTTTGTATCTAGCTGAGGATCTCTGGCCATTTGCTGCTCCTATGAGCCGAAATATGAATCGTCTGTCTTTGTTTGGTGTTGTCGTCTCTGTGTTCCAAGTCCCAGGCTCCGTGTTCCAAGTTCCAGGCTCTGTGTTCCAGTCCAGTCAGGGATCCGAGTACCAGTCTGGTCAGGGCCCTGAGTTCCAGTCTGGTCAGGGCTCCAAGTACCAGTCTGGCCAGGGCTCCGAGTTCTAATCTGGTCAGGGTTCCAAGTTCCAGTCCGGTCAGGGCCCTGAGTTCCAGTCTGGTCAGGGCCCTGAGTTCCAGTCCAGTCAGGGTTCCGAGTTCCAGTCCGGTCAGGGCCCTGAGTTCCAGTCCGGTCAGGGTTCTGTGTTCCAGTCCGGTCAGGGCCCTGAGTTCCAGTCTGGTCAGGGCCCTGAGTTCCAGTCCGGTCAGGGCCCTGAGTTCCAGTCCGGTCAGGGCCCTGAGTTCCAGTCCAGTCAGGGTTCCGAGTTCCAGTCCGGTCAGGGCCCTGAGTTCCAGTCCAGTCAGGGCCCTGAGTTCCAGTCCGGTCAGGGTTCCGAGTTCCAGTCCGGTCAGGGCCCTGAGTTCCAGTCTGGTCAGGGCTCCAAGTACCAGTCTGGCCAGGGCTCCGAGTTCTAATCTGGTCAGGGTTCCAAGTTCCAGTCTGGTCAGGGCCCTGAGTTCCAGTCCGGTCAGGGTTCCGAGTTCCTGTCCGGTCAGGGCCCTGAGTTCCAGTCCGGTCAGGGTTCTGTGTTCCAGTCCGGTCAGGGCCCTGAGTTCCAGTCTGGTCAGGGCCCTGAGTTCCAGTCCGGTCAGGGCCCTGAGTTCCAGTCCAGTCAGGGCCCTGAGTTCCAGTCCGGTCAGGGCCCTGAGTTCCAGTCCAGTCAGGGCCCTTGAGTTCCAGTCCAGTCAGGGTTCCGAGTACCAGTCTGGCCAGGGCCCTGAGTTCCAGTCCAGTCAGGGCCCTGAGTTCCAGTCCGGTCAGGGCCCTGAGTTCCAGTCCAGTCAGGGTTCCGAGTTCCAGTCCGGTCAGGGCCCTGAGTTCCAGTCCAGTCAGGGTTCCGAGTTCCAGTCCGGTCAGGGCCCTGAGTTCCAGTCCAGTCAGGGTTCCGAGTTCCAGTCCGGTCCAAGTCATGTCCAGGTCCGTCTCTGTCTCAAGGCGCTGTGCCTGTGTCCTGCACTTGGGTCCGCTCCTTGAGTCTCACCAGCCGCCTCCTCGTAACAACGGAAACTAGCAGGAAGGACATCAGAACAGTAATGGCTGTAGTTTCTGCAAAAATTGAGGGAAGTGCACCACAAATATATTCCAAATAAGAAGAAAATTTTGAATGAATGAAGGACACTGCCGTGGCTGACAAATGAAGTCAGAGCCAAAGTAAAAACAAAAGAGAGGGCATAGAAGGAAGCCAAAGCTAGTGGGAAGATAGAGGATTGGGAAGCTTTTAAAAACTTGCAGAAGGAAACTAAGAAGGTCATTAGGAAGGAAAAGGTGAATTATGAAAGGAAGCTGGTGACTAATATCAAGGAAGATACTAAAAGCTCTTAAGTATATAAAGGGTAAATGGGAGTAGAAGGTTGATATAGGACCAATAGAAAATGATGCTGGCGATATTGTAATGAAAGATGCAGAGATGGCAGAGGAACTGAATGCGTATTTTGCATCAGTCTTCACAGTGGAAGACATCTGCAGTATATCGGACATTCAAGAGTGTCAGGGAAGTGAAGTATGTGAAGTGAAAATTACGACTGAAAAGGTGCTCAGGAAACTTAATGGACTGGGGGTGGATAAATCTCCTGGACCTGATGGATTACACCCTTGGGTTCTGAAAGAAGTAGCTGGAGAAATTGTTGAATCGTTAACAATGATCTTTCTAGAATCGATAGATCTGGCATTGTACCAGATGACTGCAAAATTGCAAATGTTACTTCGCTATTTAAGAAGGGTGGGAGGCAGCAGAAAGAAAACTATAGACCTGTTAGCCTGACATCAGTGGTTGGAGTCAATTGTTAGGAATGAGATTACAGAGTACCTGCAGGCACATGACAAGATAGGCCAAAGCCAGCATGGTTTCCTGAAAGGAAAATCCTGCCTGACTAACCTACTGCATTTTTTTGAGAAAATTACAAGCAAAGGAGATGCAGTAGATGTGATGTACTTGGATTTTCAGAAGGCCTTTGACAAGGTGCTGCACATGAGGCTGCTTAGTAAGATAAAAGCCCATGGAATTACAGGAGAGTTACTAGCATGGGTGGAGCATTGGTTGATCGGCAGAAAACAGAGAGTGGGAATAAAGGGATCCTATTCTGGCTGGCTGCCGGTTACCAGTGGAGTTCCACAGGGGTCAGTGTTGGAACTGGTGCTTTTTATGATGTATGTCAATGATTTGGACTATGGGATTAATGGATTTGTGGCTAAATTTGCCAATGATAGAAAGATAGGTGGAGGAGTGGTTAGTTTTGAGGAAACAGAGAGCCTGCAGAGACACTTAGATAGTTTAGGGGAATATGCAAAGAAATTGCAAATGAAATACAATGTTGGAAAGTGTATGGTCATGCACTTTGGTGGGAGAAATAAACCGGCAGACTATTATTTAGAATGGGAGAAAATTCAAAATGCAGAGATGCAAAGAGACTTGGGAATCCTTGTGCAGGATACCCTAAAGGTTAAACCTTGGCTTGAGTCAGTGGTGAAGAAGGCGAATGCAATGTTGGCATTCATTTCCAGATATATAAAATATAAGAGCCGGATCTAAAGTTCCATAAGGTCTGGGGACCTTTTATCGAGTACTTTCATAACCTTCCTCTTGACTAGGGTTTTTTTTTTCTTTTTTTTTCTTCTTTTCGGTCCCTTGCTTTCAGCTCCCTTTTTTCCTGGTAGTAGGCATTATTATCCTCTGTTGCTAAGTGTATTCACAGTCTGGGAGTTTGACTGTCCGGACTTATACTCTTTATACTGTGTGGTGGTTGGTCTGGAGTTGTTGCTTTTTTCTTGTGTTGTGGGGCTTGGGGAGGACACTAAGCTCACTTGTCTTTAATTTAGGTGCTTTTTTGTTAAATTCTCTTCCTTTGTAGCATATTGTTATTGTATGCTTAATCTTGCACTGTATTAATGCTCCTCATTGGGATTTGGGGTTTTTAATTTTGTAAAATGTTTTGAAAAACTAATAAAAAAATAAAAAAAATAATAAAAATAAAATATAAAAGCAGGGATGTGATTTTGAGGCTCTATAAGGCACTCATGAGACCACACTTGGAATTTTGTGTGCAGGTTTGGGCTCCTTATTTTAGAAAAGATGTACTGATATTGGAGAGGGTTCAGAGAAGATTCATGAGAATTATTCCAGGAATGAAAGGGTTACCGTATGAGGAGAATCTGGCAGCTCTTGGGCTGTATTCCCTGGAGTTCAGGAGAATGGGGGGGGGGGGGGGGGGATCTCATAGAAAACATTCCGAATGTTAAAAGGCCTGAACTGGTTAGATATGGCAAAGTTATTTCCCATGGTAAGGGATTCTAGGACAAGAGGGCACGACTTAGGATTGAAGTACATCCCTTTAGAACTAAGATGCAGAGAAATTACTTTAGTTAGTGGGTGGTAAATCTGTGGGATTTGTTGCCATGAGCAGCTGTGGAGGCCAAGTCATTGGGTGCACTTAAGGCAGAGATAGATAAGTTCTTGATTAGCCAGGGCATCAAAGGGTGTGGGGAGAAGGCAGGGGAGTGGGGATGACTGGAAGAATTAGATCAGCCCATGATAGTGGAGCAGCCTTGATGGTCCAAATGGCCTGCTTCTGCTCCTATATCTTATGGTCTTATGGAATTCATTGGTTAGGTGTCATACAGGAGGTTCTGTGGATAAGAAAGAGATTCCAGGATGATATGATGCTTCCTGGATGCCAGGGTCAGGGACATCTTGGACTGAGTGCACAGCATTCTTGGGAGGGCCAGCAGCCAGAGGTCATGGTCCATGCCAATACCAATGATGTGGGTAGGAAGTGTGACCAGGTTCTGGAAGTTAGGTGCTAAGTTAAAGGGCAGGACCTCTGGGGCTCTTATCTCAGTATTGCTACCCTGTGCCATATGCTAGTGAGCCCACAGTTAGAAAGAGGGTACAGTTTAACACATGGCTAAGGAGATGGTGCAGGAGTGGGTGCTTCATATTTTTGGATCATTGGGCTCACATTTCCATGAAGATGGGACCTGTATGTGCAGAGCAGTTTGCACTTGAACTGAAGGGGTCTAATATCCTTGCGAGGAGTTTTAATAGTCCTGTGGGGTTTTTAAACCAGAGTTGCAGGGGATGGGAGCCAAAGCAGCAGAGTAGTTAGTGGAGTGGTTGTGAGGAAAGAAGTTGTAAACCTACGTATCAAGTTAGAATTGAAAAAGTTGAACATGGTGCAACTAATGTTCTGAATTGTGTATATTTCAGTGGAAGGACTTTGTAGGAAAAGTGGATGATCTTAGGGCATGGACCAGCACATAGCATTGTGACACTGTAGCCATTAATGAGACTTGGTTGCAGGAGGGGCAGAACTATGTTCTAGGGTTCTGTTGATTTAGATGTGATTGATTGGGAGGGATTAAAGGGAGAGTATGTGGCATTACTTGTCAGGGAAAATTTCACAGCAGTGCTCAGATGGAACAGACTGGAGCCCTAGTCTACTGAGGCTACATGTGTGGAAATGAGGAATAAGAAAGGGATGACCACTTTAATGGGATTATATTATAGACCTCCCAATAATCAGCAGGAATTAGAGGAGCAAATTTATAGACAGATTGCAGACTGTTGCAAGAAACATAAGATTGTGATAGTAGCTGATTTTAAATGTCCACATATTGATTGTGACTCCCATACTGTAAAAGGGCTGTATAGGATAAAGTTTGACAAATATGTTCAAGAACATTTTCTTAATCTAGAGCCCAACTAGAGGGAGCATGATACTAGATCTTCTATTAGAGAATGAGACAGGCAGGTGACAGAAGATTGTGTTGAGGAACACTTTGCATTTCGTGATCATAATGCCATTAGTTTCAAGCTATTTATGGAAGTGGATAGGTCTGATCTTTGGGTTGAGATTCTAAATTGGAGAAGAGCCAACTTTGATGGTATCGGAAAGGATCTGGCAAGTCTGGATTGGGACAGGTTGTTTTCAGGTAAAGGTGTGCTTGATAAGTGGGAGGCCTTGAAAAATCAAATTCTGAGGTGCAGAGTTTGTAATATTCCTCTCGGAATAAAAGCCAAGGATAACAGGTTTAGGGAACCTTGTTTCTGAGAGATATTGAATCTTTGGTTAAGAAGAAGGAGGGACATAGCAGGTATAGGAGAAAGGAGCAAATGAGCTACTTGAGAAGTATAAGAAATGCAGAAGAAAAAAGTGGTAGTAGATGTTTGCCTCTCTGACTGAAGGCCTTTGACAAGTGGTGTGTCACAGGAATCGGTGTTGGGTCCGTTGTTGTGTCATCTGGATGATAACGTGGTGAAATGGATCAGCAAATTTGTGGATGCCACGTTGGAAGACTATCAATGCTTGCAGCAGTATCTGGACCAACTAGAAAAACTGGTTGAAAAATGGCAGAAGGAATTTAATGGGGGGGGGGAATCAAATCGAAGACACTGGGAGGGAGGAGGTTAGTTCACAAGTAGAGAGAGCTTGTAGTCAGTGTGTGAGGAGAATAAGCAAGTGATAGAGAAGGGGAACGCTCAGACCGAAGATGTAAGGGAGAAGGAAGAAAAAGATAATAAAGTTGTTTGCACCGTTAGGGATAAACAGAGAGTAAGAGGTGGAGAATTTCTTAAAGGCATTTATTTTAATGCTAGGAGCATTGTAAGAAAGGTGGATGAGCTTAGAGCATGGATTGATACCTGGAAATATAATGTTGTAGCTATTAGAGAAATATGGTTGCAGGAGGGGTGTGATTGGCAACTAATTATTCCTGGATTTCCATGCTTCAGGTGTGATAGAATCGGAGGGGCAAGAGGGGGAGGTGTTGCATTGCTTGTCAGAGAAAATATTACATTGGTGCTTTGGCAGAATAGATTAGAGGGCTCGTCTAGGGAGATTATTTGGGTGGAATTGAGGAATGGGAAAGGTGTAGTAACACTTATAGAAGTGTATTATAGACCACCTAATGGGGAGTGAGAATTGGAGGAGCAAATTTGTAAGTAGATAGCAGATATTTGTAGCAAGCACAGGGTTGTGATGGTGGGAGATTTTAATTTTCCACACATAGACTGGGAAGCCCATTCTGTAAAAGGGCTGGATGGTTTGGAGTTTGTAAAATGTGTGCAGGATAGTTTTTTGCAGCAATACATAGAGGTACCAACTAGAGAAGGGGCAGAGTTGGATCTCCTGTTAGGGAATGAGAGAGGTCAAGTGATGGAGATATGTGTTGGGGAGCACTTTGAGTCCAGTGATCACAATACTATTAGTTTCAATATAATTATGGAGAAGGATAGGACTGCCCAGGGTTGAGATTTTTGATTGGAGAAAGGCTAACTTTGAGGAGATTCGAAAGGACTTAGAAGGAGTGGATTGGGACAATTTGTTTTATGGGAAGGATGTAATAGAGAAATGGAGGTCATTTATAGGTGAAATTTTGAGGGTACAGACTCTTTATGTTCCTGTTAGGTTGAAAGGAAAGGTTAAAAGTTTGAGAGAGCCATGGTTTTCAAGGGATATTGGAAACTTGGTTTGGAAAAAGAGAGAGATCTACAATAAATATAGGCAGCATGGAGTAAATGAGGTGCTTGAGGAATATAAAGAATGTAAAAAGAATCTTAAGAAAAAAATTAGAAAAGCTAGAAGAAGATATGAGGTTGCTTTGGCAAGTAAGGTGAAAATAAATCCAAAGGGTTTCTACAGTTATATTAATAGCAAAAGGATAGTGAGGGATAAAATTGGTCCCTTAGAGAATCAGAGTGGACAGCTATGTGTGGAGCCAAAAGAGATGGGGGAGATTTTGAACAATTTCTTTTCTTTGGTATTCACTAACGAGAAGGATATTGAATTGTGCAAGGTAAGGGAAACAAGTAGGGTAGTTATGGAAACTTTGATGATTAAAGAAGAGGAAGTACTGTCACTTTTAAGGAATATAAAAGTGGATAAGTCTCCGAATCCTGACAGGATATTCCCTAGGACCTTGAGGGAAGTTAGTGTAGAAATAGCAGGGGCTCTGATCGAAATATTTCAAATGTCATTAGAAACGGGGATGGTGCTGGAGGATTGGCATATTGCTCATGTGGTTCTATTTTTTAAAAAGGGTTCTAAGAGTAAACCTAGCAATTATCAGCCTGTAGGTTTGACATCAGTGGTGGATAAATTAATGGAAAGTATTCTTAGAGATGGTATATATAATTATCTGGATAGACAGGGAAAGATTAAGAACAGTCAACATGGATTTGTGCGTGGAAGGTCAGGTTTGACAAATCTTATTCAATTTTTTGAAGAGGTTACTAGGAAAGTTGACAAGGGTAAAGCAGTGGATGTTGTCTATACGGACTTCAGTAAGGCCTTTGACAAGGTTCCTCATGGAAGGTTAGTTAGGAAGGTTCAATCGTTAGGTATTAATATTGAAGTAGTAAAATGGATTCAACAGTGGCTGGATGGGAGATGCCAGAGAGTAGTGGTGGATAATTGTTTGTCAGGTTGGAGGCCAGTGACTAGTGGTGTGCCTCAGGGATCTGCACCGAGTCCAATGTTGTTTGTCATATACATTAATGCTCTGGATGATGGGATGGTAAATTGGATTAGTAAGTATGCAGATGATACTAAGATAGGTGGCGTTGTGGATAATGAAGTAGGTTTTCAACGCTTGCAGAGAGATATATGTCAGTTAGAAGAGTGGGCTGAAAGATGGCAGATGGAGTTTAATGCTGATAAGTGTGAGGTGCTACATTTTGGTAGGACTAATCAAAATAGGACATACATGGTAAATAGTAGGCCATTGAGGAATGCAGTAGAACAGAGTAATCTAGGAATAATGGTGCATAGTTCCCTGAAGGTGGAATCTCATGTGGATTGTGTGGTGAAGAAAGCTTTTGGTATCCTGGCCTTTATAAATCAGAGCATTGAGTATAGGTGTTGGGATGCAATGTTAAAATTATACAAGGCATTGGTGAAGCCAAATTTGGAGTATTGTGCACGGTTCTGGTCACCGAATTATAGGAAAGATGTCAATAAAATAGAGAGAGTACAGAGGAGATTTACTAGAACGTTACCTGGGTTTCAGCACCTAAGTTACAGATAAAGGTTGAACAAGTTAGGTCTTTATTCTTTGGAGCATAGAAGGTTGAGGAGGGACTTGATAGAGGTATTTAAAATTATGAGGGGGATAGATACAGTGGATGTAGATAGGCTTTTTCCATTGAGAGTAGGGGAGATTCAAACAAGAGGACATGAGTTGGGAGTTAGGGGGCAAAAGTTTAGGGGTAACACGAGGGGGAACTTCTTTACTCAGAGAGTGGTAGCTGTGTGGAACGAGCTTCCAGTAGAAGTGGTAGAGGCAAGTTCAATATTGTCATTTAAATGAAAATTGGATAGGTATGTGGACTGGAAAGGAATGGAGGGTTATGGGCTGAGTGCAGGTTGGTGGGACTAGGTGAGAGTAAGCATTCAGCACAGACTAGAAGGGCTGAATGGCCTGTTTCTGTGCTGTAATTGTTATATGGTTGTATGGTTATAATGAGACAAATGTGAGATGTTATGCTTTGGGAGGACAAATTAGGGTAGGATAGTGAACAGTAGGGCACTGAGGAAAGCAGTATAACAGAGGGATCTGGGAATACAAATCCCTAATTCCTTGAAAGTGGCATCACAAGCTGATAGGGCACATTGGACTTTCTAAATCAAAGTGTTGTGAGCAGGAATTGGGATGTTATGTTCAAGTTGTATAAGATGTTGGTGAGGCCTAATTTGAAGTATTGTGTGCAGTTCTTTGTCACCTACCTACAGGAAAGATAATAATAAGTTTGAAAGAGTGCAGAGAAAATTTACTAATATGTTGTCAAAACTTGAGGACCTGAGTTATAGGGAGAGGTTGACTAGGTGAGGACTTTATTCCCTAGAGTATAGGAGAATGAGGGGAGATTTGATAGAGGTATACAAAATTATGAGGGGTATAGTTAAGGTAAACCCAAGCAGGCTTTTTCCACTGAGATTGAGTGAGACTAGACTATAGAGGTCATGGGTTAAGTGTGAAAGATGAACTGTTTAAGGGGAACATGAGGGGAGCTTCTTCATGGAAAGGGAAGAGAGAGTGTGGAATGAGCTGCCAGTGGAAGTGGAATTGGGTTCACTTTCAACATTTAAGTGAAACTTGGATTGGTACGTGGGTGACGGGTGGTATATGGAGGGCTATGGTCTGGGTGCAGGTTGATGGGACTAGGCAGATTAATATTTCAGCACAGATGAGATTACCAAAAGGGCCTGTTTCTGTTTTATAGTGTTAGATTGGAAGGTGGAATATTTTGTTTCAATTTTACAGGGTTCTGATTGCATGGCATGCAATCTCCCCGCTTGATTCACTCTTCGCAATTCTTATATGTTTAGTGAGAAGCAGCCTGTACGTTTCAGGTATAATGCGTTCTTCATCACATGATTTTTTATGTCTTGGTTATGATTTGCCTGATATAAAAATAGTTATGATCATATAAAGAAATGCTGAAGTCAAATCTGAAAGAACACCACATTAACTTACATATTCTTACACTAAATGCATTTGACCAATTGGTATGGTTGAGTTAGTTGTCTATAGTTATAACACTATGAATTTGTGAAACGCAGGTCTAAGTAGCCAGGCGTTATCCACAATAATATTGTCACTATCCTCTTTTCTGCTTTCCATCTGGCTCATTGTTCATTTTAACCATCAATTCTACCTCTTTACCTCAACTGAAACGTTTCCCTCCTGATAACTTTGTTTCTCCTCTGCAGCCCACTCCTCGCCTTAACTGGTCTATCACTTCCCCTGTTTCCACCAATGCACACTGTTTAAGTTGGCATTCCACTAAAACACTGAAAGCTAGCCCTATTTGCTTTCTCAGGTGGAAGCATGAGTCTGAAGAAAGGACAAAATGTTGTAGCTAATGTTTATTACAGTATCAACATTATCAAAGCAGATGATTTTGTGGGAACTTCACCTGTGAAGCATATCAACCATGTTTTCTATATTATATAATAACTATGCCTTTTGTTTTTGCCAAGCCTAGCTTTCTTTACACAACAGCTGCTGCTTGTAAAGATCAAACAGTGTAAGTTAATCTTCCAATGAATATTCATTGTTCAGCTTATTGTCATAAACGAGAGCCATCTCAGTTCTTAAAATGTAAATGGAAAATAGTAATCAGTTTGAAATTTGAAAAACGCAGCTTTGAAACAAGATCTCTCTGTAGAAATCAGGATGCTGGGTAACACACGAATTTTATTGCTGAGGAGGTGCAGTATAAAACAATGGGTTCTTTAATTTGGTCTATTTCAAAGTAGAAAATACTGGCTAAGCTGCATCAATTCCAGGAAGCTTGCAGACCAGTTGGAGATGATCACTAAGCATTTTAATAACTGATCTAGTTATGATGGAAGGTTTATGTACTGTGAAAAATTAGCTTTACAGCATTGATTGTGGGTAGCTGGGAACTGTATTGCCAAGAAACTTTTAGATTGTTTGTGTAAAAAAAGGTATCTGAGAAAATACTATCTGTGTGAAATCACCCAAATGGCCAAGAAACTGTATAGCTGTAGAGAACAGATCAGGCTTATCAGGAATGTGGTAAGGAGCATCAGGAAGCATGAAATAAGCTTGGGGTGAACTAGAGTCCATTCCACTGTCTTTGACTTCTGTGATGGATGACTGGTTTTTTTACAACTTGGGGGAATGTCATTTTAGTTTTTAGGAGTTATTCCTATGTTTTGGAAATCCTTTGCGGTTCAGCAATGATTTGTAAATTAGAAATATTTTATAAGGGAGAAATGTGAGTTTTAAATATGTTTAAGAAGGTTGTTTGGATTTAAATGTACATCACTGAAAATAAATGAACATTTATTTTGTTAGCTGGAAGTATCTGCTTGAGTGTGAAGGAGGCCTCACTCAAATAGTGTGGTATTGGTGGCTAAACTCACCAAGAATACCCACAAGAAAGTAAAATCTTAGCTTTGTATATGATGAATTGTTTCTTGGGATGGCAAATTGTCATCTGAAGAGAAATTGGTGAGATTTGGCCTGTATTCTCAAGTGTTATGGAAGAATGAGAGCAGGCATTATTGAAGTTTTCAGGAACTTTATAAAGCTTGTCAAGCTGGATATAAGGAGTACATTTCCCCTGGCTGATGTGTGTAGAATTAAGAAATCTAGGATTTATCTCCTGATAAGGAATAGGCAATTTAAGACTAGGATAAGGAGGTATTTCTTCACTTGAAGGGTGGTAGATTTTCAGAATTCTCTATCTTGGAGGATCGAGGAAGCTCAGTTATTGGTTCATCAATTGTTATTGGGGATCAAGAAATATGAGAACAGAGCTGGAAAAGGGTGCTAACTGACAAATGACAATGCAGGCTCAGGGACCAAATGTGTTTTTTTTTCTGTTTCTAATTCTTACATTCTCATGAATTACACCACTGCAAAAATTCAACCAGGTATTTTAGGTTGCTTATTGTGTTTTTGTTAATGACACAAATTCCACGCCAGACATACATAGAATGATGCCTTTCACTGCACCATATTCCTTTACTACAATGCCTAATAAATTAGGTGAAGATGTTCCGAGACCCTCCTTGACTGATAAATTTTCAATTGTACTGCTGTTGTTTTTTATTTGCTGTACAGCAACTTAAAAATTGCTGAAGAGTTTTGGCCCAAAACGTCAACTGTACTTTTTTCCATAGATGCTGCCTGGCCTGCTGTGTTCCTCCAGCATTTGTGTTGCAACTCAAAGAATTCTTTCTTGAGCATGACCTGGGTCTGCCATTGAGATGTGCAAAGGATAATTTACAGGAGCAGGGCTTGTTTCAGGAGATGATGGGGCAGAGCACATCTTGGGTTAGCAGGCAGAGACTGTTTGGGGCATTCAAGTGTCAGATTGGATCCTGGCAGATGGGCATGGAGTTGGTTCGGGGTGGGAGCTATAGAGTGATGTCATAGAACAGGGACTGATTGGTGGTGGGGAGCGTTTTGGTCTCGGGGATCTTTATGTGATCAGTAGGTAAGAATATTGGCTGAAGTTAATCATCTTGTGTGATTGGAGAGTGAGATAGGTGATCATGTCTGAGGAAAGCCAAAAAGTAATTAATTGAGATGGACACTATCTGCATCACATTCCAAATGCAGACACAGGTCCTGCTCAAGAAAGAATTCTTCCAATTAATTCCTGATGAACAAGAGTTATTTACTAATTTAGGTGGACTTTGGTTTATGGATTGATGAATGTGAACTATTGAATTGTGGACCCAAGTAAAAATTGACACTGCTCTTTCATCAGAAGCCAGAACAGGAAGAAAATGAGAAAATACCCATGGTGGTAAGTGAGCAAAGAAAAACTTCTTGGAGATGTTAATGAATTTAAATTAAATGGAGATGTGAATGAAGAACAGAAGGAATTGGGAAAGGTGTACAATGTGTGGCTGATCTCACAGCAGCCATTTGGAACAATGGCACACACCCAAAGTGCACACACATTTTCACTTTATGTTCATTATAAAGCTAGAAAATATTGTAATGTGGATGAAAGTGTAATGTGAATGAAAAGCTAATGAATGGGATTACATGATCTCACCAACCCCTTGTGCCTTCAGCTATGACTACATTAACTTGCCTCTCAGGTTGAACATATTGGCATTGTGTACGAGACTGAATAGAGCTTATTATCCCAAATTTGGTCTGTTGCCAAAACCTAATCCTTTGCTTCTGGGACTTCTTTCGCTTGCACCTATTTCCTTACAATCAATTATCTCTAACCTTCCTGTGATTGCTGCTGTTTATCTCTGGTGAATTGATTTCTCAAAAGTTCTCCTTGTTGTCCCCTCTGACTCCATACTAACTCAATACACCAAGGTTGTGCTTGCAACCAAATACTCAGCATTCCTTTTGCAGTCAATCGCTACACTGATTGACAGCAGTCTTGAAGATCCTTTAATGTGAGGCTTGAACACTGTTGCTGGTCCTTTTGGCTCAACCTTTCTGGATAATCATTCTGCAGTATTAGGTGCCCTGATTTCAGCTCATGATTACAATGAGTGCCTCACAACAAAGCTATCGTGGTGGGCAACATCAGGTGATGGAATCCTTATCTGCTGATGTAAAGGGCCTCATTTCTATCTTAGTTGTGAATAAAAAGTGACTTGTATTCATCTGTTTACAGGATCCTTGGGTTCAGGGTACACCAAGACATGGAGATGTCATCTGTATTCACTCAATAAGTCTTCTTTAGACATACAAGTCCTGCTGAAGGATTTCAGCCTGAAACATTGACTGTTTACTCCTTTCCACAGATGCTGCCTGGTCTGTTGAGTGCCTCCAGTATTTTGTATGTGATGCTTTGGATTTCCAGTATCTGCACATTTTCTCGTGTTTGAGTCCTCTTCAGAGTTTTGTAACGTTCAATTGGATCACCTTACTTTCTTCTAAACTGTAGAGTGTAGACTCAATTTCCATAATATCTTTTCATATATTAAAACCACCATCCTTTATGGCAAGTATATCCTTCAGATGAGGGGATCAAGAGTAAGGTTTCAAGACGAGTGTACAATATTCCAAATTTTGTCTCACCATGGGCCTATATAATTGGAGCAATGTTTCCTGACTATTGCATTCTTTTTTCTTGGAACCAAGGTCAATATATAGTACCATTTGCCTTCCTAGTTGCTTCTGTACATAAATGTTGACCTTCAGTCATTTATGTACAGGGTCACCCAGCTTCTCTGCACACCTTTTAATATGCAGGTATCACCATTTAAAAATACACTGTTCCTTTTCTTAATCCAAGTTGATGAGCTCAGATTTTTCCACATTGTGATCCAATCACCAAGTCTTTGTTGATCTGCTTATGCTCCCTGTGTCCTCTTGAAGTTTCAACACATCCTATTGGCAGCGATGTTTTGCATCATCAGAAAGATTGGATTCCCTCACTTGATTCCCTGATTGGAAACAGTGACAGAAATGGATATGGATTGTGAATGCTTGAGTCTCCAGAACAGCCTATGGAATGCCTTCGGTCATGGCATTCCAGCTAGAAATTGACCAATAATTAACTACCCTTTGTTTCCTGTCTATTGACTAACCCTTAGACCATGTCAGAAATTTAACCTCCATATAGCGTTTTCCAGCTTTGCTTACCAGCTGGTGTACATTTTCTCTCCATCCTTGTGGGGTCTTAGGACAATGAAGTTTTTTAAAGTGGATTTTCTTTTGTATTATTTCTATTTGTGCCTGCCTTTAATAATCTACTTTACTCCAAGTCAAAATATGTTATCCATCTATTTAAAAAATTAAACTATTTTGTGAGATGGGAAACTGAAATTTAAAAAATAGGAAATATCCTGTTGGTCAGAAAGCATCTAACTATAAAGTAACAAGTTTCAGGTTGTGGGAAGCAGGTGTGTACTAAAAAAACAAACTTTTGAAGGAATTCAGTGAATCAGGCAGCATCTCTGAAGGCAATGAGTTTGGTGACATTTGCGTTGAGTCCCTGGAGAGTGTACAAGAAAGATAGCCAGTAGAAAGATGCGAGAGGGAGCAGTGATGCAAGGACTAGGAGATTATGGATAGACGATAGATACATTAAATACATGTTAAATACATTAGCTGATTTTTGATTAAGAAAGTTAATAATATTTGTTGACAGAAATAATATTTAATGGAAATAAGTTATTGTAATTCAGCATAACATCTTAAGTGAAACAACTCTTCTCAGTATCACTGTAATATATAATGCATCATTTAACACAAAATCAAGATGAGGATGGAGTTACTGTACACTCCTCTATTGAAACTGATTTTTTATGAGTTAAGCAATATTCCCTGAATAAATGATACTACTTTTCTTCTGTTGTTTCTCTTCCTAGTGGTTTGGCAGTGCACTATTATAGAAGAGAAAATGAGAAATGATTTAGATTTAGAACCTGATTTGATTGGGAAGTTATTTTGGTTTAAAACAGTGATAAGTAATTGAGTATCTTCACATACAGGATAGGACAACTAAATTTAGATGTACATATACTCAGATGTATATGAAACTGAAGCCCCACAAAGGTCAATGAAATAATGATCAACATTTCATCTTATTATACAATGTGCATAAAATAAGTTGCTATGTCACTGATGAAAGGAATTCAAAGTTTTATTACTGACTTTGAGCAGCTGAATGCTTAATGTATTGTTTGGCTTTTCCCTTTATAATAATAAAAAATTGTTGTATATTTTTGTATGGAATAAGGCCATAATTGGCAAACCCAGCAACATTTGCTCTTGGGACTGTGGTGATGAGAAGCCTTCTTAAGACACAGTAGTTTAATGGAGTATCTGCAGTGAAGGTATTCCCACAATGTTATTGGTAGGCAGTTCCAAAATTTTGATTTAAGGCAATCAAGGATCTGCAATGCATTTCCATGTCTGATGCTGCATGATTTGGTGGGAAATTTGCAGGTAATGATGTTTCCCATCTGTCTGTTCCTTGTACTTTTAGCACTTTTAGGTCAAGGGATTCAAAAGTGAAGTTGAAGAAGTCTTGGGAAGTTGCTGCTGTGTGTCAGACGAAATGGTAAAGTGCTTAACTGGGGAAGGGCTAACTTTGAAGGGATGAGGCAGGAACTACCGAGAGTAAATTGGAAACAGATGTTCAAAGGGGAAAGCACAGAAGTAATGTGGGAGAAGTTTAGGGACCACTTGAACTGGGTTCAGGATAGGTTTGTCCCACTGAGGCAAGGAAAAAATGGTAGGAAAAGGGAACCGTGGCTGACGAAACATGTGAGGCAACTTATCAAGAGGAAAAAGGAAACATATGTTAGATATAAGAAGCAGGAAGTAGGAGGGGCTTATGAGAAATATAGGGTAGCCAGGAAGGAGCTAAAGAAAGGATTTAGGAGAGCTTGAAGGGGGCATGAGAAGGCCTTGGCATGTAGGATTAAGGAGAACCCCAAGGCATTCTATGTGTATGTGAAGAATAGGAGGATGACGAGAACGAAGGTGGGATCGCTAAAGGATAAAGAGGGCAACATGTGCCTGGAGGCGGAGTAGGTTGGGGAGGTCCTAAATGAATACTTTGCTTCAGTATTCACAAGTGAAAAGGATCTTGATCAGGATGAGATTGAAGTAGAGTAGGCCTGTGTGCTGGACAGTGTGGAGATTAAGGAAGAAGAAGTGCTGGATCTTCTTAAAAACATTAAGATTGATAAATCTCCAGGGCTGGATATGATACACCCCAAATTGTTGTGGGAATTGAGAGAAGAGATCGCAGGAGCATTAGCTATGATCTTTGAATCCTCTTTGGCTGCAGGGGAAGTGCCAGAGGACTGGATAATGGCAAATGTAGTTCTCTTGTTTAAAAAAGGTAATAGGGAGAAACCTGGGAACTACAGACCGGTGAGTCTTATGTCAGTGGTATGCAAACTACTGGAAAGGATTCTTAAGGATAGGATCTATGAGCATTTGGAGAAGTACAGTCTACTCATGGATAGTCAACATGGCTTTGTGAAGGGAAGATCGTGCCTCACGAGCCTGATTGAGTTTTTTTGAAGAGGTAACAAAAGAAATTGATAAGGGTAGGGCAGTGGATGTGGTCTACAAAGCATTTGACAAGGTCCTTCATGAGAGACTCATCCAGAAAGTCATGAGGCATGGGATAAGTGGAACCTTGGCTGTTTGGATAAAAAATTGGTTTAAAGGAAGAAAGCAGAGGGTAGTTGTGGAAGGAAAGTATTCTGCCTGGAGGTCGGTGACTAGTGGAGTGCCGCAGGGATCTGTCCTGGGACCCCTGCTATTTGTGATTTTTATAAATGACCTGGATGTAGAGGTGGAAGGATGGGTGAGTAAGTTTGCGGATGACACAAAGATTGGAGGAGTTGTGGATGGAGCTGTAGGTGGCAGAAGGTTACAAAAGGATATAGACAGGCTGCAGAGTTGGGCAGAAAAATGGCAGCTGGAGTTCAATCTGGACATGTGTGAGGTGATGCATTTTGGAAGGAAAAACCAGAAGACTGAGTACAGGATTAATGGGCAATTACTTAAGAGTGTGGATGAAGAAAGGGACCTTGGGGTTCAAATCCATACATCCCTCAAGGTCGCTGCACGTTGATAGGGTAGTTAAGAAGGCCTATGGGATGCTAGGCTTCACTACAGGAGGATTGAGTTCAAGAGTAGAGAGGTTATGTTGCAACTCTACAAATTTCTGGTGAGACCGCACTTAGAGTATTGTGTTCAATTCTGGTCACCTCATTATAGGAAGGATGTGGAAGCTATGGAGAGGGTGCAGAGGAGATTTTCCAGGATGTTGCCTGGTTTGGAGAACAAGTCATATGAAGCAAGGTTAGCAAAGCTGGGACTTTTCCTTTTGGAGCTTAGAAGAATGAGAGGGGACTTGATAGAGGTCTACAAGATTATGAGAGGCATAGATAGGGTGGATAGTCAGTACCTGTTTCCCAGGGCACCAATAACAAACACCAGAGGGCATATGTACAAAATTAAGGGAGGGAAATTTAGGGGAGACATCAGGGGTAAGTTTTTTACACAGAGGGTTGTGAGTGCCTGGAATGACTTGCCAGGGATGGTGGTGGAGGCTAAAATATTAGGGGTATTTAAGAGCCTCTTGGACAGGCACATGGATGAAAGAAAAATGGAGGGTTATGGGGTAGTGTGGGTTTAGTACTTTTTTTAAGGATTATATGGGTCAGCACAACATGGAGGGCTGAAGGGCCTGTACTGTGCTGTAATGTCCTATGGTTCTGTGGTATCTAGGCAATATACTTCCAGTCATGCTGCAGCTCTAATGAAGTGAGGAACTGTTTTTTTATAGGTGTAAGTCAGACAGACTAATTTTATGTTGATCAAAGGGGAGTTAATGGACATTAGTAAGCTGCAGAGCCACAGGGAAATAAGAAGAGAATGGGATTGCTCTGCTGGGAGTAAGAATGGACTTTAAGAAATTCCTTCTGTGTTGTACTAAATAAATTAGAATAGTGTCAATTATGTTGGTAGACTGGACAGAGGATTGCTATCCTTAGGATATTAGTGAATAATTTTCACTTTCAGAGTTCTGGGGAATTATCCAGCAGTTCCATAAACATTAGAGGCTGTTTTATCCTTTTAATTTACCTATGTCTAATTAATTGAATTTCACCCATGGAGGTGTTTGAACATAACCTTCAAGTCATTAGTCAGGCCTTTGGATTATGTCTCCAATAAAGTTGTAATTCCCTACGGAATAAAGTAAATTTTCTTTTTTACTACATGATATTAGATGATTTTGAAGATTATACCTTGCAATTCTATCTAGTTTTCCAAGAGATGTATGAATCAGTCTTTCATTACATCTTCCTTTTGAAAATAGAGAATTGATGTTTCCACTGAAAATGTAGTATTCTGGTCCAAGTCATTTTGCTTTTACACTCTTTGATTTAGCTGATTTTTTGGATCTTTTTAACTATTATTGATAAAAACATGTCACCATCCTGAACTCACCATGAAAAAGCCACTAGGTGAGGCAACATAAGTCAAAAATGAAAAGAAGCAGAAATCAGCAAATTCTTTGCTTGGGATTCGAACACATTTTAGAAATATTTTTGGATTTATACTTCATAATACCTCTGCCTACAATAAAACATTTACAGTAGTTTATGACTTCATGGCAATGGAAGTTTGTACCACTGTTTGGTGGAGAATGCTATTAAACAATATCTTCTACTTTCCTTGAAGAAAATAGCTGAGGAACTTTGCAACTGCTGGAGTATTCTTGTCCTCCATATCCTTACCCCAGAGCTTCATTCTTCCTGTGTGAGTCTACGTATTAATTTCTAACAGAATAATGAGAACACAACAGTTGAAATTTTTACAGATGGTTTTCACTTTATAGCTGGACTCAGTCCTGAAATTTAACAAGACAAATTTCAAGGTCATGAAATTAGCAAGGAACTATTGAGAACCTTTTTTGTCTATAAAGTAACTTGTGCGCGTATAATGGCTGCCAAGTCCAGTACTGTGCTAGTCAAAGGAAATATATTTTATGACAGATAGAGTAAAGAAAACTATTTGACTCATCCTAACATTCCCAGGATGAGGACCAAACTGTATGCTATTGGTTCACTAAGCTTTGTAATAAATGATTCCAGATTTTTTTTTACCTTCAGCTGCGTAGCCATCAATCACTTTCAGCACAAAGAGCTGTCAGTCCCATGTTTCTTTAACCTAATGTGATTGTTTCATATTAATATGTATTCTTACATTAATCTTTTCTGTTACTTGTGAGCTTCTACTTCTACTTCAACAGTGCTTTGGGACTGAGGTGACTCTGTTGGTTCTGAAGTGACATGTGGCAAAGGCAGGACATGCAGATTTTGCAGCAGGTGAGATAGGGAGTGCTTGACAAATCAGCGGGAGGGTCGTTTGGGAGATGATATGTTCCTCTCAGCATTTATTGTGAGCCTAAGTGTGCTTTCAATGAATGGGTGAGGCTCTTGACACAATCCCCAATGCTTCTTTTCCATGGGTGAGGGATATCTGTGGAGGGAAGGTTAAGCTTTTTCAAGGTGGCTTTTAGAACACCCTTGAATCATTTCTCCTGTTCATCTGGTGATCACCTTCTGTGAGTCAAGTTGTTGAACCAGAGCTCAAAGCAGCAGATGTTGATCTGGGAAGAAACAGAAATTGTAATTTGCTTATCCTGCAAATGGATTAGCAGGATATGGCAGAGAAAGCATTTGTAGAGTCTTTCTAGCCCTTTATCATGCCTACTGTATGTATTCTATGTCACAGAAGCATTTAGAATGGCAGGATTGACTCTGCCTGATAGGCTCTAAATATTTGAGGTCTTGATTTCCAAAGGGCCTTTTCCTCATACTGTATGATCAAAGGCTGTGCTGGTTGACTGAATGCCATAGCAAATGTGCACCTCCTTTATTTTAAAAGGTCAAGTTATACAGTTTTATTATTCAAGGATGGTAGTATACAGGAGGAGCAGTCTGATAAGGAGGCCTTTGTTTTGTGAATGTTATGTACATGCTTCAACAAATAAGTCAACAGCGATTTGGTTCTTGGTCTCTGAACATGCAGGTACACCATGTTGCAGCTCAGTGACTGAAGTTATAATGAAATGAGGCTATGTCATTGTTACATTCAAAACCAGTAAAGTTGCTCTTCAGCTGGCACGGCGTTATTGTTTCTCGTCTATCACCCTTAGTTCACTCCCTTCCCACCTACATCTGAAACACTTCACTTACTCTCCATCTCCTCAACAACTTTCAGTTCTCTAGCCCTTACAACACATTTTCACCATGGATGTCCAATGCCTACTGTATACACTTCTATCTCCCATCAAGAAGGCCTTAAAGCTCTCCGCTACTTTCTTGACAACAGACACGACCAGTTTCCCCCCCCCCCCCACCCACCCCCACCACCACCCTCCTTCATTTGGCAGGTCTGGTCCTCACCCTCAACAATTTCTCTTACAGCTCCTCCCATTTTCTCCAAACTGAAGGTGTAACCAAGGGCACCCACATGGGCCCAGCTATGCCTACCTTTTTGTTGGCTGCATGGAACAGCCCACGATCCAAGCGTTCCCTGGTAATGCTTTCCAACTCTTACTGTGCTACGTTGATAATTGTATTGGTGCTGCTTCATGCTTATACGCTGAGCTTCTCAATTTCATCAACTTTGCCTCTAACTTCCAACCTGCCTTTAAGCTAACTTGGTCCATTTCTGACACCTCTCTACCATTTCTTGATCTTTCTGTCTCCATCTCTGGAGATAAGCTGTCTATTGATAACTTCTATAAATCTAACAATTCCTGTGGTTATCTTGCTTATATCTCTTCCCCCTTATCTCCTGTAAAAATGATACTCCCTTTTGCCAGTTCCCTCATCTCCGCACCTGTCCCCAGGATGAGGCTTTCCCTTCCAGCACAACGGAGACGTACTCCTACTTCAAAGAACGGGCTTTCACCTCCTCCACCATTGAAGCTGCCCTGACCTGCATCTCCTCCACTTCCCGGACATCTGCACTCATCCCATCTTCCCACAGGCTTAACAGGGATTTAGTTCCACTTGTCCTCACCTACCGCCCCATGATCTTCTACATTTAACACATCATTCTCCTTAGCTTTCACCATCTTCAACAGAACCTGCTACCAAACACGTCTTAATATCCTGCCATTCTCCACTTTCCACAGGGATCACTTTCTCTGTAATTCTCTTGTCAATTTGTCCTTCCCCACTAATATAGGCACATGTCCCTGCAAGCAACAGAAATGTTACATTCAGCAGCTCGCTTACCTCCATTCAGGGCCCCAAGCAGTCCTTCCACGTGAAGCAACACTTCACCTGTGAACCTGTTGGGGTCATCTACTGTATCTGATGCTGCTGATATGGGCTCCCCTACATTGGTGAGATGTGACTTAGATTCGGAGATTGCTTTGTTGAGCACCTTTGCTCCATCCGCAAAAAAAGCAGAATTTCCCAGTGGCCAACCATTTAAATTCCTTGCCCCATTCCCCATCATGTCATTCCATGTCCTCTTCTTCTGCCATGATGAGGCCACCCTTATCTTGGAGGAACAACACCTCACATTCCATCTAGGTAGCTTCCAGCCTGGTAGCATGAACATCGATTTTTCCTTCCAGTAATTTTTCCCCTTCCCCTTTCCATCTTCTTCTATTCCCTACTCTGGCCTCTTACCTCTTCTCCTCACCTGCCTATCACCTTATGCCCCTCTTTCCCTTACTCCCATGACCCACTCCCTTCTCCTATAATATTCCTTCTTCTTCAGCCCTTTGCTTTTTCCACCTATCGTAGCTTCTTACTTCAACACCTCTTCCCCACCCACCTGGCTTCACTTATCCATTTTAGTTTGTCCTCCTTTCCCTCCCCAGCACCCCACCCCCAACCATTCTTTTATTGTGTTATCTTCCCCTTCCTTTCCAGATAAAGGTTCTCGACCCGAAACATTGACTTTACCCTTTTCCAATAGATGCTGCCTGGCCTGCTGAGTTCCTCCAGCATTTTGTGTGTGTGTTGCTTGGATTTCCAGCATCTGCAGATTTTCTCTTGTCTGTGATTGGACTTCTAGCTTTCACTCTGTTTATCAGGCAATATACTCTAAAGTGTTTTGCTTAGCAGTTGCACGATCCATAATGAAAACAGCAAGTCTCTCTTAATTTTACACCTGCCTATTTTGATAGCGTTTTTAAAGTTTTTAAGTGCATACTTAACAGCTGTTTATACTGAGATTCAACTCTCATTAAATAGTTTTGGGATTTTGGAGTAAAAGTAACAAATTGACATTTCTGTTATGAAATTTTCAGCTACAGAAATCCATATAAATTATATGGCAGGCAATGGATGGAAAGTCATGAAGGGCAGAAGCAGATTACACTGAAGTCATTATCCGTATTCTTAATTCTTATTTTCATCACATATATCTCTACCTTTTCATTAAGTTCTCAGAAAATCATGGAAAACAACCCTCTTATATTGTCCAAGAACCTATACAGTCAGATCCTCAACCTAGGGAGTTAATTTAATTTATAAATGTTGTGATACTTCAACTGTTCCTTGGCTGGGTCCTTATTAAGTACCTTCCTCAGCCTAATGTGATTTCTCTAACAAGTACTTTTTTCTTAATTTTTAATCAGTTCTGTATATAATCTTGGCCTTCAATGAGCATTTTAAATTGATGAAGTAACCTATCGTGAGGAGCTTTATCAATTGCTTTTTTGGAAAGTTAGCCACATTATTCATTTCCCAAAAAAAAAGTGTCTTGCCTGTCTTATCCTCACAGGAAATCTTCCTTCTTTGAATCATGCTGGAGGAAAATCTGTGCATGTCGGCCATCATGTTGGTAATTAAGCATATTGATTTGTTTCAAAAGGGGAAAATCTGATTAACAATTCTTAACCTTGAAAAAACTTTTCATATGGCAACCAAGTATTTTTATGGAAAGATTAAGCTCTCTATTGGGATGTAGTTAAATTGTATCCGAGCCATTATTGTGCTAATGCCAAGGAACAGTTGTTAAAATTGATAATGAAAAATACCCAGCTTTGATTCAATGTTTCTTTAATTTTTCTCCAATAAGTGATCAATAAAATTCACATAACCATATTATGGATGGAAAATACACTGCATAATAATCATCAAACACATATTCAATAGGTACCTCATTTGACTCTTTTCAATATACATGGTGTAAAAGTGGAAGACTGGAGTGTATTTGTTTCATTTCACAACATGATTGGCTGGTTTCTAAAGAACATGTTCACATGGCCATGGAGCTGTGAAATGGTAAAAATATGAGACATTCTGCTGGATGTGATGTATCAAACTGCGGTCAGCTACTTCTGGCAAGAACTTTCGCCAAAATATCTGGCAGGGCAAAATTTTGTCAAATGATATTGACAAGTAAGAATTGGATCACACAGGCTAATTTTTAATCATTTTTATGGCAAACAAGCTCCATTAAATGTTAATCTAATTCAAAGACTTTCTATATTGTCTGTAGTCTTCAAACTTTGATCCATGATCAGCCCTGTGTACAATACACCAAACAAAGGGGATCCCAGATATGGCGGCTAAACTTTCTCTAAATTTGGCTTTACTTATTTTCAGTGGCTTATGCTGCTGGCAGGTTAAAATTGTAGACACAGGACTGTGTAAAGTGCACAAAAACAGTGCAGGCATTACAATAAATAATAAATAGGACAGTAGGGCAAGGTGTCAGTCCAGGCTCTGGGTATTGAGGAGTCTGATAGCTTGGGGGAAGAAACTGTTACATAGTCTGGTCATGAGAGCCCGAGTGCTTCGGTGCCTTTTCCCAGACGGCAGGAGGGAGAAGAGATTGTATGAGGGGTGCATGGGGTCCTTTATAATGCTGTTTCCTTAGCGGATGCAGCGTGTAGCGTAAATGTCCGTGATGGCGGGAAGAGAGACCCCGATGATCTTCTCAGCTGACCTCACTATCCACTGCAGGGTCTTGCTATCCAAGATGGTGCAATTTCCGAACCAGGCAGTGATGCAACTGCTCAGGATGCTCTCAATACAACCCCTGTAGAATGTGATGAGGATGGGGGGTGGGAGATGGACTTTCCTCAGCCTTTGCAGAAAGTAGAGACGCTGCTGGGCTTTCTTGAGGGACCAGGTGAGATTCTCCGCCAGGTGAACACCAAGAAATTTGGTGCTCTTAATGATCTCTACCGAGGAGCCGTCAATGTTCAGCGGGGAGTGGTGGCTCCGTGCCCTCCTCAAGTCAACAAGCATCTCTTTTGTTTTGTTCACATTAAGAGACATGTTGTTGGCTCTGCACCAGTCCATTATCCGCTGCACCTCCTCTCTGTAAGCTGACTCATCATTCTTGCTGATGGGACCCACCACAGTTGTGTCAGCAGCGAACTTGATGATGTGGTTCGAGCTGCGTTTTGCAGCACAGTCGTGGGTCTGCAGAGTGAACAGCAGTGGACTGAGCACACAGCCCTGGGGAGCCCCCATGCTCAGTGTGATGTTGTTGGAGATGCTGCTCCCGATCCGGACTGACTGAGGTCTCCCAGTCCGGAAGTCTAGGATCCAGTTGCAGGGGGAGGTGTTCAGGCCCAATAGACTCAGCTTTCCATTAGTTTCTGAGGGATTATTGTGTTGAATGCTGAACTGAAGTCTATGAACAGCATCTGAACGTATGTGTCTTTTTTGTCCAGGTGGGTTAGGGCCAGGTGAAGGGTGATGGCAATGACGTTGTCTGTTGAGTAGTTGGGATGGTACACAAACTACAGTGGGTCCAGTGAGGGGAGCAGCAGGGTCTTGATATGCCTCATGACGAGCCTCTCGAAACACTTCATGATGATGGATGTAAGTGCAACGGGACGGTAGTCATTTAGGCAGGACAATGAAGACTTCTTTGGCACGGGGACGATGGTGGCGGCCTTGAAGCACGTTGGAAGGGTGGTGCTGCTCAGGGAGATGTTGAAGATGTCAGTGAGAACATCTGCTAGCTGGTCTGCACATCATCTGAGCACTCTACCAGGGATGTTGTCTGGTCCAGCAGCCTTCTGAGGGTTGACCCTGCACAGGGTTCTTCTCACATCAGCCACGGTGAGACACAGCACCTGGTCATTTGTAGGAGGGGTGGACTTCCTCTCTGCTGCGTCACTTTCCACCTCAAACCAGGCGTAGAAGTTATTCAGCACATCTGGGAGGGAGGCATCACCCGCACATTCAGGTGATGTTGTCCTGTCGTTGGTGATGTCCTGGATGCCCTTCCACATGCGCCTCGTGTCGCCGCTGTTCTAGAAGTGGCTGTGGATTCGCTGGGCGTGTGCATGTTTTGCCCCTCTGATGGCCCAGGACAGTTTGGCCCTCGCTGTTGTTAAAGCTGCCTTGTCGCCTGCTTTGAAGGCGGTGTCGCAGGTCCTCAGCAATGCACACACCTCTGTGGTCATCCATGGCTTCTGGTTGGCATGTATAGTGACGGTCTTGGACAGAGTAACATCATCAATGCACTTGCTGATGTAGCTGGTCACTGATGCTGTGTACTCCTTTAAGCTGGTAGAGTCGCCTTTGGTTGCAGCCTCTCTGAACATGTGCCAGTCAGTGTGCTCAAAGCAGCCTTGAAGAGCAGAGATGGCTCCTGCTGGCCAGGTATTCACCTGCTTCTGAACTGGTCTGGAGTGCCTGACGAGCGGTCTGTATGCTGGGATTAGCATAACAGAGATGTGGTCTGAGTAACCGAGGTGGGGGCTGGGCTCTGCCCTGTATGTGTCAGGGATGTTTGTATACGCAAGGTCCTACGCATTCTCCCCTCTCGTTGCAAAACTGCAAACCTCCGCTGCCTTGTGGCCATACCCAGTTATGGGAAAGGCTTCGGGAGTAAACTCTGAGGACAAATCTGGAGCTGGAGTCCCTAAGGCAGTCCGACGTTGTCTTCAACCTCGTTCTGGCAACTCCTGAGACGTCACTGGTGCCAAGCTGTATCAGCCCTTGCTCTTCCCTTGGACAACAGCGGTGGCATGGAGAGGGGAGACTTGCTGCTTGGGCAACTACCGGTCTTCCGTACAACCTTGCCCAGGCCTGCGCCCTGGAGAAGACACTCACAAAACTTTCCAGGCGCAGATCCATGGTCTCGCGAGACTAACGGATGCCACCCATCTGGTGTCTGGTACCTTGGTGACTGAAGGCACGTCACCAGTGATGGAATACTTTCTTGGTAATGAACTATGAAGGTAGAAATAATCAGCTGCATTCCTTTTCCAGGTGTGCTTTTGATTTTGTTTTCTGCTTGACTTGAAGCTCTGTATTTGTTACTGTTTGATGAAATATTAGCATTCTGATGAGCTTAATCATAAGATAAATTACGAGCTGATGAATGTGGAAATACGTCATAACCTATTATGAAACTATGTGTTGGGAGCAAGGTTACATGGTTTGTTAATAATGAAACACTGTATTTTTCTATAATTTCAGTTAGTAACACTGTATTAAACTGTCCGAATATAACATTGTCCTTTGTTATGTATGGAGACAAAAAATAAGATGACAAAGATCATCACTTTCATCCAGCTCAATTCTTCCAGTCAATAGTGAAACTTTACACGTTCCTGACATATGCCACGTAGGAATAATCTACCAGCATATCCATTGCATGCAAATGTCTAGAACATCTTATGCTTCAGAAAATGGCATCTGAGAGACAATCTTTTTGCTTTTTTACCTAATCCCCTAAATCTTTTACATCTACCTCTATACTGAAGTTGTGTGGTAGACAGATTGCTTCCATATTATGTCTGTAGGCAGTGTAAACTGCCTCTAAGGAAGGAGTGTCTTTTTACACACGTAGATTTTGCCATCTCATCTCAGTAGCTTAATGGGGGAGGATTTGACACTTACATGGTATACAGAATAAGGTGTACCAATTTTGAGCATCATCTGTCCAACAGAGTTTGAGGATTTTTTAATGTAGTTGTATTTTGAGAGTTGGTAATGCCAGCATTTATTGTTCATCCAGAAATGCCCTCGTGAAGATTGCAGTGAGCCACCATGTAGTCCTTCAGATGAAGGTACCTTTGGAGCAACATTCGGGAAGGTGTGTCAAAGTTTAGATCCAGTGGTGATAAAGCCACAAAAATATTCTTCCGAATCAGGAAGGGAACCTGACTCTCTGACCTTGTCTTTCTTGGTCGCAGAAATAATGGATTTGATAAGTGGTCAGGAATTAATTTAGGTGCATTCTATAGTTTGGCCACATTGTAGACACGGTGCATGGTTAATGGCAGCGCCACCATTCCAACGTGCTTCAAGGCCGCCACCATCGTCCCCATGCCGAAGAAGTCTTCAGTGTCCTGCCTAAATGACTACCATCCCGTTGCACTTACATCTATCATCATGAAGTGTTTCGAGAGGCTCGTCATGAGGCACATCAAGACCCTGCTGACCCCCTCACTGGACCGTCTGCAGTTTGCGTACCATCCCAACCACTCAACAGACAACGCCATTGCCATCACCCTCCACCTGGCCCTAACCCACCTGGACAAAAAAGCCAAGTATGTTTGAATGCTGTTCATGGACTTCAGTTCAGCATTCAACACAATCATCCCTCAGAAACTGATTGGAAAGCTGAGCCTGCTGGGCCTGAACACCGCCTTCTGCAACTGGATCCTAGACTTCCTGACTGGGAGATCTCAGTCAGTCTGGATCGGGAGCAGCATCTCCAACACCATCACACTGAGCACGGGGGCTCCCCAGGGTTGCGTGCTCAGTCCACTGCTGTTCACTCTGCTGACCCACGACTGTGCTGCAACACACAGCTCGAACCACATCATCAAGTTCGCCAATGACACGACCGTGGTGGGTCTCATCAGCAAAAATAACGAGTCAGCTTACAGAGAGGAGGTGCAGCGGCTAACGGGCTGGTGCAGAGCCAACAACCTGTCTCTGAATGTGAACAAAACAAAAGAGATGGTTGTTGACTTGAGGAGGGCTCGGAATGACCACTCCCTGCTCAACATCGACGGCTCCTCAGTAGAGATCGTTATGAGCACCAAATTTCTTGGTGTTCACCTGGCAGAGAATCTCACCTGGTCCCTCAACACCAGCTCCATAGCAAAGAAAGCCCAGCAGCGACTCTACTTTCTGCAAAGGCTGAGGAAAGTCCATCTCCCACCCCCATCCTCATCACATTCTACAGGGGTTGTATTGAGAACATCCTGAGCAGCTGCATCACTGCCTGGTTCAGAAATTGCACCATCTCGGATTGCAAGACCCTGCAGTGGATAGTGAGGTCAGCTGAGAAGATCATCGGGGTCTCTCTTCCCGCCATTACAGTGTTATGAATGTACCACAGCTCTGAGGGGCCAAAGGGTGCGGGACCAGCCCCCTCCTTCCAGAGAATCGCAAGATTGCTATTAATTCGGGTCTTGGACCCAGGAAATGAGAGACAATGCAACGGATTTGACCATTGTTCTTAGAGGCACCTGTGTGAATTGCAATTCTATAGTACGTGCCAGCTATCAGGGACATGGACACCCTCGGGCAATGTGGTGTGGGGATTGTATCACCCTACCTTGATTGACATTTACAAATCTGCTAGCCATGATAAAAAGGAGACTGCTGGAGGCGGTACTCCAGCGACGCACCAGACGGAGACCATCGCTCATCGTTCCCGTAAGAACGGGAAGCTGCTCGGAAGCCACGTGTGATTTGGATCCCCTAGCTAGGGAATCGAGTGGCTAATAACCCCGAAAAGGATTTCGAACTGACAACAAGGAACTCCCGTTCCTGATCTCACGCTTTGAGTCCAGAAGGCTGGCAAGTTTATTTTCTCTCTCCAACCCGTGAACACCCAGCGGTCCCTCAAACGGCAAAAAGCCTCCATGAACTGGCGAGACTTTTATATTTCCATTGGACAATCGTTTAACCCCTAGACAACGATAGAGCTTATTTCTTATTGAGTAGTACTATCCCTGCGCTTTAGATTGAGTATTGACGACGTATGTTATCTTAATGTTTGTATTCACCTTACTTTTGTGCCCCTTTATAAATAAAAACATTTAAAAATGGTACCATCAAGCTTCAGCGGACCTCTCTATCTTTGCTGGTAAGTGATCCAGTTACGGGATACGTAACAACGTGGGGGCTCGACCGGGATGCCTTTGAAAGGTTAAAAGCCATATTGTGCCATCACCCTGTGTAAAAAGCACCCGATTTGTTAGCCCCTTTCTCCTTGGCGACGGACGCCAGTGATGAGGCTGCAGGAGCAGTCCTCTTACAGCAAGCCGGGGATGGAGTGGAGCACCCGGTAGCATATTTCTCTTGGAAGTTCAATGTACACCAGAGGAATTACTCTACCGTGGAAAAGGAATTGTTGGCACTTGTGTTGGCGATACAACATTTTGAAGCGTACATTTGTCCAGCACAAAAACCCCTAGTGGTCTATACCGATCACAACCCGTTGGTATTCCTGGCCAATATGAAAAATAAAAACAGGAGGTTATTAAGCTGGAGTCTGATGCTGCAAGAATTCGATATTAAGATACAGCACATTAAGGGGAGTGATAATGTGTTAGCGGATTGTTTATCTAGATGCTGAATAAAATGTATAACTGAGTAGCTCTGTAGTGAAATGAAAAGCTTGTGTATTGTGTTAGATTCCAAAAATCCAGTAAGACTCTGTATCACTTCGTTTCCACCACTGGTGAAAACGCTCTGAAGAAAGGGGGTGTTATGAATGTACCACAGCTCTGAGGGGCCAAAGGGTGCGGGACCAGCCCCCTCCTTCCGGAGAGTCGCAAGATTGCTATTAATTCGGGTCTTGGACCCAGGAAATGAGAGACAATGCAACGGATTTGACCATTGTTCTTAGAGGCACCTGTGTGAATTGCAACTCTATAGTACATGCCAACTATCAGGGACATGGACACCCTCGGGCAATGTGGGGGTGGGGATTGTATCACCCTACCTTGATTGACATTTACAAACCTGCTAGCCATGATAAAAAGGAGACTGCTGGAGACGGTACTCCAGCGACGCACCAGACGGAGACCATCGCTCATCCTTCTCGTAAGAACGGGAAGCTGCTCGGAAGCCACGTGTGATTTGGATCCCCTAGCTAGGGAATCGAGTGGCTAATAACCCCGAAAAGGATTTTGAACTGACAACAAGGAACTCCCGTTCCCGATCTCACGCTTTGAGTCCAGAAGGCTGGCAAGTTTATTTTCTCTCTCCAGCCCGTGAACACCCAGCGGTCCCTCAAATGGCAAAAAGCCTCCATGAACTGGCGAGACTTTTATATTTCCATTGGACAATCGTTTAACCCCTAGACAACGATAGAGCTTATTTCTTATTGATTAGTACTATCCCTGCGCTTTAGATTGAGTATTGACAACGTATGTTATCTTAATGTTTGTATTAACCTTACTTTTGTGCCCCTTTATAAATAAAAACGTTTAAAAATGGTACCATCAGACTTCAGCGGACCTCTCTATCTTTGCTGGTAAGAGATCCAGTTATGGGATACGTAACAACATACATTTACACTACACGCTGCATCCACAAAGCAAACAGCATTATGAAGGACCCCATGCACCCCTCATACAAACTCTTCTCCGTCTTGCCGTCTGAGGAAAGGCACCGAAGCATTTGGGCTCTCACGACCAGACTATGTAACAGTTTCTTCCCCCAAGCTATCAGACTCCTCAATACCCAGAGCCTGGACTGACACCTTACTGTGCCTATTGTCTTGTTTATTATTCATTGTAATGCCTGCACTGTTTTGTGCACTTTATGCAGTCCTGGGTAGGTCCATAGTCTAGTGTAGGTTTTTTTCTGTGTTGTGTTTTACGTAGTTCAGTCTAGTTTTTGTACTGTGTCATTTAACACCATGGTCCTGAAAAAACATTGTCTCATTTTTACTATGTACTGTATCAGTAGTTATGGCTGAAATGACAATAAAAGTGACTTGACTTGACTTAAACATCCTTTCAATGGTGGGGCAACCAGAATTGTATGCTATATTCCAGATGTGGCCTAACCAGCATTTTATAAAGTTGCATCATAACCTCCTGACTTTTGAACTCAATACCTGGACTAATTAAAGCAAGCATTCCATAAGCCTTCTTAACCACCTTATTGATCTGTGTAGCCACTTTCAAGGAGCTATGAACTTGGATCCCAATATCTCTCTGGTCAGCAACACTGATAGAACTAGGCCCTTAACAGTCTGTCTCCTTGCATTGGACCTACTGAGGTACAACATCTCACATTTATCTGGGTTAAACACCGTCTGCCATTTCTCTGCTCATATCTGCAACTGATCTATATTATGCTGTATTGTTTGCCAGTCTCCTACACTGTCCACAGCTCCACCAATGTTGGGTATCATTTGCAAATTTCCTAACCTAACCATCTACATTTTCATCCAGGTCATTTATATACATTGCAAATAGCAGAGATCCCAGCACAGATCCCTGCTGAACTCTATTAATTACAATCCTCCAGCTTCAATAGATCCCTTCACCTGCTACCTTCTTCTATGCACAGGTCAGTTCTGAATCCAAACAGGCAATTTGCCATGGACCTCATGCATTTTAATCTTCTGGATTAGCCTCTTATGAGGGACTGTCTTTATGATTGAAATTAAGACAATAACATAATGATAAAGCTGATGCTGCAATCTCTCTAAATTATGAACTTAATCCTGCAAACTCACAGCTATCCTGTCAAACCACAGATAAGCTGATGATATACTGTAGATCCTCTGGAGGGTGATGCAGATATTCTGGTAAGATGGATCTTCTGATGACTGAACATTTGATCTCTTCCTGATTGAATCAGAATCTGAATCTGAATCAGAATTAGGTTTAATATCACTGGCATATGTCATGAAATTGGCTGTTTTGCAGCAGCAGTAGTATAGAGCAATACATAATAATAAAAACTATACATTACAATAAGTATATATAAAAAAGGAAGTTAAATTAAATAAGTAGTGCAAAAAGAGAGGAAAAAAGATACTGAGGTAGTCTTCATGGGTTAATTGTCTATTCAGAAATCTGATGACAGAGGGCAAGCTGTTCCTGAACCATTGAATGTGTGTATTCAGGCTCCCATACCCCCTTCTTGATGGAAGCAATGAGAAGAGGGCATGCACTGGTTGATGGAGGTCCTTAATGATAGATGCTGCCTTTTTGAGGCATTGCCATTTGAAGATGTCCTGGATGCTGGGGAAGTTAGTGCCCATGATGGATCTAGCTGACTTTATAACTTTCTGTAGCTTTTGCTAATCCTGTGCAGTGGTCCCTCCAAACTAAATGGTGATACAATCAATTAGACTGATGCATTTGCTTTGCAACTGAGAGCCTGATCTTTTAAGTCTGAAATTTTCTGATCAGTTTCTCTACAGCTTCTCTTTGGACGCCACTATCATCAGTATGATGTTGTGCACAGGCTGCAACTCATTCTCTTTCTTTTTCAATCTTTTTATTAAATTTCCAATAAACAATATTAATACTAATACATAGAGATCAGGAATACATTAATAGCGGTTAACATGTAGAAGCACATATTCCAAGTAACAAATGGAGTCTAACCTCCCAATCTCTTAATAATTAACCATGAAAAAGATAATTATAATTATAAAAAAAGAGAAAAAGAAAAAAAAAACACGAACTAAAACAAACTAACCTAAAAAAAACAAACAAAGATTGGGCTGCCATAATTCATCAGTTAAAATTATATTTTGTTGTTAACTCCGCTCCTCTGTACATAAATAAATTACTGAAAAAAAGATTCAGAAAGGGTCAACTTACATCATATGAAAATATTGAATAAATGACTTACAAGTTTCTTCAAATTTAACTGAGGGGTCCAGAGTACCACTCCTAATCTTTTCCAAATTTAAACATGCAATTGTTTGGGAAAACCATTGAAATGTGGTAGGTGGGTTGGAATCTTTCAATTTAAATAAAAATAAAATGGATCTTCTGGCTATTAATGTCATGAAAGTAATTAAAGGACAAGCTGATGAGGATAAATGAGTCTATCACTAACTCATTCTCATAGATCTCTGGACCATAGACTTCCAGCCTTGAGTAAGCAAGAATCAGCTAAGTGTATGCTATCTTGTTTATGTGCCAGCCTCACATTTGTCTAGGTATATGTAAATAGTTCATAGACCTACAATAACTTATAATTTATTTTTTGTTGTGATAGGTTCATTAGGAGAGATGGCATGTCTTTCTATACACAACTTACTGTGTCTCCATTCCTGCTTCGACTGTATCATGGTTATCTTGCTTGATTATTGTTGGTCAATTTACTGATTCAGGAAATGTCACTGAGGAAATGTTATTCCGTTTGATGTTCAATGTTTATTATGTAGAGTGCCTTGATGAGAAGAGTTCTGGGTATATTATCATGTAAACAATTTTCAGAGCATTGGTAGTCTCAAGTGCAATTGGGAATGGAAACAAATTTAGTGGGAAATGTTTATGGATAGTCAAATCATATGGTCAGAGAAGGGAACAGATAATTAAACTTCCATGATAATATCATTGGGTGCTTAAGTTATTCTTTGTCCTATTAGTGGTTGTATATTGAGAACTCCTTCAGCATTTTCTTCAGCTCATATCTAGTCATTATTAGAATTTATATTGCTTCCTCATGACATGCTGGGACATATTGCTTGGTAAATTTTGTGAAGTTCAAAGAATTGGCTGTGCTCATTAATGTTGCATTATTTTTTTGAGCTAAGTGTGCTCTAGCTGCAGATATTTCTACAAATTTTAGATTTCCGTCTATTCTGAGAAATTATGTGATTCATTAAAATCAAAGGAAGAGGATGCTAACATTGCAATTATGTATTTTTGTGCCACCTTGCAGCCTGTTTCTTTACAATTAACTGAATGAGGCAAGCATACATTGCACAACATATCAAGCAATTTTTTTTATCACTCCCATGAAATAATCAACAACATGTTTAGTTCCTCCAAAATTTTGTGTATTCAAACCAACTTGAAGACTCTGCCACCATCTGGTCACCGAATTACAGGAAAGGTGTCAACAAAATAGAGAGAGTACAGAGGAGATTTACTAGAATGTTACCTGGGTTTCAGCGGCTAAGTTACAGAGAAAGGTTGAACAAGTTAGGTCTTTATTCTTTGGAGCGTAGAAGGTTGAGGGGGGACTTGATAGAGGTATTTAAAGTTATGAGGGGGATAGATAGAGTGGATGTAGATAGGCTTTTTGCATTGAGAGTAGGGGAGATTCAAACAAGAGGACATGAGTTGAGAATTAGGGGGCAAAAGTTTAGGGGTAACACGAGGGGAAACTTCTTTACTCAGAGAGTGGTAGCTGTGTGGAATGAGCTTCCAGTAGAAGTGGTACAGGCAGATTTGATTTTGTCATTTAAAAAAAAATTGGATAGGTATATGGACAGGAAAGGAATGGAGGGTTATGGGCTGAGTGCAGGTAGGTGGGACTAGGTGAGAGTAAGCATTCGGCACGGACTAGAAGGGCCGAGATGGCCTGTTTCTGCGCCATAATTGTTATATGGTTATATGGTTATATCTGTTAGAAAATCTTTATCATTGTTTGTTGGAAGGTATGCCGAAGTACTCTTCTGCTACTATCTCATTTTCCTTGAATACTTCTTCATCTGTTCATTCAAAGACTGAATACTACAAAGAGAAAGTTTGGCTGTAAGCTGGTGCTCTATTGAACAGTTATACGGTATTTTGACAGATACATGATTAGGAAAAGTTTAGAGGGATATAGGCCAAACACAGGCAAATGGGACTAGCTTAGTTGGGAATTGTGCTCAGCCTTGCCCATTTGGTGTGAAGCGCCTGCTCCCTTGCTTATGTCTCTATGCCTGTATCTAGTGGTGCATATGCTAAACATAAGTTTCACATTTTTCATCCACTTTAATATTTTACCAGTGCCTTGCTGTGTTTGAGATTGTATTTATTTTCCTTTTGTTGGAAATATTGTTAAACTGCCACTATCTGAGCTTACATAAGTTGACTATATTTCCTTGCTTCGTACAATTGAAGCAGATGTCCGATTTGAACTGATACATTTGCGTTGAGCACAATGGACAGGTTCAAAGGAAATTCACAAAAATGACTTACCATATGAAGAGTATTGCATGGCTCTGGACCTGTTTCACTGGAATTCAGAAGAATGAGGGGTGACCTCATTGAAATCTAATGAATGCTGAAAGACCTTGTTAGAGTGGATGTGAAGAGGATGTTTCCTATTGTGGGACAGTCTAAGACCAGAGGACAGCCTCAGAATAGAGGGGCATCATTTTAGAACAGAGGTAAGGAGGAATATCTTTAGTCAGAGACTGGCGAATCTGTCAATCTTTGCCACAGGCACATGTGGAGGCCAAGTTTTTATTTATATTTAAGACAGAGGTTGATAGATTCTTGATTGGTCAGGGCATGAAGGGATATGGGGAGAAGGCAGGAGATTGGGGCTGAGAGGAAAATTGGATCAGCCATGATGAAATAGCGGAGCAAACTCACTGGGTCAAATGGCCTAATTGTGCTCCTATATTTTATGGTCTTACGGTAATGGTCTTTCCTGCTAGACCTACTAATCTGCACCACAATCGAGAGAAAATCTGCAGATGCTGGAAATCCAAGCAATAAACACAAAATGCTGATGGAACTCAGGAGCCAGGCGGCATCTATGGAAAAAAGTACAGTTGACGTTTCAGCCCGAAATGTCAACTGTACTCTTTTCCATAGATGGTGCCTCGCCTGCTGAGTTCCTCCAGCATTTTGTGTGTGTTGAATCTGTACCACATGTGTTCAATCCCACTTTTGCCATTGTTCAAGCTTTTGTTCCATATTTCGCATTTACATTGCTGTAGTGTGCAAGCTGAAATTCCTTTACATTTTTAAAGGCAATTTTCAAAGATTCAAACAGTATAACTTGACTGGGTGTGCTCATCTATTTGTCCAAACACAAAGTTGCTGTCAGCTACACGATCCTGGAACGGACATGTCAGAATCGAGTTCATGGATCTGAAAGGTACACAGCATGGTGGAGTTCAAGTTGACTTGAAAAGGTGAGGGCAGTGGGTCAAGTGGACCAGAAAGGGCCACCATAGGGATGCACTCAAATAGACAAGAAAGGGTAATGGCAGTAATTCAAGAGGTAGAAGCACCTTGCCAGAAGGGTGGAACTCAGATGAACCTGAAAGGGTAATGGACTGGCTGAAAACGTATGGCAAACCAGGAACAGAGATGGACAGAGTGAAGGAACAACTAACCAAGAAATGTGCAACAGCAGGTGGGCGTTAAAATGTAGAGTTGTGGACGGCAGAGTGAAGTAGAAACAATGAGGGTGAATAGGATTACTGCATATGGTACAAGGGCGGTATAACATGGCAGGCTAATTAACCTATTTCCATGCAGTATGACTCTACTTGTCTCTCAGTACCTCCTAATGCTGTGTTGACATGTGCCAATGAGTGAATGGATTTGCTCCATTAGAGACTGAATCTGTAGTTTGGCTCAAATTGTCCAAATAAATTCCTTGTCCTTTAATGAACCAAAACTAAGCATAAGATTAATTGCCTGATATTATTTGTGTGGACACATTTTCCAACTTGCTATCTGTTTCCTTTAAGCTGACGAGAAATGGATATTACATGAATTTGTAATTTGGTGTTTCTGCAGGCACACTCTTGAATCCACTCTCTCTATTATAGTCAGCAGAGTTAAGGGAAAGTAGTCCTGAACGTGTCCCAATACATTGATATATTAAGGTATACTGATATATTCTGATTCATAGAAATATTCTTTATCTGATGTGCATCTCTTTTATTTCTCAATTGCTGTATGTTTCTGTTTTCTGCAGTGTTTCTGTATTTTATTTAAAATATCCAGCATTTGTATTTTTTTTTACCATATATAAACACTGTTATGTACCTGTGGGTATCTTGTCACTGTCACAAGACCATGATGTAATTGAGGCTCTGCTGGGCATGATGTAGTGGTCTTGTGATGGTGGAGTGATGTAATTTTCCCGCCAGTGAGAGGTCAAGTGATAGCCTCTTTCAACAGGGTATAAAAGGAGCACACAACACTGTGACGTAGGTCAGTTCATGGCTTAAGTCATCAGTGACTCCGTTCTGCTGCGTATTTGACTTCATGACGCAGTTTTGTTTTAAGAGTGGAGTTTTAATTTCTACTGTAAGAATTGTTGTGCCAGCAGTTCTGAAAATCTCTGCCAGCTAAAGTCCAGTCGGAGAGTGAAGAATTATCGAAGTTCGGAAAGCTGAAGGATCGAGAAAAGTTGGTGTTGTTGGCGGTGAAACAGGTTCGACCTTATTTGATCCTCATTCAGAAGGAATTAGTAACCTGCAATCCAAGATAGCTCCTGCATTGCTAAAAGAGCAGAAAGAGCTGGATGCAGGGTTTCACCAAGGAAAGGTCAGTGCCTTTAAGCTATTTTATTTCCTTCATCGTAAATTCTTCAGGCAGGGCATACTTTGGCTGGGAACAGCAGTAACGTCACGTAAGAGAATTTATTACTTCAAGGAAAGTCTCTCCTAACTGACTGTGTAATCAGTTGGACTTTTTACATTATCACTCTAAGAACTGTTTTTGCATTATCGCTTTAAGAACTGTTTGAGTTGCCGTATAGCAGCTGACTTCCGGTTAAGTTACTCCTTTGTTTACTTTTGGGGTTTTTTGAACAGTGTTTAATAAATGTTTTATTTGTTATAAAAAACCTGTCTCAATTATATATTCATTGTTGCCGGATCGTAATCATTGGGGGCTTGTCCGGGATTTGAATCCATTTTGAGTTTAAATGCTTGTTTAATTATTGATCGGTGTTTTGGAAAAGGGAAATACCTGATTCTTTTGTTTGATTGGCTTGTGAATGGTATTCATTGTTTCTGGATCGTAACAACACAAAGACCTAAAATTCCAGGACTTTCGAGGCCATAATTCTTATGCGACTTACAGAGATTTCACCACCTGATTCCCTCTGAGACTTTACTTTTCTACTATTAATAAAATGTAACAACTAAGGTGAATGACTATCGTATTTGAGTGTCTGCTGTCAATATTTTGTTAGAGTTGAAAGTGGGGCACAATTAACTACAGTACTCAGAAATGTATAGGAAATTCTATTTACTCAAGAGAGCCTGCTTAGATAACACATAAGCAAATGCCTTATATAGTCTTCAAATACTATAGAAAAATAATTTGGAAGTGTAACTGTTTTAACAGGATAACTTCTGCAGTAAAATGCAGTGATTGGGGTAAAACTACAGAAATTGCTATATTCAGAGACAAGGATCATATTTTTGTTTATGGCCTCTGTGTTGCCCTTAAGGCATTCATTTAGTTTATTATATTTTCGCTTTAGTAATTTGTTTGTAATCGTTTTCTAGTTAAAGTTAAGGTTGTTGAAAGTAAATTCATTGTCTGTGATATATCGCGGCATGCGATGATGTCGCACACGGTTTCGCTGCGTCTTGTGGGAAAATACCGGTTTGGAGAAACAGGAAGGAGGAGGCTTGTGTGTGCAGGATCAGCGCGAGAAAAGTTTTCTTTCTTCGCACTAGAAACATCATAGAAGCAACGCCGTAAGTTCATAAGATAATCGATATGTTGAAGTAAAAAGGTTAACGCTGATTCTGTTAAAAGTAATGACGGTTGATAAAGTTTATGTTCTTTGTTATTTAAAGAGTTGCAGATAGTTTGTGTTGAAGTATTTAAAGCAGTTGATGGCGTAGGTAGATTCTGACTGTATGTTGTACTTTAATGTAGTAGTTTTATTTTTCCAAGTTGTAGTTGTAGTTTTATTTTTCCAAGTATTTATGATGTAAATGTGATGCCAAGATGGAAACAAATACTGTATATATTTTGTATTGTTTTATTAACAGTTTTCACCATATGTTAATGTGGAAAAGTGAACAGTAAATGGTTAATCTTACTGGGATCGCGCCTCATTGACACCGGTTTATACTTGGTGTTTAGTTCAGAGTTTTTACACCTGTGCGAGAACACTACAGCTTCAGACTTTTGTTGTAAACCTGGGCAAGTTACTCAATCACAAATCAGTCAAGTTGTCTGCTTTACAAGAGGCACTTAAGCTGAGAAAATGGATCATGTAGAGACTCTTCCCCTAGATTGTTACACAATCCAGCTTGGAATTTTTCTGAGTAGTTCTTGCTGGCAATCTTTTCTGGCTGAGATTGCACTAAATGCCTAACTGGACTGTCCATTTTCAAGTGCTTTTCATGTTCACATCTCCTGTTTCTCAGAGCTATGCTTGCACCAAGCTATACTATTATAGCCAGAAATGGGCATTTCAGTTGCTTCCAGTTTAAATTAGAGCAGTAAACATCATCATATGAGACCACATGTGCCACCTAGGCACTAAGGGTTCAGACAACGATGAAACATCATATAATGGCCAGTAGGAAATACTCACAATAAATCAAAGTTCACAGTTCAAAGTAAATTTATAATTAAAGTACATATATGTCACCATATACAACACTGAGATTCATTTTATTGTGGGCATTCCTAGTAAATACAAAGAAAAACAACAGAATTATTGAAAGACCTCACACAACAAGATGGACAAACAAACAATGTGTGAAGGACAACAAACTGCAAATATAAAAATAAAAATAAATAAGCAATAAATATTGAGATCATGAGTTGAAGGCTCCTTGATAGTGAGGAAAGAATGTCTTTCCTTTTAAGGCGAATGGAGAAAAGTTTAGGGGAGATGTCACTGTTTGTGTTTTTTACAGAGTGGTAAGAGCCTAGAATGCACTGAGGGGGTGGTCGTACACACTGATACATTACGGGCTTTTAAGAGACTCTTAGATAGGTACATGGATGAAAACAATGGAGGGTTATGAGTTTTCTAAGAGGGAAGAGTTACACTGATCATGGAGTAGGTTAAAAAGATGGCACAACAGTGTGGGCCAAAGGGTCCATTCTGTGCTGTACTGCTTTATGTTCAACCTTGTATTGCTTCACTGATTCTTATACTCAAAGGAAACTACTGTGTCCACCTATTATGGTCTTGGTGAATCTCCAGACACCCTGCCAGACAAACCTTCTACGTATGCATTACGTTGATAAGATCCTGCATGTTTCTTTGAATGAATGTGGCAAATGTCTCTCTCTTTTCTGCAGTCTCAGTTTCCATCCTGGAACTAAAGTATGCATTGCTGCTCTACAGTGAGGTGTGCAACTTTGATGGCTAGTGCCCTTCTCCGATTGCTGTGGAACAAGGTCTTAGTAGATAAATAAAATCGGGTAAGACCCCATCAGGTATCAAGCAGGTTCCATTTAACTTCATATTTCTGGGTGTGACTCACCCCTACACCATTTCAAACTGGATTTTAGTCAATTTAATAACTTCTTTGCAGGAAGGACAATTGGGCTTTGTTTTAATGTGCTGAAATAACTGTATTCACATTTTTAAAATGGCCCAAACTCCACTTTCTCTGTAAATGCCTCATTACATTCTGTTTACTTTCTACCAACTGTGATGTAATTATGTATGGCATGATCTGCCTGGATAATATGCAGAGAAAAGGATTTTCACTGTATATTGATACCTTGGAAATTAATAAACAAATAATAATGTCAGTCACTATTTCTTGCCAATTTAAAATGTATGTTTCTCTAAGAGCTATTGAAAGCCAATTGCAGTGGATATACAGTTGAAGTCAGAAGTTTACATGCACTTAGGTTGAAGTCATTAAAACTCGTTGTTTAACCACTCCACAGATTTCATATTCACAAACTATAGATTTGGTAAGACATTGAGGGCATCTACTTTGTACATGACACAAGTAATTTTTCCAATAGACATTTACAGACAGATTATTTCACTTTTAATTGACAATATCACAATTCCAGTGGGTCAGAAGTTTACAAACAAAATCAAAAGAAATCAGCCAAGACCTCAGGAAAAAAATTGTGGACCTCCACATGTCCGGTTCATCCTTGGGAGCAATTTCCAAATGCCTGAAGGTACCACGTTCATCTGTACAAACAATAGAATGCAAGTATAAACACTAAGGGAACACACAGCCATCATAGCCATCATACCGCTCAGGAAGGAGATGCATTCTGTCTCCTAGAGATGAACGTACTTTGGCGTGAAAAGTGCAAATCAATCCTAGAACAACAGCAAAGGACTTTGTGAAGATGCTGGAGGAAACAGGTAGACAAGTATCTATATCCACAGTAAAACGAGTCCTATATTGCCATAACCTGAAAGGCTGCTCAGCAAGGAAGAAATCACTGCTCCAAAACTGCCATAAAATGCCAGACTACAATTTTCAAGTGCACATGGGGACAAAGATCTTACTTTTTGGAGAGATGTCCTCTGGTCTGATGAAACAAAAATTGAACTGTTTGGCCATAATGATGATCGTTATGTTTGGAGGAAAAAGGGTGAGGCTTGTAAGCCGAAGAACACCATCCCAACCGTGAAGCATGGGGGTGACAGCATCACGTTGTGGGGGTGCTTTGCTGCAGGAGGGAATGGTGCACTTCACAAAATAGATGGCATCATGAGGAAGGAAAATTATGTGGATATATTGAAGCAACATCTCAAGATATCAGCTGGAAGTTAAAGCTCGGTCGCAAATGGGTCTTTCAAATGGACAATGACCCCAAGCATACCTCCAAAGTTGTGGCAAAATTGCTTAAGGACAACAAAGTCAAGGTATTGAAGTGGCCATCACAAAGCCCTGACCTCAATCCGATAGTTAATTTGTGGGCAGAACTGAAAAAGCGTGTGCGAGCAAGGAGGCCTATAAACCTGAAACAGTTACACCAGTTCTGTCTGGAGGAATGGAACAAAATTCCAGCAACTTATTTTGAGAAGCTTATGGAAGGCTACCCAAAACATTTGACCCAAGTTAAACAATTTAAAGGAAATGCTACCAAATACTAACAAAGTATATGTAAACTTCTAACCCACTGGGAATGTGATGAAAGAAATAAAAGCTAAAATAAATCATTCTCTCTACTATTATTCTGACATTTCACATTCTTAAAATAAAGTTGTGATCCTAACTGACCTAACATAGGGAATGTTTTCTAGGATTAAATGTCAGGAATTGTGAAAAACTGAGTTTAAATGTATTTGGCTAAGGTGTATGTAAACTTCTGACTTCAACTGGGGAGTTTGTGATCTGTAAAATTAGTAAATATGTTTTTTTTTCTAATATCTGGGTTCCAATCCTGTGTTATTTACAAAGCTACATATAGCAAGGCAACATATAATGAGGACCCATAGAGGACCTGAGATACAATCCAAACTGCACTTCAAATGAATTCCATCAACTTCTGGAATATCTTGAAAGCTTCATACAACACACTACCCAACAGTAAATCACTTTGCTACGACACGTATTGATGGAGCTTTATAATTGATCAGATACTATATGTAAGACAACACATTTTCTCTGTGCATCAATTAAAGAAGGATTCATTCAGAAATAAACTTGAAGGGTAAACTCTCTCTAAACTTAGAGTATAGAGTACAAGAAGTGCCCTACAACAAAGGTTTCTTTCAAAATTTATTTGAAAATAATAATTTATACTCTTACTAAAAAGGGGTAGGGATACTTTTTTAATCTTAGACCTTTACTCAAAATATATGGAGATGACCATTTGTAGTCTTATAGAGTGAATAAGGCAAGTTAGTGACTGATATTGCACGTTTAGGCTTTGTATTTAAAGAACAATTTATCAATACAAAATCCTCCGTGGGCTCCCAACATGTCATAAGACTCCCGAGGCACTCTGTACATCAACGATGTTGTGTCTGAGCTGCCTACATGATATGCAAACTGGTACACAATCCAGGGCGGTTCAATATGGAGAACAAGCTGTTTGCCCTGTTACGAACCCCGTAACTGGGTCACTTACCAGCAAAGATAGAGAGGTCCGTTGAAGTCTGATGGTACTATTTTTAAACGTTTTTATTTATAAAGGGGCACAAAAGTAAGGTTAATACAAACATTCAGATAATATACGTCATCAATACTCAATCTAAAGTGCGGGTATAGTAATAATCATCAATAAGAAGTAGCTCTATTATTTTGTCTAGGGGTAAAAATATTGTCCGCTGGAAATATAAAAGTCTCTCACGTTCATGCAGGCTTTTAGCCTTTTGGGGACCGCTGGGTTTCACGTGTTGGAGAGAGAGAGAGAGAGAGAGAGAGAGAGAGATTTTCGGTGAGAAAAGAAACTTGCCCAGTCCTTTAGGACGCAAACCGTTGAATCGGGAACGTGGGTTCCCCGTTGTTAGTTCAAAGTCCTTTTCGGTGTTATCAGCCACCCGTTTCCCAGGCCAGGGGAAACGGACCACATGTGGCTTCCGAATAGCTTCCCGTTATCACGGGAGCGATGAGCGATGGTGTCTCCTTCTGGTGCGTCGCTAGGGGACTGCCCCCTGCAGCCCCTCTTTTATCTTGACTTGCAGGCTTGTAGATGTCAATCAGGGTGGGGTGATGCAATCCCCAGCCCACATTGCCCGAGGGTGTACACGTAGCCCTGAGAGCTGGCATGTAGTATAGGATCGCAATCCACAAAGCTGTCTCCAAGAAACAATGGCCAAATCCGTTGCTTTGTCCTGCTGAGGATTCTCTCTCATTTCCTGGGTCCAAGACCCGAATTAATAGCGATCTTGCGATTCTCAAGAAGGAGGGGGCTGGGATCATAACAGCCCATACAACAGGCTCCCCTTCTCCTTGCAGCTGATGAGTTAAAAGAAACGGCAAAGATTGGTACGGTTTGGCACCAGTGGCATCACAGGAGTTGCCTGTCACCATTGAACTTAACGTTGGACTCCAGCTCCAGATTTTCCCTTGGGGTTAACACTCGAAGGCTTCCACATGAGGGGATGTAGCTGCAAGGCAGCGGAGGTTTGTGATCAGAGTTTTCCTGCTGCTAGATGAGCTGCCAGCCACAGCTTTCGAGCCCCATTTGCCCAAAGCAACTGGTTTTAAGGCACCAGAAACTCAACTTTGCCCCTTCTCCAGTCAGTAAAAATGGTTCTGCTGGGCTTAGTAGCTAAGTCACATGTGAAGGCCAGGAGCTAGACTTGATTGTTAGAAGTTATTTGAGATGCACGTCATTGAGAGCATTTAATAGGTAGTGCGAGGATATTCCCTTTACCTCCTCCGATTATGACAACCTTAAGGAACCACAAGACTTTCAAGGCTGTTCTAAATTTAACAGGTTGACTATTAAAGAATTCAAAGCAAGTCTGATATCAATGCAATGAACTGACCAAACTTAAATGAGATGAGTGAACCTTATGAGAATGTCTATATGGGACAGGCAGTAGAATGGAAAAATTAATGATGTGGTTTAAATTTCAGTCAAGTTTACTTTTTTGCTCATCTGCAGCTGAGGAACTATACAAATGCAAGATTATGAAATAATCAATTTGAAGATTTGCTTCCGTGGTCTGTCAGAACAGTGTAAGGTAAGAGATGTGGGATATTTTATTTGCAGTCTGGGTGCTGGAGTACTGACTTACTTCCAGATTGGTAACTCACTAATTTGTGTGCAATTGTATCAATGACATGCTGAACTGTACTGGGAAGTACGGTAGAGCATGTCAGAGTTGCGGACAGCTGCCTGGAATACCCAGAGAATGTAAATTTTGATGTTAGTTGGTGTTCAATATGAATGGAACGCCAGCGCTGCAGGACTGAACCTCAGTATTGCACGTAATTCTATAGTCTGAGGTGTCTGTAAACATTGCGAGTTCCCAGGATCATGTGTTTTAATAACCATGACGAGAGTTGAGGGCAGGACCACCTGCCTGCCAGCCAAAGGAGGCTGAAGAACCCTATCAAGAGGCCGTACCCACCCAGGTTCTTCCATAAGTTATTTTTCTCCATCTACATAAGGAACCAACAAAGTACAGCTTCCCACATTTCAATAAAACACTTTCACTAACAGTATTTCATGTTTCTCAGCAGCCATTAGAATGAGACTGTACCAGGCTATAAAGATTACGATCACCTGTTGATGTAATTTTGCAGTGTTATTATGATTGCAATGTTGGCATAATGGCAGCCAATTTATACATTTGCTGTGATACAATCTGATTTTAATGTTGTTGTCCGCGACAGATTTCTGAACATTATTCATCTTTTGCACTATTTATTTACTTTGTAACTTACAGTAATTTTTATGTCTTGCACTGTACTGCTGCTGCAAAACAACAAATTTCACAAGGTATGTCAGTGGTAATAAATCTGTTTCTGATTCAGGAATAATCATCCCATATTTATAGAGTATCTGAATGTGTACATGAAGAGTTCTGATTGCAGGATGATAGAGTCCGTGTTGAAATGTGGGATTAGGATTCTACTTTTTCCTCAAATAATGGTTCTATGATGTTCAGAATCAGAATCAGGTTTAATATCACTGGCATATGTCATAAAATTTGTTGTTATGTAGCAGCAGTACATTGCAAATATGACCAAAATAATAGTCACTGCCTTCTACATCTACAAATCAAGTCTTCTCCAGAAGGCTGCATACTTGCAAACTCTAATTGATGCTCTCTGTTGACATACCTGGCTTTCTCCTAAACTGGTGAAGCAGTTTACAGCACACTTAGTGCTGGATGGACATTGAAATTAAAATGATGGGCCAGCAAATTATTCTGTATTTGATCTGTACCGTCAAATAGTTGAGTATTAATTGGGCATCACAATTCTCAAACCGAGATGGAAGAGACTGCAAATGGTAAAATCTGCAGCAACAAACGATGTTCTGGAGGAACTCAGCAGGATGGGCAGCAGCCAAGGTGTTACTGATATGTTATAATGTAGGACGTTCATTACATAAATGGATGTTAGATTGTACAGATGGAGAATCCAGAGGTCTGTGGTTTCAGAGGCTAATTCTTGATGCTTCTTTAGTTTTAATAATAGGGGCATGGAATATTCAGGACTGATAAATAGCATTGTCTAGTTTAGATTTAGCAAGCTGGGAGATTGGATTGAGGAAGATGTAGTTTAGAACATTTATCTTCTTATTTGTTTTTGCATAGATCACCAACATGTTAAAGGTGAACACACACATGATGTACTTTTGTGTTAGGGCAAGATCTCATCCAATGGTTCTCAAGCCAATCTAAATGTACCATTTAACAAACAGCCACTAAATCCTCCATGTATCACTGATGTGCTAGGAGCTGTCCAGTGAAGATAAAGAACTTTTTCCATCCAAAGAGGCACTTACTAATGTTACGAAAACCCCGTAACCAGGTAACTTACCAGCAAAGATAGATGGATCAGCTGAGTCGGATGCTACTATTTTCAAAAGTTTTATTAATAAAGGGGCACAAAAATTAAGGTTAATACAAACATTCAGATAACATGCGTCAATACTCAATCTAAAACGCAGGTACATTAATAATCACTCAGAAATAAGCTCTTTCGTTGTCTAGGGTATAATACTGAGTCCAATTGGAAATATAAAGAGTCACTCTGAAGTCTGCAGGCTTTTCCCTTTTGGTTTCACGTGTTGGAGAGAGAGAGAGATAAAACGGAAAAACTTGCCGTTTACATCCGTGGAATCAGGGGAGCGATCTTCCCCGTTGTTAGTTAAAAGCGATCTTCCGTTGGTTCCAGCCACAAACCCCGCATTCGGAATTTAACGCACGTGGCTTATTTCAAAATGGCTTCCCGTTCCCACGGGAAGCGTTATCGTGCTTCTTGGTGTCTCCTTGGTGCGTCTGAGGGTCGTCCTCTTTCAGACCCTTCTTTATACTGCCTCACGGGACCTCAGGTGTCAATCAGGTTGCAGGTGATGCAACCTCTCTCTCTCAACCAGCCCACTTTGCCCGAGGGCTTTACAATGTCCCTGCGAGTTGGCACGTCTGCAGTTCCCAGGTGTCTCCTGAGAACAATGCCACAGTCTCCAGCTTTTGTCCCAGTGGAATGTGGTATCCAGCACGTCGCTGTCTTTCCATTTCCTGTGTCCATTCAGCCTGTCTCTCTCTCTCTCTCTTGCTCTCTCTCTCTCTCGGGTCATTGACCCCCCTTTCCTTAGGGCTCTTGCAATTCTCACAAAGGAGGGGGCTGGTATCATAACACTAATCTTTAGGAAAGAGCTACCACACATCCCTTTCAGTGGATAAGTTGCAAGGAGCACCAGGATAAGTTGTAGAAAATACAACTCAAAACTTATTATAGATTTCTTAAACTTTTCAAGATCAATGTGCTGGCCTAGGCAACAGATAAATCAGAGATCTTAGCATCACCCATAAAACATGATCTAAACCTAGTGCTTGTGAAAATGTATCTCTGTTTTTCACAAGTAGAATCCTTCACTTCCGCACGAGTATTATCCATGTGCCCTTTGAAATTTTCCTCCAACTATCTGCCATGCTGGTTCTCTCAACCTTAATTTGACTGTCATGGCAACCGTTCAGATCCAGCATTATCACTTTCCACTGTTTTAATGCAAACAAAATACTTTGATTTTTCTCTTGAATTTTGCTTCTGTGGCAATGTAGTGATGCCTGTTAATTTTTCTTGTGGGGGAGCAATTGCATAGCTGGCAGCTATGAAATAGAAATGAATAAATATTGACATTGCTTTAACTACAGAACTGAGTTATTTTGCATAGAATGAATAATCTTACAATACGCTATACTTACTTTAGTGAATAAAGTTAATATAGCCTTCAGTCCCTAAAGGCTATATTAATACATTTTTACAAACTTTTCAACTGATGCTTTCAGTTCTTCTCCTGTGTGCAAGTATACTTTTGATCATATGCTCGTAAAATATCACCCTGTTACACCAGGGGAAAACCACTTGAACATTAAAGATATTTCAGTGTGCTTTCATTATACTTCACAAAATACATCATCCATTCGAAAGTCGTGCATGATCTATAGAAGCTGTCACATCTGCTGCACTGTACAACCTTAAAACATATCATTTTAATTCTTCTCCAGAACAAAAGGAAAGGAATCACATTAATAAAATAGACTTTAGGAGTAATATTCTCTTAAATCTGTTAATGATGTCCCCTCATGCACACACCTGAATCCTTGAGTATAACCATCAGTCATAAATTTTCACAAGCTTCAGAATCATCTGCATCTCTTGGCATATTAGTGGCACAGGGCAGTTAGTAACATCAGAATAGTAAGTGGGATTGACTAGAACAATAGAGCAAAAAGAAATGCTTAAGTGACAATATAAGAATAACTGGGAGAAGTAGAATTAAGAGTCAGCACCACTGGAAAGAGGGTATGAAAGAGGTGATTAGTTCAGATGTCGCTTAACAGTGGGGAAGGAGCAGTTCTTAAATTTGGTTGTCTGGGCTTTCAATCTCCTGTATCTTCTCCCAGAAGGTAAAAGGGAGAAAAAGGAATGGCCAGGGTGGCATGTATCCTTAGTGATACAATTAGCCTTCCTGAAGCAATGCACTGTGAGGACCGGCTAGGTGGAAGGAAGTGAGGCACCTGCACTTCAAACTGTCTGCAGGTTCCAGCAGTCCAGAAACGAGCAGTTGTCATCCAGGCTGAGATGAAACACAAAAGGATACTTTCTATAGTATCTATAGTCTTTGACAAGGTTCCACACGGAAGGTTAGTTAGGAAGGTTCAATCGTTAGGTATTAATATTGAAGTAGTAAAATGGATTCAACAGTGGCTGGATGGGAGATGCCAGAGAGTAGTGATGGGTAACTGTTTGTCAGGTTGGAAGCCGGTGTCTAGTGGTGTGTCTCAGGGATCTGTACTGGGTCCAATGTTGTTTGTCATATATATTAACGATCTGGATGATGGGGTGGTAAATTGGATTAGTAAGTATGCAGATGATACTAAGATGGGTGGCGTTGTGGGTAATGTAGGTTTTCAAAGCATGCAGAGAGATTTAGGCCAGTTAGAACAGTGGGCTGAAAGATGGCAGATAGAGTTTAATGCTGATAACTGTGAGGTGCTACATTTTGGTAGGACTAATCAAAATAGGACATACATGGTAAATGGTAGGGCACTGAGGAATGCAGTAGAACAGAGTGATCTAGGAATAATGGTGCATAGTTCCCTGAAGGTGGAATCTCATGTGGATTGGGTGGTGAAGAAAGCTTTTGGTATCCTGGCCTTTATAAATCAGAGCATTGAGTATAGGAGTTGGGATGTTATGTTAAAATTGTACAAGGCATTGGTGAGGCCAAGTTTGGAGTATTATGTATAGTTCTGGTCACCGAATTATAAGAAAGATGTCAACAAAATAGAGAGAGTACAGAGGAGATTTACTAGAATGTTACCTGGGTTTCAGCACCTAAGTTACAGAGAAAGGTTGAACAAGTTAGGTCTTTATTCTTTGGAGCATAGAAGGTTGACAGGGGGACTTGATAGAGGTATTTAAAATTATGAGGGGGATAGATAGAATTGACGTGGATAGGCTTTTTCCATTGAGAGTAGGGGAGATTCAAACAAGAGGACATGAGTTGAGAGTTAGGGGGCAAAAGTTTAGGGGTAACACGAGGGGGAACTTCTTTACTTAGAGAGTGGTAGCTGTGTGGAACGAGCTTCCAGTAGAAGTGGTGGAGGCAGGTTCAATATTGTCATTTTAAAAAATTAAATAGGTATATGGACAGGAAAGGAATGGAGGGTTATGGGCTGAGTGCAGGTCGGTGGGACTAGGTGAGAGTAAGCATTACTCTTACTAGGTGAGAGTGAGAAGGGCCGAGATGGCCTGTTTCCGTGCTGTAATTGTTATATGGTTATATAGTACCTCTGTAGATGTTTGGGAGAATCATTTGGATAATCAAATCTTCTCATCTGCCTAAGATATAGGATGCCTGATATTTGCTGAGAGGTAATTGCTGGAAGTTTGGTCTGAAACTACCTGTGAATTAGACATTGGTGTACAAACCACTGAGGTAAACACAACACAAACAGTAAAAGCTAAGAACACTCAATATCTCTGGAAAGGGAAATAAAGTTAATATTTCATGTTACAAAAACATTTAGTTTGAATTATTTTATTTCAGTTTTCCAGCATCAGTGATTTGTTTTGGTTTTCTGTTAGTGATAAATGTATCACCCAGTCAAGCATGACCAACAATATTGTACTTAAATCACTGTATAACATTTTGAAGATATTGGATTAAATCATGTGTTAGCATTAAAATTGAGATGCACAATACGTAGCTCACAAATTGGATAACCTCTGATGATTGCGTATAGGGTTTCGGTGTAGACAACTGGAGGTAGAGGTTCGATGTATCCTCATTTTTAAAAGCTTCATGATAATTGCTTCTCACTACTAACTTGCCATTCAAAAACATCCTTGCAGAAGAAACTGGAACAAGAGTATCCTAAGTATGGACTGAGGAATGTCACCATCCATCTTCAATGGCTTTGCTATTTTGTTCCCTAGCTCTTCTGACAAAATTTGTCTCTCCCATGTTCTACACAATAATCTAGTGCTTCAAGTTGGAATATATTGCTAACCATTGCCACTCATGCCAAGCCTGTTACAGAAGGACAAGGGTCCTTATGCAGATGTAGAGCTCCTACCCATCTTTCAACAGACAAACTAAAAAGCAATGTGTATTTTAACTTTCTAGGATCTGTAAGTTCTCATATTTCATTATTCTGAATTTGGTAAAAGTAAAGCTTTTGCAATATTGGGTAAATGGGAATGATCATAATTGAAAGAGATCAATAAAAGGAAGAAAAAAAACAAAGGGAAAACTAAGGATGGCAGAAAATAAAATATTTCCTGCTTGCTTTTCGATAATAATAGTCACAACTTTTTAAATATTTGCTTTGTACAAAGGTATCTTTTTATAGAGTACACATTTTTTTAACATTATGTTGTTTGAAAAAATCATCTGAATCCTTATGCTCTTCTTGCAAAATAAATTGTAGATCAATGAGAAGTAATAATAATAAATCTCAGGGCCGGTACCAAAGGCAGACAGTTCTTTTTTGAACGAGGTCAATTACTCAAGTGTTATATCCCACGAGTATTGTGTGACAAACCAAAGGATAGACTTGTTCTCCAGCAATCATATCGATAACCTCATTTTGGTGATTCAAGGTTGCTTTTGAGCAGCTTATTGGTCAGTAGTAACGACATATAACATTCTCCTGGTGGCATTGACAAACAGTAATCATGAGATGATTATATTTGAGCTTTTGAAGTCTTTATATCAGTATCATTTTCTAAAGTAATGGAGGATAGCTGAGAAGGTAAACTAAGAACATGCTTGATTAAATCACTCATAGCTTTCCCCTGCTGTGTGTCTTCTACATTGAAATAAGCAGATAGCTTCTACAAAGATGCAACTCCCTAAGCATTGATGCTATTTATACAGAGAACAGTTAGTCATATGCTGGAGTTATTAAAAAGATATGCACCTAATATTGTGAGAGTAAGAGTGAGAGTGAGGACTAGAAGGGCCGAGATGGCCTGTTTCCGTGCTGTAATGGTTATATGGTTATTGCATGAGCCACACTTTTCCAGCAATGACAAAGCTGGGTGATGCACAGGTGAATTTCTCTTTGTTCCAATATTGTCATCAATTCAAATAGAAGATGGAAATCTGCTGCAACGAACCCAAGTGCAGGACACAGGCACGGAGACTTAGTCAGGATGCAGATGCGGCCGTGAGCGTTGAAGGGCAAACAGGAGGGAGAGCAGGAAAGTAGGAGACAGGCAGAATTTATCTTGATATGGAGAGACTGAGTTTCACAGATAAATCTCGGTACTGAAGCAGAACTTAGGACACACAATCCTAAGTGGCCGGGAAGCGCTAATTACCACACTGGTAAAACCAATGATCTGGCAACTAGTCGGTGCCAAGCCGGGATTCTTATGCTGCAGGTCTTGATGAAAAGCAGCTGCGCTGTCATCAAAGGAAATTAGAAGAAAATGGGGATTTAATGGTCGGAACCATGGCACAATCAAAGGGCATTAGGAGAAAATGGGGAATTAATGGTCGGAACTGTGACAATAACCCCCCCATCCCCTCAACAGGAGCCTCCAGTCAAACCGCCAGGCTTGTCTGGATTGTCTCGATGGAAATCACGGATGAGGGAAGGGTCCAGGATGAAGGAGCAGGGAATCCAGGTGCGCTCCTCAGGGCCGTATCCCTCCCAATCGACCAGGTACTGGACACCCCTGCCTCGGTGGCACACATCCAGTATTCACCGGACGGTGTATGCTGGGTAGTTGTCAATGATCCGGGTGGGTGGAGGAGGTTCAGCAGATGGGCACAAAGGGCTGACAGACACAGGTTTCAATTGGGAGACCTGGAATGTGGGATGAACGTGCATAGATCTGGGCAGTTTGAGTCTGACCGCTGAGGGGTTGACAACACTCTCAATCTCAAATGGCTCGAGGTAGTGAGGGGCGAGTTTCTTGGATTCTGCGGATGGAAAACGGAAGACAGGCTTACTGAGGCTCCAAGTGTTATGGTCTGGTCTAGAGCCCGCATTCCGGGTCTTGATTCGCGTTCCGCGGACTCTAGACTCCCGGTCTTGTAGCCGTCCCTCCTTTCACCCTTAAGCCCAAATAGGATCATCTTGGCTTAAGGAGGCGCACCTGATGCCTATCGGCTGGCAGGTGTATATAAGGGGCTCTGGGACTGAGTCTAGTTGGGGGGAGGGTTGTCCTGTTTAGCCCTGTTCGCCGGTTCGCCTTGTTCGTGCTGTCACGCTGTTCGCCTGTCTATCCTGTTTCGACCTGGTCGTCCTGGTTGCGCTGGTCGCCCTGTTTACCCTGTTCCAACCCGTGCGTCATGTTTGTCCTGCTTGTGCTGTTTGTCCGATTTCGTTCTGTTCGTCCCGGCTTGGAGTACCCATCGTTAATCAACTAGTTCTGTAAGTCCGTTCTCGTAGACACCCTGGACCGAGCTCCCTTCCGATCCCTTGCCTCCGTTGGGTAAGCAGGCTGGACTGTCGTTGCCCGGCGGGGGACTCTGACCCTTTCCTACCCCTCTCTTCCAACGGGTTGTGCCCCGCGACCTGCCCAGGCCCCTCTGTTCCTGCCTGGGAGGCCGGGCCCTGCCCAGGAGTTATGCAGCCCGCCCGGGGGCTATCCTCCCAGCATTCCTTGTCCCATTGACCCATCTTCTAGCCTAGCCAAGATCCCGCCTCACCATGAACTATCTCTGAACCCCAGGATCACCTTTGAATGCCACATCCCTCACGCACGCCATGGTCTCTCCATCTTGTTCTATCCTTCAGTTGTTCCTGACCTGCCCCTAGTACTTCAGTGCCTGCGTCCTGTAATTGAGTCCAGTCTTCATGTCCCCTTGTGACACCAAGCGCTTGACAGAAGGATCTCCAGACTTGAGAGATGAAATGGGGAACCCGGTCAGAGGGAATTCCATGAAGATGAGTTGGATAAGGTGGTCGGCTGTTTCACGGGCTGTAGGGAGTTTGGGAAGGGCTACGAAGTGCACAGGTTTGGAGGAGTGGTCCACCACGGTGAGTACGTCAGTGTTCCCATGTGAAGGGGGTAGTCCAGTAATTAAATCCAGAGCAATGTGGGACCAAGGGCGGCTAGGGACAGGTAGGGGACGAAACAACTCAGCAGGTGGCCGATGGGAGGCTTTTCCGCGGGGTCATACAGAACAGGCAGAGACGAAGGAGCGAGTGTCATCATCCATGGAGGGCCACCAGAAATGTCTCTTCAGAAGGGACAGAGTTCAATCGATCCCTGGATGGCAGGCAAAATGAGAAGTGTGCCCCCACTGGAGAACCTGAGACCGAACAGAATCCGGCATTAAGAGGCGATTGGTGGGTCCGTTGCCTGGGTCAGGTTGAGTCCGTTGGGTCTCTTTGACTATGGATTTGATCTCCCATGTGAGGGCAGCCACCACACAGGATGGTCTCGGGGTTGGTAAGGCCCTCCTTGGAGACGCATTGATGAGAGAGAGCATCGGGCTTCCTGTTCTTGGAGCCAGGATGATAGGGGAGTGTGAATCTGAAACAGCCAAAAAATAACTCCCAACGGGCTTGGCGGGAATTCAGGCGTTTGACGGTTTGGATATATGCAAGGTTCTTATGACGATGAATGGATGTTCAGCTCCCTCCAGCCAATGCCTCCACTCCTCCAAAGCGAGTTTAACAACCAGTAACTCCTGGCTCCCGAAGTCATAGTTCCGTTCGGCGGGGGATAGACGATGAAAGAAGAAGGCGCAGGGATGGAGATTTTGGTCTGGGACGGAGCGTTGAGAGAGGACCGTTCTCACCCCAGAGTTGGAGGCGTCGACTTCCACGATGAATTGATGAGAGGGGTCAGGTTGGACCAGGATGGGAGTGGATGTGAAATGCCCCTTCAGCTCCGAGAAGGCTGAGTCTGCTTCGGGGGTCTAGTGGAAAGGGGTTGCAGGAGAGGTGAGTCGAGTAAGGGGCACTGCCATCCGACTGTAATCCCTGATGAAGCGACGGTAGAAGTTTGCGAACCCCAGAAATCACTGGAGTTGCTTGAGCGTCGTGGGTTTTGGCCCGGATCTTTTCGGGATCCACCCTCACTCAACCACTCTCAATGATGTACCCCAGGAAACTGACAGAAGGGACATGAAACTTGCATATCTCTGCCTTAATGAAAAGCATGTTCTCTAAAAGCCTCTGAAGAACCTGACGGACATATAACCATATAACAATTACAGCACGGAAACAGGCCATCTCGGCCCTTCTAGTCCATGCCGAACGCTTACTCTCACCTAGTCCCACTGGCCCGCACTCAGCCCATAACCTTCCATTCCTTTCCTGTCCATATACCTATCCAATTTTACTTTAAATGACAATATCAAACCTTCCTCTACCACTTCTACTGGAAGCTCATTCCACACAGCTACCACTCTCTGAGTAAAGAAATACCCCCTCGTGCTACCCTTAAGCTTTTGCCCCCAACTCTCAAATCATGTCCTCTTGTTTGAATCTCCCCTACTCTCAATAGAAAAAGCCTATCCACATCAACTCGATCTATCCCCCTCATTATTTTAAATACCTCTATAAAGTCCCCCCTCAACCTTCTACACTCCAAAGAATGGTGGGTGTGTTCCTGAAGACTGCGGGAGAAGGTGAGGATGTCGTCCAAATAATCAAAAACAAAACTGTTAATAAAATCCCTTAGGACATCGTTTACCAGGACTTGGAAGACGGCAGGGGCATTGGTGAGACCGAATGGCATGACCAGATATTCAAAATGACCAAGAGGGGTGTTAAAGCTGTCTTCCACTCATCTCCCTCCCTTATCCTGACCAGGTGATAGGCACTTCGCAGGTCCAACTTTGAGAAAATTGTGTCTCCGTGAAGGGGCTCGAAGGCAGAGTTGATAAAGGGCAGTGGAAACTTATTCTTTATGGTGATGCTATCCAGGCCACGGTAGTCAATGCAGGGGCGCAGTGAGCCATCTTTCTTCCCCACAAAGAAGAAACCTGCGCCTACAGGGGAAGATGAGGGTCGGATAATGCCAGCCGTGAGGGAGTCATTTAGGTAAGCCTCCATTGCTTCCCTTCCTGGTTGGGACAGGTTATACAGCAGACTGGTGGGTAGAGGGGCTCTGGGGAGAAGGTCAATTATGCAATCGTAAAGGCGGTGTGGAGGCAGGGAAAGAGCTGGTTGTTTACTAAACACTTCTCCCAGATCGTGATACTCTGCTGAAACCTTGGATAAGTCAGGAAGATTCAGAGGCAGACGAGGTCACGGTGATAAGTGGAGTGACAGAATGAACTCCAGCTGACTATCCTTCCGGTGGACCAGTCAACGTGGGGTTATGATGGCTTAATCAGGGGTACCCAACAACTATAGGAGCTTGAGGAGAGGAAATTAAATTGAATCGTACCTGTTCCCAATGGTTCCCAGAGAGAAGGAGAGACAAGGGTGGTGTGCAGTGTGTGACTCGGGCCAGTAGTCTACAGTCTAGTGCCCGGGCTTCCGGAGGGGCACTCAACGGCTCACAAGGAATTCTGGCCCGGAAAGTTAAGTCTTCATCCAAAAGGTTTCTCTCAGCGCCAGAGTCTACTAGTGCTGACAGAGGCAGGGACTGTTGGTTATAATGTAAAGTAGCTTGAAGCTGCATCTGGGTTCAGGAACGGAAGGGAATGTTGTCTGGCTCACCAGGGTCCCCCTTTCTACTGGTGAGCCTTCCCTTTTTGGCCAAAGGGGACGGGTAGTGCAGAAGTGGCTGAACTGGCTGCAGTATAGACACTCACCCACTCTCAATCTCCGTAGTTGTTCTGTGGGGGAAAAGCAGTTCTGTCCCAGCTGCATGGGCTCCTCTCCCGGGGCAGTGGAAATGGCCAGGCCGGGAGCTACTCTTGGAGCTTGTTCTTGCGGGAGGTAGAAACGAGTGCCGTGGAGTGGCCAAAGGTGGAGGATGACCAGTTTATTCTCTATGCCGTTCTCGGAGACGATTGTCCAACCTGGTTGCTAGGGAGATCAAGGAATCCAGGCTGTCAGTGTCGCCTCTTGCCGCCAACTCGTCTTTCACCATGTCGCTGAGACCAATCCGAAATACCCCTTGGAGTACCTCATCATTTCACCGAGTCAGCTGCTAACGTCCAGAACTCCACAGAATATTCGGCAACACTGCGTGAGCCCTGTCTGAGAGTGAGTAGACGCTTGTCGGCATCTTTGCCACGGGCGGGGTGGTCAAAGATCTTTCTCATTTCTGCGATAAAGGTGGTGAAAGAAGAGCAGATACCCAGTTGATTATCCCAAACAGCTGTGGCCCATGCTAAGGCACTTCCCCACAACAACCCCATGATATAAGCAATCTTTGACTTATCCATGGAGTACATGGACGACTGCTGTTCGAACACCAAGGAGCACTGAAGAAGGAAGGCCCGGTACTTCCCCAAATCCCCAGTGTAGTGTTCTGGTTCAGGTATGTGTGGCTCCTTTGGCGGGTGTGTTGCTGACACGTAGGGGATTGCCACTATAGGCTGTCTGGGCTGGTTAGACAGGGTTCCAGGAGTGGATACATGGTCCACCTGGTCACCGATCTTCATTACGTCAGCAGACAGGGAATGGAGGTTCTCCACGACCTCCCAGAGGAGTTGGTCATGCAGACCCAGTAGGGAACTCTGGCTGGCAAGGGCTTGTTGAAGGGTGTTCATGTCCACTGGGTCCTTAGTGGCCAAATCGTTCTGTTGCAATGAATGAGGCGAACCCAAGCGCAGGACACAGGCACAGATATTTAGTTAGGATGCAGACGTGGCCATGAGCATTGAACAGCCAACAGGAGGGAGAGTAGGAAGGCAGGACACAGGCAGAATTTATCTTGACATGGAGAGACTGGGTTTCACAGGTAATCCTCGGAACTGGAGTAGAACTTAAAAAACTGATCTTGACACGGAGAGATTGAGTTTCACAGATAAATCTCAGTACTGAAGCAAAACTTAGGACACTCAATCCTTGGCGGCCGGGAAGCAGCAATTGCCACACTGGCAAAACCAACAATCTGGCAACTAGTGGGTGCCAAGCTAGGGTTCTTATACTGCAGGTCTTGATGAAAACCAGGTGTGCTGCCAACAAAGGAAATTAGGAGAAAATGGGGAATTAACGGTCAGGACTGTGACAAAATCAAAGTATACAAATCAAAACCTTGGACTGAAGTCCACAAGGGTGTATTTAAAGGATTAATGAATGTAAAAGGTTGCACCACTTTAGCAGGGGTCCTCCTCTGAGATTGGTCCTGGAGTTGCGATTGCTGATGTTGCCAGTAATGGGGAGGAATTCCATTTGCCAGCTTTGATCTTCATCTTAAATGAGTATATTTAATTATTGAAAAGCAGTAATGGAACAAAAATAATGGACTGTGTGTTTAATATCCTAATATATTGTTCTGGTGTTTGAGCAGGAAATTTACCCAATCATGAACACAAGCATTAATTTTATAAACCTGCCTCTGTTTTGAAATGAATCCCTGCCATTTGGAGCTGGTCTGCACTTTTGAACAAATTGCTTCTAATAGTTTAAACAATATCATGACCCTACAATTGAGATATGTTGATGTTGTTTTAAAGGATTGCTTTATTTCAAATAGAAAAGAATGATAAATTTAAAAAAGTATGGACTATAGATTGAAGTTGGAAACTATATTGAGCCTAAACAATGTAGCCCAAGAAGGTATTAAAGTTGGGCTTTAAGTCTGAACCCACAACCAAAGGGCTGGGAAATAAACTACTATACAAATAGACAATCCTTCTCTGTGGTTGACCTATTGTGATATCTTAAACTTTAAAATTAATTCCACTTTGTACTTTTACAACTTGCACATAACTAGCTACAATGAAACTGGGCAGCCTGGTGCCCTAGTGGATAGTATAATGTTTTACAAAGCTAGCTATAAGATTGGGATTCAATTCCTGCTGCTTTTTGTGTGGAATTTGTACGTGCTCCCTGTAACTTGTCTGTTTTCTCCAGATGTTTTGGTTTCTCCTGCATTCCAAAGGCGTACGAGTTAAGGTTACTAAATGGTCAGCATGGTATGTTGGTGACGGAAGCTTGCCAACACTTTCGGGCTGCCCAGCACATATTAGGACTGTTCTGTGCATTGGCGCCAACAATGGATTTCACTGTGCGTTTCAATGTTCCGATGCGCATGTGACAAATAAAGCTCATCTAATCTTTCTTTCTTACCTTGTGACGAAAGTGAATACCTGGACAATTCAGTTTTCCATCTCGTCAATTAGTCCATAATTAAGTTTTGGCATTATTGTTGTTGGCATAACAACGGATCTTCCTCTCAGATATTTCGTATTGCAGACTTTTTTTAAAAAAAGTGAAAAGTACGGAATGGGATTTACTTACATCGATAACATAGCATTGATTTTGATGCAAATGCTTATTTGTATCCACTAGGAATAGGTGTAGAAGGCACAAAGGCAGATGAACGTTAATGAGCTCTAATTGACATGCTAATCAAAAGTAATCTAGGAACGCCTGTATTTGTTGCTTTAAGACGACCACTAAAGGAGGGTGGATTTTAATGGGTTAAGAATCAGATCTGTGGAACTGTCAAGGTCAACATCACTGTGCAGTGGGATACAGTATAAAAGAGACAGTTGATGTCATGGAGTTAGGTTAAACATTGCACGAACACTTGCTTTTAAATAATTCATGCTTCTTCTTGTAAGTGGCTGTATTAATTATTTCCAGCCCACCAATAGCAGGGAGTGTTGTTGTTGCCTGATTTGAATTGGGAGTTGTAGCAATTGAATAATAACCGTTGAAATAAAGAAAACAAATGTATTCATAGGACATAGCGTTCACCGTACGCAAGGGCAGAACGGAATATGCCTGACAGAAAGGAAAGGGGGAAGAGAAGTCACCATGATGTTAGGAGACAGCCTAGCATCTCAGAATAAATTATATGAGTCACTGAAGACTCAGGCACTGCATCTCACACACACCAAAATTGGAATGATAAAAGCTCACATTGGTTGGAAATGATATTTACCATGTGATAGATTTACTAGCACCTTCGTACAGTCAAACTGTGTTGAATTATTGGTCTTTATTTAGCTGGATGTCCGCTGAAGCTTGAGTATCTATTTAAGCGTAAGTGAGTTGGAGCACTGCCAAAGCTTTCAAGCCTCTGGCAGATATGTGGATAGAAGCTAATGGCATCAAGCTCAAATAACAAGGGGCTTAAGGACAGGTCAATGCTGCAAAAACAATGCAGACAACAGTAGCCTATGAATATTGATGTAGACATAAATATTAATGAAAGATGCTGCACACCATTTGTTTCATAACCCTTGTTCTCAACACTTCAAACAATACATAAAATCCTGTATTCTCTGGTATAAATACTACATAAATGTTATTGAATCTTTCAGGAGTGAATACCATTGTTCAGCATTACAGGCAGTAAACAGCCAATAAATCTCTTCAAACATTGTTGTATCATTTTGAGTGTTGTATTATACAGATTATTGTAAGTGTTTTATACATTTACTATCATGGTTGATTTCGAGAAAAGCTGATGTAATACTGCATTTATTTGTATAAACAGCTACCTTACAAGGGGTAATGATTTAGCATCACAATCCAATGCACAGTTGAAATCTCGAGGGGGCTGACATTCAAAAGGCTCACTGCAGTTGTATTTTTGCTGGTGGCTGGGCAATATTTCCAATGTAGGGTTGTTAAAGTGAGCCTTATGTTTGTTTGTATAAACCAACAATTATTGCAAAATCTTTTAAAGAATTATCAATGTCTAGTGTGAAACTGAGCGGTACAGATCAGGGAAGTTTCAATTTTTGATTCTTGGTTTGTACGTCTTGATTTAGCAGAAAATGCTTCTCGGCATCATTGTCAGGGAGGAAGAAAGATTAAACTGCCAGGGCTCTGAGGATTAGATGAAGGTGTGAAAGTTGAATAGCCTCTCACTATGCAGGCTCAGACAGGAAGTATGACTAACTGGATGGAGAAACTAATCCAGCATAAATCCGTGACATCAAGGAAAAATAAACTTTATTTTCTTTTCTTTTTATGAAGAACAAGGTTACAATGATAAATATTAATGACCAAAAGTGCCAAATTATATTCCGTGTTATGAATATAATTCCATGAATCCATATAGGAATTCCTGGTTAAGGATCACTAGATATTTCCATATAGTATTGCCTCCAGATTGTAGACCACATTTTGTTCAATGACAACCCCCCTTCCCCCATCCCCCATTTAGTCTGTGCTCTACGCTTGTTGAAGGCACCATACTGGGTCCGTGCTCTTCGTTGGTGAGGCTCATTCATACTCAGCCTGTCACCAACGCTTTAGAAATCCTATCCAGTGACAGTCCTGTGATTAAATATTTTTCAAACTTAATTTGTCTAGGTTTATATGTAATGAAGAGAAAGACACTGAAGGTTTTTGAATCTGTCTGAACAGAATCTCTTCAGGGAAGATGTCGAATGGAAGAAAATCAAAGAAACTGGAATATTAAAAATGCAAAATGAAAACCTTGTGATCAGAAGGGTTTTTATTTTGCTTTTAAAGGCAATATTTTCCTTTGCAGGAAGTAATGTGTTTCACTGAAAAATGGTTATTAATCTCCTGTCTGTCCAAGCAGATTCCACACAAAAAAAACTCTTGTAGTATGCCGAATGTGAGGGAATAGCAATAATAGCCCTTTGCCATCATGCTAATCAAAATGTTAAATTGGTTCAGCCTTCAATCAATTGGATATAATGCTGGAAGGTTAATAGCTTTACTACTGCAGTTGTGAGTCCAAGATTCAGGGTCATGCCAAAACTGCTAGGAACCTAATGCAATATCCACAGAGCCATCTGGCAAGTTGATTCACAGTCAGACATAATTGACGTCTGACCAAGAATAGCAGCTCAGATAAAGGAAAGGGAGAAAAGAGAGAAGTGGCACTGGTTCTATCTGCATGGTATTTCCTATTTAAAATAGAACATAGAATAGTACAGCACAGTACAGGCCCTTTGGCCCATGATATTATACCAACTTTTTAACCTACTTCAAGATCAAATTAACCCTTCCCTCCTGTGTAAAGGTGATTATGAAAGATGAAAGAACCCAGTGCTTAATTCCACAGCCTTTACAACCATGCACACAGCTCAAAGAGAAGCCAGGAGGATCCATGCCTTACATTTTGGAAAGAAATCTTCAGCTAAATCCTCAAGTGATTCATTGTAGATATATAGCTTACAAATACATCCAAGTTTAATGGCTTGCAGCATATTCTCAGTAAGTTCAGCCACTTAAATTGTAAATTAATCAATTCAAATGAACTATAAAAAAATAATCTAATCAATTTTTGCTTATATCTCAAAGTTTTTTGACCTCCATCTTACAGGTAGAAGTACTCAGCAAATCAGGCAGCAATTGTGGAACAAGAAACATTTAACATTTCAGATCTTGGACTCTTCTTCAGAACCTCTTCCCTCAGGTGCTGCTTGGCCGATTAAGTGTTTCCAGCACTTGCTTTTTCTTGAAGAGTTTCAGCATCAGCATTTCTTTAAAAAAAATTACAGACTCCTATTGGTTCTCAAATACAGAATTTTAGCTAAACCAACAGGCTCTTGAACCAAAGGGGATAACTTCACTCAACTTCACTTGCCCCATTATTAAAATGTTCCCACAACCTATGAACTCACTCTCAGGATCTCCTCATTTCATGTTCTTGATATTTATTGCTTATTTATTTATTACTATTCTTTCTTTCCTTTGGTACTTGCACACCTAAATTGGTGCAGCCTTTCATTGATTCTATTATGGTTATTATTCTATTATGGATTTATTGAGTATGCCTGCAAGAAAATGTATCTCATGGTTGTTAATGTTAACATATATGTACTTTGATGATAAATTTACTTTGAATTAGTTGGCCTTCCTGGTAGAGAGCCATGTTGATAGGCTTTTCCCAATGAATACACATCTAAGAACATCTCTGTTCTGTTTGCTTATCATTCCCTATCAGAGTTATGTTCAAATGCTCCTGCAGCTTTATATACATACAATTAGTCTATGTATTTAAGCTAAGCTTATGTATATATAGCCACAGTAAAGTTACTTGTACATTGTGTTTTATAGGATTGCTCTTATATTTCTATTTATTATGCTTTTACGCTTATTGTATTTTTTATGCTGCATCGGATCTGGAGTAACAATCTTTTCATTCTCTTTTACATTTGCATACTGAAGAATGGCAATAAAACGATCTTGAATCTTGGATCTTGATAATGGTGCTGGGATTTGCAACACTGTCTGCGTTCCTCAAATGAAAATGAAGCTAACTAATTTCACAAGCAGTGTGGCAACTGTTGCATAGAGTCGTGGAAAACTATGGCACAGAAGCAGGCCCTTTGGCCCATCTAGTCCATGCTGAACCATTAATCTGCCTAGACCCATTGACCGGCATCCAGAGTATAGCCCTCTCTACCCCTCCCATCATGTACCTATTCAAATTTCCTTTAGATGTTAAAATCGATTCTGCATTTACCACCTGCGCTGGCAGCTCATTCCACACTCTCACCACCCTCTGAGTGAAGATGTTCCCCCTTATGTTCCCCTTAAACATTTCACCTTTTGTCCTTAACCCATAGCTTCTAGTTGTAGTCTCACTCAACCCTCAGTAAAAAAAAAGCCTACTTGCATTACCCTGTCTATACCCCTCATAATTTTGTATACCTCTATCAAATCTCCCCTCAATCTTCTACATTCTAGGGTATACAGTCCTAACCTATTTAAACTTCCCTATAACTCAGGTCCTCAGGTTCCAGTTACATCCCTGTAAATTCTCTCTGCACTCTTTCAATTTTATTTACATCTTTCCTGTAGATAGATAACCAAAACTGGACATGATACTTCAAATTAGACCTCACCAATATCTTATACAATTTCAACATAACATCCCAACTCCTGGGCTCAGTACATTGATTTATGAAGTCCAATGTGCCAAAGGCTTTCTTTACAATACTATGTACCTGTGATGCCACTTTCTAGGAATTATGGATCTGAATTTCCAGATACTTTTGTTCTACTACACTCTTCAGTGCCCTACCACTTATCATATATGACCTACTCTGGTTGGTCCTGATGAAGGGTCTCGGTCCAAAACATTGACTATACTCTTTTCCATAGATGCTGCCTGGCTTGTTGAGTTCCTTCTGCATTTTGTGTGTGTTGCTCACAATCTCTCTAGTTGGGACCCAGATTAAAGAAACTTTCTTGAACACATTTCACAAACTCTATTCCATCCAGACCTTTTGCAGTATGGAAGTCCCAGTCAATATGTGGAAAGTTAAAATTACCTACCATCACAACCTTATGTTTCTTGTAACAGTCTGTAATCTCTCTGCAAAGTTGCTCTTCTAAATCCTACGGACTGTTGGGTGGACTATAATGTAATCCCTTAAACATGGACATACCTTTCTTCTTCTTCAGTTCTACCCAAAAAGCCTCACTAGATGAGCACTTCAGTCTGTTCTGACTGAGCACAGTCATGACAATTTCCTTGACTAGTACTGCCACACCACTCGTTTAATCTCTCCTGCTCTATCACGTCTAAAACAATGGAGGCCCGAAACACTGAGCTGCCTGTCCTACCCCTCTTGCAACCAAGTCTCACTAATGGCTACAATGTCATCATTCTGTGTGCCGATCCATGCTCTATGCTCATCCACCTTTCCTACAATACTCTCTGCATTGAAATATACGCAGCTCAGAACACTAGCACAACTATGCTCTGCCTTTCAATTTCTGACTTTGCGTGTAGGCTTAACAACATCTGTTTCCATAACCACTCCACTATCTGTTATGGCGCTTTGGTTTCCATCCCCCTGAAATGATAGCTTAAACCCCCTTGTGGCAGCACTAGCAAACCTTCCCACTAGGATATTAGACCTCTCCAGTTCAGATGCAAACTGTCCCTCTGTACAGGTCCCACCTCCCTGGAAGAAAGCCCAGTGATACAAAAATCCAAAGCGCTCTCTCCTGAGTGAAATGTTAAACTGTATGATCTTCCTTTTTCTAGCCTCACTAGCATGTGGCATGGGTAGCAATCCTGAGATCACAACCCTGGATTTTCTGTCCTTTAACTTAGCACCTAGCTCCCTGAACTCACATTGCAGGACCTTGACACCCCTCCTACCCATGTCATTGGTACCAAAATGGACTATGACCTCTGGCTGTTCACCCTCCCACTTAAGAATGCTGTGGACTCGATCTGAGATGTCCCAGACCGTGGTACCTATGAGGCAACATATCTTCTGGGAATTTGTTCTCATCCACAGGACCACCTTTCTGTTCCCCTAGCCAATGAATCCCCTATCACTCCAGCTAGCCTCTTCTCCCTCTTCACTTCTGAGCCACATGAAGCACAGTACCAGAGATCTGACTGCTGTGGCTTTCCTTTATGAGGTCGTTTTCTTCCTACTTCCTGTCAGTATCCAAAATGGCATACCTGTTGTTAAGGGGATTGGCCATGGGGTACTCTGCACTGACTGCCTATCCCCTTTCCATCTCATTACAGTCACCCAGTTTCCTGCGTCCTGCACCTTGGTTGTAACTACCTCCCTGTATGTCCTGTCTATCAACCCCTCAGCCTCTCAAATAAGAACATAAGAGCATAAGAAATAGGAGCAGGAGTAGGCCATCTGGCCTATTGAGCCTGCTCCGCCATTCAATAAGATCATGGCTGATCTGTCCTTAAACTCAGCTCCATCCACTTGTCTCTTCCTCATAACTCTTAATTCCTTCACTATGTAAAAACCCATCTAACTGTTTCTTAAATATATTTAGTGAAGAAGCCTCAACTGCTTCCCTGGGCAGAGAATTCCACAGATTCACCACTCTCTGGGAAGAATGGTTTCTCCTCATCTCTGTCCTAAGTCTTCCCCCTGAATCTTGAGGCAATGTCCCCTAGTTCTAGTCTCACCTACCAATGGAAACAACTTTCCTACTTATATCTTATCTATCCCTTTCAAAATTTGTATGTTTCTATCAGATCCCCTCTCATTCTTCCAGTTCCAGCTCCATCTCCTTAACACTGTCTGCTAGATGCTGCAGCTCAATGCATTTCTTGCAGATGTAGTCGTCAGGGACATTGGGAGTCTCCCTGCCTTCCCACAACCTGCAACAGGAGCATTCTACAATCCTATCTGGCAACCCCGCTGCTCTAAATATGTAATAAAAAAGAATAAATAATGGAAAAAATCTAACTAGGGCCCATGACTCTCCTAAGTCCTGAAGAGCCAAAGCCTCAACTCCACACTTTAACACTGGGCCACTCACACAATGTCCGCTCCTCTTAAATGTAACCTCTTTTTATTGGCCCTTGCCAAGTGCCTAATTATACACAGTCCAATTTCTCCTCAGGAACTGTGGCATGCAAAGAGTGTTGACTGCTCCCGTTCGCTTCTTTTAAATTCTCTCTCCCTCTATGCAATCCGATATCTCCTCAGGAAACTGCAGATTTTCATCAGTTAAGGTTTATGGGCTTATTTCTTTACTGAAAACTGTTATTACATTTCCAAGTAGGGTACATTGAATAGGTTAAATTACCATATAAAGTGATGGCTAATTAACACTAATTTTAACAAGTAAAACTGCTTCCATGTCCCTGTACAGCTGCAGAAACTAGTGCTATGCTGCTCATCGGGGTGCAATGTGAAAATTATATCTTTGCACAGCTGAAGTATAGTGCAGTAACAAAGACTTCCAGTGCTACACAGAATGTATGCTGCTGGTGTCAGCTGGTAGAGTAAGAAATGTACTCAGCTGTGTAGAGCTGATTATGAAAGATGAAAAAACCCAGCGCTTAATTCCCCAGCCTCCACAACCATGCACACAGCTCAAAGAGAAGCCAGGAGGATCCATGCCTTACACTTTGGAAAGAAATCTTCAGCTAAATCCTCAAATGATTCATTGTAGATATATAGCTTACAAAGACATCCAAGTTTAATGGCTTGCAGCATATTCTCAGCAAGTTCAGCCACTCAAATTGTACATTAATCAATTTTTGTGAGTCATAAAAAATTAATAATCAAATCAATTTTCATTTATATCTCAATGTTTTTTTGCAATGTTATTATCAGTCTCATGAGATTCCAGGAAGCTGCATTACTTAATAGCAATGTAATGGAATTTGTAATGAAGCACAATGCATAGGTATTATTTTCAAACCATGATCATATCAAAATGAATACTAATTTGAAGAACTGCATTCTCTGAAGCTGGTTTCACAGAAAGACGCTGCACACTTAAATTAAGCTCAAAGCTTCTTTCAACCCTTATCCCACTGTTTTCGGCAATTCACTTCTGCATCACATTATTCAGCATACAATTATACAGTCACGCTGAAATGCTTTTTCTTATTCCAAACACTCATCTCTCCCTTTCTTCTCTTGCCACCACATCCAAACACATCTTTCTTCTCAAGGAATCATGCTTCAGGTTACATTTCATACCCTTGGATGTATGTTCATCCGTTGCTGACTCTCAATCTATCTTGCTTTCTACCTACCTTGAAATAAGGGGATAAAATGCACTATAGTACACAAGGGCATAAAAACCTATTACATATTAACATAAAGAGTTAAGATATAGACACAATAATAGTTTGTATAATCTTTTAAGCTAGCTTGAAAAATATTATGACTGATCCATACCTGAAGATGTCCCTATCCTTTGACTCTCTTGGTATCCAAATATCTGTTGAGCTGAGTCTTAAATGGACTCATTGACTCATCATTGACAGTGCAAAGCTTGAGACCACAGTTACTTGTGGGGGGTAGGAGGCAGATTTTAAAATCAAGTGAGCTTGTTGGGACTTTGTGTGCTTGGGATCAATTGGGTTATTAGGCACTTGGCAAGGGTCAGTAAAAAGGTTAGATTTAAGTGGAGCGGCCATTGTGGGAACAGCCTAGTGTATGGGTCAGACTTAGAACGGAGAGTTGAGGCTTTGGCTCAAGAGCTTTTGGTGAGAAGAGGGTGAGACTGAAGATTTGGTGCAGGTGGCAGGATTTCAGATTTGTGGATCATTGGAATCTTTTGTGGGGAAGATAATGAGGGACGGGCTACACTTGAACTCAAGGGTGGTCAATATGCTTATGGCAAAACACACAAAATACAGGAGGAAATCAGCAGGTTAGGCAGCATCTATAGAAATGAATAAACAGTCGATGTTTTGGGCCGAGTCCCTTCTTCAAGACTGGAAAGGAAAGGAGGAAAAAAACCAGAATAAATACCAAGGGAGTAATCACTCTATTGGGAGTATTTTATAGATTCCCCTCCAACAGCAACAGAGAGACTGAGGAGTAGATCAGGAAGGAGATTTTGGAAAGGTGCAAAAATAATAGAGTTGTTGTCATGGGTGACTTCAGCTTCCCTAATATTGATTGGAATCTCCTTAGTGCAACAGTTTTAGAAGGGGTGAAGTTTGTTAAAAGTGTCCAGGAAAGATTCCTGACACAATATGTAGACAGGCTAAGAGAGGAGAGGCCATATTGGGTCGGATACTTGGCACTGAACCTGATCAAGTGACAGATTGCTTGGTGAGTAAGTTTTTCAGAAACAGTGACTGTAACTCCCTGAAGTTTACCATAACCTTGGATAGATATAGGAGCATGCAGTACAGAACAGTATTTAATTGGAGGAGGGAGAATTATGAAGCTATTAAGCAGGAATTTGGGAGCATTTATTGGAAAATGCATAATGGAAATGTGGAGGTTGCTTAGGGCGAACTTACATGGGGTTCTGGATAGATATGTCTCACTGAGGCAGGGAAATGATGGTAAGTTGAAGGAACCCTGGTTGACAAGGGAAGTGGAACATTTAGTCAAGAGGAAGAAAGAAGTACAGTTAAGGTTTAGGAATCAAGGATCTTACACATCTCTATAGAGTTACAAGGTAGCCAGGAAGGGGCTTATGAATAGACTTAGAAGAGCAAGAAGGGGACATGAGAAGGTGACCAGAGTGAGGATAGGACTAATCAGGGATGGAAGAAGACATGTGCATGGAATCAGAGGAGGTGGTTAATGAATGCTTTGCTTTAGTATTCACCAGAGAGAGGGACCTTAACGACGGACTAAAAAGGGCTGATAAGCTGGAACATGTTGAACCATAGAACCATAGAACGTTACAGCACAGAAGCAGGCCCTTTGGGCCTTCTTGACTGTGCTGAATAATTTTTCTGCCTCATCCCACTGACCTGCATCTGGACCATATCCCTCCATACACCTCTCATCCATGTACTCGTCCAAGTTTTTCTTAAGTGTTAAAAGTGAGCCCACATTTACCACTTCATCTAGCAGCTCATTCCACATTTACACCACTCTCTGTGTGAAGAAGCCTCCCCCAATGTTCCCTTTAAACTTTTCCCCCTTCACCCTTATCCCGTGTCCTCTGCTTTTTTTCTCCCCTGGCCTCAGTGGAAAAAGCCTGCTTGCATTCACTCTATCTATACCCATCATAATTTTATACACCTCTATCAAATCACCCCTCATTCTCCTACACTCCAGGGAATAAAGTCCTTACCTATTCAACCTTTCTCTGTAACTCTGTTTCTCAAGTCCCGGCAACATCCTTGTAAACCTTCTCTGCACTCTTTCAACCTTATTAATATCCTTCCTGTAATTAGGTGACCAAGACTGCACACAGTACTCCAAATTCAGCCTCTCCAATGTCTTATACAACCTCACCCTAACATTCCAACTCTTATACTCAACACTTCGATTTATAAAGGCCAATGTACGAAAAGCTCTCTTTACGACCCTATCTACCTGTGTCGCCACTTTTCGGGAATTATGTATCTGTATTCCCAGATCCCTCTGTTCTATGGCACTCCTCAGTGACCTACCTTTTACCTTGTATGTTCTACCTTGGTTTGTCCTTCCAAAGTGCAATACCTCACACTTGTCTGCATTAAAATCCATCTATCATTTTTTTGTCCATTTTTCCAGCTGGTCTAGATCCCTCTGCAAGCTTTGAAAACCTTCCTCACTGTCCACTACCCTTCCAATCTTTGTATCATCAGCAAATTTGATGATCCAATTTACCACATTATCATCCAGATTATTGATATAGATGACAAATAACAATAGACCCAGCGCTAATCCCTGTGGAACACCACTAGTCACAGTCCTCCACTCAGAGAAGCAATCCTCCACTACCGCTCTCTGTCTTTTCCCATTGAGCCAATGTCTAATCCAATTTACTACCTCACCATGTATACCTAGCGACTGAATCTTCTTAACTAAACTCCCATGCGAGACCTTGTCAAAGGCCTTACTGAAGTCCATGTAGACAACATCCACTGCCTTTCCTTCATCCACTTTCCTGGTAACCTCCTCAAAAGACTCTAATAGATTGGTTAAACATGACCTAACACACACAAAGCCATGTTGACTGTCACTAATAAGTCCCTGTCTTTCCAAATACTTGTAGATCCTATCTCTTAGTACTCCTTCCAATGCGTTACCTACTACCGATGTCAAATTTACCAGCCTATAATTTCCTGAATTACTTTTAGAGCCTTTTTTAAATGATGGAACAACATGAGCTATCCTCCAATGCTCCGGCACCTCACCCGTAGATACCGACATTTTAAATATATCTGCCAGGGCCCCTGCAATTTCAACACTAGTCTCCTTCAAGGTCCGAGGGAATACCCTGTCAGGTCCTGGAGATTTATCTACTCTGATTTGCCTCAAGACAACAAGTACCTCCTCCTCTTCAATCTGTATAGGTTCCATGACCTCACTACCTGTTTGCCTTATTTCCGTAGACTCCATGCCAGTTTCCTTAGTAAATACGATGAAAAAAAATTAAGATCACCCCCATTTCCTTTGGTTCCATATAAAGCCGACCACTCTGATCTTCAAGATTTTATTCCTTACTATCCTTTTGCGCTTAATATACCTGTAGAAGCTCTTAGGATTATCCTTCACCTTGACTGCCAAAGCAACCTCATGTTGTAGCGGTGTGCTACACGCAGCGCTAAAATAACGACACGGAGTTGGTAAACTGCAATCAAAGAATATTTTATTCGAACTTCACAGCCTTGCTTTAAAGCCTCCCTCATCCCGCCCTCCCCGGGTGCGGATGCTCCAAGAGACACGTACTGACAAACCCCCGCAGGCTTTTTCCCTTTGTTGCGGACCTGGCCTTTGTGCCTGCACGCTGGCTAATTGTAAGCCGGTTCGAGTGTGCTAGTAAGTGGGTCGCCACATAACCCCCCCCCCCCCCCCCCAGAACCGGCGATACACCCCCCAATATCCACAGTCTGGGCCGGACCCTGTTTGGGAGGTCGGCCTCTGCGCCGCGGTGCCGGAAACTCGACCAGTTGCGCCAGATCCACGTGGGCCAGTTTGAGTCGGTCCACCGTGAAAACCTCCTCTCTGCCCCCAATGTCCAGCACGAACCTGGACCCGTTGTTCCGGAGCACCGTAAACAGCCCCTTGTAGGACCGTTGTAGCGGTGGCCGATGCCCGCCCCTTCGTACAAACACAAACTTACAGTTCTGCAGGTCTTTGGGTACGCAGGTCGGGTGCTGCCCATGCTGCGAAGTGGGTATGGGGGCCAGGTCACCGAGCCTCTCGCGTAGTCTGCCCAGGACTGCTGCGGGTTCTTCCTCTTGCCCCCTTGGGGCTGGTATGAACTCCCCAGGGACGACCAGGGGTGCGCCATACACCAACTCGGCCGACGAGGCGTGCAGATCGTCTTTGGGCGCCGTGCGGATGCCGAGTAGGACCCAGGGAAGCTCGTCCACCCAGTTAGCTCCTCACAGGCGGGCCATGAGAGCCGACTTTAGGTGACGGTGGAAACGCTCCACTAGTCCGTTCGACTGTGGGTGGTAGGCAGTGGTGTGGTGCAGCTGAGTCCCCAAAAGGCTGGCCATAGGTGACCACAGGCTGGAGGTGAACTGGGCGCCTCTGTCGGAGGTAATGTGGGCCGGTACACCAAAGCGGGACACCCAGGTGGCGATCAGTGCCCGGGCGCAAGATTCAGAGGTGGTGTCGGTGAGCGGGATCGCCTCTGGCCATCTTGTGAACCGGTCCACGATAGTCAGGAGGTGCCGCGCCCCGCGTGACATTGGCAGGGGGCCCACGATATCCACATGAATGTGGTCGAAACGCCGGTGGGTGGGGTGGAACTGCTGCGGCAGAGCTTTGGTGTGCCGCTGCACCTTGGCCGTCTGGCAGTGCATGCACGTTCTGGCCCATTCACTGACCTGCTTGCGGAGTCCGTGCCAAACGATCCTGCTGGAGACCATCCGGACAGTTGTCCGGATGGAGGGGTGCGCCAAGTTATGAATGGAGTCGAAAACACGTCGCCGCCAAGGTGTCGGGACGATGGGACGGGGCTGGCCTGTGGCAACGTCACAGAGTAGGGTCCTTTCACCTGGGCCTACGGGGAGGTCCTGGAGCTGCAAACCGGAGACTGTGGTTCTGTAACTCGGGATCTCCTCATCTGCCTGCTGTGCCTCAGCCAGTGCCTCAAAGTCTACCCCTTGGGAAAGGGCGTGAATGTTAGGGTGAGACAGCGCATCCGCCACAACATTGTCCTTACCCGAGACATGCCGGACGTCCGTCGTGTATTCAGAGATGTAGGACAGATGGCGCTGCTGGCGGGACGACCAGGGATCAGACACCTTCGTGAACGTAAAGGTAAGTGGCTTGTGGTCCATGAACGCAGCGAAGGGCCTACCTTCTAAGAAGTACCTGAAATGCCGGATTGCCAGGTATAGCGCCAACAGTTCCCGGTTGAAAGCACTGTATTTGAGCTCGGGTGGCCACAGGTGTTTGCTGAAAAACGCCAGGGGTTGCCAGCGACCCTCGATGAGTTGTTCCAGTACCCCACCGACTACCGTGTTAGATGCGTCCACTGTGAGGGCGGTAGGGACATCCATTCTGGGGTGCACTAGCATCGCGGCGTTCGCCAAAGCTTCCTTCGTTTGAATGAAAGCGGCGGCGGACTCCTCGTCCCAGGCAATGTCCTTGCCCGGACCCGACAGCAGGGCGAACAGGGGGCGCATGATCCCGGCAGCTGAAGGGAGGAAGCGGTGGTAGCAATTGACCATACCTACGAATTCCTGAAGGCCTTTGACCATGGTGGGTCAGGGGAAATGGAGGACCGCATCTACCTTAGCGGGCAGAGGGGTTGCCCCGTCTTTAGTAATCCTGTGGCCCAGGAAGTCAATGGTGTCGAGCCCGAACTGGCATTTGGCCGGGTTGATTGTTAGACCGTAGTCACTCAGCCGGGCATAGAGTTGACGGAGGTGGGACAGATGCTCCTGATGACTGCTGCTGGCTATGAGGATGTCGTCCAAATAGATGAATGCGAAGTCCAGGTCGCGTCCCAACGTGTCCATTAACCGCTGGAACATCTGTGCGGCATTCTTCAGGCCGAACGGCATGCGGAGGAACTCGAAAAGGCCGAACGGGGTGATGAGAGCCGTTTTGGGGACGTTGTCAGGATGCATCGGGATTTGATGGTACCCTCGGACGAGGTCTACCTTGGAGAAGATCCGTGCGCCGTGCAGGTTTGCTGCAAAGTCCTGAATGTGCGGTACAGGATAGCGGTCCAGTGTGGTAGCCTCATTCAGCCTGCGGTAGTCGCCGCACGGTCTCCAGCCCCCTGTCACTTTGGGCACCATGTGCAGGGGGAGGCCCATGGGCTGTCGGACCGCTGGATGATCCCCAATTCCTCCATCCTCTTGAACTCCTCCTTCGCCAGTCGGAGCTTGTTCGGGGGAAGCCGCCGAGCACGGGCGTGGAGGGGTGGTCCCTGGGTCGGGATGTGGTGCTGTACGCCATGTCGGGGCATGGCTGCCGTGAACTGCGGTGCCAGAACCGATGGGAAATCCGACAGGACCCTGGTGAAGTTGTTGTCGGACAGCGTGATGGAGCCGAGGTGAGGGGCTGGCAACTGGGCTGCTCCCAGGGAGAATGTCTGAAAGGTCTCGGCGTGAACCAGTCTCTTCCTGGGCAGGTTGACCAGTAGGCTGTGAGACCGCAAAAAATCCGCACCCAGAAGCGGTTGGGCTACGGCGGCCAGTGTGAAGTCCCACGTGAACTGGCTGGAGCCGAACTGCAACTGCACCTGACGGGTGCCATAGGTCCGGACTGTGCTGCCGTTCACGGCCCTCAGGGGGGGACCCGGTGCCCTGTTGCGGGTGTCGTAACTCGTCGGAGGTAAGACGCTGATCTCGGCTCCGGTGTCGACCAAAAAACGGCGTCCCGACCACTTGTCCCAGACATACAGGAGGCTATCCCAATGGCCAGCCGCCGTAGCCATCAGCGGCGGCTGGCCCTGGCGTTTCCCGGGAACTGGCAGGGCGGGCGACAACGGCGGGCTTCTGCACCCCACCGCTGGTGGTAGAAACACCATTGTTCGTTGGGCTCCCCACCCCTGCCTCTGGGGTTAGCGGGCCCTGCGGCCAGGCCTGGACTGGTTTGCTGCTGGGAGCGTTGTCTGGTGATCAGTGCGATGGACGCCCCACTCACCTTCTTGGCGTTCCACAGCAAGTCTGCCCGGGCTGCCACCTTCCAGGGGTCGCTGAAATCCGCGTCGGACAGCAGCAGGCGTATGTCCTCGAGCAGCTGCTCTAGGAATGCCTGCTCAAACATGAGGCAGGGTGTGTGTCCGCCGGCCAGAGACAACAGCTCGTTCATTAAAGCTGATGGAGGCCTGTCTCCCAAGCCATCCAGGTGCAGTAAACGGGCAGCTCGCTTGCGGCCTGAGAGTCCGAAAGTCCTTAGGAGCAGGGCTTTGAATTCCGTGTACTTGCTGTCCGCCGGGGGAGACTGTACGAACTCCACAACCTGGGCCGCTGTGTCCTGGTCGAGGGAGCACACCACGTAGTAGTAGCGGGTGTCCTCTGAGGTTATCTGCCGAACGTGGAATTGGGCTTCTGCTTGCTGGAACCAGAGATGAGGTCGTAGCGTCCAGAAGCTTGGCAGTTTCAACGAAACTGCATGAACAAATGCGGCGTCGGTCATCTCCGGTCCAAAAATCGTTTGGACTGTCGGGGTCACCAATTGTAGTGGTGTGCTACACGCAGCGCTGAGATAACGACACGGAGTCGGTAAACTGCAATCAAAGAATATTTTATTCAAACTTCACTGCCTTGCTTTAAAGCCTCCCTCATCCCGCCCTCCCCGGGCGCGGATGCTCCAAGAGACACGTACTCACAAACCCCCGCAGGCTTTTTCCCTTTGTTGCGGACCTGGCCTTTGTGCCTGCACGCTGGCTAATTGTGAGCCGGTTCGAGTGTGCTAGTAAGTGGGTCGCCACAATGTCTTCTTTTAGCCCTCCTGATTTCTTTCTTAAGTATTTTTTTGCACTCTCTATACTCCTCAAACACCTTATTTGCTCCCTGTTTCCTATACATGTATACATCTCTCTCTTCTTCTTTATCAGGTTCCAATATCCCTCGAGAACCAAGGTTCCTTGTTCTTATTCTTATTCACTTTGCCTTTAATCCTGACAGAAACATGCAAACTCTGCACTCTGAAAATTTCTCTTTTGAAGGCCTCCCACTTACCAATCAGATCCTTGCCTGAGAACAACCTGTCCCAATTCACGCTTTTTAGATCCTTTCTCATTTCTTCAAATTTGGTCTTTTTCCAGTTTAGAACTTCAACCCATGGACCAGATCTATGTTTATCCATGATCGAGTTGAAACTAATGTTGTTATGATCACCGGAACCAAAGTGTTCCCTTACACATACTTCCGTCACCTGTCCTAACTCGTTTCCTAATAGGAGATCTAATATACATCCTCTTTAGTTGGTACCTCTATATATTGATTTAGAAAACTTTCCTGAACACATTTTACAAACTGTAACCCATCTAGACCTTTAACAATATGGGAGTCCCAATCAATATGTGGAAAATTAAAATCCCCTACTATCACAACTTTATGTTTCCTGCAGTTGTCTGCTATCTCTCTGCAGATTTGCTCCTCCAATTATCGCTGACTATTGGGTGGTCTATAATACAACCCCATTTATGTGGTCATACCTTTCCTGTTTCTCAGCTCCACCTATATGGCCTCGGTAGACAAGTTAAGAAGTTAAGAAAGGCGACATGATGGAACTTTTGAAAAACATTAGGGTGGATAAGTCCTTGGGGCTGAATTGGATATACCCCAGGTTACAACAGAAAGCGAAGGGAAGATTGCTATGATGATGATCCTTGCATCCTCATTGGCCACAGGAATACTACCGGAGGAATAGAGCATGGCAAATGTTATTCCTTGTTCATGATAGGTAATAGGGATAATCTTGGGAATTATAGACCAGTGAGTCTTATGTCAGAGATGAGCAAACTATTGGAGAGGATTCATAGAGACAGGATTTACAAGCATTTAGAGAAGCATAGTCCAATTAATGATAGTCATCTTAGTTTTGCGAGGGGCAGGTCATGTCCAATGAGTTTGATTAAATTCTTTGAGTAAGTGACAAATCCAGTTGATGAGGGTAGAGCTGTGGATATGGTGTTTGTGGACTTTAGTAATTTATTTGACAAGATTCACCATGGCAGGTCCATTCAGAGGTCAGGAGCAATGGGAATCTGTGTAGATTCAGATTTGGCCTGCCCCACAGAAGTCGGAGTGTGGTAGTAGATAGAGCTTACTTTATCTTCATTAACTGGCAGATTTAGTTCAAGAGCCATGAGGTAATGTTGTAGTTCTACAAAACTCCGGTTAGATCACAATTGGAGTATTGTGTTCATTTTTGGTCCCTTCATTATCGAAAGAATGTTAGAAACTTTAGTGAGTGTACAGAGGGGATTTACCTGGATGTTGTCATGTATTATAAGGCTAGGATAAGCAAGCTAGGGGTTTTCTCTTTGGATCGAAGAGGATGAGAAGGGACGTGATAGGGGTATATAAGATGATAAGAGGCATTGATAAGGCAGACAGCCAGAGACTTTTTCTCAAGACGGAGTTGGCTAGTGTGAGCAGGCATTGTTATGAGAGAAGATGTCAGAGTTAGGGTTTTTACATAAAGACTGGTGGATGTGTGGACCCACTGCCAGGGGCAGAAACAGTTACATTAGGGACACTTAAGAGACTCCATATGGGCAGGCATATGAGAAGGAAGGATTAGACTGATTTTAGAATAGGTTTAAAAGTCAGCACAATATCGTGGGTTGAAGGGCCTGTACTATACTATGCTGTTCTATGCTCTCCAAAATGAAGAATTCAGAAGATATACAACTCTTTGGTTAAGAAATTGCTCCATGTATTGGTTCTGAATGGATCAAAGCTCTCTGGAGGAAGAAACAGCCTCTGAACACTGAGTGAGCAAACCTTCTCAGAATTTTGGATGCTTCAGTGTGATTACCTCCCATTCTTCTAAGCTCTAGTGAGCATAGCTTTATAATGCAAAGGAACAGAATTCAGGAATTTATTGACATGCATACTGAATCTAGCCATCAGTATTCTATAGTACTCTCCATTAGCTATTGGTACTTCAAAGTTCAAAGTTCAAAATACATTTATAATCACAAAATGTAAGCAGCATACAACCTTGAAATTCATTTTCCCCACTGGCAGCCATGAAGCAAACCATAGTACCTATTCAAAGAAGAACTCTTTTTTTCAAATTCATAAGCACAGCATAAATTGTGATAGTCCCTGTAGCTCCCTGGAATTGTCAGGGATGACACAGTTGAGGGCTGTCATGACCTTCTCTACCTCTAGAAGCGCAGGCTGGACATAAAGGGAAGTCTGTGTGGAAAAGGTGGAAAACTTTGATCAGTATATTCTTGGTGAATCTTAGCATCTGAACCTATTACTCCTCCATAAAGACGACTGGAAAGCAAGCCCTCATAGGCAGCTTCCCTCTCCTTTTCCCAAATCAATGTTTCCTGCCATAGTAGCTTGGTTAGGAAGCCTTCAGCTTTCTCTATTTCATGTGGAGACCCAGCTGCTCGACAGTTATTGCTCCCAATTTTTGAATGGCAAGGACACCCTCTGCTTTTTGACCTTTGCAGAAGGATGTGATATGGTAGAGTTGATTTTCCTGATTAATTTCCAAGCAAACCCACAAGCAGTGGAAGATTCCTTTAAATGTCACAGGCTGAATATTCTTTCTGTATGAAGACCAGATTTCCTTTGTGCAGCTTACATTGTGGGTGGATGCAACCCAGTTTGGCAGGCCATATGTCAAATCTGCACCACACAAAGTCTGATACCACCAGTTGCTCACACAACATCCTTACGACATGAATATTGAATGCATATGGAACAATGTTATTCAATTTGACATAGAGTCAAAGCATACTACATTCTCATGATTCTGGTTCAAAGTTAAAACTCTGTTAATTAGCACCACCGAACCAATGGAAATAAAAATTACAATCCAATTTATAAGCAATGCTTCTTAATTTCTGAGCCTTCAGATTCTGACTTTTTTTCTTTATTTCTTACAATTTTTTTATTTGATCAATTCAAATTATACTTCTTTTTGAACTCCTGAACCAATCATGTTGATCTTTTTTGACAGCAATCATTAAGTTTTACATGCTACCCGTGCTGCCTCAGTTTTTCTCTCCCGTTGCTAATAGGCAGCAGCTTACCTCTTTTACGTTCTTTCTTTGAAGAATGCTTTTTTATCCATACCCAATGCATCTCACAAATGCTTTGGCTTCATATTAAACAGTTTCTTCTGTTTGTGGAAGTGTGCAACATCTTTTGCTTTGCTGTGACTGCAAGAGATTGTCTGAATCATACTCATCTGATGCAAGGCTCCATGTTCAGAGAGGTTCACAAGGAAGACTCTGAGAATGAAGGGGTTTACGTATGCCTGCTTTGGGTCTGTACTCACTGGAATTTAGAAGAAAGCATGGTGATCTCATTGAAACCTACTGAATGTAGATAGGGTGGACGTTGAGTGGATGTTTCCTATGGCGGGAGACTAAGACCAGAGGACAGCCTCAGAAAAGAGGGGCATCCTTTTAGAACAGAGGTAAGGAGGAAATTTTTTTAGCCAGAGAGTAGTAAATCTGTGGAATGCTCTGCCACAGAATGTGTTGGAGGCCAAGTCCATGAGTTTATTTAAGGCGAAAGTTGATTGTTGATTGGTCAGGGCATCAACGGATATGGCAAGAAGGCAGGTGTATGGGGTTGAGTAGGATCTGGGATCAGCTATGATGGAATGGGGGGTGCAGACTCGATGGGCTGAATGGCCTAATTCTGCTCTTATGTCTTATGAGTTTATGGTCTTATGGCCTTAAGTCATGAGTGTTGCAAGATTTTACGTCAAGTCAATATTGTAGGCTGATATCTTGATTTTTTTTAAAGACACGTTGATCTTGTTTCTCAGTATAGGAGAGGACCATTCATTGATAGTTTACAACAGTCAAACGTCCACTCAGAAGTTGATTAAGTTCTAATGAACGTTCAGCAGAGGAACTATCCAACAATATCGGGAAAAGCCTCTGGCTATCCACATGATCAATGCCCCTCATCATCTTATATACCTCAATCAGGTTATCTCTCATCCTCCATCGCTCCAAGGAGAAAAGGCAAGATTAGTCTATCTATTTTCATGTACACCCTCCAATCCAGGCAACATCCTTGTAAATCTCCTTTGCACTCTTTCTATAGTGTCCATGTCCTTCCTGTAGTCTTACCATTAATATTATATTCTGTCTTCAAATTTGACCTACCAAAATGAACCACTTCACACTTATCTGGGTTGAAGTTCATCTACCACTTCTCAGCCTAGATTTGCATCCTATTGATGTCCCACTGTAACCCCTGACAACCCTCCAGACTATCCACAACATCCCCAATCTTTGTGTCATCAGGAAACTAATTAACCCACCCTTCTACCTCTTTATCCCGGTCATTTATAAAAATCACAAAGAGGAGAGGTCCCAGAACAAACCCCTGTGGAACACCACTGGTCACCAAAATCCATGCAGAATACAAACCATCTACAATCACCCTTTGCCCTCTGTGGGCAAGCCAATTCTGGATCCACAAAGAAAGGTCTCCATGGATCCCATGCCTCATTACTTTCTGAAGGAGCCTTGCATGGGGAACCTTATCAAATGCCTTGGATATGAAATCCATATCTGCTGCTCTACCTTCATTAATGTGTTTTGTTACTTCCTCAAAGAATTCAATCTGGCTTGTAAGTCACAACTTGCCCTTGACAAAGCCATGCTGATTATCCCTAATCAGATTATGTCTCTCCAAATATTCATAAATCCTGCCTCTCAGGATCTTCTCTCAGGATCTTGCCCACCACTGAAGTCAGACTCACAGTTCTATAATTTCCTGGGTTATCTCTACTCCCTTTCTTGAACAAGGGAACAACATCTGTAGCCCTCCAATCCTCTGGTACTGCTCTCATCCCTATTGATGACACAAAGATCATCGCAAGAGACTCAGCAATCTCCTCGCTCACTTCCCACAGTAGCTTGGGGTATAACTCATCTGTTGCCAGTGACTTATCCAGCTCAGTGCTTGGGGTTTTCCTTATTCCTGCTCACCAAGGCCTCCTCATGTCCCCTTCTGGCTCTCCTAATTCCATTCTTAGCTCCTTCCTAGAAACCTTGTAATTTTCTAGTGCTCTAACAGTATCTAGTTTCTTGAACCTTTCGTAAGTTTTTCTTTCCTTCTTAACTAGATTTTCTGCATCCTTTGTACATAATGGTTCTTTTACCCTACCATCTTTTCCCTGCCTCAATGGAACATACCTATGCAGAGCTCCATGCAAATACTCCCTGAACATTTGCTACACTTCTACCATGCATTTCCCTGAGAACATCTGCTCCCAATTTATTTTCCCAAGTTCCTGCCTAATAGCATCATATTTCCCCCTACCCCGAGTAGAGTCAATGTAGTGTGTGACTTGAAAGAGTGGCAGTAGAGGTGTTCACACATACCTAGACCCCATGGAGATGCAAGAGACTGCAGGTGTTGGAATGCATCTGCAATACTCAAGACGCTGGGGTATCTTAATGGGTCAGGCAGCATCTATGATTGAAAATGAACCATTGACATTTTGGGTTGAAACTCTTCATCTGGATGGTTGAGGATTCAGATGAAGGGCCTTGACTCAAAATGTTGACTGTCCATTTTCCTCAGTAGATACTGCCAGAGCTGTTGACTTCCTCTAGCATATCGTGAGTTGCTTAGGCCCTTGTCCTTCTTTGTGGTAGATGTCATGGAGCTGGAAAGCACTGTAAGTGTAGCCTCTGTGTATAATTGCAATGCAAATTGTAAATAGTGTACACCACAACTGTTGCCACTGACGGGTGGAAGATCTGATTAAGGTGGTTTATACAATGTCAACTAAGCAGCCTGCTTTTATCTGGATGATGCAAGCTTCTTGGGGTTGCTTGAGTTGCACCAATGCAGGTGAGGACCTGTCAATCACACATATTATTTTATGATGGAAGGAAGTTGCAACGAAGGAACTGTGGAAATTTTTGCAGTACCGTCCTGGGGCAGGGATGATTGACCTATGATGATCACAACTATTTTCCTTTGTGTGATGTGTAACTCTAGCTATTACAATGCTTTCCCCAGGTGTCCATTGACTTTTCCAGAAGCCACACTTCACCAAATGCTATTTTTGATGTCAACTTTAGAATTCAGGTCTTTGATACATATTTGAAAAAAGGTTGTGATAAGTTCATGAGGTGGACGGTCCTGGTGAGACCCAAATTAGACACTGAGAAGTAAGTATCACTTGACCATTTCCAGCACTTTGCCGATGATAGAGGATAGACTGAATGGGCAGCAATTAGACAGATTGTCCTTCTTTCTGTAAACATGCCTACCATTGTTGGGTAAATGCCAGTGCCGTGACTGTATTTATGACATGGAGAAAATTGAATTGGCTAGAAACAGAACTCTTATCGGGAAGACTATGAGTGGAGTTTTGGCACAAAGCTGAGCTGGATCATAGAGTTCTTTCCGCACTTCAATATTCTGCACATTCCAATCAGTATACCAATCATCAGATGGGAAAGTGTAGGTGGTGATACATAAACACTACTCCTTCTGCCACGACTCCTGATCATCAAAAAAAAAGCTGCCAGAGGAACTCAGCAGGTCAGGTAGCATCCATGGGAGAAAAGAATAGCCTTGATCTAAAATATCTCTCCACAGATGCTGGCTAACCTATTGAGATCCTTCAGAAATTTTTGTGTGTTTCTCTATTCTAGCACCTGTAATCTTTCTTGTTTCTCTTGCTTTACAGATCTATCTGCACTGATAAAAGCAATAAATCAATTTCTAAAATGGCTTGCCACATCACTCTCCTTCATGATAACTGATAAAGAATTTTATGTCATCTATGTCACTGAGTCATAGAGTTCCATAGCAAAGAAGCAGGCCTTTGGCCTAACTTGTTCATACCATCTATGTTTCTCAGTGAGTTTGTCCCATCTGCGTGCATTGAACTCATGGCCTCTGAACCTTTCATGTGCAAGTACTTACCTAGTTGGTTTTTAAATCTTGCTAATCAGCCACTAAGAGGTGGTGATCTCTTTAAGCTCACCTGGCAGTAGGAAAAGGCAAACCACTGCTGTAACTTGCCGAGTACATGATTTCCCAATACGTCACAGTGGCATGGAGGGAAATTGTCCGCCAACTGGAATTGCCAGATGTGACCTAAAGCGAGCGAATCAGCCACTGCTTCTAGTAGCTCAAATCCAAATGTGCACCGTCCCTTGTGTGAAGGAGCTGAACCTGACATGACTTTTAAATCTCTCATCACTAATATTAAATTGATCCCCTCTTCCTTTTATCACCACATATTTGGAAAAAAACTTACCGTAGATGTCGGATTATAAGCCGCTACTTTTTTCCCACATTTTGAACAGCTTTGAACACTGCGGCCTTTACTACGGTGCGGCTAATACATGATTTTTTTTCATGCCACCAAAAACATTTTGCCTCGTAACAGTAGACCAATAAAATTGATGAGTAGTTCACAGAGGTCCAATGAAATTGTATGATAAATCAAGCGCACTTTCACAATTAAATTATTGTAAATCAGTCATTTGTACTCACCCTCATCAACATGGAAAACACTCGAAGAAAAGCATTGTGCTGCCTTTATGGCAGTTACTTAGTTTATAATATTTTCGCTTAGTAATTCATTTGTTAGTAATTTCTAGTTAAAGTTAGAAGTGTTTTAACTATATTTGTTTTCTGTACTACATCGCGGGATGCTATGACGTCACACCCGGTTTCGCCGCGTCTTGTGAGAAATACCGGTTTGTGATAAACGGGAAGGTGGGGGCGAGCGGCATTAGATCTGAGCGAACGCTGCTTTTAAGTTAAAGGCGATCAATAACTTTTCCTGGTAGGCTGCAGTATATATATTTTTTACCAGTCGTTAGGAGATATTGGAATGTTGTTCAGTAAAAAAGTATACGCAACGTATATTTAAAAGTAGCCGCATTACAGGCACGGTTTGAAAAAAAGCATTTGCAATATGTATTTGTTTATGTTACCATATGGATTTAATTAAAAGTTAAAAAATCCTCACGTGTAATATCTTTCTGTGTAAATATCTCATATTACAACGTGGGACACCTGCGGCCGAAAATCCGGCGCGGCCTAAAATCCGGTGCGGCCTAAAATCCGTTGCGGCTTGTACAAGTACAAAATTGATTTTCTTTCTAAAATTAGAGCCAGCGGCTTTTAATCAGGTGCGCTCTGTAGTGCGAAATCTACGGTATGTGCTTTCATCCTGCCCATGCCCTTTATGATCATATATACCACTTTTCAACCACTCCTCAATCTCATACATTCCAGGGAATAAAGCCCTATCTGCACAACTCCTCCTTATAACTTAGAACTCAATATCTAGGCAACATCGTGATAAGTCTTATCTGTGCCCTTTCTAGTTTAACCATAGAAACATAGAAAACCTTCAGCACAATACAGGACTTTTGGCCCACAAAGTTGTGCCGAACACGTCCCTACCTTAGAAATTACTAGGCTTATCTAAAGCCCTCTATTTTACTAAGCTCCGTGTACCTATCTAAAAGCCTCTTAAAAGACCCTATCGTATCCACCTCCACCACTGTTGCCAGCAGCCCAATCCACACACTCACCATTCTCTGAGTAAAAAACTTACCTCTGACATCTCCTCTGTACCTACTCCCCAGCAACCTAAACCTGTGTCCTCTTGTGGCAACCATTTCAGCCCTGGGAAAAAGCCTCTGACTATCCACATGATCAATGCCTCTCATCATCTTGTACACCTCTATCAGGTCACCTCTCATCCTCCTTTGCTCCAAGGAGAAAAGGCCAAACTCACACAACCTATTCTCATAAGGCATGCTCCCCAATCCAGGCAACATCCTTGTAAATCTCTTCTGCACCCTTTCTATGGCTTCCACATCCTTCCTGTAGTGAGGCGACCAGAACTGAGCACAGTACTCCAAGTGGGGTCTGACCAGGGTCCTATATAGCTGCAACATTACCTCGGCTCCTAAATTCAATTCCACGATTGATGAAGGCCAATACACCATATACCTTCTTCACCACAAAGTCAACCTGCGCAGCTGTTTTGAGCATTCTATGGACTCGGACCCCAAGATCCCTTTGATCCTCCACACTGCCAAGAGTCTTATCATTAATACTATATTCTGCCATCATATTTGACCCACCAAAATGAACCACTTCACACTTACCTGGGTTGAACTCCATCTGCCACTTCTCAGCCCAGTTTTGCATCTTATCAACATCCTGTTCTAACCTCTGACAGCCCTCCACACTATCCACAACACCTCCAACCTTTGTGTCATCAGCAAACTTATCCCTCCACTTCCTCATACAGGTCATTTATAAAAATCACGAAGAGTAAGGGTCCCAGAACAGATCCCTGAGGCATTCCACTGGTCACCGACCTCCATGCAGAATATGACCCGTCTACAACCACTCTTTGCCTTCTATAGGCAAGCCAGTTCTAGATCCACAAAGCAATGTCCCCTTGGATCCCATGCCTCCTTACTTTCTCAATAAGCCTTGCATGGGGTACCTTATCAAAACCTTTGCTGAAATCCATATACACTACATCTACTGCTCTTCCTTCATCAATGTGTTCAGTCACATCCTCAAAAAATTCAATCAGGCTCGTAAGGCACGACCTGCCCTTCACAAAGCCATACTGACTATTCCTAATCATAGTATACTTCTCCAAATGTTCATAAATCCTGCCTCTCAGGATCTTCTCCATCACTGAGGTAAGACTCACTGGTCTATAATTTCCTGGGCTATCTCTACTCCCTTTCTTGAATAAAGGAACAACATCTGCAACCCTCCAATCCACCAGAACCTCTCCCGTCCACATTGATGATGCAAAGATCATCACCAGAGGCTCAGAAATCATCTCCCTCGCTTCCCACAATAGCCTGGGGTACATTTCATCCGGTCCCAGCGACTTATCCAACTTGATGCTTTCCGAAAGCTTCAGCACATCCTCTTGCTTAATAGTAAACACAAAGTACACTGCAGACACTGTGGTCAAATCAACACATACAAACAAGTTGGAGGAACTCAGCAGGTCGGGCAGTATCCGTGGAAACGAGCAGTCAATGTTTCGGGCTGAGACCCTTCGTCAAGACTGAAGAAGGAGGGGGCAGGGGGGAGAAGGTTGGGGGGGGAGGGTGGGAAGGAGAAGGCTGGTAGGTGCCAGGTGAAAAACCAATCAGAGGAAAGATCAAGGGGTGGGGGAGGGGAAGCAGGGAGGGGATAGGTAGGAAGGGTGAAGAAGGAATGTAAGGGGAAAGCACTATGGGTAGTAGAAGAAGGCAGAATCATGAGAGAGGTGATAGGCAGCTGGAGGAGGAGGCAGAGTGAAAGTTGGATGGGGGAAGGGAGAGGGAGGGAATTACTGAAAGTTGGAGAATTCGATGTTCATGCCAAGGGGCTGGAGACTACCCAGATGGTATATGAGGTGTTGCTCCTCCAACCAAAGTTTGGCCTCATCATGGCAGTAGAGGAGGCCATGTATAGATATATCCGAGTGGGAATGTGAAGTAGAGTTGAAGTGAGTGGCAACCAGGAGATCCTGTCTGTTGTGGCGGATGGAGCCGAGGTGCTCAACGAAGCGGTCCCCCAATCTGCGTTGGGTCTCGCCGATGTAGAGGAGGCCACACCAGGAGCACCGGATGCAATAGATGACCCCAACAGACTCACAAGTGAAGTGTTGCCTCACCTGGAAGGACTGTTTGGGGCCCTGAATGGTGGTAAGAGAGGATGTGTAGGGACAGGTGTAGCACTTACGCTTGCAGGGATAAGTACCAGGTGGGAGATCTGTGGGGAGGGATGTGTGGACCAGGCAGTCGTGGAGGGAACGATCCCTGCGAAAAGCGGAGAGGGGTAGAGAGGGAAAGATGTGCTTAGAGGTGGGGTCCTGTTGAAGGTGGCGGAAGGATAATATGCTGGATCTGGAGGCTGGTGGGGTGGTAGGTGAGGACAAGGGGAACACGGTCCCTGTTGTGGCGATGGGAGGATGGGGTGAGGGCTGAAGTGCGGGAAATGGAGGAGATGCGGGTGAGGGCATCATTGATGACAGCAGAAGGGAAACCACGATTCTTAAAGAAAGAGGACATTTGAGATGTCCTGGAGTGGAAAGCCTCATCTTGGGAGCAGATGTGGTGGAGATGGAGGAACTGGGAACAGGGAATAGCATTTTTACATTTGGCAGGGTGGGAAGAGATATAGTCGAGGTAGTTATGAGAATCAGTGGGTTTATAGAAGATATCAGTGGACAGAGAGATGGAGAAAGGGGAGAGAAGTGTCTGAGATGGACTCTTTCTTAATATCTAAATGCTCAAGCTTTTCAGTCTGCTGCAAGTCATCACTACAATCACTAAGATCCTTTTCCATAGTGAATACTGAAGTAAAGTATTCATAAAGTACCTCCGCTATTTCCTCCGGTTCCATGCACACTTTCCCACTGTCACACTTGATAGATTCTATTCTTTCATGTTTTATCCTCTTGCTCTTCACATAGAATGCCTTGGGGCTTTCCTTAATCCTACCCACCAAGGACTTCTCATGACCCCTTCTGGCTCTCCTAATTTCTTTCTTAAGCTCCTTCCTAGTAGCCTTATAATCTTCTAGATCTTTAACTCCCTGAACCTTTTGTAAGCTTTTCTTTTCTTCATGACTAGATTTATTACAGCCTTTGTACACCACGGTTCCTCTACCCTACCATAACTTCCCTGTCTCGTTGGAACGTACCTATACTGAGCTCTACACAAATATCCCCTGAATATTTGCCACATTTCTTCCGTACTTTTCCCTGAGAACATCTGTTTCCAATTTAAGCCTCCAATTTCCTGCCTGATAGCTTCATAATTCCCCTTACTTCAATTAAACACGTTTCTAACTTGTCTGTTCCTATCTCTCTCCAATGCTATTGTAAAGGAGATAGAATTATGATCACTATCTCCAAAATGCTCTCCCACTGAGAGATCCAGGTTCATTGCCCAATACCAAATCAAGTGCATCCTCTCCTCTTGTAGGCTTATCTACATACTGTGTCAAGAATCCTTCCTGAACACACCTAACAAACTCCACCCCATCTAAACCCCTTGCTCTAGGGAGATGCCAATCGACATTTGGGAAATTAAAATCTCCCATCACAACAACCCTGCTATAATTACACCTTTTCAGGAACGGTTTCCCTATCTGCTCCTCAATATCCCTGTTACTATTAAGCAGCCTATAAGAACACCCAGCAAAGTTATTGACCCCTTCCTGTTCTAACCTCCACCCACAGAGACTCCGTAGGCAATCCGTCCATGGCGTCCTCCTTTTCCGCAGCCATGACACTATCTCTGATCAACAGTGCCACGCCCCCACCTCTTTTGCCTCCCTCCCTGTCCTTTCTGAAACATCTAAAACCCGGCACTTGAAGTAACCAATCCTGTCCCTGAGCCATCCAAGTCTCTGTAATGGCCACCACATCATATCTCCAAGTACTGATCCACGCTCTAAGCTCATCTGCTTTGTTCACAACACTCCTTGCATTGAAATAGACACATCTCAAGCCTTCGGTCTGAGCGCATCCCTTCTCTATCACCTGCCTATCCTCCCTCTCGCACTGTCTATAAGCTTTCTCTATTTGTGAGCTAACCTCCTCTTCCCCAGTCTCTTCAGTTCGTTTCCCACCCTCCAACAATCCTAGTTTAAACTCTCCCCAGTAGCCTTAGCAAACTAATAACATATTTCCTTTAATTGGGTGTCCAAAAATGTACACAGTTCTGCAAGTATGGACTCACCAATGGCTCATGTAACTTCATCATAAGTTCCCAACTCCTATACTCAGAGCCCTACCTGATGAAGGCCAGTGTGTCAAACACCTCCACCACTGTATTTACATGTGACACCTCTTTAAGCCAGCTATGCATATGCACACCTGGATCCCTCTGCTTCAGTTCCTCCCCAAGGGTCTACCATTCATGCAGTAAGTCCTACTCTGATTTGATCTCCCAAAGCAAAATGCATCCCATTTATTGGTGCTAAAAGGCACTTGGCAATCCTCAGCCCAATTAGCTAGCTGATCTAAATCCACCAGTAATTTTTCAAAGCCTTCCATATTATCAACACCTTGCTTACTTTAGTATCAACTGAAAAATTACTGACTATGCCTTGTACGCTCACATCCAAATCATTTATGTAAATTCCAAACAACAAAGGTTTCAGCACTTTCCTGTGGCACCCAATTAGACACAAGCCTCCAGTCTGAGAAACAGCCCTTAGTTATCACTCGCTGATATAGGTGAGAACTTTACTTTTTTTCTGTCTTTGCTCTCATTTGGCAGGGTTTGACTGTTGCAGGAAAATATGGTGGTTACTAGACTTTACTTATGGTGGACATGGAAGATCTGCTGGTTTCCTAACACAAAAATACAACTGCAGATGCTGTGGATCAAAGAATACGTACACAGGAACCTTCCTGATGAAGGGTCTCGGCCCGAAACGTTGGCTACTCTTTTCTCACAGATGCTGCCTGACCTGCTGAATTCTTACAGCGTTGTGTACGTATTCTGCTGGTTTCCTAGTGTCCAGGATCTCCCTCTGGTAGTTTCTCTTGATCAGGACTTGATAACCTCTTTGACTCAATGTGGAGTTTGTCTCCTCCCTTGGAGATTCTTTACCAACCAAAATGAGTATGCTCCTGTCTGGTTGTCATGGGGAGTGTGGCTTTGGATTTGCCAGCAGCTTTCAGCTGTATCATTGTAGCCGTGTTGAAAATTATGGAGCATTATATTTACTTGTAGCATAGTGACTACTTGCAGCCATAGAGCTAGCCTCAAGCTATAATGTGTATCAGCTCATTAAATTACTATTGAGGTGTTCCAGATAACACATTATCTGGACAGCATGTGAAACAATGAGAGCACCATGGATCAAGGGATGCTTTATTATATATAGGCAACTCTTACAAGCTTCTAGACAATGCAGAACTGTGGAGACTGAATTGTAAATTGGCAAATTACTATTGTTGCATGTAGCGCAGTGAAAACCTTTTTGTATGCTGTCTGTACAAATCATTTTATCACATCAATGCACTGAGGTAGAACAATGAAAACATAACTATAGCTTTCAAAATAATGTAATAATTATAGAGGAAGTGGCAGTGCAGGCAGCCAATAAGGTGCAAGGCCATAATGAGATCAAGAGTCCATCTTATCATAGTAGTTCAATAGTCTATAACAGCTTAGTGGTATATGCTTGCTTACAGGCTTTGGTATCTTCTGTTTGATGGGAGAAGGGAGAAGTGAGAATGTCTGTTGCGGGCGAGGTCTTTGATTCTGTTGGCTGCTCTACTGAGGCCAGCAAGAAGTGTAGACGGAGTCTAAGGAGGGGAAGCTAGTTTCTGTGGTGTTCTGAGCTGTGTCCACAGCTCTCTCATGGACTCAGGCCGAGCAGTTGGCATAGCAATCCACAATGCATCCAGATAGCATGTCTTCTGTGGTGACTCTACAAAAACTGACGAGAGTCAAAGGGGCCATGTTGCTTGGAAGTATTAAGCTTTAAAGGGTAATTTGGTGCAACATACTGTAGGTAGGAGAGATTTCACACGATCATCAAACAACGGTCCAAGTGCACAAGAAATCTTCTTAGTAAATATTCCTTTTGGTGATACTGTTGCTGAAAAACAACAAATTTCATGATGTATACTGTATCCGTGACAATAAACTTGATTCTGATTCTGATTCTCAGCTGTTCAACAGTAGTAAAGGTATTCTGAATTTTATGGAAACAAGGGAAATTCATCTCATCAAATAGTGAATAACCAAGCAGTTGAAAATTATTTTCCTTGCAATTTCCAGTTTAATGGATCAACGAACATATCAAGCACTTTCAGTTAATCTCACTGCATGATAGAACTCTAATATGTGTTAGGGTAACTCCAATAAGCAGTGTTTTAGATGCACATTTTGAAAAGAGAAGAACTTAACACTCTATTTCCCTAAATTATAAGGCTCTCAGTTTTTCATCGACTTAACAGAAAATGTATGGACATGGCTTTCTTAGTTTCAGCACAGAAATTTGGAGAACTAGAGAAATTTATGATGCAGCAAGAAACTTATTCAAACTACAGTGTTCTGGCTGAGGAGAAATAATTCTGTTCAGGTGAACACTATTCCCATATTTCCCCATTTTTGTTATGATATAGAAGGAAGCAATTTAACCTGTCAAATCTTTGCTGGTTGTCAGTGCAGTGCCATTGCCTGCTAATTTTCCTTGTAACATTTTATCCTCATATTCCCATTGCCTCCTCCAGATTCCTACACACCAGGAGCAATTGTAGTGGCCAATGAGCCACCTAACTCTTTTTCTCATTTTCAGCCACACATTTTCATGTCATCGACAAAGATCTTAATGAGTTGGTTGTATGTAATCTTCACATTCCACTTTTTGAGACCTTGACTATGGTTGGTGCCTACTTCTCTTAAAGTGCATAACTTCTCACTTTTGCTATTTGTAAACACAGGAGACAAAATAACTGTGAGTAGAGAATAATGTGGACACATCCAGTTGTTCAGATACAAATCCATGAAGTATGAAGTCAAAGGTAGCAAAATAGCCCAACAAAGGCACAAAAAGGTAAAGGCCTAATGCAGGTAACTGGGAATTGGGTACAATGGGTAGCATGCACATGATGGGCTGAAGGGCCTAGCTCCATAGTGTCACACTCTATATGTCTATGACTCTATGACTATGATTACTAAAAACAGAGGTACTGGGAATACTCTGCAGATAAGGCAGCATCTATGGAGAAAGGAATAGAGTTATCATATTAACTTGATGACTTTCAGAATTGATTCTAATGGCTGTGATGAAAGGTCAGCAACTTGAAGCATTTCTTTCTCCACACACGATGCCTGACTTGCTGAGTATTTCCATTTCGTTTTTCATTATTATTTTAATTCATGCTTCCGCCATCTGAAGCTTCAAACCTCAAACTTTGAGAGTATTATGTTGGGCAGCTAATTTGCTGCCACCAAATTTGGATTAGCTTTATTTGTCACAGGTACATCGAAACATCGAAACATAGAGTGACACACACAAAATGATGGAGGAATGCAACAGGTCAGGTGAGATTCATGGAAATAAATAAATAGTCAACATTTTGGGGTGAGTGTCACACTCACCTCAATAATAAGCAAATGCTTTGAGAAGCTGGTCAAGGACTACATCTGCAGCTTGCTACTACCCACACTGGATCCCATACAATTTGCCTACCGACACAACCGATAAACAGACGACGCAATAGCCACTGCTCTACATACCATCCTTACACATCTGGAGAAGAGGGATGTTTATGTGCGAATGCTGTTCTTGGACTACAGTTCAGCATTCAACACCATAATTCCCTCCAGGCTCGACACAAAGCTCAGAGACCTCGGCCCTCACTCTGCCTTGTGTAGCAGGATCCTAGACTTCCTGTCGGATCGCCGGCTGGTGGTAAGAATGGGCTCCCTCACCTCTGCCCCTCTGACCCTTAACACAGGTGCTGCTCACGGCTGTGTACTAAGCCCCACCTTTACACTTCGTATACCCATGACTGTGTTGCCTGCCACAGCACCAGTTAAATTTACTAATGACACTACACTGATCGGCCTAATCTCAGATAATAATGAGGCAGCCTACAGAGAAGAAGTCATCGCCCTGACACAGTGGTGTCAAGAAAACAACCTCTCCCTCAATGTCGCAAAAACAAAGGAGCTGGTTGTGGACTACAGGAGGAATGGAGACAGGCAAGCCCCTATAGACATCAATGGATCTGGGGTTGAGAGGGTGAATAGCCTTAAATTCCTTGGCATAAACATCATCAAGGATCTCACGTGCTCTGTACATACCGGCTATGTAGTGAAAAATGCACAACAGTGCCTCTTTCACCTCAGACGGTTTAAGAAGTTTGATGTGGATCCCCAAATCATAAGAACATTCTATAGGGGCTCAATTGAGAACATCCTGACTAGCTGCATCACTGCCTGGTATAGGAACTGTAGTTCCCTCAATTACAGGACTCTGGAGAGAGTGCTGTGGACAGCCCAGCATATCTGTAGATGTGAACTTCCCATTATTCAGGACATTTACAAAGAGAGGTGTGCAAAAGGGCCCAAAAGATCATTGGGGACCTGAGTCACCGCAACCACAAACAGTTCCAGCTGCTATGGTACTGCAGCATAAAAGCCAGGACCAACAGGTTCCAGGACAACTTCTTCCAACAGGCCATCAGACTGCTTAACTCATGCTGACACAACTGCATTTCTATGTTATATTGACTATCTTGTTCTACATATAATTTGTTATAATTTACTATAAATTGCACATTGCACATTCAGAGACATAACGTAAAGATTTTTACTCCTCATGTATATGAAGGATATAAGTAATAAAGTCAACTTAATTCAATTGAAACTATTCCTGACCCTGGTGGTGTGACTCCTGAGGCTCCTGTACCTTCTTCCTGATGGCAGCAGTGTGTAGTGGCTGTCCCTGATGGTATATGCTGCTTTCCTGCAACATTTCAAGTGGAAATTCTCAGTGGTGGGGAGGGCTTTACTCATGATGTTCTGGGCAGAATCCACTACTTTTTTAGTATTTTCTGTTCAAGAGCATCTTTGCTATCCAGATGTTCCAGGGCTGAATGAAGAGTCAATTGAGATGCATCTGCTGTGGACCTGTTGCTCCAGTACACAAATTAGATCGGTCTAAGTCACTTTTCAGGCAGGAGCTGATATGTTTTATCACCCAATCTCTCAAAACACTTCATCAACGTGTATGTAAGTGCTACTGGATGATAGTCACTGAGTTAGGTTACCACATTCTTCATGAATGCCAGTATATTTAAAGCCTGCTTGAAGCAGATGGTACCTCAGACTGTTGAAGTGAGAGGTCAAAGATCTCAGTGAACACTCCAGTTGATCAGCACAGATTTTTAGTATTTGCCCAGGTACCTGTCTAGGCCAAATGCTTGCCCTGGGCTCACCCTCCCAAAGACCATTTGCACATTGGCCTCAGAGACTGAAATCACTGGATCATTGGGACCGTGGGAGTTTCTGATCATTTTTGCAAGTTTTGATGGTCAAAGTAAGCATAGAAGACATTGAGATCATCTGGAAGCGAAGCCTTGTTGTAGCCTATGTCATTTGATTTAACTTTATAAGAGGTGACAGTATTGAAGCCCTGCCACAAATGTCGAGCATCTCTTTGTTGATTCAAGTTTAGTCCGGAATTGCCACTTCGCCTGAGAGATAGTTTTCCAGTTTTCCTGGACCTCTAGTAACTTTCTTGGTCTCCAGACCTGAATGCCTTTGATCTGGCCCTCAGCAGAATGTAGATCTCATGGTTTATCCAAGGATTCTATTTGGGGAAGACTCGGAATGATTTTGTACCATTGTTTGGTTTCTATATGATGTCTGTCAACAGTTTGTCTTTAGAGATAGACACAGAGATCAAAAAAGGGGAGGGAGGTGTCAGAAATGGACCATGTGTATTTAAGGGCAAGGTGAAAGTTGAAGGCAAATTGATGAAATTGATGAGCTCAGCATGGGTGCATGAAACACAATGATAGGACCAATGCCATCATCAATGTAATGGAGAAAGAGTTGGGGAACATTACCAAGGAAGGCTTGGAACGTGGACTGTTCTATATAGCCAATGAAAGGGCAGGCATAGCTGGCACCAGTGTGAGTATCCATGGCTACCCCTGGAGTCTGGACAAAATGAGAGGAGCCAAAAGAAAAACTTTTGATGGTGAGGGCCATTTCTGCCAGATGGAAGAGGGTAGTTGTGGCGGGGAACTGGCTGGGTCTTTTATTAAAAAGAAGCCCAGAATTTTAAGATCTTCTTGATGGGGGATAGAAGTGCAAGGGACTGGACGTCCATGGTGAAAATGATGTGGTCAGGGCCAGGGATTTGAAAGTTAGGGAGGAGACCAAGAGCATGAGAATTGTTGCGGTTATAGGTGAGAAGGGACTGAAACAAGGGGGATAAAATGGGGTCGAGGTACATGGACACGAGTTCATTGAAGCAGGAGCAGGCAGACTCAATGAGCCTACCTGGACAGTCAGGTTTGTGGATCATGGGTAGGAGGTAGAAGGAAGCAGTGTATAGTAAGGAAACTATGAGTTTGATGGCAGTGGATGTGAGTTCTCCAGGGTTGCTAAGGTTATTAATGATGTTGGAGACAATTTTCTGATGGATTGAAATGGGGTCTTCCACCATTGATGGCGCCAACTGGCTGCCTCTTTGAGCTCATCTGCAGAAACAATTTAATCTCCTCTCTTTAACGTCTCTTTTTTTTTCCCGTTTTCAGGGTAGCTGGGGTCCTATCGAGACCCAGATCTGCAAGTAGCACTCAAGCTGTGTTTTTGTACGACAGATAAGTTCCAATTCCTGGAGCTTGACCGTTTGTCAACGTTCTCCAGTCCCGGCTTGGAAGATGGCGCTACTGGAGTTTGGCTCTGTGGACGATTGATTCTAGGCCAGTGTGGCTGAACGAGGCATCATGGGAGATGGACCATCAAGATTTTGCTGTGGCAAATATGGACGGAGGTCTCTGTAGTCGAGCAGTCGCACTCTCTTTCTCTTGATGGTGAAAGAGTTTGCTGCCAATTCTCGAGTCGAAGGACCTTGGAATAAAAAGCAACGTGGCAGACTGTAATATCGTAACAGCAACTATCAGCTTCCCTTTTCACTGTGAAAATGGGCGATATCTCTGGGTCCTTTGTTAGTGAGGGAGAGAGCGAGCCTGTGGCATGTCAAACTGTCAGCTAAACAATAGCTTTTGTCGACTGCAGATCATGGACTCTCTTTGGGTGCTTTTTTGTTGCTTGGTGAGTTGTGGGTCCTGATGCATTTTGCGGAAACGGGCGGGGGGAGGTTGATGCATTGATGCTTGCTGCTGTTTGTGGGGCAGAGGGGAGAGGAGGCTTTGGGGTTCTAACGTTTTTCTGTTGTTCATTCTTTTGGGGTTCTTGTTTTTGTGAATGTCTGTGAAGACAAGTATTTCAGATTGTATACTGTATACATTCTCTGATAATAAATAGAACTGCTTGAACCATTTGATGCTGCTCTCACCCGCATCTCTTCTATTTCCTGGACATCTGCACTGACCTCATTTTCCTTCTGCCTTAACAGTGATGGAGTTCCTCTCATCTTTACCTACCAATCCATGAGCCCCACATCCAACATTCTCTGCAACTTCCGCCATCCCCAAAGGATCCTACCACTAAACATATCTTTAGCTCCCCCTCCCCCAGCTTTCCGCAGGAATCGTTCCCTATATGATTCCCTTACCCATCATCCTTCCTGGCACTTATCACTCCTGCCAGAGCGAGAGGGGAGACAAACAGCCACTATTTCAATTTTACAGTCAGTCTGAAACATTGCTTTTTATTTCAGGTTCCCTGACTCAAGAATTGGCAGCAAGCTCTCACTCACCATCGAGAGAGAAAGCAAGAGCGTGATCGATCACCAAGTGCGGAGCCCTCTGACAGCCACTCTCACTGTCATGTGTCACTTATCACCTTCTAGTTATCCTTCCTCCCCTCCCTCCATCTTTTCCTTCTGGCATCTTCCCCCTTCCTTTCCAGTCCTGAAGAAGGGTCTTGCCCCAAAATGTTGACTGCTTATTTATTTTCGTAGATGCTGCCTGACCTGCTGAAAACCTCCAGCATTTTGTGTGTGTTACTTTGGATTTCCAGCATCTGCAAAATGTCTCGTGTCTATGAAAGATGGAGTGAAATACATTGTTTCCGTGCTGGGCAGCTTGCAAGCGTTGCCACGCTTTTGCCACCAATATAGCGTGACCACAGCTTACTAACCTCAGTCATACATTGTTGGAATGATGGAGAAAATCAGAGCAATGGAGGAAACCCATTCCGTCACAGGAAGAACATACAAGTTCCTTACAGGCAGCATCCTGATTGGTAATCGGTGCGTAGAAATTCCACTAACCACTACACTACTGTGCTGTCTCTTTGTATAAATTTATATTCCAAAGTTGAAAAATATACCCTCCATGTATTCATTGAAACAATCATGGTCACATCAAGAAATCCGAAGGAAGCAGTGCTCTTAAGAATCAGAATTCACAATGGTTTCATAGCAGATACTTGAATGCAAATTGGTCTTTTAAAAATTGAAATCATGTGATTATAAAAACCTGAGTGAGGCAGATGTTTCCATGTACAAGGTCACTTTTTAATCTAATACAATTTATGGTGGCAGGCTGGTCTCAAGCTTGTTAGCTTTGAAATTGATAGGGAGTCTTGGATTCTCAAATGCACATTGCTTCCAGCAGAAACACGTTTCACTGTCAGTCCTCAATATTTAACCACAAAAGCTGTCACATATGTTTCCTGTTTTGTAGGAATTTAATAGAAGTTGGCTCAGTTTGCTGTCAAATACACTACACATGAATGGGCACATTTATCTGAAATATTTGGCCATTTTTAAGTTTATAGTGGAGAAAAATGGTGGCTTTTTATTTATCTGACCATTTAAAATAGTAACATGTTACCCACTGTAGCAGCTTTGGGACAATGCTGATTAATAGCATTGGCATTTTACATTACATAAGATTGGATAACGTTTCACTTCTTTCCAATATAACGTTTAAGCAATGTTTACAACAAAGATCGTGTAAAGTGTTCTGCTAAAATACTTGTTTTATATCTCTTGTTGGAATCACACTATACAGTACATCTGTTACTAAGAGCACATACATGATCTATACAAACGGTGGGAAACATGATCAAATATTTGGAATCATCTTAAATGTGATTTTGTAGCATTTACTATGTGGCATCACTTAAGTTTCTTGCTTAATGAGAAAAAGAATTAATCAATTCTCAAATGGTTTAGTGATCGCCATTCAGTGTAAAACCAAGCAATCCTAGTTGAAAGGTTTTAGGGTTAAGCCTGTGCTTTGTTAAAAAATTCAATAGGAATGGCAATTTACTAGGATACTTCTCGGAGTCTCTTGGGTTAGGGAAGAGAAATGCTATTCCAGATTATTGAGTAAATGTTACTGGAAAGTGAGCTCGCAAGGGCATCAGCTGAATTGGAATCAGATGTGAAATATTATTGACACAGTCAAAACAGAAATATAGACATATACATTTGGGACGTTAGCGGAGAGTGCATGATAACCATGAACAAAATTAACATGTTGAAGAGAGGATAAAGGGCGAAAGCAGCAGTGGGAAAGATATATGAAGATATATGATATATGAAGATAAAATTGCTGAAATAAATCACAGTAAGCTAATATTACTGCAGCAGTTTTTGGTTATTTGTACTGTTAACTTGATAAATTAATAAAATGGTTTAATATGGTTACATATACTGTATATTATTATGTTATGCACAGTTAATTACATATTACTGGTACATATAATTAGAATTGTGTATCATAGAGTTACAGAGCAGAAGAACAAGCCTTTTGGCCCACGTATCCATTCTGACCATTAATTTTCTTTTTCTACCAATCCTATTTTCCAGCACTTGATCTTCAAGGTTTCTCTTTCTTCAAAGTTGAAGTATTTCTGTTTTAGTGGATGTATTACCTAGGTGTGCAGTTCAGTGTTTCAGGTGATGAACTAACCTCTCTGCCTTTTCAGGAAAAATTAAAAGATCCCATGATAATATTTGAAGGATGGGAGTTCTCCTGGTGTTGGGCTAGTAATATTTCTTTAACAGCCATGAATAGAAATAATGCTAGACAGGATGTAAATCTTATTTCTTATTTATGGGGTCTTGTTTTGTGTAGCTGGGGCCTGCAATGGAAAACAAACTACTCACGGAAAATGTGCTTTTTTTCAATCTGCTTATGGCTGAATTTAGAACATAAGGTTCTTGACATGCTTCAGAATTTCTCAGCTCTTCTCCCACAAGGAATATGCCCTGATAATTCAAAGAGGCAGTATAATTTCAATGGAAGATCAGCATAAATCCTGTTTATCCCTTGCATGCAGGATTTCAGCTAAACTTGTGAAAGATGGGCAAGCAAAATCCCCAAGGACTTCATCGCGTTAGCTTGGAGCTGCAATTCATCTGGAGGGAATACTCCCTCCAGACAGTCTCATGATGAATTGGGTAGGTAGTAAGAAGATTTTCTCCATAGCAATTTATGGTAAAGGATAGGAGGTTTAGAGAGGATCTGAAGATTTTTTTTTCACCCAGTTGATATTCAGAATCTGAAATGCACTGCCTGAAGTAATGTGGAGACAAAGACTGTCACACATTAAAAAAAAAATCCAGACAAGCCAAGGTATGGTCACGATTTCATTGTCTGGGTAATCCAGTTGAATCAGATGTTACACAGATTAACCAGGGTGGTACACTCAGCTAGTATCAGATTTACGGTAATTAAAATTGATTACCCCAACATTAGAAGATTTTCCCAGAGTGCTTTCTCTTAAAGGACTTGGCATTCTGAAGATTCTAATTTCATCTGAAAGAGTGGTATAGTTCAGATTTGACTGTTGAGAAACACAAATTGAATCACATTAAGCTTCACTTTCTTTTCTTCCATAGCCACACGGCTGAATTTATGAAGTAAGGATGGATCTGAACAAACTCTAACCAGTCTGCTCCAACACTGCAAGGGACATGGAACAGACTTGCATTTAAACAACAGAACTTTTCTACCTATTTTTAGGTCTCCAATTATGCATCTGGTTAAAATATGACACCCTTTAATTTTTTTGCAGTTTTCTCTTATACTGGCAACAACTTCCTCTCTGAAAGAGGAGACTGTGAATTTCAGTCCCACATTAGAGAATTCAGCACTAAAATCACACTGCAACACTGAAATAGTCACTTCAGCCCACTAAATGTGCACCATCAACCAATCATCCATTTACACTAATGCTGTGCTAATCCCATTTCTAATTCTCCCCATATTTTTGTCAACTATCCCAGGGTTCTTCCACTCACCCACACTCGTGGGATTATTTACAGGCACCAATGAACCTACCAACTCATATACCTGTGAGACATCAGAGATATATGGAGAACCTGGAGGAAATCCACACAATCACAGGGAGAATGTGCGAACTTCATTCTGGTAGGACCTGAGATCAGAATTGAATCTGAGTACCTAGCAGTGAGGCAGCAACTCTACCAGCTTTGCCAAATCCATGCTGATGTTCCACTGTAATACTATGTATTCAGTGTAAGATAAATCTTTTTCCAAATAAGATATTGACTGAGGCCCCATTTATCCTCTCATTTGGACATAAGAAATCCCATATTACCACATGAAAGAATAAAATGGATTTTTTCCAAAATCAACATCTGTTTTATTTTTATTCAATATAAGTAAAACATTATCTGATGATTATTGCATAATCATTAGGGGAACGTGAGGGGAAATTTCCCTCAGAGGGTCGTGAGAGCGTGGAATGAGCTGCCAGCACACGTGGTGCATACGAGCTCGATTTCAACGTTTAAGAGAAGTTTGCATAGGTACGTTGATGGTAAGGGTATGGAGGGCTATGGTTCCAATGCTGGTCGATGGGAGTAAGCAGCTTAAATGGTTTCAACATAGACTAGATAGGCCAAAAGGCCTGCTTCTGTGCTAAGCTTCTCTATGACTCTATGACATTGATATTCCTGGCAGTTTTGCAGGCTGTAAAGTGGCCGCTGGTGTTCCTTTGCATTTGACAAGCTTCTATAGAAGTGTGGTGGAGAGTATATTGACTGGTTGCATCACAGGCTGATATGGAAACACCAGTGGGAAAGTGACTACAGTTTAAAAGTACAGTACTTCTTTGGCTGTAAAATAATTTGAGATATTCTTTACTTATACAGTACTTTCTTTATTCTTTTATTTCTTCCCTTTCATGCCAATAATAATACAGAATGATGAAAAAAATAGTGGAAGCTCTAACTGACCATTGGTGGTTGCCTACGTCACATAGACCAATAGCAGTGCTCTTGGTGTGCTCATTTGTGATAGGCTAATACAGCACAGATCATTGATTCCTATGGATCTCATGGTTTGGATGCATCAATTTTACCAGAAAACTTTGTTCTTAAAATTATGCACCTAATGTAGAATCATGTAGGACAGAAACAGGCCATTTGGTGCATCATCTCTATGCCTGATGTTCAAGCACTAATTTACATTAATACTACTTACCAGCATCATAGATAAGGTAGATGGCAGGAAAACTTCCCTCATAATAAAAATGAGAACACTTAGGCTTAGGGTAACGAACAAAAGGTTTAGAGGGGAGCAAAGAAAGAAAATGTTCACCCTCAGATCCTTGGGGTGTGTAGGGTGGCCAGGGAAGGGTAGCGCCTCTGGTGAAGGGCCTTGTCGTGTCCATTCTGGGGCAGCTCACCCACCTTTGGTCCTCGCTGGACACTCAGCTCTCACCTGTGGCTCCAAGAAACCATTAGCATGCAACAGTGGCCACACCCTGGTACACCACTTCAACAGATGGGCTAAACCAGGTGAAAGTAACCAGCAGCCTCATACCCTGGTGAGTTAAGGATATGCCTGTCCTAGCATGTGAAATCAGCTCCTGTGGACTGGGCGGATAAGATCCGCAGTGAGATCTAATGACCTAGAAGGCAGTACTGCGACTCTCTGTGGAGAGCGAAGGGCAATGACGAGGCATAGAATAGGTCCTGGTCATCCACTGCAACCAGGGAAGACCCCAGTTTGTGATGCTTGTTTGTACCACTGGATTCGGACTTCTGAGGATAAGAGACTGGAACTGTCTTAGTGTAATGGCTTTTCGTTGGACGTGACTGACAACCACCACTTTCTGCAGCTTCCCACACCTTGGCAATTCAAGTGTTTGTCTAACTACTTCTGAAGTGTTGAGGGGTTGCCTTCTTCATCTCCTTGGGCAGTGCGTTCTAGATTCCAACCACCCGTGAGGATGATGGAGCAAGGATCTGAAGGTGAAAGTTTTCTTTCTTTGGTGGCCACTTTGCTCCTTATCCCAAGCCTAAGTGATCTAGTTTTTGATGACTTTATTATGGGGAAAAATTCCTGCCATCTACTTTATCACCCTCAACAGCCTCCTGTGCTCCAAGGAAAACAATCCTGGCCAGTCTCTCTTTATAAATGATATTCTCCATCCCACGCAATGTCCACATTAACTTCCTTTGTACTCTCTCCAGTGCAATGATATCCTTCCTCTAGCGTGCTAGCCAGAATTTTATGCAGTGCTTTAGCACTGGCCCAACTGATGCTCTACACTAAGCTCTCTGCTTTCCATTCTCTGTACATCTAATAAAGAGAAGTACTTTGGATAGCTTATTCACTAACTTATCGACTTGTGCTGGAAAACAAACAAGATTGCAGATGCTGGAATCCGAATCAAATACGGAAATCTTGAAATAACGCAACCAATAAAGCAGCTTCTGTGGAAAGGGAAACTATCAGAAAAAAATTATCTCTTTTTCTACGAAACTATCTAAGTTCTTCCTGCATTTGTAGTGTTGTATCTATTTGTACTGAAGTCATGGGGGATCCTTCAACTTATACACCATGTACCTTCTGCTCAGTAGTTTCGTGGTTAGAATTATCGACTTATATATAGCACCAGTGATCACTGATTGGAGTTCAGTTCCCATTGATGTAAGGAGTTTCTTCATTCTCCTCCTGACCACAGAGGATTCCTCCAGGTTCTCTGGTTCCTCCCATATTCTAAAGGTGTGCAGTTAGAATTGGGGTTAGTAAGTTGTGGGACTGCTGGAAGCGTGGCAACACTCGTGGGCTGCAGCCAGCACAATCCTGCTGATGTGATTTGACACAAACATTACATTTCACTGTAAGTTTCAAAGTTTCAATGTACATGTGACAAATAACATCTTTAATCTCAGTTGTACCCTTGGATGCCATCATTTTTTGTATGTGTCCTATCCTTTACAGTCCTCTCAAAATACAAGGGTTGATTGATAAGTTCATGGCCTAAGGTAGAAGGAGTCAATTTCAGAAAATCTAGCACATTTATTTTTCAGCATAGTTCCCTCCTACATGTACACACTTAGTCCAATGGTCATGGAGTATATGGATCCCTTCTATGTAGAAGTGGTCCACAGCAGGGGTGATTGATAAGTTCATGGCCTAAGGTAGAATCAGATGAGCTATTAACTTCAAACTTTCTGCATTATCACTCAAAGAGTTGAACTGCACATGCATGTAACGAGAGTGTCTTGGACCTCCAGGTGGTCCACAGCAGGGGTTATTGATAAGTTTGTGGCCTAAGGTAGAAGGAGATGAGTTATACAGCTCTCGTTACATGCATGTGCAGTTCAACTCTTTGAGTGAAAATGCAGAAAGTTTGAAGTTAATAACATCTCCTTCTACCTTCGGCCACGAACTTATCAATCATCCCTCATCTATCACCTTATAGTTAACAGAAACCTAAATTCCACCTGCCATTTTTCTGCACACCTTACTAATCAACATCATCCTATAATCGATGACTATACTTATCTACAAACTTACATTCTATATTCACATCCAATTGTTAAGGCATATATCATACAGTAAGGGTCCCAGCACCACTGCATGCAATTGGTCACAATGCAAAAACAACACCCTCCTCTCACTGCCAGTCTTTCAGTTGCCAAACTAATCTTGTAATCTATTTGCCAATTTGTGTTGGATACCATAGGCTCTATAATTTTGGACAAATTTCTCAGGCCGAACCTTACCTTTAGTGCCTTACTAAAAGCAAAACAGACTGTATCAACTGCACTGGCCCCACACATGCACTTTTGCTTTGAAAAGTTCAATCACTGGTCAGACAGTGACCCCCTTAACAAAGCCAACTCTCTTTGGTTAATCCCTATCGTTCCAAGTGTATATTAATTCTGTCTCTAGGAAATGTTTCCATTAAGTTCCCTAGCACTCAGAATTAGACTCACAGGGCTGTAATTACTTGTTTTATCTCTGCTGCCTGTCTTGAATAATGATACCTTGCTTTTTCCTGAACATTTGTGTTTTTTTTAAAACATTGATCATAGTGAATGATTTTGGTTGTTTAAATCAGGAACTTTTCTTACATTTGCTCCCTGGCATAGTATAACAAATTTCAACATGAGTTCTGGTTGAATTAGTTGTGGAATGAATGAATCTGACAGTCAATATGTCTGAAACTGGCTTCTGAAGAGCATTTTACATTGTGCTAAGTTGTTTCGTTCCACATATTTATTACTCACTTTGGTTAGGGGCTCAAATAACAAACAAATATTTGAGATAGTTTAAACACAGGGACTTCATGAACAACTTTCCATTTCATTTACTGAGGTTTAGTTTTAACTAGTTGCACGCTGACTATTGCATTTATGCACCATTTTAATCAATTATTAATTTACGTATCTCAAACAAATATTAAAATAAAACACTAAGTAATTTTAGACTACAGTGCAATAATGTTTTAACTAAAAAAACACAGAAGAAATTAAACCTACCCTTTTACTTGATGATTAATTGCTTGTAACAACTTCTGTCAGCAGGCATTGCAACATGCTGAGTGATTGACAGTCCAGGTTAAGATTTTATTGCTTACTTGGTGCAGAAAAAAGTGACTTACTGAGGAATATGTTTTATCTGTTGGGTGGATTTCATGACTTAACTGGGAAAAGGGTGTTGGAGTTTGGGATGGAGCTGGCAGAAAACTGTCATTAGGTAAATTGATGACAAGGGGTACTGATTATCAGAATTGAAAAATGTAATTCCAGTAAAAAAAATTGAAGGCTGCAAATGTAATAATAAAGCTGAACATAGTATACAGAAATTGTATCTGAATGGGTCAGAAAGACAATGGGTTTGCTCATGTATTGTAATTTATCCATGTGTAAAATAAACCTGTAATGATGAAATACCATATGGGACAATTCAGTCCTGATAATGAAATATGCAATGTTGATATAGCTCTATCATGTTACATGAAGTGACTTGCAAAACTCTGCTTAGATCAGGCAGTCCCCTGCAACCCATCAAACAGCAATTTTATTCTCGTTATCTTTCCATGGGAACAGTTAGAGTATGCTCGCTGAGATTAACAAAACTGGAAAGCGATTCTCATATTAATATCAACTTGGATAAGATATCCACTCACATATCAGAAGAAGGTTCTCTCTGTGATAGAATAAAATAATTCCAGAATATGATAGCTGATTTTTCCATTGAATTCTCTTGTTCTACTTTTTCATGAGTCTTGTTCCAATTTGTAAAAATGGATATTCTGTTTGGAAGTAAATGGAATATCATATATTCTTTGGACTTAAAAGGACAATTAAACAAGCTCCACATTACATTTCCTGTCCATACTTGTAATAGATAGCCAATTGATATACCTTTCTCTATTTTCACACCTGCAGACAACGCAAAATATCATGTTGGCATTCTTCATAAATGGAGATTCTCTCATAGATCACAAGAAACAGTTTTCCCAATTGAAATAAAAGTCATATAGGTCACTTGTTATTAAGAACCCTAGTTCTCTCTCTCTCTCTCTCTCTCTCTCACACACACACACACACACACGCACACACACACACACACGCACACACACACACACACACACAATTAAACTCTATTAATCAGCAGAAATCTGATATATTTCTATCAGCTTATTTGCTTTGTCGGAAGCATTCACACAAGGCTCAATACTTTATATCTCCAAAAATGATTCATGTAGTTAATTCTAATGTTTATTTAATAATATCAGATCAAAAGAACTTAAAAATAGGAACAAGATCTAGCCATATAGGATCATGAACCTGTTCCATATTTCAATAAGATCATGGTTAATGTGCTCTTTAGTCCTTTGTTCTTTTCTCTGCTCAGCTCTATAATTCTAGTTACTCAAAAGTCATAAAATCTATTGATTTTGGTTTGAATGTAATTTAATAACTTAGCATCAACATTGCTCTGGGGTGAAGCATTCCAAAGGTTCAGAATCTGCTGAAAGCAAAGACACTTCCTCAACTTTAAACTGAAACTATTCTATTTGGTTCCAGGATTCTGTTGTACCATTCTCCCAGCGTCCATTCCTTCAAGCCCTGCTTTTTTAAACTTCAAGGAAATTCCATCTAATTTTTGTCTGCATCAGAAATGATAAGCCTTTTCTGGTTGGGCCTACCTTTTAGTTAGTCCATGTTGCAAGCCTACTCTTGCTTCATCATATTGACAACTGCATTCCCACACCCATGCTAAGCTCAACAATTTTATCAACTTTGCGTCCAATTTCCACCTGGCCATTAAATTCACTTGGTCCATCTCCAACACCTTTCTCCTCTTTTCAATTCCTCTCTCTCCATCTCCAGAGGCAAATTATCCACTATTACAATTATCTGTTTAAATACACACTCACTCTATCTACAAATCCACTCACTCCCACAGTTACCTTGATAAAACCTCTTCCCACACTGTCACTTGTAAGAATGCTATTCCCCTCTCTTAATTCTTATAACTCAACCACATCTGTTCTCAGGTTGAGGCTTCCCACTCCAGGATATTTGAAATGTCCTTTCTTTTCAGAAAATGGTGTTTCTCTTCCACAAGTATCAATGCAGCCTTCACATGCATCTCTGACATGTCTACCCACTCTGTTACATAACCTTGTCCTCACCTCACAATCCTCTGCATCTGACACATCGTTCTCCAAAACTTCACCCTCTCCAGTGTAATTACACCACCAGACACCCTTAATCTCCATATTCTGCTGGGTTTATTTCTCTGCAACTTCCTTGTCTGCTTGTCCCATTGTACTGATCCCTCTCCAGGCCGTCAGCCCTGAAAATCAGAATCAGGTTTATTATCACCAGCGTGTGACGTGAAATTTCTTAACTTAGCAGCAGCAGTTCAATGTAATTCATGATATAGAAGAAGAAAAAATAATAATAAATAAATAAATCAATTACAGTATACATATATTGAATAGATTAAAAATCATGCAAAAAACAAATACTGTATATTTATAAAAGTGAGGTAGTGTTCACGGGTTCAATGTCCATTTAGGAATCAGATGGCAGAGGGGAAGAAGCTGTTCCTGAATCGCTGAGTGTGTGCCTTCAGGCTTCTGTACCTCTTACCTGATGGTAACAGTGAGAAAAGGTGCTGGAGGCCCTTAATAATGGATACTGCCTTTCTGAGACACCGCTCCTTGAAGATGTCCTGGGTACTTTGTAGGCTAGTACCCAAAATGGAGCTAACTAAATTTACAAACTTCTGCAGCTTCTTTCAGTCCTGTCAGTAGCCCCTCCATACCAGACAGTGATGCAGCCTGTTAGAATGTGCTAAATGTTACAAATACCCCTACACCTGCTTCTGCAACACCATTCAGGGCACGAAACAGCACTTCACCTGCGAACATCAGAGTTATTAATGCTATCCCATGCTCCCAGTGTAGTTTCTTCTTCATTGTTGAGACTCCATGAAGATTGGGGAACCACTTCATCAAGCACATTCACAAAATCTCCACATTTTGATATGAAGAATATATAAGTAGAATCTTTTCCATTCATTGAAAGAACTTTGCTGTCTCACCCCACATTTATTTGCCAATCCCTAGTTACCCTTGAGAAGGTGGAGGATAACCACTGAAGTCCTTGAGGTATGGGTATGCCCACTATTCTGTTAGGGAGGGAGTGATGGTGTAGGAACAGCAATTGTATTTCCAAGCCAGGATGTTGTTTGACTTAGATGACAACTTGCAGGGTGGTGCTGTTCCCATGCTTTTGCTGCCTTTGTCCTTTTTAACTAGTAGAGGCCAAGGATTTGGGAAGTGCTGTCAAAAGAGCCTTAGTGAGCTGCTGCATGGCACCCTGCAGAGGGTATGAACCATTGCTACCGTGCATTCATCCAGGAAAACAGAGTGTATTCTATCACACTTCAGACTTGAGCCTTGTAGATGGTAAAGAGGCTTCAGGGAGTTACATGATGTAAGATTCTTAGCTTCTGACCTGATTTTGTACCTGACTATTCCAGTTCAATACCTGGCCAACCATAACTTCCAGGATATTGATAGTGAGGGGATTCAGAATTGGCAAGGCCATTGAATATCAGGGGGTGTTAGATAGATTTTCTCTTGCCAGTGGAGCTAGTTGGGTTTGTTGTTACCATCGTAGTCCTATGTTCCTATTACAGTTCTTGCTGTCAGAATCAGAATCAAAATCAGTTTTAATATCATTGACATTTGTTGTCAAATTTGTTGTTTTGGAACAGCAGAGCAGTGCAATACATAAAATACATTATAAATTCCAATAAGAAAAAAATATATGTATATATAATTTATTTATTGTAATTGTGCATATTCATATTGTAATTCTTAGTGTAATTTATAGTATATACAGTATAAGGAGCAAAAATATTGAGATAGTGTACATGGGTTCCTGAACCATTTAGAAATCTGATGGTGGAGAGGAAGAAGCTGTTACTAAAACTGTTGAGTGTGTGTCTTCATCTCTTGTCCCTCCTCTCTGACGGTAGTAAGGAGAAGTGGCATGTGTTCTTAATGATGTATGCTGCCTTTTTGGGGCCCTGTCTTTTGAAGATATTCTCTATGCTAGGGAGGCTGGAGTCCATGATGGAGCTAGTTGAGTTTGCAATCCTCTACAGCTTTCTCTGATCCTGTGCAGCGGCTCATCCTTATCAGATGGTGATGCAGCCAGTTAGAATGCTCTCCAGTGGTACATTTGTACAAATTTGTTAGAGTCTTCGGTCCCATACCAAATCTCCTCAAACCCCTAATAAGGTATAGGCTGTGGTATTTCTTCTTCATGATTGTATCAATATGTTGGGTCCAGGATAGATCTTCAGGGATACCTAGGAACTTGAAATTGCTCTCCCTCATGGGATAAAGATTTCAAGAGTCACAGAGCAATATAACAAGGAAAGAGACACTGTAGGAATTGTTCATTTCTTCAAGGAAGCTTTGAGTACAGCATTGAATCTTTTCCTCCATCTACCTAGTAATCTCTTTCCACGGCGCAGCTAGAAATAGAGTGACCATTTTGTGAGTTTCATATGAGGCATGAGAAATATGGCCACTCCAACAATGGTGAAAAAAATCAAACAAATGCTTGGAGACTTTTCCCTGGGGGAAGAGACTGATGCTATCTTGTTTATCCTTCCAATGAATTTGAACCATTTCACATAGACAGTGCAGGTATTGTCTTCCCAGTGCCTTGAGGAGCCTTCTCAAGGTAGTTAATGTCTCAGAAACATTTATTTATCTTACTGCTTATGTACTGAAATAATTCTAATAAAATTGTTAAAACCACTCTGAATATGTATAGCTGTTCGATCCTTTTCCAAGCCCTCTGTTGTTATCGATTTAACAAACTCTTGCATTTTTCCTAGCAACTTGTGCTCAGTTAAAGGTCCTTAGTTCCTCGTTTTCTGTCTCTCTCTCTCTCTCTCTTCTTTCTTGAATTATGACTTCACTACTTACAGAGGCCTTCACTACCTGTATTTTATATTAATATTTGCATTATTACTCAGTTCAATTTTATTGATGAGCAAGGCGATCCTATACATGAATGAACACAAGAGATACTGCAGATGCTAAAATACCAGAGCAGCATACAGTACACAAAATGCTGGAGGAATTCTGCAGGTCAGCTATGTCTATAGCTTCAGGCCAAAACTGTCCATCAGGACTTATGCATGAATATTTCCGTTATGCTGTTATCTTTATTGATGCTGGAGAACATGAATGTGACTATCACAAGCCTGAAGATCTTTAGTAGCAATGAAGGACATTTCTATATTACTTGTGTTACCAGGACAAAAGCAACACAACTCTATACCAAGTATACCATTATTTCTTCCTACCACAGTGAAGAACGTTATTCCGTTGAAAAATCTGTCTTGGATTTCTTAAGTCCCAATCACAAAAAGAGAAACTTGAAAACGGCATTAACATTCAACAGAAAATTAAAATGTACCAAGGTGCAAAAACAAACTACTGGTAGACTCAACAGCATCTAGGCAGGCAAAGGAATGGTTGACATTTTGGGTCAGAATTCTACCTCAGGTATGAGATTCCAGTATCTGCAGTCTCTTGTGTCATCAAGTTCATTAAAGATTGGGAGTAAATGAATTAGAAGATCCCACGCACATGACCTCAGTTTTTACCATTTTTGCATTGCCATAGATTTTCAGATGTTTCCCCAAAATATGAAGACTACCTCCACTCATAGGCCTGAAGAGTAAGAGTACGTTTTGACCATTGTCCCTTCCTGCAGTCGCATTTCATTCTTCTAAAAGAATTCCAGAATGACAATAAATCAGCACATTTCTTCTGCCATTGCTGTCGCTTTGCAAGTCAATCCCTGTCTAATACATCCTTGCTAAGAAACAAAGGGATTTTTCTTTAGAGTGTCTGTAACAGTAAGTGAATCTCCTGCTACACATTCCAAACACCCTTCTACACCCATCCCTTAATTCAGTGGATTTGAAGATATTATTTTCGAAAGGAAAAAGGTGAACCAGTTTCAGAATTTGTGATGCTACTCACAGATCTTTCCACCGAGTCAGTTTAGCTGAATTTATTTATGCATTCTCGCAGTTTGAAAGGAATAAACTACCTACATAGCCACACTAACAACATTATTAATTTTCCATTTAATTGAAATTGCAACAATAAAAATGTTGATTTTTCAAAATTATGACATCTGTTTCTTCATAAAATGTTCGCCTTTAATACCTATTTATTTCTTAGTAATTGAACATTAACTAACTATAGATAAGGATGTCTAAAGCAATGTCCTTTTCTTCAGCTTGCAAACCTTAAAACCACTAAAGGAGATTTGGAAGCAAATCACAAACCTAATCCTGCTGTCATTACTAAAAAGAAAAAAAATAACAAAAAGATGATCAACCCATTAACTTAAACATTAAGTTTATAATCGTGATTGAAAGAGCCTCTTGGAGACACCTTCGGTGATGACAAACATGCTGTTCAATGTTTCCATCTGCAGTACTTCTTTTAGCAGATTAAGTTTTTCAGGATTTGATGGTGATGTAAGATTACTTAAATCTGCTTTTAGAATGATAGTCAATAGCATACAAATACACCAAACAGGTGGATGAAGAATGGCCCGAAATTGGGCTTTGTCTCTCGTTTAGCCTGTCACCCTTTCATTCAACCTGCCACATCTCCACATTGCTAGGGCATCAGTACAATTGCCAAGATGCACATTTGCCAAAATTAAAGAAAGAGACAGACACTAAAGAATACAGGCCTCATCCTAGCCAGCTTTTGTACGTGTCAGTTGTTCTGACAACATCTCCATTCAGGTTCCATTATACATGAGTGCTTTTCAGTCTTATTCTAAGGCATTGAGCAAGCCCCAGTCTATCACGTGCTAGCTTTTCACAACTAATAATTTATTATAGAGATCATTCTTTTCTTGGACTCTACTGCAAAATGTCATTTTAAGCGAGATATGTGGGAGCAGGAACACATAATGCAAAATCAGTGTGAATGACTTCCTGCTGCTTAACCCATTTTGTGCCAGCCCTGCATAGAAATCCTGCTTCACAGCCACTGTGGATCTTAAGTTACATTGCAGGATCTACTAGTGTAGATACATGTGAGCCCACATGATGGCCTGGAGTTTTCTGTAAATCCCAGCAAACTACTGATGTTCACTGACTCCACTCCAGGTAACCGAGAGCATCTTGTGCTTTTCTACATACGTATGCAATAAAACAGAAATCTATTCTTTGTTCTTAACTGTTAATGACTGTTTTACTAATGGGAACCCTTAAACTTATTTTACGCTTTGTTTGTGTATGATCAAAACCATGGTGAAATTTATGAATATATCTATTCATATAGATATGAAGAATATACCTATTTTCAATAGCAGGTCTTTCAGACCTCTTTTTTTAAATTAAAGACAGAAACTGCTGGAAACACCCAGCAGGTCAGGCAGCATCTGGAGAAAGAAGAATAAAAGTTAATATTTCAGATTTCTACTCTTAGCGCCTTTACTTATCATCATCCAGCCCCTGATTCCACTTTCACTCTCCTCTCCCCTTATCTGGATCCATCTGCCCCTATTTTTTCCCTTTTATCCACTGTCTTCTTCCATCTATTATCCAGCTGCCTCTCTCCCTCTCTCCCAAATCTATCTCCCTCCTCCTCCACCAGACTCCGTATGCCCACCATTTCTCACTCCCCCTTGTTACATTTCCCATCATCAGGCCCATGTCTCGCCCTTCCTCGCTCATCTTTACACCCTCTACATTTCCCCTTCTTGACCCAAAAAGTCAACAATTCTTTTCGCCAGCACAGCCACTGCCTGACCTGCTGAGTTCCTCTTGCAGTGAGTCTCTAACTTCCTGGCGACCCTCCTCTGCACTCTCGCTAGTGAAATCTATCGAGAAGTGTAGAGGAGGCTTGACCCAAGTGCAGAGCAGCGGTGAGCAATAACCTTAACAATAAACTTCAAAATAACAAACCATGAGGGGCCACAAAACAGGAGAGAATCAATACTTAACACAACAAGGCAACAAGGTAATTGAAGGCTGGGAACCACTGGGTGAAGCTGGCTAGTTCATATGAGTGAACAAGGATGGTGGATGAGAACTAGGCTTAAATAGGCTCCAGGAGATGTTGGAATTGAGTGGTAGGTGACTCCTGTTAGCTGGGCGAAGACTGGGAAAAGCCTGCGTATGTAGGTCTGACAGGGCCCCCTACTTCCTATGGCCAGCTCCCGACAGCCCAGGACAAACCAGATGGACAGGTGGAACTACTCAATGAGCAATGGATGCAAAACACAGCAGGATGGCACCCATGATCTCTCCTCCGGACTAAAGCCCTTCCCAGTTGACCAGATACTCCATGCCCCAGCCGGTGAACCGTGTACACTTTCCGCCATCCAAGGTTCCAGAGGTTCAGGCTCGGGTGGGTTGAGTGGTCCATGGACAATGGGCTTGTGGCAGGGCACTTGAAGGGTAGATATGGTCCTGAGGGAAGGTGGTAGTTGGAGATGGTAAGTGACTGGATTATTGTGATGGGTAATCTTGAAGGGACCAATGAACTGGGGCAAGAGCTTGTGGGTGCGTAGGGCCAGATCTCAGGTGGACAACCAAACACGCTCTCAGCAGTTGATGGAAGTCTGGGGAGTGCAATGAACTGGGCCAACTTTGAGAACGGTCTCAACACTGCCATGATCACTAATGCCCCATTGACATCCATGATGAAATCTATGGAGATGTGGGATCATGGGCATCAAGGAACCAGAAGAGGCCACAGCAGCCCAGGGGGCTATGTGTTGGAGAAATTGGATTGAGCACATTGAGGGCAGGCAGTGATGAATTGATGTACATCTGTGATCATGGTTGGCCATCTGAACTGGCCTCAGAGAAAATCCAGAGTTTGTCATGTGCCTGGTTGGTGGGAGAGGGATGAGGAGTGCCTCAGGGTGCACGGTCCACAGCACATACATGTGGCTGTCAGGCACGTTGACTGGACCAGGCCCATGCTGTAGGTTCTGGCAAATCTGGTTCTCAATGTTCCAACCTATTGAGTGAGGATCTGGGTGGATGGAATGATGGGCTGAAGATTGACCTCTGTTTCAGATGGGTCGAACCTTTGTGGCAGGGCAGCCACCCTAGTGTTCTTCGAACTGAATCAGTAGAAGGTGGAAGTTGAATTGTTTGAAGAAGAGAGTCTAGTGAGCCTGGGTGGATTGAGTTGGAGGGTCTGTTGTATGGATATGAGGTTCTGGTGGTCAGTCCACATCTGGAAGGGCTCGGTGTTTCCCATCAGCCAATGTCTTCTTTCCTCCAAGTCTCAAGAGATGGTGAGTAGCTCCCTATCTCCCACTCCATAACGGCACTGTGCAGAGCCGATCTTGCATGAGAAAAAGACACAGAGGTGTGTCTTCCTGTCGGGACCTCATTAGAAGAGGATGGCTCCAGCACCCGTGTCAGATGCGTCCACCTCTACCACTGAAGGACTGGATGGCAGAGAGCAGTGGTGAGCTTCTTGAAAGCATGGTCCATGGCAACGGACCAGGTTATTGGTGAGGGAATGACATAGTGAAGGAGGTGAGAGGAGTGGCAATTTGACTGGTTTCTGATGAAATGCTGGTAAAAGTTGCAGAAGCACAAGAAATGCTGCAGCTGTTTGAGTGAGCGTGGTCTGGTCCATTCAACAATGGCATGGACTCGGTCTGGTTCCGTGTCATGCCTTGCACTAACAGGACGAAACCCAGGGGTGTGGAACAGGTATTTCTCTATCTTGCAATAAACTTGGTTTTCAAGGAGAGGCTGAAGGACTGAACAGATGTGACAGACATGGTCTTGGGGGGGTGGGAGGGATCGATGGAGAAGTTGAGGATGTCATCATTGTAGATCAACACATTCCTGTGCAGCATGTCTCAGAGGATCTAGGCTTGGAAAATGGCTGGACTGTTGGAAAGTCCAAAAGGCATCACCAAGTACTTGTAGTGGCCATTGGGTGTTAGAAACACCATCTTCATTCATACCCCAATGGACGTGGATTAGATTGTATGCACTTTGAAGAACTAGTCTGGTGAAGATCTGGGAGTGTCGCATATGTGCTATTCATCAAGGAAAGAGGGCAGCAGTTAGTAATGGTGATTTTGTTAAGTCCATGGTAGTCATGACAGGGACAAAGACCCCCATCTTCCTTTTGGCAAAGAAGAATCTTGCATGTCTGGGGACTGGGATGTTCGAAGGAAGCCATGGGACCCAGGAAGAGTATGGTCGTGCAGTCATATGGTCTGTAAGGTGGCATGGTGCTGGAGCCCCAGCTCAGCGGTGAACAGATGACCAGGTTGTGAGGGAGAGAGAACCAGGGGTAACCTAAGTTGAGTGAGGTGTTGGGTGAGGTGATTGGGAGGAATTTGTTGGACTCGCGGTGCTCTCCGATGCTCATGTGCCCAGACGACGTGCATGCCCAGACCCATCAATGGCCATGACGCAAAAGGGGTGAGAGATATGCCAGGCAGGAAGTCCAAGCTGCAAACATAGAATCAGGTCCAGAAAGTTGCCTGCTGTGCTGGAACCCACCACAGTCTCCTGTGCACTTAAAGCTGTCAGGGTGTGGAGGAGGACAGAAATAGTGAGGGAGGCTATGGTGCTGGAACGAGAGGCTGGGGCAGCTTACCAGATGGAAGGCACCTTGCCTCTACCTGATGGTGTTGTTTTACCGAATGCCGTGAGCATTGACTCCACAGTAAGCATATTAGTTGTTTATCCACCGATGCTCACGCTCTTAGTGGGGGGCGGGGAGTTAAGGGAGCTCCCCTAAACTGACTGGGTTCCTGAAGTATTGATGATGAGGGTCCTGCGGCCTGAGATAGTTCTGGGAATGGAGCTGGGGTTCTGGTTGATAATCTGGAGGTTCATTTCATGAGACACTTGCCAGGAAACAAGCAAGAGAAAATAAGCAGATAACATAAAAGCAGACAACACACACAGAATGCTGGAGGAACTCAGCAGGGCAGGCAGCATCTAGGAAAAGAGTAGAGTCGACGCTTCCGGCCGAAACCCTTGATCTTTTTGAAGTCAGTGGCCATTCTCTGGGTAGACAGCTTGTCTTTCAAGCACTCGGAGAGGCCGTGATGGTAATGGGTCAGCAGCGCTTCTGCATTCAAGCTGCACTCTGTCGCAAAGGTCCGAATTCCACGGTGTATTCCAGCAACGAGGATGATCCTTGGCGCAGGTAAAGTATCCGGTCCGCAGCCCCCCTTCCACTTCCCAGATGGTCAAAAATTTGCTGCAGCTCAGTGATGAATTCCTCATACTTATAGTGAATAGTAATTTTATTGCCCCAGTTAGCGGCAGACCAGATCAGAGCTTACCCAGTCAGGGGAGAGATGATGAAGACAGTTACAATGGATTGCCTTTTCTTAATGGAAGAGCTCAGCGACATCTTGTCTTCTAATTCTGTAACACAAATGGCCATAAATGGCAGGAATCACCTGTACTGAGATTTTACAGAACTTTGGTGTGGGGACTGGGTGCGAAGTTTTGCTCTTTATTATTAAAAAAAAAGGTATACTTGGGTTTTGTAGTGTAAATTTGTGAGATTGCTGCTTGGGATGAGGCGATTTACCCTTTGAGGAGAGATTGATGACAGCTGGTTTAAATGTATTCAAGGTTAAAAGAATGGGAAGTGACCTTATCAAGAGATAAATTCTACTGAGAGGGGTTGATAGCAAAATACGATGTGAGGCTGGTCCCTTAAGCTAGGAAATCTAAAATAAGGAGGAGTATACTTAGGAAAAGGTACAGCTCAAGTCAGGGAAGTATATTTGTATAAAGGATATTATTTGTTGGAATTTTCTGCCGCAGCATAATTCAACCCATGACCTAAATTTATTCCATTGAGTTAAATATTGTCCATTTCAACTAAAGCAGCTTAACAAAATAATAGCTGTTAACCATCGGCAAAAATCCTCTTTGGTACTCATAATTAATCATCACAAGTGTAGTCTTATTCAACCAAGTTTCAATTCCTGCTGATTTTAAAAGTATAAACACTTAAGGATTATAAAGCTATTTCAGTTGTTGGCGGGTTAGATTTACAATTCTTTAATCTGATTGCTAAAGGTGATAGCTTTGGTCATGTTCAATCAGGCCCTGGATACCTGAATTCCTTCACTCTCAGCAACTCTGTAGATAACCTTAAAACTACGAAGGCTAGCTAATGGGAAATTCCTTTACTCAGAGGGTGGAGCAAAGTCACAATGGTGCTAAAGGGCGACCTCTTTGCTTGCATCTTTGGAAACAGCTCTATTTCTATCTTTGATATCTCTTATTTTCCTTTTCAAGGTTCTTTGGAAGACCCTGACCTGGAGTTACACTCTGACTTTGGTTCTCCGCAGGAATGAGACCCGCTCTCAGGGCCTCACGACTGGCCACTTTTTGATATCCCAAGGTCATGGCCTGGAGGACCAGTGCACCTTCAGGGTGCCGGATTTTTGTGGCTCTGGAGATGGGCTGATTCAAGGCCGGTGACTCTGACTGAGATGTCGTGGGAGAACATCGAACATCGGGAGCAGTCCAAAGAAATGAGAATTTCCAGGGGCTTATTCTCTGGGCTCAGAGCTCAGAAAAAGTGACTTTTAACATTATAAATCAGTGAGTTGTTTGCTATGTCTCCCCTCTCACTGTGAAATGGGGACAGCTCATTTTTCCTTATTAGAGAGAGAGAGAGAGAGAGAGAGAGAGAAAGACCCTGTGATATGTCGAATTATTGGGTGAATGAGTAGTCTTTATGGTTCTGCAAGTCTGTGTGCTTTGATGCTTTGTTGCACACTTGAGTGCTCGGTGGGGAGGGCCAATGCTTGCTTTTTTGCTGCTGGGTGGGGGGGGGTCATTGCCTTGCAACTACTTGTGCGTGGGAGGGGGAGCAGGAGGGTGCTTTGGGGTTCAAACATTTAGCTGTCAATCATTCTTTGGGGCACTCTGTTTTCGTGGATGTTTGTGAAGAAAAAGAATTTCAGGATGTAAATTGTATACATTTCTCTGACATTAAATGTATCTATTGAACCTATTGAACATACGTTGTCAGTGCAAACTCTAATCATTATTTTATTGGAAAATTTCATGTTACTTTTTTTTGCTCAGAAAATGTATGAATTCACTGACCAAATGGTAATTTGGGGAGCATTACTGAGCCCAGCTCCATCCATTCATCCTTTCTTTTTCTCTTCCCATAGGAAACAATAAGTAAGAGCATAGGATTTTTCCTTAACCTCTCCCACCACATCCAGTCTATCACGACCTTTTACCATTTGATAGGTTTCAATTAAGTCACTCCTCATTCTTCTGAATTCTAGTGAATACAGGCACACAGCCATCAAACATTCTTCATATAACAAGCCATTCAATCCTGGAATTATTTTTGTGATCCTGCTTTGAAGCCTTTCCAGTTTCAGCACATCCTTTTTAAGATAAGGGGCCCAAAACTGTTTACAGTGCTCCAAGTGAGGTCTCACCAATGCCTTATGAACTCTCAACATTACACCCTTGCTTTTATATTCTAGTCTTCTTGAAATGAATGCAATCCTTGCATTTACCTTCCTCACCATAGACTCAACCTGCAAAATAACCTCCAGGGAATCCTGCACAAGGACTCCCAAGACCCTTTGCGCCTCAGATTTTTGTATTTTCTCTCCATTTAGAAAACAGACAACCCTTTCATTTCTTCTACCAAAATACATGAAAATACACTTCCTGGCACTGTATTCCATCTGCCACTTCTTTGCCCATTCTCCTAACCTGTCTGAGTCCTTCTGTAACCTCTTTACTTCATCAAAATTACCTGACACCTCCACCTAGCTTCATATCATCTACAAACTTTGCAACAAAGCTATCATTTCAATCACCCAAATCATTAACATATAACTTAAAAAGGATCGGTCCCAACACAGACCCCTGTGGAACACCACTAGTCACCGGCAGCTAACCAGAAAAGGCTCTCTTTTATTCCCACTCTTTAACTCCTGCCAATCAGCCACTGCTTTACCCATGCTAGAATCTTTCCTGTAATACCATGGGCTTGTAGCTTGTTAAGTTGCCTCATGTGTGGCACCTTATCAAAGGCCTTCTGAAAATCCAACTACACAACATCTACTGATTCTCCTTTGTCTATCCTGCTTTTTATTTCTTCAAAGAATTCCAACAGATTTGCCAAGCAAGATTTTCCCTTGAGGAAACCCTGATGACTACGGTCTATTTCTTCATGTGCCTCCAAGTAGCCTGAGACCTCATCCTAAATAATCAACTCTAACATCTTCCCAACCACTGAGGTCAGGGTAACTGGCCTATAGTTTCCTTTCTTCTGCCTCTCTCCCTTCTTGAAGAGTTGAATGACATGTGCAATTTTCCAGTCTACTGGAACCATTCCAGAATCTCATGATTCTTGAAAGTTAACACTTTATTTAAAATATAAATTTTTACTTATTCCCACCTATATTCACAAGAGTTTCTACTGAAACATGCCAATGAATATTTCTAAATGCAAATATATATATTTTGGTGTATTTTTTAAATATGGCTGATTTCATGTTTGGCGATCTACCAATAAGAGAAACTTGAGGAAAATGTAAATTTGTCTGACAACACTTGTGCAAATTTCAGCCACAATACATGCACACTGCCAAATGCAGTTGGATGCAACGGACACTCCAGGGCCAACCAAAGATGCAATTGCTCATCCTTGATGTCATTTTTACCATCACAGGACTCTGCTGGCTATCAAAAAGATCAAATGCTGCATGTCTACCCCATCAGCAAGTTCCTCGCTAGTGGGGGGAGCTGGACTTCTTGTGGATTGTGTTGCTGCTCTGCTACAGAAAGATGTTGGAGTTGATGTGTGAAGGCGGTGTGCAGTCTGACAGAGAATGATTGGCTTGGATGTTTTTCTTTTGATCGCAAGGCCCTGTTGGGCATTGATAATGTAAAATACTGTAAGTCCAGTCCTTACTTCCATAATGTTACTATTAATACGCAGAGAGCAAAGTGATGCAAGGTTTGTGAAATAATAAAAATGACTAGATTTTTAATAGATGAAAATAAAATCGGTTAAACATTATTTTGATCTAGCTGAGCATCATGTAAAGGTTTTGTGGTAATTGGAAATATCCTGTGAAATATTCATTTTGTCTCTCCTTCAACAGATGCTGCCCGATCCACTGAGTATTTCAGGTCTTTACTGGTTTAATTCCTCAGGAATTCTTGTTGCCCACAATACTGTTGCTGAGCTTCATCCAAGGATATGCTGGTCTACATCATCAGTGATGTAACCTGGGGTCATTGGGTCTTTCAACATCAGATACACTCACCCAGGTGATCCAGCCAGGGTTGATCAGGCCCTGGCTTGTGTCCCGCAGCACCAATCCACAGGTAACATCTTTTGATCTGTAGCCATCTGAAGTCTCACTCAGCAGCCTCTGTGATGGTTCTTTTGGCTCTTTTTTTTTTGCAGATCCTGTAGTGCCCAGGAGAGAGAAGGTTCTACACAGTGAACAGCCAGAAAAAACTCTGTACCCCACCTCTATAGGCTCACAGCATGTCCTCCACCCCTGTCTCTGGCACTGCTCTACCAGATCCTGTTACAGGTTTCCCTTGCTATCCCAAAGTAGAGTGTTCCTAAGAAACCTTTCGTAAGCTGAATTGGTGTAAAGCGAAGAAGCAATTACCATTAATTTATATTGGAAAGATTATTGAGTGTTCCCAGACCCAAAAAATAACCTACCAAATCATGTAAAATAGCACATAAAACCTAAAAAAACACTAACATATAGTAAAAGCAGGAATGATATGATAAATAATGTATGTACAGTGTCGTTTCACTTTGCAGAATCAGGAAAACTTAGCCAAAACTGATTTGTAGGAAAAATATCAGTAGGTACACGCATGCGCACACACCTGCCCGCGCAAGGCTTCACAGTCATGGTAGTCTTTCTCGGGGTAAACACTAGTTTAAAGCAGGTGCCTTTTTCCATAAAAGCAAAAATCCTCTTTGGATTTCATTTGGTTAGCGAAAACAGGTACTAATGTAGGTCTTTCGTAAAAGCGAAGTGGCGTAAAGCGAACTTCCGTAAAGCAGGGGACACCTGTATATAGTTTTCTCGTGCTCAAACACCTGCTCAATCCGGTCTTTCCAAGGAGCTGTCAGCTCTACCATGACCACCTGCTTCACAGAGTGACCCTGTCAGGCCTCAGGAACAATGATGCAATGAAGTCAGGGAACTTTAATTGCTCGTGAAGATCGACTTTCAGATGCCAGCCAGATGCTGTGGCAAGCAAGCAATCAAAACACAAATAATAGAAGCAGTTTCATGAACTGTACAGAAGAAACACATTGCAATACATATAATCCATGTATTTAAGTACTCATTCAGGGCATAGTAAATAGATGGGGGAGAAATGTACTCAGTATAGTCTGGATATATAAAGTAAAGGATAATAGTATAAAGTATCAGAATGTGCTCCTATTCTTTACCACAGAGAGGTATTGCCTAGGCTGGAGCCATCATTTCCAAAATAAAATTCAGACCAAAACAAATAAATAAAAGCTGCAATTAATAAAATTAAATCAGGCAATGAAAATTAAGTGAAGAAACCTGAGAAAAACCTGGGCTGTGTGTCCAGAGACCGGAGCCTTTCTGGGGCCGACTGTCTGGGTGCAGAGCTCGGAAAAAGTGACGCAACAGACTCTTAAAGCCATAAATCAGCAAGTTTTTTGCCGTGTCTCCCGTCTCACTGTGAAACAGGGACACCTCTTTTTCCTTTATTAGGGGAGAGAGAGAGTGTGTGGTATGTCGAATTACCGGGTGAACGAGTAGTCTTTGGGGTACTGCAAGTCTGTGTCTTTATTGATGCTTTGCTGCACGTGTGAGTGATCGGGGGGGGTCACTGATGGTTTTTTGCTGATGGGGGTGGGGGGGTAATTGCCTTGCAGCTGCTTGTGCGTGTGAGGGGGGCTTTGGGGTTCTAACGTTTAACTGCCATTCATTCTTTGGGGCATTCCTGTTTTTGTGGATGTTTGCGAAGAAAAAGAACTTCAGAATGTATATTGTATACATTTCTCTGATGTTAAATGTACCCATTGACCTAGAGAAAATCTCAACTCCAGAAGAACCCTATGCAAACAGATCAGTAGTAATTAATGGGTGAAAATCTTCTGATTAATTAGTGTATATGTAAATAAAAAGAGTGATGTCAGTTTATGATATATTTCATCATAGGTGCATGGGGTACAGGTATGCAGTCTGAATGGGACCTCAAAAAAACCTGGCACATAAGACCATAAGATGTGGAATCAGAGTAAGGCCATTCAGCCCATCAAATCTGCTCTGCCATTTCATCATGGCTGATCCATTTTACCCTCTCAACCTCATTCTCTTGCCTTCTCCCCGTAACAATGATCCCTCTAATTTGTAATGACCAGCATGCACAAAACTCTGCGTTGTGTAAATTTTTTGCCCAATGACAGCAACACGTGCACAATGATTTTTAAATTTATAGGTAGTCATTTTAACAGCTAGCAAAACACTGTCAATAAGAACTTTGATCTTTTCTGGGTTTGATCTTTCTCGCTCTTGCTCATCTGCACTCTCACAAAACATACACAGCAGGCTTGTAGCGGGTATATGAAGGATTTTCTTGGGGGAACTTTTGCGCACTGTCCGTATGTGATTTGCTTGTTAAATGACACTTTAAAAAATCAAGCTTCCAAATATTAATCCACATCTTCCCGCTTGCAAATTCTCCAGCAACTTTTGCATCCTGGCAATACATGCAAGCAACACCAGTTTCTGTATTGTACATAAATATTTCTGATAGCTGCACGTGTCTTACCTCACGAACATTCAGTGTAGCAGTTTCATGCAGTATCTTGGTGCTTCACGCACGTTGCTTCTGTGGAATTCAGCATAATGAATCCATGATTTCTTCAATAAAAACAGTATAAATATGCCAGTTCTAGAATCTGCAGACAAATCATTGCATACTTCACGTTGTCAACACCATCTGCATCAAAAACTGGAAAAGGAAATGTGATTTGGTACTGTTGTGAAAAATACCTAACATGTCAATGGGGTAGAGGGTGACAACCTTTTGTGCGCAGTTTAAATTCCTTTGTGCGCTAGTAGCAAAAGATGTGTGCATGCCTTAGAGGGAACGTTGCCTTGTAATCTTTGACATCCTCACTAATCAAGAACCTATCAACTCTGCCTTAAATACACCCAATGACCTGACCTCCACAGCTGCCTGTGTAAAAATTCTACAGATGTACCACCTTCTGGCTAAAGAAATTCCTCATCTTCCAAGTCCCTTTGCAGCTCGGAATTTTGAATCTTCTCTCCATTTTGACAAATGCATGACAATATACTTCCCAAGACTGTATTCCATTTTCCACTTCTTTTCCTAATCTGTCTATTTGCTACAAGATATGGCCTATTTATCATGTGCCTTCAGGTACCTTGAGACCTCATCCTCAACAATTGACTTCAACATCTTCCCAACCACTGTTCTGCCATCAACCCTGCTGTTGTCCTCTTCCTATCGACTTTGGTCAGATCCTCTCTTATGCCTCTGCAATTCCCTTTATTCCACTATAATACTGATACATCTGACTTTATCTTCTGCTTTCTAAACTGCAGGGAGAATTCTATCATATGATCACTGCCTCCTAAGGGTTCATTTACCTTAACTTCCTCAGAATGCCCAGTCCAGAACAGCCTTTCTTCTAGTGGGCTCAACATCAAGCTACTCTAAGAAGGCATCTCATAGACATTCTATAAATTCTCTCTCTTAAATCTATTATAACATTGCCCATTTGACATGCCTTTTGTATCATCCATTGTAATTTGTTACCCACACTCTAGCTACAGTTTGGAGGCCTGTATATATCTCCCATCAAGGTCTTTTTACCTTTGCAGTTTCTTTACTCTACTTACAAGGATTTTACATCTTCACATCCTATGTCACCACTTTCTAAGGATTTGATTTCTTTTTTTTTTACCAACAATGCCACCCCACTCCCACTACTTACCTGCCTGTCCTTTCAATGCAATGTGTATCCTTGGATGTTAAGCTGCCAACTATAATATTCTTTTAGCCGCGAGTCAGTGATGCCCACAACATCGTACTTTCCAATCTCTAACTGCACTACAAGATCACCTACCTTATTCTGTACGCATTCATAGATAACATCGTCACTCCTGCATTCATCACCCTTTTCAATTTTGTTCTCATGTTAAACTGCAACTCATCCCTTTGACTGTAATTCTGCACTATCATCTGCCTGTCGTTCCTGACATCTGTTTGTACACCATCTACCTCATCCTCAGCCCTATCTTTCAGATTCCCATCCCCCTGCCAAGTGAGTTTAACCCTCCCCAACAGTTCTAGTAAACATGCTTGCAAGAATATTGGTTCCCTTTGGGTTTAGGTGTAATCCATCATTTTCGTAGAGGTCATACCTTCCCAGAAGAGATTCCAAAGATCCAGAATTCTGAAGCCCTGCCCCCTGCACCAGTTCCTCAGCCACACATTCATCTGCAAAATCATCCTATTTTTACCCTCAGTTGGCGCATGACACAGGCAGCAATCCAGAGATTACTACCTTGGTTGTCCTGCTTTTCAGCTTTCTGCCCAACTCCCTAAATTTTTTCCTCAGCACCTCCTCCCTTTTCTTACCTATGTCATTGGTGCCAAGACTTCTGATTGATTACCCTCCCCCTTCGGAATGTCGAGGACCCGATGCAACACACCCTGGCACCCCAGGAGGCATCATACCATCCAGATGTCTCTTTCATGTCCACAGAATCTCATGTCTACTTCTCTAACTGTGGAATCCCTTATCACTACTGCAAGGAATATATCCTGCTATCTTCCCACTTCCTTTCTGAGTCACAGACAGACCCAGTGCCAGAGACATGGTTGTTGAAGTTCCCCTCTTTAAGAACTTGTGTCTCACTTGTTTTAAACTGCATGTTTTGCACGTCACTCCACTGGAGTTTAAATCCAAAAGGGCACATGTGAAATTATGAATGACAATAAACATTCACAAGTTTGCAAAAGTATTATGATCAGGTTGAACTGTGATTCAACCTCATGCAATTTGGGAATAAACTGGCAATAGAGGGGCTGTAGTTGAATTCAATTATACATTCAAAAATAACCAGTCAAAGATTTTTTGGAATTGAATTGTGCATATATTTTTAGCATTGCTCTATGATTAGTTATATATCCTGAAATTTCAACATGAATGTCCTTGGGGATAAGGGAGTATTTCTGTATAACTTGCCTTCATCTGATTAAATAGGTGGGGGTAGAGTAGGTCATAAAGGTTCATATATTTATCATAATGTTCAGGTTTAGCGGATTCTTTTTCATTCTTGACACTAAATCCCTAGATTAATTAAATAAAGAAAAAAAACTAGAAGCAATGCAAATGTTTTAAATTATCTGCAATCCTGGAGGAACTTTCTAGTTTCCCTTCAGGTTCAATGATGAAATTGGTTGCAGACCTATTGCTCAAGCGCAATTTTGAGCCCAGTAGACATTTTGTAGCAAATACAACCATGAGGTTGTCAGAACCCACTGCTTTTAAAGTGAAAACCACGCAAGAAGCTTTCATAACATATTTCTTAGCAACAGGCTTTTGATTTCCCAAGAATAGATTATAACAAGATGCCTAATTTATTTATCCATCTAGTGGTTTCTTGAGATGCTGAGTGGGGAAATTAAAAGGCCATTAAAAGACCTAGAGGGCATGTGATTGATGTGTGTTCCAGATCTGGGTTTTATGGCAAATATATTTTGAAATAACCCTAATGTTCCATTTTTGGACTAGTTAGCTGCACATCTCTAGCTTTGTACAAATTCAATGAAAACCTCCATTGTGTGTAAGAGAGGTTGAAGCCAGGCTCAGCATTGTTGGAGTGATGATATGGCAATTTTTCTTTATGCTACTTATTTCTGTCTACCTGAATAATGGTTCAGTACCAGCTGCTGGTAACTGCAGTTTCTTAGAATGGGCAATGTAGCTTTGAAGGCTCTTTTGGTGGTTTTTGAGTCATAGTATACTATAGCGCAGAAACAGGCCATCTGGCCCATCTAGTCCATGCTGAGTCCTTATGACTTGGAAACTTAGTGTTAATCACAATTTTTCCACTTCTCCAACTGCAACGTCTTGTCGGTAATAGAGGTAGAGCAGTACAGCAGGCTGGTCAGTTAGAGCCAAATGATTTATTCCCATTGATGACAAGCCACGTGATCTCTTTGTATATGCTAATTCATTTAAAACATCTGAACCAGGATCATCTAAAAAAGACAATGGATCTGCTTGAAAATAATCCCCTGGTCTGAAATGCATGGACATCTTGGTTATGCATAGGTTTTAAGGAGTTTGCTGTTGTCTATGCTGTTCTGCTCCTCCACAGGTCTCATTTATTGGTATCTTGCCAGAGTACCCACCTTTGAAACATGTGGAAGGGCATGAATTTTCTAAAAGATTTGTTCTAAAGTTACTGTAAAATGTTGTGGCTTGTGTTTTCCAGTGTAAATTAATTTTTAAAGAGCTTGCTAAGTCATTTTAGTCAAATAAAATGTGACACTGAAAAATACTTTTTTATTGATATCTTATCTCTACATTTTATCTCTTTATTTTTCATTCTTTATGTTGACTTTAAATAAATGTTTTCAACATCTCATTTCTGGTTTAGCATCAGTCTAAATTCTTCAGCATTGTTAACTAGAGATGCACACCAATCTATTCTGTTCATTGGAAGTTCTAGATCTCCTATACAAAGTAAATTCAGAATCAGAATCAGAATCAGGTTTATTATCACTGGCATGTATCATGAAATTTATATTGCAATTCAATGCAATACAATGTATGAATATGTTACCATATACTACTTTGAGATTAACCTTCTTTAGGGTATTTACAGGAAAATTTTTGTTCTAAATTTAAATCGAATTTAAATTTAGGATAAAAAAAACTATGCATAAATAAAGAGAGACAAATGACCAATGTGCCAAGGAAGACAAGGGAGCAAATAAAAAAACCTAGCCTTTTAAATCTCAGCTTAAATCTCAAGCCTTCCAGTCCTGATAATATCTTTCTCAGTCTTTTTTGCACCCCTTACAGCTTAATGGCATCCTTACTCTTCTTAGGGTACAGAGATGTGCACAGTGTTCCAACTGCAGTTTGCTCATTTAACATGATGTCTCAACTCTTGTGCTCAGTGGCCTGACCAACAAAGCAAGCATGCAAAATGCCTTCTTCAGCAACCTATGTATCAGCGTCTCAACTCTTAGGAACCCGATGTCAGGATTTTCTTAAACCCTACCACTTACTGTATATGTCCTGTCCATGTTTAGACCATAGGCCATAAGATATAGGAACAGAATAGGCCATTCATCTTGCTCTGCCAATCGATCATGGCTGATTTACTATCACTCTTTACTACCCCATTCTTTTGCCTTTTCCCCTTAATCTTTGTCACCTTTACTAATCAAGAATCTATCACCTCTTCTTTAAATATTCCCAAAGAGCTGGACTCCACAGCTGTCTATGGTAATAAATTCCACAGATTCACCACCCGTTGAATAAAGAAAAACATTTTGCATATGTCCAAGTTAAATTCCATTTGCCTTTCTTTGGCCCACTTCCCCACTTGTTTTAAATCCCCTTGCAAACTTGAATAACCTCTTCACTGTCCACTGCACCACAAATTTCGGTGTAGTTCAGAAACATACTACCGGTAACCATGTTGCTACCAGCGTTGTTATCCTGTGCAAGTCATAAGTGCAATGTTTATCTGGAGACGTTTGTTCACTGTTATTGCATAACTCAGGTCTATGAGAAACCTATTTCCATTGTTGTATCCAATTTTCCTTGACTTTACACCTAAACCATGTTCAATGCCCACTCTTCTCCCACATACCTTTGACCCTGTTGCTGTTTTTAAGTTCAATTCAACCACATTGCTCATAGATGCAAGTTTTAAACCTTTCAAGTGGCAAAAACTAATGTTATTTCTATAGCTTGTGCACAAGTGCCTCTGCCAGCCCTGAGCTCAGTGATATTAACAGAACACAACAGCTGACAAGCATTTGCCACTCTCAGCTGATAATTGTAGAAGGCTTGTTTTCAGCTTCATTCATAAGCATTCGGAAAAATGAGCAATTATTCTTACAATAGCTGACAGAGAACTCCCCTACCTGAATCCCAAATCTCGGCTCTGAAAGATATGGAAGGACTCTGACTGCTCATTTACTAATTGTATACACACAGATTGGGTGGAAGCTTATTGTAGGTATGCGTGCAGAGAACAGAGGAAGATGAGTGCTATGCCAATAATATATTCCTGGCTGGCATCCTGCATATTTTAACTTTGCTATCATTACCATCTGTCTCCAAGTCATATGCATCTGCACAAAAAAAACGTCTGCACATGTTATCATGAAAATTGGCATTATACTTTGCTAAATGCACAAACAATAAGATCTTATTCAAAAAAAAATCAGTAATTACCTCCTACACCTCTGGCATAAATTTGATACTAATTAACAAGAATAAATTAGAATTTGTTATTGTACGAAGGATTTTTATTACAACATAGCTTGTTGATGAGAGTACTACTTACATGTTTCTTTTAAAGAAATCGCATGTATTCGAAAGATTTAAAGAGAAGTCACTTCCAACATTTAGAAAGAGCTGATATGGAGAGATTTTAAATAACATTTTTGCAGTTTTGATTGCGCAGTGACATGTTCTCTTTCAGAATCATTCCTGATTCTGTAGAAAGGTGGAAGCGGAAAAGTAAAACAATTTGCTGCAAATGGCTTTTCTTCTTGCAATTGAGCTCCTATGGTACATAGTCCAACTTATTTCACTTCAGTGCGAGTTTAGCCCACCTGTATTTCGGTTATGTGCTTGCAGCTGGTAATAACCATGGCAGCACAGAGGTTAGCACGACGCTATTACTGCTTGGGGCATCAGAGTTCAGAGTTCAATCCTGGTGGCGTCTGTAAGCAGTCTCTGTACATCCTCCCTGTGGAATGCTTGGGTTTTCTTCAGTTTCTCTAGTTTCCTCTTAGTCTCCAAAGATGTACTAGTTAGTAGGTTAACTGGTTGTTGTAAAGTGCCCTGTGATTAATTTAGGGTTAAATCGGCATTGTTGGGGGTTAAAGGGTGGTGTGGCTCGAAGGGCCGGAAGGGCCTATGCAATATTTCAACAATCAAACAAACAGATAGATAGCTTTCTAATAGATTAAACCAATGAGCACGCGAAATTTTCACTGCTCTTTTGGTATGACAATAGATTGTCACTGTGTCTTTCCAGAGTGTTACTGTGACTGTATAACAGGTAAGTAATTGTATACCGGGATCAAAAAGAGTTCTGTGGAAATGGAAGGGCTGCATAATCTGTTAGCATTTTACCTTTCAGACAATATAATTCAATCAAATCCCTTTCTCCTCCCATTATTCATTTCATCTTGAGTGACAATTGTTCTCACAGCAGGTTCTCCAGGTTGGACAGTGGTGGTGCTGTGTGCTCACTAAATGATTTGAGATTTTAGTAGGATTCACGTCACAGAGATAGAAGTTTTCAATAGTCAATGTGAGAACAATGTTTTTCAGTAATTATGGAGATGAGACATTGCTCCAAAAATAGATCTGTGTCTTACATTAAAACCTTTAGTAGAAAAGTGTTTTAAGCCAATAGAAGGTAAATAAGTTGCTTTTGAGCATTTCTTTTCTCTTGGGATGCTCGGTGCCATGTCAATTACATAACACCTATTAAAGTCATAGAATCTTAGTTACACAGCACAGAAACTGGCCCTTCAGCCCATCTTGTCCATGCTAACAAGTTCTCAACCTACTCTGGGTCCATTTGCCTGTATTTGGTCCATATCTCTCTATCCTTTCTTATCCATGTGCCATTCCAAATGTCTTTTAAACATGACATGTTTCCTGAAGTGAAGCATCTTAGTTGACCATTTGAATAAGTGAATGGACAAATCCAGGTTATTTTTGCGCAACTCTAAATTGCAAGTAGGTCAACTGGTTGAACGTTTCCGCGTTGTATCATGTCTAGCTATTCCTTTCTTAAGATCAAAATATAACTGTCATACTTACTACATTGGCAGTTCATTTAAATCATGAAATATTATTTCAGTGCAGATACAGTATTATTTAATACCTTTGACTAGGGGAGCTAGCAAGGTAGTTTCAGAATTAGCTTGATCATAGGAAGCAAAGGTTGATAGACGAAGGTCAATTCTCCATCTGGAGGCCTGTAACCACTGAGATGCCCCAGGGGTCAGAATGGGACCTCTTTTATTCTTTATTTATTAAAATATTTGAATCTGAATGTACATGGCACTATTAGTGATAGTGAAGCAAATTAGAATGGATTACGAAGACATTTTGATCAGTTAACGAGATGGACTGAAGAGGTTTTCAAATAGGTAAGTATGAGGTGATGTATTCTGGACATTCAAATCAGCATAGGGCCTATACAGCGAATGGCAGAACACCGATGAGTGTTGTGGAACAGAGCAACCTTGAGTACAAGTGTGCAGTTTGCTGAAAGTGGCCACGGAAATACTGAAACGGTTGAAGAAGTTTTTAGCATGCTGGTCTTCATCAGTCCAGCCATCGAGTTTAGAAGTTGGGTCATTATGTTGCAGTTATATAATTAGCTAATGAGAATGCACTTGAAGTATTGTGTACAGCTTTGGTCACTCTCTTCTAAGAAAGACATTGTCAAACTGGAGAGAGTGCATAACAGATTTGCAAGGATGCTGGCTGCCTGGGTTAGAGGACTGAGTTATGGGGGCTGTGCTGAATTTTTAGTTTTTGGACCATGGAAGAATGAGGGTGACCTCACAGAAATTTAGAAAGTCACTAGGAGTATGGATAAGGTGGATAGTCAGTTTCTTCCTAGCATTAGGGAGTCCAAAACTGGAAGGCATAGATACAAGGTAAGTGGAGAGAGACTTAAAAGCGACCTGAGAGGCAATTTCTTTACATAGATGGTAGTGAGTACTTTGAATGAGGAAGTGATTAAGGCAGGTACAATTGCAACATCTGAGAGTCACTTGAATAGATACATGGAAGGGAATGGCTTGGATATTTATGGGTCAAACCTGGACAACTGACATTGGCAGGGAGGATGGACCACTTGGGCTGAAGGATATGTTTGTTTCTGTATGACTGTAACTGTGCAACCAGCATTTCATAAGATTGTGTCATTTACTTGTAAGGAATTATGTTTTTTTATACAACCCACTTCTATTGTTTGGGAGCAAAACAGAGGATGGTGAAGTGAAAACACGAGGAAATCTGCAGATGCTGGAAATTCAAACAGCACACACAAAATGCTGGTGGAACACAGCAGGCCAGGCAGCATCTATAAGGAGAAGCACTGTTGACGTTTCGGGCCGAGACCCTTCGTCCTGACCCTTCGAAGGGTCTCAGCCCGAAACATCGACAGTGCTTCTCCTTATAGATGCTGCCTGGCCTGTTGTGTTCCACCAGCATTTTGTGTGGATGGTGAAGTGAATATGTTTACTGGAATAGTGATCCCAGTGCTGTAATCTGTAGATACAAATTCAAATCCAACTATCTATGACAGCTCGGAAATTTTAATGGAATTGACTACATAACCTTGAATCTCTACCAGATTGACCATTAAGCTATAAAAGTGTGACCAGCACCCATCTGAAACATTCTTGTTTTTCCAGGATATAAGTTTGATATTATTGCCTACCTTATAAATTCAGTTCCATAATACTTAGGCAATTGAAAAAAAATTCATTGCATTGAAACATGATAAATTGTCCTAATGAATAATTGAATGACAATTCAGATTATATAGCAGTCTTCATATTATATCACCTCTCTGGGTTGCCTGGGAGGTTTATAGAGTACCTATGAGTGTCACCTCTGTGTTGACCTAATTGTGACTCCTTCTGGCAATCCATACTCCTCCCAATTCTCTTGTTTCCATCAGTCACCATTTACAGTTGGTCCAAACACTGGCCTTCATTTCCCAGTCATTCTAGAACTCCACACAATCTGTCAGCCCTTCCTGCTCCTATTACAAAATATCCACTTCACTCCTGGCTAATCATTCATTTGTATCAATGTTGTTAATTAAAACAGTGTAATAAAAAACTCAGTGGGCTACTTGGCATCAATTGGAGTATTGTCAGCAGTTTTGGGCCCTGTATCTCAGAAAGGATGTGGTGTCATTGGAGAGAGTCCAGTCGAGGTTCATGAGGATAATCCCAGGAACTAAGTGGTTAACATCTGAGTAGCGTTTGGGAGTGGTGGTCCTGTACTCACTGAAATTTAGAAGAATGCAGGGGTATCTGTTTGAAACCTACCAAATGGTGAAAGGTCTAGATAGGGTGAATTTGAAGAGAGTGTTTCCTATGGTGGAGGTATCCAGAACTAGAGGGAACAGCCTCACAATTGAGGGGTGACCTTTAAGAACAGAGGTAAGGAGGAATTTATTTGTTAGAGAGTAGTGAATCTGTGGAATGCTCTGCCAGACTTCAGTGAAGGCCAGGTCCGTGGGTATACTTAAGGCAGGAGTTGATTGTTTCCTGATTGGTCAGGGCATCAAAGGATAGGGCGAGAAGGCAGGTGTATGGGGTTGAGTGGGATCAGGGATCAGCCATGATGGAATGGGGGGCAGACTCGATGGGTTGAATGGCCCAATTCTGCTCCTATGTCTTATGGTCTAATTGAGAATCAAACATGGAGAAGTTGCTTCCAGCCCAAACGATTTACAAAATCTCTTCTTGAGTGATTTGGGTTTGGGAACTAAAGTAGGAAAGCTATCATCCTGTCATAATATTATTGAGCCATACAGTATGGAAACATGGCCTTTGATTCAGCTGGCCCGTGCTGACCAAGATGCCCATCTAAACTAGTCCAATTTGCATGTGTTTTGTTCATATTTCTCTAGACTTCCCTATCCATGTACCTATTTAAGCGTGCTTTGAATGTTGTGAATGTAACTTTCCTATAGATAACAGCCAGATATAATCATACTTGGAGACTCATACCTCACAAATAACATGTTTAGGGCTCTCAGTACCATTAACTGTGGTGTTAATTGTTCAGGCTAACAAAATGGTTTCTCTATATTGTTATAATGAAATGGCTTCTCTGTAATGTTACCTAATGCTGTAATGGGTTTCAGTAGCTGGAATGTTTGGGTTATAACTGCAGATAAAGGGGGGGGGGGGAGCTAACCAATGGAGAGCTGTTATGCTATCTTGTATGTGTGAGCTGAACTGGAGTTTGCCGTCTTTTAGGGAGGCGAGCGAGGAGGATGGACGTGTGAGGAGTGGACAGCGGTTCCAGGGTGGCGGATACTGGACGTCGGTGCTTCGGCCAGTGGCCGAAGGCTTGGAAGGTCATTGTGGATGGAACCGGAGGTGTGAGCTCCAACGTATTAAAATATTATATGCACAAACTGATAAACTTACTGATTTGGCACCTTTGGGTTATCTGTTTCTACTAACCCATCACTGAGAAATAGCTATAAAGTTGTAATTATTTACTCGTCTTTGGTGAATTGTCTGATATTTGTGTTGTGAGCGTGTACTGGGGGGCATTACACTGTATTCACACTAAAGCATTGCACTGTTGGCAGGGCGACGGCGGTTCACCCTAGGCGAATAGGGGTAAATTGGGGCACAGACGCTACACGTGTCAGACATCTTCAGCCTGTCAGCCAACTAGAAAAGACACACAAGAGATGGTAAGATAGTGACATAGAGTAGACAGGAGATAACTCTGGGAGACTTATCATTGACTCTGTGTCCCAAAAGACTCATAGCATCAAGTCAACCATGCTCATTTATTTAATTACATTTCGATGGAACAGGCTGTGTTCAAATTAGTATCCACATTTATTGCCAGTGATCAAAAATACTTTCTCAGATGGAAAGTACTTTGGTTCATCTGTGAATGTGAAAGGCATTGTAAATAGAAGCACTTCTCTCTTTTTCTTGAGGTGAAAAGAATAATTTGTGGGATCAGTTTTATAACTGTTTTCATCCATGTTCAACACAACCCCATTGAGATTCTGGCAGAAAGTCTGTCTTGTTTGAACCTTACACAATCCATTAATGGGAGGATTCTTCATGAAAGACCTTCTGTGTCCATCTCCTTTTTGTAGATTGGCATTTAAGCCAGATAAAGGGAGCTAACTTTTACAGGAGAACAATGGGGGCCATTTGTGGTGGGGATATGAATTCTGAAGTAAAGAAGCATTTTGCATCCTTGAAAATAAATTTTAGCTAGAGTCTGGATTTTCTTCCCAACCTCACACTGTTGCCACAGATAACGCTCACAAATGGACTTCAGGAGGGGTAAGACGAGGGAACATGAACCAATTCTCACAGAGGGATCAGAAATGGAGAGAGTGAGCAATTTCATTTCCTGGGTGTCAAGATCTCTGAGAACTTAACCTGGTCCCAATATATCAATGCAGTTCTAAAGAAAGCATGACAGCAGCTTTATTTCGTTAGGAGTTTGAGGAGATTTGGTTTGTCACCTAAAACAATAGAAAACTGCTATAGATGTATCATGGAGAGCATTCTGACAGACTGCATCACTGTCCGGTATGGGGGTGAGGGGTGCTACTGCACGAGATCGAAAGAAGCTACAAAAAGATGTTAAATTAGTCAGCTCCACCTTGGGTGCTAGCCTCCAATACATCTTCATGGAGCAGTGCCTGAGAAAGGTGGCATCCATTATTAAGGACCCCCCATCACCCAGGGCATCCCCTCTTCTTGGTGTTACTGTCAGGAAGGAGGTGCAGAAGCCTGAAGGCACACACTCAGTGATTTAGGTACAGATTATTCTCCTCTGCCATCTGATTCCTTAATGGACACTGAACCCATGAACACTACCTCACTTTTTTATATTATTTCAGTTTTTGCACATTTTTAATTTAACTATTAATATATATTTACTGTAATTGATTTAGTTATTTTTTCCTATATATCATGTATTGCATTGTACTGCTGCCACTAGGTTAACAAATTTCACAACATGTGCTGGTGATTCTGATTCTCAGTGATTCTAGTATTCCGATTATTTCTCATTTACAACAGTACTAACTGAGAATACAACATCACATGAACAGCATTCAACTACAAAAATGCTGGTGTCATCCTGCTCTCCATTACCGTCAACAGATAACCAGCATTGAACATCTAAGGCCAGAATTGATACCTTTGACTCCAGTACAAATTTCATCCCCTAGCCACTGGCTCCTTGTTTCTCATTGGCCACTGTTTTGTGAAGCTATAATTATTTAAATATTCTCCAGGCCAGCTTCTCATCATCTAACTCTTAACATCTCAACCTAAGCTCTTACAAAAATCTGCAACTTGTACCAAGTCCATTCACTCACCATCCTTGTGCCACTTTAATTAGATATTGATTGCTTTGACTTACCTTCAATATTCTCGTTCCTGTTTTTAGACCCAATTCTACCCTTTCTCTCTCTGTCTGCATCTTAAACATCTCCAGTCCTGCAACATGACAGGATCTCTGCCCAATTTCTACCACCAGTTATACCTTCCCCCTCCATCACCCACATCAGCATTCCTCAGGGAACACTTTTCATGACATCTTGGTTTGATCATTCTTACTATACCTATCCATCCTTTGGCAACCACAGGAGATGCGCCACTTGTCACTACACCTCTTCGCACATCATCACCCAGGGACCTAAACAGCCCTTCCAGATCAAAGATTTACATGTATCTCCTCCAGCCCAGTCTATTCCATTTGGTGCTCATGATGTGGCCTTCTCTATAGCATCAAGACCAAGTGTAGACTAGGTGACCTTTTTTTGGAACATCTACCCTGTGTCTGCAATGGCCATCCTGAACTCCCGGTTGCATGCTTATCTTCACTTCTGGTTTCCACATCAATCTGTATTGTCGACCTCCTCCATTGGCGAGATGATGCCAAACACAAAACTAGAACAGCACATCATATTCTACTTGGGTAGTCTGGAACCTAATGGTATTGACATTGGACTTTTTGACTGCAGATAACCCACACTCATCTGTTCCTTTCTCTCTCTCCTTCTGTCTCCTTCTTCCCCTCAGCCATCCATTTCCTAAATGGACATTGAACCCTTGGACACATTTTTAAATATATAGTATTTCTGCTTTTTGCACGATTTTTAATCTATTCAATATATGTATACTCTATAGAGCAGGGGTGTCAAACTCATTTTAGGTCACGGGCCAGATTGAGCAAAATGCAGCTTCATGCGGGCCGGATCAGTCGGACGCGTGCGAACGCAGCTTTCGTTGCCTCCGTTTTTTCAGCCTGCTCTCATGTGTCTCAGTCTCTGCTATAACTACAAAGTGTTTCACTTTACAAATTCCATTTCTTATGAAGAAGACTGCCGAATAAACACTAAAAACCCTGAAAACCTGGTACCTGAATAAACTCAGCATTAGCCATATCATACGCCATAGGCGCTTTGATTACTGGGGCCAGCTTTAATAGTAATTAGATATTATCTCGCGGGCCAAAGATAATTCCACTGTGGGCCGGATTTGGCCCGTGGGCCTTGAGTTTGACATATATGCTATAGAGTATATTGAATAACATATTTATTTATTATTATTATTTTATTTTTTCTTCTATATTATGCATTGCATTGAACTGCTGCTACTAAGTTAACAAATTTCATGTCACTTTGGAACACTAGAACACTAGAATACTACAGCACAGTACAGGCCCTTCGGCCCTCGATGTTGTGCTGACCCATTTATTCCTTAAAAAAGTACTAAACCCACACTACCCTGTAACCCTCTATTTTTCTTTCATTCATGTGCCTGTTCAAGAGGCTCTTAAATACCCCTAATGTTTTAGCCTCCACCACCATCCCTGGCAAGTCAGTCCAGGCACCCACAACCCTCTGTGTAAAATACTTACCCCTGATGTTTCCCCTAAACTTCCCTCTGTTCCCTCCCATGCTGGTGATAATAAACCTGATTCTGATTCTTGTTCTCCCCCAACTCTTCCACACATTCCCATCCTCCAGTCTTCCAGTTTCATTCTTCTTCCACACATGGTTCCATCTATACACAACACACACCCTGGTTGTCCTGCCCCATCTACAAACCTATCCATCTGATAGATAGATAGATAGATAGATAGATAGATAGATAGATAGATAGATAGATAGATAGATAGATAGATAGATAGATACTTTATTCATCCCCATGGGGAAATTCAACTTTTTTTTTCCAATGTCCCATACACTTGTTGTAGCAAAACTAATTACATACAATACTTAACTCAGTAAAAAATATGATATGCATCTAAATCACTATCTCAAAAAGCATTAATAATAGCTTTTAAAAAGTTCTTAAGTCCTGGCGGTAGAATTGTAAAGCCTAATGGCATTGGGGAGTATTGACCTCTTCATCCTGTCTGAGGAGCATTGCATCGATAGTAACCTGTCGCTGAAACTGCTTCTCTGTCTCTGGATGGTGCTATGTAGAGGATGTTCAGAGTTTTCCATAATTGACCGTAGCCTACTCAGCGCCCTTCGCTCAGCTACCGATGTTAAACTCTCCAGTACTTTGCCCACGACAGAGCCCACCTTCCTTACCAGCTTATTAAGACGTGAGGCGTCCCTCTTCTTAATGCTTCCTCCCCAACACGCCACCACAAAGAAGAGGGCGCTCTCCACAACTGACCTATAGAACATCTTCAGCATCTCACTACAGACATTGAATGACGCCAACCTTCTAAGGAAGTACAGTCTACCCACCATCCTTTCATCTTTCCTTTATCTCGTTCCACTTATCACTTTCTTTACTTATTGAATTCTACATCTGCAGTCCCTTTTTCCAATGTGTCCCCCACCCCCGTTCCTGCCTCCATCCTCACCTCCTCCAACTTAGTTCCATCTGACAATTTTTTTTCCTTTCTTTTTCTCATATCACTCCTGTGTCACCCACCAGCTGTTGCCTCCCAACTCCACCTTTCTCCTTAACCTACCTAATTCCACCTGCCCATCGTCCATCTCCTCACCAGTTTCTACCCATTACCCACCAGTCCCCAGCTCATCGCTTCTTCTCACCTCTTTTACCTCTACATTTTCAGTCTTAATGCAAAACACATCTTGAAGTAACACTTCAAAATGCAATAAAAATCTCAAAATATGTATGAGATAGAATCATGCACAAATGATCCTGGTAAGAAATTAAATATTGCAAATAATAAAATAAAATCTCCTTTAACATCATTTGATATTTGCTTAATATGCTTTAAGGAATGTTTGATTTGCATTTTGTTGTTAGTCTAAAGATTAAATGTAACTCATCCAGTATCGACTGGGGCAAGTGCCCTGTGTGAAATGGGTAGTACACTAATACAGCTAGTAGAGCTACTGCCTCACAATGTCTGGGTTCTGGGTTCAGTCCTGACTTCTGGTTTTGTCTGTGTTGAGCTTGCACCTTTTCTCTCTGATATTAATGATCACTTCAACAAATAAAGATGTTGTTTGACCTGTTGAGTTCCACGCTGCGGTTTGCATTTTAATCTCCGTTTCAGTTCTTGTCTGTTACAAATCTCTTATTTTTCTGGTGTCAGTACTGGCGGCTGAGGATTTACCTGCCTGAGTTCTGGAGGTCTAGGATTCCCTTTCTAAGCTTTTTACACCATTCCGTTTTCACATAGTATGTTATTTAAAACTTAGTTCATTCACAATCCTCTTAATCACCTATTCAAATGTATCACAACATCAAACTTCATTTAGTAGCAGTTATGTAATGGCCATGGCCATTTTATTACATAAAAGGTACTAGGTAAATGTAAATTATATTGACAATTAATCTGGACTCATTATCATGGAGAGAAAGGCCATATAAACAAAATATCTTCCATCTGATCTATAACACTCAGATGGAGCAAACAGAATGTATACAACCCCATTGTAACTTCTGGGGTAGTGAACTGAAGGTTCAAAACTGCATGCAACTAATCTGGTTCAAGTTGATGTTAACCTGGCGTGTTAGAATGGTAAAGAAGTGAAGATAATGAATGTTCCTTGCGCATAAACATCAATTTGTGTTTTGCCAGAAGGGAAGAATTTTCAGTTTTCCGATGAAAGACTGTTTCTCCACTGATCTTCGCTTATGTTAGTTTGAAAGAAGAAAAACCTTGCATAGGCAATAGAAAATCTGTAGATAGAAATCTGAGCAACACACACAAAATGCCGGAGGAGCTCAGCAGGCCAGGCAGCATCCATGGAAAAAAGTACAATCGATATTTCAGGCTGAAACCCTTCTTCAAGACTGGAGAAAAAGAGCTGAGGAGCAGATTTAAGAGGTAGGTGGAGGGGAGAGAGAAACACAAGGTGAAAGGTGAAACCTGAAGTGGGAGGGATGAAGTAAAGAGCTGGGAAGTTGATGGATTAAAGAGACAGAAGGCCACGGAAGAAAGAAAAAGAGGAGAGAAGCACCAAAGGAAGGTGATGCGTGGGAAAGGAGATTAGGTGAGAGAGGGAAAATGGATGGGGAATGGTGAAAGGGGGCGGGGGCATTATTGGAAGTTTGAGAAATCAATGTTCATGCCACATCAGGTTGGAGGCTACCCAAATGGAATATAAGGCGTTGTCCCTCCAACCCAAGTGTAGCCTCATCACGACAGTGGAGGAGGTCATGGTTGGACATATCAGAATGAGAATGGGAAGTGGAATTGAAATGGGTGGCCACTGGGAGATCCCATTTGTTCTGGTGGATGGAGCATAGATGCTCATCGAAGCAGTCTCCCAAGTCTCTCCGACATACAGGAGGGCCACACTGGGAGTACTGAACACAGTAAATGATCCCAACAGATTCATAGGTGAAGTGTCACCTCACCTGGAAGGACTGTTTAGGACCCTGAATGGCAGTGAGGGAGGAGGTGTAGAAGCAGGGGGCTTGTTCCACTTGCAAAGATAAGTGCCAGGAGGGAGATCAGCAAGGGAGGAATGGATGGACAAGGGAGTCGTGTAGGGAGCGATCCCTGTGGAAAGCAGAAAGTGGGTGGGGGAAGGGAAAGATGTGCTTGGTGGTGGGATCCAGTTGGTGATGGTGGATGTTTTGGAGACTTATGTTCTGGACGCAGAGGCTGGTGGGCTGGTAGGTGAGGACAAGAGGAACCCTATCTCTGGTAGGGTTGCAGGAGGATGGGGTAAGAGCAGATGTGCGTGAAATGGAAGAGATGAGGTTGAGGGCAGCATTGCTGGTGGAGGAAGGGAAGCCCCTTTCTTTGAAAAAGGAGGAAATTTCCTTCGTTCTAGAATGAAAAGCCTCATCCTGAGAGCAGATGCAGCAGAGACGGAGGAATTGAGAAAAGGGAATAGCGTTGCCTAGCCTCTTTCTTTCCATCATATCCTTATTCTTGTGAACATTATGGTTTTTTGGAGACAGAAAAGTCTTTCCTCTCAGTATTTGTCAGTTAGTGAGGTGTGTTTTGTAGTCGGAGACAGGTTACAAATGTACATAAAGTTCCAATTGTCTACATGTAGATATGTAGATAGGTAAATGCAAGCAGACCTTTTCCACTGAGGTTGGGTGAGACTAGAACTAAAAGTGATGGGGATACAGATGAAAGGTGAAATGTTTAAGAGAAACATAAAGGTGAACTTCTTCATTCAGAGGACAGTGAGAGTGTGGAACAAGCTGCCAGTGGAAGAGATGGGTGTAGGTTCGATTTCAACATTTAACAGAAATTTGGATATGTACATGATAAGAGGGGCTTGGAGGGCTATGGTTCGGGTGCAGGTTGATGGGACTAAATAAATTAATATTCGGCACAGACTAGATGGGCTGTAGGTGCTGTTTCTGTGCAGTCATGTTCTATGACTCTACCTTCTGTGTTAAATAAAGAAACAAGGACAGCATATTCAAAATTAAACCAAAGAAAAACCTAATGATTTTTTGGCATCATCACACCATGTAGTTGGTGGAACAGGAGTGTCCCCATTGTCTAATTTTGGTCCCGACATCTCTCCTCCATATGTTCTTTGGATGTTCCTTTTCCCCCTTTCTTTGGGGATTCAATTTCAATGCCTGCCTGATGATTTGTCGGTTGGCTTCCTTGAGGTATGGCCAACCCACCTCCATTTCCATTTGTGTATTTGTATCTCTCTGGATTCCTGGTTGGTGTTTTCCCACAGTGTCAGGTTGGTTACCTTGTCTGGGCAATTGTCCAAAAATAATATATGTTGAGGTGATATCTCCTTAGAGGTACCATCTTTAATGTCATTTTAACACTGTATCACACTGCTAATGTACAAACTATGCATGAACTCAAGTGTGTCCTTCAACATGTAGTCCTCAGCCCTAATATTTATTGCATTTTTCTATCCAGCTCAAAGTATTTCAGTGTTGAGAAGCAGAGGGTCGGCTGGTCATTTCTGTCTAGTAAGCCATGACATTGGAATGTGATCAAGTTCTGTAATACCTATTTGCTTTTCCATTTTGTAACATATTTACTTGTGTTTTTCTACATATCTACCTCTGTGATGTTACTCTTACTCTGACAACTTTTAACACCTGAAGACGGTTTTCAATTACCAGCATGGTTTCACTGAAAGCCTTGAATGAAATTTATCATCATACAAGCTAGAGAGACATAAAGGTAAACAATATGGAAACAGGATATTCAGCTCACTGAGTCTATATTGATTATCGATCACACATTAAACTAATCCTACAATCCTTCCCTCACCCTAGATTTTAACACTGGCTTGGACTCCAGGGCCAATTAACCAACCAACCTGTTTGTCTTTGAGATGTAGAAGGAAGCTGGAACACCTGGAGGAAACCTGTGTGGTCACTGGAAGAATGAGGAAGCTCACACTGGTAAGACATAAGATTGGGATTGAATGCAGGTCATTAGCCTTACTTTCTGTGCTACTGTGCTGTCCAGATCAAAAGCTTTAAATGTATAGAGGTTATAACTGGAAACTTCAATTTTTGGTCTTTTGATTTTTGAAAAACATATACAATTGTGTCTTATTACAAAACATATGATAATTCCCCACAACCCCAGCCAATTTGTAGATATATGCTACCTCCAACAGATTGTTGATGAAAGAGGTGAAGAATTATATAAGCAAGCATGAAATGTGTATCACTTCAGATCAGATTGCATCATTCCAATAAGCCTCTACTACTACTGCAGAAAGTAGAAGCTCAGAATGATTTCTTGGCATGGGAAAACAAAATGCATTGTTGAGCTTGCTATTAGTTGCCTGAATCTTGGAGTTTGGGCCCTAACGTCATGCATATGAAACCACAAAAGAAAAATATAGTATAGTCAAAATATTTTAACTATACAGTTACAGGAATTAAAATAGTACATGTCTTTAAAATCATTTCTAAGATTTAAATATGACATAGTAAACTGACAAGAATTACAAACTGTTTTTTACTATTGATTAGAAATGACCAAACAAAATGACTACCATGAAATTTGGCCGGCAGTTGGTGTATTTTGAAAAGAAATTCTCACTTCATGCAACAATAAAATTCAAGTTTGCAGTAAATCATTTAAGTCTTGTTGTTGGGAAATGACATTCAAGTAACTGAAGTCACACTGATTAAAAATGCTCCAGTCTTGCTCTTTGAGTAACTCATTTTCATATTTTTTGAAGTACTTATATTGTATTGCTTATTCGTGCTTTACATTATGGCAGTTCCTTCAACCAAAAAACTGAATAAGTAGGGAATCACTCCAATTGTACTGTTGATCCTATCATCCCCAAGAACATGTCAAAGAGAAAGTGAAAATTTCTGGCTAATATGTTCTTCCATCAGTATTCAATAACTATTCTAACATCAGTAAAATGATTTTATTTTGGAAACATATTAAATTCCAACAAAACTTTATTTTTCTTTCTTTTATCTTTGAACCCATCACCTTTAACATAAACTTTATCACTGAAGGAGGTTCCACTTCTGGAAGGTAATATTCAGTGACATTGAAATGCGAGCAATATGGACATATTATCTAACACTGGTAAATGTCATATAACAATTGCAGGGCACATATTTCTGCTGCTCCTGAAAATGAGCCAGTTTGAAGGAAAAGAATCTCCCCCGATAAACTTCCTGAACACAAAACAGACATTATTCTTTCATTTTCTTACATGAATCATCTCTACTTTTCTTGATAAGAACAAGGCTATGCATCTCTCAAAGCAAGTTACTGAAAGAGCATGACATGGCCACATTTTATTGCTGGCTGTCAGGCAGAGATGAATAGCACAAGCCCATTCCAGCACATAGAGAAGAATGAATTTCATTTTTAATGCACAGTAACGCATGCATTTTACAATTCACAGCAATGTGTAATAGCTCAATTTTTAAAATAAATTATGTATGATATGAACTTCTGTATTCAAGAAGTGCATTTCTCAGTGTTCATTTAATGCTGGCCTGTGAGTCTCACATTCCTATACCCTGAAGCTTGTTCCTCTGAAGATTATGGAAAATGCAACTCATCTTCAACATTTAAAATGCATAGATTTTATGCACCTTACTTAGAGTAGACTGCTTATCATAGAATCAGCGTCTATTTTGTGACAGTATTCATCATATGTGTTGCCTAGAAACAGATTTGAATAAAATCTTTTGAACCTTCTTTTATCTGGAGAGTGATTTTAATGTCTACAGGAAAAAAATGTTCTATTTATATTATACATATTAATCTAATACTGGTTTGTGAGGCAGCAATAAATCACAAGTAATGAGATTTTCATCATGTAACAATGATCTCTTGAAATGAATATTAAAAGATTGCCTCACTGTGTTTGGCATTGATGAGTCAGACGATCTGAATACAAAAGAAATCCTCTGAGTGGCCGTTCTTGATACTCTACAAATCAGGCGTTATAATCACCTCAACCAGGTGTAGTTTACAGGCTGCAAATAATTGCAATTTGTGCAGAACTTGATCATAATACTTACAGAAAAATATGGAAATGTTTGTAATTGGATAAGGCTATTTAAACATGGCAAGACCAATTGCGTTTTAGCTTTCAACAACAGAGATAAATGGTGGCTGTTTATTTTATTCAATCAATACTTCTGGCAGTAATTCATCTGGGGTGCCTTTTATTGCCTTTGATTTTAGGACAATAGCATATTAAACATTTCCTTAATGTTACCATATACTCCATGGTATCATTTGTTTTATGTAATTATAATACTAGTCTTGTAAGGAGATGTTTGTCCATGTGTTTGCGTGCATGTGCCTAAGCACATATTTCTGGGAGCATGTATCAATCTTGTTTGAATGTGCATGTGTGCTTTATGTTTGTGGTGGTGTGTGCAATTTGTATGTAGAACAATATGAATCCCAGGATACATAAAATAGGAGGAATGCTTTTTTAGATAGTTTCAACACTGGTTTCCAGAGATAATAGGTTGCAAAAAAGCAGTTTATGAGGATATTTGAAGGAAATGGCCGTGCAGTAGTTAAGGGCCTCTATGCTTTTTGCAGGATCTCCTTCTTCTTAGGCAGTTCCCTAGGATAATAGTTGACTGGGGTTTCCACTCCAGTTCTATGTATGCTGAGGTGGCTGATAAGTCTGATGAAGGATCTGAGAACTCTGCTACAGTTTGGAGAATTGGAAGGGATTTGGAACAGTCTGCACTCCTCATTATGTTTGTGAACTGCCTCCATGTGCTTCCATTTTGGAGACTTTGTGTATCAAATATTTTCCAGGACGTTTCTTCCTCATTTGAAGCAGGTAGTGGTCAGGCTTTTTTAATAAATGAGTTGCCCAAGAAGATTTTGAGAATGTTCTCGAATTATTCTTCGGAACAACTTCTCTACAAGATTCATTGATATTGCGTTCTCAGGATGAAACAATATATGCTTTTCTTATTGTAAAAGTCTAATTGTTATAAATGAATAAACTCTTATTAGGCTTCCAGCTGGGTAGAGGTATCAACTATAAATGACATTTCAATGACAAACTCTGCCATCTTCATCAGGTATATATGCTAGGAGGCCACTAGGTCCTTTTCTCACTAATTGTTATTGCTAGAGGAAATACACAAAAATGCTGCCTATAGGCATATCAGTCATATTTTGACTGTGCGGAGGGGTTGAAGACTTCTGATATTTGCTCTTTTAAACCTTTGCTCTTGGTTAGATTACTTTTTGATATTGGTTGTTAGCTTGGAATTTTATTTAGTTTTATTTCTACTCTGCTAGAACCAGAAAAATACTTCTATTTTAAGATTCTATTTGGAGTTGGAACTCTTGTTTGCTTTGAGGTTCACAGCTGCACCAAAAACTTTGGAACAAGGACAATAAAGGATAAAGATAGCACAAAAAGGCAGATAAAAGAGTTTCAAGATCAATACTTGAAACTAGAAATTGTTGTGGGCAGGATTGGATGGATTTTTTTATAGCTGCAATATCAAAAAATTATTCTTGGAGGTTGGCTGTGTTTGATAAGAAAGGGCCTAGCTAGGGACCACAAGGCAGATATATAAACAGATTGTGTACATGATTTTAGTAGTGAACCAGGACTCTCAACCAAGGAATGTGATTTAATTCTTAATTGTTCCTGCTAATAGCAACTCAAATACTGTAATCAGCTATGCGGAAATAAAATCTGAAATGCTAACAATATTGCATCAGCTTGACTCCAGTAAGCAGATGGTCCAAAATATGATGGCATAATTACAGCAATTGGAATCTCTTGGATTTGTTTGTGATCATTTGCTACTGAAGACATTATGAATAAAAGAACAAATCTTTCCTCTGTAATATTTGACTACTGCAAAATCGATGAAGCAAATGAATTTTGGAGCAGATTGCAAGGATGGGTAGTCAAATGATAGTTATACAGGGCATGTCCAAGCAGGTCATTGGGTGAATATTAGGTTGGTGATGTGAATTGTGTCAGGTTTATGACATGAGGTGGGCGGGGATGGATGAGAATGAACATTTTTCAGAATCAGAATCTGAATTATTGTCACTGATATGCTGTGAAATTAATTGTTTTGTGGCAGCAGGACAGTGCAGTACACAAAATATACTATAAGTTATTATAAGAAATATAAAACTATATAAATGAATACAACAAAAATAATGAGGTAGTATTCGTGGATTCATGGACCATTCAGAAATATGAAGGTGGAGTGAAAAAAGCTGTTTTTAAAGTGTTGAGTGTGTGCTTTCAGGTTCCTTTTTACCTCTTCCCTGATGGTAGTAAAGAGAACCACCTTCTTAAAGTTCTGCAGATCTACTATTGAAGGTACCCCTCCACTGCACCTAGGTAGGGTTTTCCAGAATTTGAGCTCAGCAATGATGAATGAACATCAGATTTAGCAACTAAAAATGTTGTGTGGCTTGGAAGAAGTTGTTTGGTGAAGGTCAGCAGGAAACTTGGCAGTGTTAAGCAGGTACTAGTAGAGAAGGCTGGGCAACTAAAAGAGCACAAGTAATAGATGCAGGAATGGGCAATTATGCCCTTGTCCTACTCCATCTATATCAATTTCCTGTGCTAACCTCATTTCTTTTTATTCTAAAAATATTTGATCTTTATGTTGAACAGAATTGATGTCAAAGCTTCCACAGCTCTCTTGGGTAGAGGATTCCATTGTAATGATGTTTCTCTTCATCTCTCTGCTGAATGAACAATCCTTTATTTTGGAATTTTGACCACGTTGACAGCCTTTCAGGGTAAACAGCAACTCTATCTTCCTGTCAAATATCTTAACTATTCTGTATGCTTCAGTAAGATTACTTCTCATCCATCCAAATTCTAGACAGGATAGGCCCTATCTATATTAGCACTCCACATACAACAAGCCTATCATCCCAGGAATAAATCCAACAAACACTCCCTTAATCACAAATATACTGTTAGCTCAGGTGACCAGAATAGTACATAATGTTCCAAATGTGCTTTCACCCGCTAACAAGGGATTTACTTTCATAAATCCCAGTTTGCTCTGCTCAATCCTGTTATTATTTACCAAGTGCCCTTTACCCCCTCCTTAATAATAGAGCTCAACAATTTTCCCACTATTGATAGCAAGCTAACTGGTGTCTTGTTCCCTGTCTGTGCTCTCTCTCTTTACTATACTAGTCAGAATCAGGATCTCTTTAACGCCAGTATGTGAAACATACCAGAAATGATTGTGGTTCAGTGCCAAGCACAAAACACACCACAGCATCATAATAGACAACACAATTTACAAAAGGATAGTGCAAACAGTCATGGGCAATCAACAGTCAGCAGAACAATTAAACTTAAATAAATGTGAACATATGAACAGACTCAATAATTATCAACAGAATGAGGAGAGCAGGAAAGACCATCTAACGGATGTTGTGCAGGGACAGTTAAGGGTATTACACGCAAGTGAGTTTTGTTGGGCAACCAGATCGCTATAGGAAAGAAACTTCAGAGATTACGTGTAGTCCTGGTGATGATGGACTTGTAACATCTCCCTGATGGCAATGTGGTGAATATGTGACTGCTAGGATGGGTCGAGTCAGCAGTATTTTTTTCAGTTCTTTTCTTTGCTCTGGCAATGAACAGGTTTTTCAATGTCAGTAGCTGACAGCCGATGATTTGCATCAGATAATAAATTACTCATTCTAAGGAGAGCTAAAAGGAAAGACTGTTGGTAAAGAGACAATTGTAACCAGACTTCCTTAAGTGTCAGTCTTGGATACCTTTGGATCAGTTTGTATGGATACCATCTTACATAAGCCATCTTTCTGAAGAGATGGCTTTGGTTAAGTGAGACGGTGAAATTGGAGTTGTGAAAGGGCGTGGTAAGGGTACCAGCGTATCAGGATTAGAGGAAGTGAGAAGAGGTAGATGTTGATTGTCCTTATGAAACTGGTAGTAAAACTGATGGAGCTGATTCGTCAAGTTAGGGGAGGGGGAGACTTGGGAGCACTTCTGCTTGAAGTTGGTAAGACTTTGCCAGGAATGTCCCCTGGTGCATAGGTGAATCTGGGGAAGGAGGGGGTTGTAAGGCAGCAGAGAGAAGGACATTAATGTAGGATTAGTATGAGTGTACCTATGTGGATGGTTGGCACGGACTTGGGTGGCCAAAGAGTCTTCATTCTGTGCTGTATCTCCTAAGATTCTCTGAACTACACTTACCTCAGATTGAAAGGGACTACTTTCTACTTGTCACTTTTGCGCACCTTTTTTTTCATCTATAGGTCCTGCGATGTGTTTTTGTTTCCCTCTGAACTTGTATTTTAAATGTTGTGTATTTAATATTTCAGTGATATTTGAGTAATTTTGCAAAAATATTGTTTGATTAGATAGATAGATAGATAGATAGATAGATAGATAGATAGGTAGATAGATACTTTATTCATCTCCATGGGGAAATTCAACATTTTTTTCCAATGTCCCATACACTTATTGTAGCAAAACTAATTACATACAATACTTAACTCAGTAAAAAGCATTCTTTCAATTAAGCATTCTTTGACATTTATATAATTCACTATGGTTATACAAAAAAAATGTGAATTGCATTCAGTCGGCCCTCCTTATCCTTGGGAGATTGATTCCAGAACCCCCTGCAGATATCAAAAAATGCAGATGCTCAAGTCTCTTATATAAAATGGCATAGTATTTGCATATAACCTATGCATATCCTCCCATATACTTTAAATCAGGAGTGTCAAACTCATTTTAGGTCACGGGCCGGATTGAGCAAAATGCAGCTTCATGCGGGCCGGATCAGTCAGACGCGTGCGAACGCAGCTTTCGTTGCCTCCGTTTTTTCAGCCTGCTCTCATGTGTCTCAGTCTCTGCTATAACTACAAAGTGTTTCACTTTACAAATTCCGTTTCTTATGAAGAAGACTGCCGAGCAAGACTGCCGAATAAACACTAAAAACCCTGAAAACCTGGTACCTGAATAAACTCAGCATTAGCCATATCATACGCCATAGGCGCTTCGATTACTGGGGCCAGCTTTAATAGTAATTAGATATTATCTCGCGGGCCAAAGATAATTCCACCGCGGGCCGGATTTGGCCCGTGGGCCTTGAGTTTGACATATATGCTTTAAATCATCTCTAGATTACTCATAATACCTAATACGATGTAAATGATATGTAAGTAGTTGGTATATTGTATTGTTTAGGGAATAATGACAAGAAAAAATGTCTGTACATGTTCAATACAGACGCAACCATCATAGATCATCTGGGAACGCTGATGCCTCCTTGGCATCAGCTGATCCCGATTCTCCCGTGATCTTTAAGTTCTTGAGGCTGTAGTGCTTTACATAGCTAGCCAGCCATCCCTTACTAGCCTTAAACTCCTTCCTCTCGCTCACAACACAAGTAATGAACGAACGAGATGTGAGGCGAACAATGCTCAACTTCCCGGTTTTCCCGATCCGTGGTTGAATTTGCGCATGCAGACCCCGCAGATAAGGAGGGCCGACTGTACGTTGTAACATAACCACCTGATATGTGGCACCTTGCTTAAAGTAAAGGACTAAGACAAGTATCTCTCAGCTCTTTTGTTTTCCCTTAAATTTGTTTAATATTTTGGAGTTACAAAATGTAACATTAAACAGATGCTGGAAATCCAGGATCAACACACACAGCATGCTGGAGTAATTCAGCACGTCAGGCAACATCTATGGAGAGGAATTATCAGTCGAGGACAAGACTGGTCAAGATGGAGTACAACGCTCCTTTGGTCGACATCTTCTGGATAGATCATGAAAGCATTTTTTTTCACTTCTTTTATGTCTTTTAAGTTTGTATCTCGTCTTGAATGTGATTCTGGAACAGTCGGAGCCTGTACTCTGCTATTTGAAGATCATCTGGATGCTTCGGCGCTCTGCAGTCGCTGAGATCCCAGGAGGCTGAAGCTGTGTGATTGAACCCCGTGGCGAGAAGGCATGGTGAACGAGCTGATACTTGACCCCATTTCACCAACTAAAGCTCCCATTGTTCTCCGATTCAAGTGACAAGGGTGACTGAAGCGTCGAAGTGAGTGCAGAGTGTGATCGCCGGCTGCTTGCCTTTCAATCGGTTGCGCTGTACTGGAGAGGGCAGAGCCTGCGGCTGCGTTCAGGCCTGAATAGTACCGTCCACATTTTTCTCTGTGGTTTGGATTTGGACTTGGACTACGGACATTATTTTTTCAGTCTTATAAGTTTTTATATTCTGTGTTTTTGCACCTGATCTTTTTTTTGTGGGGGAAGGAAATTTGGGGGTCGATGTGTCTAATCCATTTTGTTGGTTCTTTGTGTCTGAGGAGGAATTTGAGGGTCGATGTGCCTGATCAATTTTATTCATTTTTTTTCTGTGGGAGGAGGGATTAGGGGAGCAATGTTCTTGATCTGTTTTCTTCATTTTATTTGTCCGGGAAGAGGGATTTGAGTGTCAAAGTGTCTGATCCATCTTCTTTGTTTTCTTGTATGGGAAGAGGGATTTTGAGATTGAGGTGCCTGATCCATTCTGTTCGTTATTTTGTGCGGAAGGAGGGATTTGGGGGCAAGTGTCCCTGATCCGTTTTTGTTTGTGGGGAGATGGGATTTGGGAGCTGATGATCATGTTGCCTTTCTTTTCTTTTTCTTTCGAGGTTTCATTGCTACTGGGAGAAGAAGAATTTCAGAGTTGTATACTTTGATAATAAATGAACCTTTCAACCTTTGGACCCTTCATCAGGAATTAACATTCCAGTTCATAATATTCGTATTCTTTTCCTTTACTTATCAATTGTTTGGCGCTGCGCTAGTAAGTGATTTTTGGATGTTCAATTTATGATACAGTTTACAGCTACATTGATGGTGACTGAGATAACTGGAGAAAGTTTTAAGCAGACTTGGATGCCTTGTGCTTTCAAGAAGTGACTGGATACTCTGAAACACACAGAAAACTTTTGATTTCACTGGACGGTGTCTGTACTACAATTTTGAGCATAAAATATTAAACAAGAGTGTTAGAACACTTAAGATCAATGCAATTAACCAGTGCCACCACCCTGCCAAACCCAAGGAAAAGAAATGATGCAAAGTGGAAGTGAAGACAATGAATTCAAGCTGTAGTTTTCTGCTTCAGCATTAAACTGTGTGTTCAAGCCAGAGTGACTAGACACACTGTTTCAAAGAAAGCATAAATTTGTTATATGGATGATACATTAATGTGAAGGGGAGAGAGAGAGAGAGAGAGAGAGAGAGAGAGAGAGAGAGAGAGAGAGAGAGAGAGAGAGAGAGAGAGAGAGAGAGAGAGAGAGAGAGAGAGAGTGTGTGTGTGTGTGTGTGTGTGTGTGTGTGTGTGTGTGTGTGTGTGTGTGTGTGTGTGTGTGTGTGTGTGTGTGTGTGGCCATCATATGTCACCTGCACAACGTTAACATCACGATTATTTTTTACATAGCTGCGACAAGAATTACATGAATGTCTTGGACAAACCAAGAACAAATGCAGTTGTGTGTAATTACATATTTTTATTGAAATAGCTATTCTAGCCTCATTGAATCCTACCTCGTGCTAGGTAATGCCATCTTCTAATAATATGTGCATAACAGCAGTCAGTTTGAAGTCAGCATAGCAGTAAGTTGCAACTGGAACTGATCCATATTATTAAAGGATATTTCAAAGAAGAATGCTTTTTGTGATCTTATTTCTACAAGTTAATATTCTGTTGAATAAAGTGTCATGCAACTGAGTACCCAGAGGGCATTTTGAGTGCAAAGAGCGAAGGTTTTTCACATGTGAGTGTGAAATAATGGCTTTTATTTCCAGCTGGCTTGTTATGTGGTATTCTGTTATTGATTGAAGCAGTTATTAACAAACCCTGTTCATTATGTTTAATTCTGGCTGGAAAACTACCACTAGTTAATTCTTTGTTAAGTAAATTCCCATTTTATTTTTGTGGAGTGCTCACTTCAAATTACTGATTACACATTTATTATTATTATGACAACTGAAGCAAATGGGAAAAAGGGCAAATGTGTCTCTTCGGAGGAAAGCTATCTTAAGCTATGTAAAATAATTAAATATAATCAGTGGCTGTAAGCAAAAATAAATGTGTTTGAAAGAACATTAAATGTCTGTAAATGTTTTTATTTTGTCTTTGTTGGTATTAATTTAGCTTGTGGACATATTAAGTTACTTCAATTTCTCTTCCAATGTAGCAAGGTTATATTATTTTGATAATTGACTATATTCCAAAATACATTTTTTTCATTTACTGGCCTGTCAAAGAATACAGTACAGTGGCTGGCAAATCTAACATAAATGACCAGGAGTTAGACCAATACGTTCTGCAATGCCATTCCATCATTTGATAATGGCTTTATCTCTATATATGTGATTATTTGAAACTTTTGTTTGGTGGTGATAAAAGCACTGTCTCCTTTAAGTGTTCCATGACAAGGCAATTGCAAAACAGTGAAAAAGACGTCGATGCTGGAAATCCTAAGCAAGTACCCAAAGTTCTGTAAATGCTCAGCAGGTCAGGCAGCACCTGTGCAGAGAAAAAGGCAGAGTTAACATTTTAGATTGATTAACTTTCATCATTCTTTTAAATTTTCTATTTTTATTCCGTAACTAGATTTATCTTCTTCAACATCCTCTGGTGTTTCAGAAAAATATATTCAAACCTTTATCTATTTCTTTCAAACAATTCATTCCCTCATAGATTCCTGCTCACAACTTAAATATTAGATCATGAAGTTCAAAGTTCAAAGTAAAATACTTGGTCTCCATGGTCATCTGTGGCAACAAATTCTATAGGTTCACCACTCTCTGGTTAAAGAAAGTACTCATCAACTGTGTTCTAAATGGATGTCCCTCTATTCTGAGGCAATGTGCCCTGGTCTTAGACTCCCCCACCAAAGGAAACATCCTCCCCATGTCCACTCTTTCGAGGCCTTTCAGCATTTTATAGGTTTCAATGAGATTCCCCCTCATTCTTCAGAATTCCAGTGTGTACAGGACCAGAGCTATCAAATGCTCCTCACATGATAAGCCTTTCAATCAATCTTGGAATCATTTTTGTGAACTTCCTTTCATAGTTAAGGGGCCCAAAATTGTTCACAATACTCCAAATGTGGCTTCACTAGTGCCTTATAAAGTCTTAACATTATATCCTTGCTTTTATATTCTAGTCCTCTGAAAATGAATGCTAACATTGGATTTGCCTTCTTCACCACTGACTCAACTGCAAATTAATCTTCAGAGAATCCTGCCCAAGAACTCCCAAGTCTCTTTGCACCTCAAATATTTGAATTTTTTCTCCATTTAGAAAATATTCTACACTTTTATTTCTTCTACCAAAGTGCATAACCATACATTTGCACTGCATTCCATCTACCATTCTACTAAGATACCTAAGCCCTTCTGTAGCCTCTCTTCTTCCTCAAAATTACCACCCATCCATCCATTTTCATATCATCTGCAGGCTTGGCAACAAAGCCATCAATTCTGTCATCCAAATCATTGAAAATAACATAGAAAGAAGTGGTTCCAACACAGAATTCTGTGGAACACCACTAGTCACTGGCAGCCAACTAGAAAAGGCTCGATTGATTTCCATACATAGCCTCCTGCCAATCAGCCAATGCTCTATCAATGCTAGTATCTTTCCAATAATACCATGGGTCCTTAACTTGTTAAACAGCCTCATGTGTTGTACCTTGGCCAAGGCCTTTGGAAATTCCAAGTACACAACATCTACCGATTCTCCTTTGTCTATCCTGCTTGTTGTTTCTTCAAAGAATTCCAATAGATTTGTCAGGCAAGATTTTTACTTGAGGAAGCCATGCAGACTTCAGCCTATTTTATCATATGCCTCCAAGCACTCTGAACCAAATCCTTAACTATCGACTCCAAAGTCTTCCTAACCACTGAGGTCAGGCTATCTGACCTATAACATCCTTTCTTCTACCTCCCTACAGTGAAGACAGTTACAAAATACTTATTCAGTCATTCATAATTTCTTTGTCCCCCACTATTATCTCTCTAGCATCATTTTTCGCTAGTCCAATATCTACTCTCACCTCTCTTTTACACTTTACTTACCTGAAGAAATTATAGTTATCCTCTTTAATATTATTGGCTAGGTTATCTTTGTATTCCTTCTTTAAGACTTTTTAGTTGTCTTCTATTGCTTTTTAAAAGCTTCCCTTTCCAGTAACTTCCCACTAATTTTTGCTCTATTAAGTGCCCTCTCTTTGGCTTTTATGTTGGCTTTGACTTCTTTAGTCAGTCATAGTTCCATCATCATGCCTTTAGAATATTTTGTCTTCGGGATATATCTATCCTGCACATTCTGAATTTCTCCCAGAAATTCCAGTCGTTGTTGATCTACCGTCATCCCTACTAGTGATCTCTTCCAATCAGTTTTGGACAGCTCTTCTCAGATGCCTCTGTAATTCCCTTTACTCCACTGTAATGCTGATATATCTGACTTCAGCTTTCTCTTCTCTAATTGCAGGGAGAATTCTATCATATTATTGTTATGACTGTGCCACAACTCTGAGGGGCCGAAGGGTACAAAGTAGCCCCCTCCTTTTTGAGAATCGCAAGATCGCTATTAATTCAGGTCTGGGACTCAGGAAATGAGAGAGAATCCTCAAGGGTTTGGAATGTGTGTCCTGCCCTCAGTGAGACAAAGCCACGGATACCGGCCATTGTCTCTTGGAGACGGAATTGTATATTGAGTACTGTACTATTCATTGAAGCCCTCAGGGAATGACCAGAGTGGGCTGGTTGAGGGATTGCATCATCCCAACCTGATTGACATCTGAGACCCCATGAGTAAGGATAAAAGAGGGTCTGGGGAACAACCCCTTGAGACGCACCAGGAGAAACACTAGAAATCCCGTGACAGCGTTTAATAGCGACAGCCAGTGGGGGGTCCGCGTGCGTCCTTTTCCATTTGCCTCGGAATTGGCGGGCCTTACCACGGAAGACGGTTTAGCTAAAGAAGAGACCACCACCAACGAAATTTCGAAGGATCGACATCATAAAAAAAGGAAACTCTGGCAAGTTCCAAAATCTCTCTCTCTCTCTCCAACAATTGAAAACCCAGCGGACCCCAAAGGTGGAAGCCTGCCTGAACTGAATGACTTTTATATTTCCATCAGACAATACATTATCCCCTCGACAACGATAGAGCTACTTCTTATTGATTATTATTATACCCGCGCTTTTAGATTTAGTATTTATGTAGGGATGACGGTAGATCAACAACGACTGGAATTTCTGGGAGAAATTCGGAACGTGCAGGATAGACGTATATTATCTGTATGTTTGCATTGATATTATTTTTGTGTATTTTTATCAATAAATACTGTTAAAAATAGTACCATCAGACTTCAACGGACCTCTCTATCTTTGCTGGTAAGTGACCCAGTTACGAGGTACGTAACATTATGATCACACATTCCCTAAGGGTTCCTTTACTTTAAACCCCCTAATCAATTCAGGTTCATTGCACAACACTCAATCCCTAGAGATTGGGTGATGTGCAATCTCTAAAGATCTTAACCATGAGCTGCTCTATTAAGAAAACATATAACAATAAATTATTCTTTTCCTGTTTTGTGGATGAGATTCTCACCTTCTATATTATAATTAGGCTACTTATGTGTTTGTATTTGTTTGCAGGGTAGCAATATATATGGATAGAGCTCACCACTCCTTGTCCTTTGGCTTTTAAATTCATGTGCACTTTGAATTCTCAGTGGAGGGCTAATAGAAAGTCAGTTCCTGTACGTCAATGCAAGCAGTTAATTCAATCATGTGGTAAAATATTAAAGTTTATAAGTATGATATTTTCATAGATCCTACCAGAATTGCTGTCAGTGAGATTGGAACTGGAATTGGTTTACTATTCCCACATATAAGAAGATACAGTGAAAAACTTGTCTTGCATACTGTTCCCAGTGATCAAATCATTGCACGGTGCATTGAGGTAGAACAAGGTAAAACAGTAAGGATGCAGAATAAATTGTAACAGCTACAGATAAAGTACAGGTAAACAATAAGGTATAAGATTATAATGAGGAAGATTGCAAGCTCAAGAGTCTACTATGGGAAATATCTTCATCTGATTCCAACAAAAAAGTTTTAACAATAAAATGTCAATTAATTTGCATTATTTGCTTCAGCTTACTCTGCAATGAGAATGTACCTACGTCACTCAGGAGTAAAACTAGGTTTGATTGGTTCCGCTAAACAGGACTGTCTATTTTACATCCTGCCTGCATTTCTGCTCCATTCAATTCAAAGTGAATAAGGTTCGCTGAAGATAAAATGGAAAGGAAATGCACTTCTAGTGGTTTTACACTGTTGCGCAGTTTGACATTCAACCCCTTGAATTTTAGAATTCATATCACAAAGGAAAAAAAAATACTTGATTATAAACACAAGAGATTCTGCGGATGCTGGAAATCCAGAGGAACACACGCAAAATGCTTGAGGAAATCATCAGGTCAGGCAGCGTCTGTGGAAATAAAGAGCTGATGTTTTGGGTTGGGACACTTCATCAGAACGATAAAATCTGATCAGATTTAATGATACAAATGTGGCCTTCTGTCAATAAAATTTATTGTGAATAGTTGAGCACCATCTTGTTAACTCAATATTTTTTTTAAACAGCAGAACACCACAAATACTGGAAATTTGAAATTAAATCAAAAAGTGTTGCAAGTGCTCAGCTGGCCTGACAATATCTGTGGACAGAGAGAACAGAGCTAATGTTTCCAGACAGTGACTTCTCTGTATTGATAGTTCGCTGATCAAATACAAGAAAGGAAACTGAGAGCAATGAGAGCAAACAAGGTAAAGGAGCCATAAAAACATAATACTGGATAAAGTCAGCAGGCCAGACAGCATGAATGAAAAGAGAAACAGTGAATTGTTATCATTAACTGCTTCTCTGTCCAGAGATTTTATCCGACCTGTTACCTTCTCCAGAATTTTCTGTTTTACTGTGGTCAGATTTTCAGTATTTGCAGTCTTTTATTATTATTTTCATTTATAAGTTAAAGGAAACATTTGGGAATCTCAAAATCTCAAGATTAGCTGCATTCCCAGAAGAGGGATGGCAATGGATTATCGACCTGAAATGTTAACTTTCACTCTTTCCGCATATAATTGCCTGATCTGCTGAATATTTCCAATATTTTCCGATTTTATTTCAAACTTCAATACCTTAGCACTTACCTATTAAATATATCATTTATGCTGTTGAGATATAGTACATTGTAGCAAAATTTTTACTTTCCAGGCAGATTTGAGTTAAAACTAGCTTCAGCTTTAATGGGGACACAGTATAATCAAAAGGTGTGCAAAATTCTTTAAATTTTGCATTGACATTTAGACAGTACTTAAAGTACTGTCCCTCTTTTCTCCCCCAAAGCAAATGAGATCTGTGCTTCAACAATCATCTGACATTTTCTCATGGATCCAAAAAAAAAGACTTGGTTATATCAATACTTTTAAGAAAAGCAACATAATAATGTTGGAAAAGGGCTTCAGGAAGTATGACAAGGTGATGAGTGGCTTTGAATTTCTGACAGCTGTACCAACCTTCCCAGACAGTTGACAAGGAATCCTTTCTGCTTAAAATCAGGATGCTTTTTGTTGTGCCTGACTGCAGATGATCTTCTCAGATTCGCCAGAGTTAGCAATCCTAATGGTCCTGCAGCAGCTCATTTCACAATAGTTAGAACAAATGCACTTTCACTCAGCATTGGAATCATCATTTCTCTTTAGCTAGGGCGGCTGCCACTGCAGATTAGGACTCTAGACAAGCCTCTGGGGATTTTTCTCTGCCAGAGTAGTTGCTTTTTATACAGCAACAATTTATTAAATTGCTTTCCTTTTAAGTGCAATAATAGTCTTGGTGCTTAGAAAGGTTGAAGAGATATCCAACACATTAATATTTTAAGATGGTGGCAGTAATTATATTGTGTTTACCTAACAAGACAGTTTATTTTGCTTTCCCACTAACTCAAAGCAGTGAAGCTATTATTTTCTGTGGATATGGATTTCTGAATGCACTGATAAAGCTGGGGGCAGTGTTCTTGACTTCTTGAAATGTGCTGACAATCTCTTGAAGTACTGCAGTTCATCGCCCTTTTGCATTGAATGAAAAAAAATACTACCAAAAGCAAGAAGATGTGCTTGTGTTATTTCCAAAAATATTTTTTTAGCACAATGTGGGAAACAAACCACTTTATTAACTAGTTCCTTTATAGTTTATAATTAAAAATGAAGAGCTTGTAATCAAATTTCTGCAAATGGATGCTCTGATCTCTTTGTTCATTAATCATTACAGTTGGCCCAAGAAATTGAATCATGAGACAATGAGAGTAGGGTGGTGAGGGATGGATGGTGGATTCAATTTAAACTCATAACTGTCAATGTTGTGATGGTATATTGGGTATAAAGTCTCTACAACAGTTAAGTGTCTAATAAGTATATGTAGATGATTATCCTACACCTATTAAAAAGCACTTCTGTAATTTGCAACTTTCTAAATACTAGATTCTCGCATTTTAAAGCATGCCCACAAATTGTTAAGAATTGTAGTCTGCTGGAGTGTCCCCTCCAGGGCTCAAGCCTAGGCAGGAAGATTTGAAGAACCCGCTGTTGTCCATGCAGCAGGTCCCCCCTCTCCACGTTACTGGTGTAGTCCAAGGGAAGGGCAAGCGTTAATACAGCTTGGCACCAGTGTTGTCGCAGAGGTTGCCAGAGTGAAGTTGTAAACAACATCAAACTGCCTTAGGGACCCTGGCTCTTCCTTGGGAGTTACTCCTGAAGCCTTTCCCTTGGGTTGGTGTGCCCGCATGGCAGAGGAGGTTTAAGTCAGAGTTTTCCTTCTCCTAGGTGGGTTGCCATCCAAGGCTAATGGGCACCATGGTTTTGAAGGACCAGTGATCCACTTTTGCCCCTTTTCTTGTCAGTAGAAACAGTTCCACTGGGCCTAGTAGCTAAGCCACATGTAAAGGCCAAGCGTTGGACTTTGTTGTCAGAGGCTGTTAGAGATGCACACCATTTGAAGCACATTATAGGTAGTGAGGGCTTATCCCCACTACCACCTCCGGCTATGACAACCTTCGGAACCTGTAGATGTCATGGACCCGTCCGTGTAAACATCCTAACTTAATCTCTGTGCCTGTGTCCTGCACTTGGGTTCGCTTCCTTCACTCATTGTAACAGTAGTCTGCTAGAGTTATATAAAGAGAAACCTCAATAGTTGAGTTAGTGTCTTGCTAGTTGCTTCAAATTACATTTGATAATTCATTTCTTACACTGCAACAGAAACCATTCTTTCTACAATGGAGCTTGACTGCAACTTTTCCGAGCTCATCTGTGGAAACAGCTTATTTTCGAATGCATCTCTTTTTCCTTTTCAAGAGTTCAGTAGAAGAGCCTGGTCAGAGCGACACTTGCTTCATTGCAATGATGGGACCTGTTTTCGGGGCTCACTGATCAGCTGTTTTTCAATATCTCAAGGATGTAGCCTGGAAGACGTGCACGCCTCTGGGGTTTTGAGGCTTTGTGGCCCTACTGATGACCCTTTGTGGGCCTGAAGCATCGCGGGAGAAAACGGAACATCGGGAACATTGCATCAGCTGTTGGGGGGGGTTCTGTACTCAGCGAAGCTCTTTCTCTCGTTGGTGGGGGAGAGTTTGTTGCTGATTCTTGTGTTCAAGAACTCAGAAAAAAGCAACGCGGCAGACTTTAACACCATAATCAGTGCGTTGTTTGTCTTTGTTAGTCTCCCCTCTCACTGTGAAAGGGTGACCTCTCTGCCCCTTTATTAGGGTGACAGAGAGCCTGTGGTATGCCAAATTGTTGGGTGAACGATCAGTTTTTGTTATACTGCAGATCATAGCCTTTCTTGGGGGCTTTGCTATTGCTTGCTTGGTGGATGGAGGGGGCTGATGCTTTTTTTGCTGAAGTAAGTGGGGAGGGGGTGGGTTGTTGTTTTGCCATTGCTTGGGCATGGGAGGTGGGAGTAGGGAGTTCTAAGGTTTTTACTGCCACTCATTCTTTGAGGCACTCTTCTGTTTTCATGGATGCTTGTGAAGAACAAGAATTTCAGGTTGTATGTTGTATACATTCTCTTATATTACATGCAACTATTGAACTATTTAAAACCAGTTATGTTTTTAATCTTTCAAAGTTTTGTTGAAAATAATTAATCTGAAAATGTTTGGGTTTTAAATGTGTGTGAGTGTCTGGATCAGTAGGAGCTGTCTAGTCTGGTTCCTGATTAACCCAGACAATGGAGATTAGTAGAGAAATTTAGTTCACGACAACTAAACCAGCACAAGGTATGCAAAATCGTGGTGGAATTTGAACTTATACTTCATTTGCCATGCTATTAACTTCATCATTATTCCACTGTATGCAGAACTTGGCAAAAGATATTTGCCTTATCTTGCATTTGATGACTACAGAGGGCTCATGACTTTCTGCTTCTTAACAGGAGTTACAGTTATGTAAGCTTGACTTTGTGTTGTGTTTTAGAGGTCTGGTCGCATTCCCTCACATGCAAGGTATCAACGGCAAACATATGGAACTTAAAGCACCCTGGAGAGTTCACCAGACCAAGAACTTTCATTCCATCAAAGTGCACTTGGTTTGCAATGGCCAAACCAAAAAACCGAACTTTCAGAGATTCTGTAACAGTGATTAGCTTTATTTGTTGCATGTACTTCGAAATGCCAAAACATATAGTGGAATGTGTCAACCACTGCAGTCCAAAGATTGTGCTAGAGGCAGCCCACAGTTGTTGCCACACTTCCAGTGCCCACAATTCCCTATCCCTAACCCTAACCATATATCCTTGGAATGTGGACGTGAACTGGAGTACTTAGGGGAAACCCACGCGGTCACGGGGAGAACATACAAGCTGCTTACAGGCAGTGGCAGGAAATGAACCCCATCGATATTTGCTAGCTCTGCAGAGTGTTTCACTAACTACCACCATGCCACCCACTTTATGTAAGTGTTCAGGATTTTCAGGAAGGGCCTGATGCTATTGTCCTGTAGCACTCCACTTTGTCTGAAGTATTCATGTTTGGAAATACAATGACCAGCTGGCTGCACGGGGTCAAGAGGTGTCACCATAAAATCTGGCCAATAGTCCGGTGACGTCATCGTTGCTAATGGCAGCTTAAGTCACGAGCTCCTCCAGAAAAACGTGTATTAAGCCCCATTAACCCGTCAAATATAATATTTTTTGAAAAATATTTGAACTGAAAAGAGGGGCAAGAATGGGGAGAAGAAATGGAAATAAAAAAAGCAACACTGCGGAGCCTGCGCCCGAGAGAAGTGCAGCGAGCATCTCTCCAACCCGACCGCGTGCGAGTGAGGTGGCTGCTGGGCCTCTTTCAGTCGAAGCGGCGAATGTCTTCAAAATCCTGAAAGAAATAATGGAGGTCCAGAAAGATATAAAGCAGCAGCTCCGTGATATTAAGGCAGAGCTCACCAGCGTTAATCAAAAAATGGCGGTGGCAGAGACTCGCATTGATAAGGTGGAAGATCGCATTCAAAACGTGGAACGGATACGGAGCAAGACAATAACAATAATACATCACCAAGAAGGTAAACTGCTTGATCTGGAGGGAAGATCACGGCGGAAAAATATCAGAATCTACGACATTCCTGAAAGAGAATGGGCTTCACTAATCTGTTTTTCTCCTCCTATAAATCAGGACATAGGAGAGGAGTTGCTATTCTTATCTCAAGTAAGCTAAATTTTGAAAAAAATATTCAAAATGGGAGATAAAGGCGGTAGATATATTCTGGTAAGGGACAATATAGACGGCAATTCAGTTACACTATTGAATATATACGCACCCCCAGGAAGTGATATTGGTTTCTTTCAGAAAATTACTGATATTATGGTAATGGAAACAGAAGGTCTCCTGATATGTGGGGGAGACTTACATTTACAATTGCAACCAAACTTAGACTCTTCCAATAGAAAAACCTATGAAACAAAATCTTTATATAAGAAAGTTAATACACTTTTTGAGGATGTTGGTTTAATTGATATATGGAGGGACCTTTTCCCTGACAGAAGGGATTACACTCATTATTCTGCTCCACATTCTGTATATACAAGAATAGACTATTTCATAACATTTGGAAAAGACAAAGACAAAATAAACACCTGTGGAATTGGGACAATGGATGTAAGTGACCATGCACCTATATATTTATCTGTTGATTTTGACCTACAACCAAAGAATACTATTTGGAAACTAAATTCAAGTCTACTCAATGATCCGTACTTTAAGGAACAAATTAAAAAAGAAATTGGTCTCTACTTAGAACTTAATGATAATGGAGAGGTTTCACCTCCCATTTTATGGGATACTCTGAAGGCGGTCTTAAGAGGGAAAATTATAGCGATATCTTCATATAAGAAAAAAATAAGGAATAAAACATTAGAGGAATTACAAAATAGGCTGAGGGAACTAGAGAAAAAACACAAATTGAATTTGGCACAGGATACATTAGGGGAAATTAAAAGAATTAGGAATGAAATAAATAATTTGGCTACGCAAGAAATCAGGAAAAACTTAATGTTTCTGAAACAGAGACATTATGAAAGTGGATTGAAATCTATGAAAATACTGGCATGGAAACTGAAAAAAAAGATAGCAGAAAATACAATTCATAGAATTAGCGACCCAAGAACGAAAATGATAAAAAATAAGCTAAGTGAAATTCAAGAAGCTTTTGAAGTGTTTTACAAAACACTGTATTCCAAAGTTCCAGGGGGAAGCATAACCCAAATTGACACCTTCTTGAATTCTCTAGAGTTACCCACGTTAAGCGAAGAACAAAATAGAAGGATGACTGCTGACATAACTGAAGTTGAATTAAAAGCTGCGATTAGTGGGCTTAAATTAAGCAAGTCACCAGGATCAGATGAGTATATGGCAGAGTGGTACAAAGAATTTAAAAATGAGTTAATTCCTGTTTTACTCCCCACTCTGAACTGAGCTCTAAAAAAGGCACAAATGCCACCCAGTTGGACGGAAGCGATAATCTCAGCTATACCGAAAGAAGGCAAGGATAAAATGGAATGCGGGTCATTTAGACCAATATCGTTCTTAATGTAGATTATAGGTTATATACCTCCATCATGGCCAAATGATTAGAGGAGTTTCTACCGATACTGATACGTAATGATCAGACAGGTTTTATACGACAATGCCAGACTCAAGACAATATATGAAGGACACTTCACATTATGGATCATATACAAAAAAATAAAATCGAAGCAATAGTGATAAGCGTGGACGCTGAAAAAGCATTTGATTCAGTTAATTTGAATTTTCTTTACAGAGTATTACATAGATTTGGTTTCCAAGACACAATTATTAAAACTATACAGACACTATATGACAATCCTACTGCTAGGATTAAAATCAATGGATATTTATCAAATAGTCTTACCCTAGAAAGGGGCACGAGACAGGGTTGTGCATTGTCACCACTATTCTTCGTGCTATATCTGGAACCATTAGCTCAATACATCAGACAAAATGAAGATATCAGGGGAATTACTATTAAAGGGACAGAGCATAAATTGGCTTGTTATGCGGATGACATTTTGATCTATCTAGGGCAACCAACATACTCTTTACCTAAATTGATGCAATCCTTTGAACAATATGGTCAATTATCAGGATACAAGATCAACATAGATAAAACCCAATTACTTTCATATTACTATAGCCCACCAAGAGAAATTGAAAGTCGATACCCCTGGGCATGGCACACAGAGTCTTTCAAATATTTGGGCATCACTATGCCAAAAGATTTGGCAAGATTATCAGAATGTAAATATCAGCCTCTATATAAAAAAATTAAGGAAGATGTGGCAAGATGGAGCCTGATTCCTTTATTCAGTCTCAGTTCAAGGATTGAGTCTATTAAAAATGAATATACTGCCCAGACTGTTATATCTCTTTCAGACCCTACCAATAGAGATTAATCAAAATCAATTCAATGAATGGAACAAGATGCTATCGAGGTATATTTGGCAGGGTAAGAGGCCTAGAGTTCATCTCAAAACTTTGCAATTAGCAAAGGAAAAGGGGAGATGGGGCTTGCCTTCTCTTAGAGATTATTATTTTGCAGCACAGTTGAGAGGTGTGATATGTTGGTGCAACCCATCATATGACGCTCAATGGAAAAACATTGAGGAGCCAGTACTTCCCATCCCCATACAAGCAATTTGATGAACTTCAATAAAAAAATAAATTACAAAAAAAATCTGGCCAATAATATTTCTCAGAAACCTGAGCGATGAGGCTTCAGAGCATTACAGTCAAGGACACTCGGCGACCAGAAATGTAATCAAGCTTTTGGTGTCTGGAACATCCATTTAGGTTGCCTGGATGATTCTCTTGCATGCTCCAGAAGGTACTAAACAGGGCTTGTACAATGCCTATTGCATGTCTCACTGCACTGAAGTCAGATGCACCTCAGACAACTCAGATGAGATAGTGGAAGAAGAGAGATAGGGATACGGATGGTACAAAACCAGCAGCAAGGCTTGCTCTCCCAGATACATAGAAGGCCCTTGTTGCTGCAAAATTATCCTTGGCTTCACTGAAGTCTAAAGACCAAAGCTCAAAGGATTCACTCATTACTACAGCCAACATGAACTAACCACAATCCCACAAATAGTTACTGTAAACTCTCTCTCTTTGCTTATGTTTATTCATGGCTTTGCATTCATTATCACACAACTGAAAAGAACATTAACCCTCCATTTTTCTATCATTCATGTGTCTATCTAAGAGTTTTTTAAACATTGCTAATATTTCTGCCTCTACCACCACCCCTGGCAAGACATTCCACACATCCACCATTCTGTCTGACATCCCCCTATACTCCCCCCACTCACCTTAAAATTACGTCCCATGGTGTTAGCCATTTCTACCCTGGAAAGCAGCTCTATCAAGTCACCTCTCATCCTCCTTCACTCCAGAGAGAAATACCATAGCACACTCAACCTATCTGCATAAAACATGCTCTCTAATGTTGGTAAACTTCATCTGCACCTTCTCTAAATCACTGAAAAATGAACATACAGGTACAGCAATGATTAAGGGCGCCAATTAAATGTTAATCTCTGCTGCAGTGTAGATGTTACATTACAGTTTTATAGGGCTCTATTGAACTCACATTTGGGCCAACACTCTTCCCACTAAAGGAAGATATACTAATGATCGGCTGAATGCAACCAGTGATACCAGGTTCATCATGTGAAGAAAAAGATGATTTCTCTCAAAGCGTGATCTTACTGAAACATTCAAAATTAGCAAATGGAAAATTGTTCTTAACCACACTTGGGGTGTCTAGAATCAGGAAGCAGTTTCATTATAAAGGACAGAGGTGAGAAGAAATTCCTGCACACAGGGTGCAGTGAATCTTTGAAACTTGTTACCTAAGGATGGAAGTTCAGTAGCTGAGTATATTGATAGGAATTTAGACATTAAGAAAATTTTAAAAATAGAGTAAATTGGTACTGAGGTAAAGAATCATCCTTGATATTATCGAATGACAGAGCAACACAGAACTAGAAAATCTAATCATACTTCAGTTTCTGATGCCTCATGTTCTTACAGTGCAGTAAATCAAAGAAATAAAATGCTGGCTTTACTACGCAATTTTTGTACCATTAAGTATATAATTCCTTCAGCATTTTGAGTGTGACACTTAGTATGTGCCAAAATCTTTCACATTCAGTATAATGTTTTTAATACAACTGGCATGATGTCGATGCTCTCAATTCAACCAGTGTAAGTTTTGTACACATCAAAATCACAAAAGCAATGAAACCTTTAACTCATTGGTATTGTTTGTGTGTTTTAGTGTTGGTGGGACACTTCCACTTCACAAAATATGTCAGCTGAAAGACAATTTTAAGTACCCTCACAGTGCTTGCTAAGATTATGTACTCTAAACTTTGAAGAGGAACAAAAACCTTCAAACTTTCCAACTCGAAGATTGTGGTGAACTACATATACCTGTCTGGACACGCCCTCCCTGCTGACTGCTCCTGTGGCTCCTCCCACAGACCCCAGTATAAAGGCGATTGGGGCCTGAGCCCTGCCCTCAGTCTCCAGGATGTAGCATGGTGGTCAATTGCTGCTTGTTCGTTCTTCCAGTCAATAAAAGCCGATATCCCGCCTCACGTCTCCGAGAGTTATTGATGGTGCAACAAAGATAAAAACAGCACTGAGCATATTTGGGCTTACAAATTGTTCCTTGTGTGCATAATCTCTTGAATTTAGAGGTAATGACACAAATATGTTGATATTTAAGTTAGATTTGAATGTACTTCAGAAGCATTGTTTTGCAACTTCGCTGGCTTCTAGTGCTTTCTAGTGTCAATGATTCAAATGCTTCACCCTGCTCCAGTTTTTCCTTCACTCAGGAATTTAGAACTTCAATTAATCTAATTCAGTTTACCCCTTGCAGGGCAGCTGTAGAGTTGACAGGTCTCAGAAAAAGCATAGTGGTGTCACAGTGAGTTCTCACCAGGTCAAAATTTCCTGTTACCCTCCACCTTGGATTCCACCACTCACGGGCATGATTAAAGAGGAGAATTTTCCCTTTGATGTCCCGTTTTACATAATGGTGATGAGAAGATGATGCAAATTAGTTTCATATTAGAAACTGCAGGTAAATCCACATTTCATGGTCTCATTTCTTAGCTTTTATCAGAATTCCAAATGTAGTTACAGATTCCGAGTACTTAAAAGTTTACATCATATATGCTTGGCTTGGAATTTCTAATGAAAAAAATGCATCAAGCTAGGTTCTTATTGAGAGCTGATATGCACTAAGTGCTTGCCTCATAAAATCTAATAAATTCAGCTAATCCCTAAATCATGTGTAGCTGTAACCTGTGCAGGCAATTTAACAACCCTTTCCCTGCCCGCACATAATTGTCAACAATGTCATGCTCATTTACGGCCACAATGGTAAGTAAATACGATTAACAGTATAACAAATTTCTGTGGGATTCATATTAAATGACAAGTGTAATCACAATATAATAACACATTTCTTTATGTCTTTTGGAACAGTTTAGTTGAAAAGCACTTTTCAAAAGAGGAAAGAATGAGATTCTGGAGAGCTGCTCTTTTCCATTAAAGTATCCTGATCCTTCACAGAGCTGAAGCCAAAGAGGGCAAGTGGAAGCTGCTGTAGGGGATGGATCGGGGAGAATAGAGAGATGCTTGATTTAACCTCATTTAACCTACACTTTCATTGTTATCTGAGCTGTGCCTAAAATTGACTATTGAGGTAACTTGACACTAAACAATGTGATATTTCCTGGGATATTGGAGAGACAATATTGGCCATGTTATTAATTGCTCAGGTCCTATGTTGAAGCAACCAAGAGGCATTTGCCTATGGCAGTCCACATATCTATAAAATAGATCAAAACAAATAAATGTCATCACTTACAAAATGCTGGAGGAACTCAGCAAGCCAGGCAGCATCTATGGAAAAGAGCAAACAGTTGACATTTTGGGTCAAGACCTTCCTGCAGATAGGTGTGTGTATGTGCGTGTGTGTGTGTGCGTGTGCGTGTGCGTGTCTTGCTTGGATTTCCAGCATCTGCAGAGTTTTCCATGAAAAGTCAGCAATTGCTCTCATCTTTGAAAATAATGGGATCCAGTTAGAACCCTTATGGTGATATATGTTGCTCCACTGCAGCCAATGACGTTCATCATCAGAACCTCAATACCCTACTCCCAATCTATAGTTTCCGCATTAACATCTCAAATTGTCCGCTTCCTGTTCCAAGGTAAAAATCCCTGTCCTGATGTCCTCTAAATTCCAGCTGAAAGACCAATCTGCCTCCGTCCTCGGTATTCAGGGCAACATCTGTGCAAAGGAATTAATGCAGCATTGGGGTGAGCGTCCCTTTTTTTAACCAGCATTGTTGACTTCAATAGAATCGTTAGAGGTGTTAAGTCAATTCTTTCACTTGTTATTGTTAATTTTTATCCTTATATCTTTTTCACCACTTTTTTACTACTTTTGTTTGTAATTCATTCTGGATAAATGTTACTGAGAACTCATTTATCTTGTTTAAAGTTCATTCTTCATAACATTTTCATTTAGATAGGTTCAGCTACATGATATGATAGAATATATTTGGGATAAATCAAAAAAATGCTTGTTGAATTTAATGATCTGTTCTTGTTCCTAAAATATTTTTATGCTTGCATGATTGCCCAGTGTCTATACTTTATAGGTTTATTCAGATTTATATCTCCATTAGGGATATACACCAGAGCTGCTATAAGGCAAGAAATGGCCTGTGGCCTTATTATTTTGAATGCAAGAGGTGATGCCAAATTATAGTTAGATATTTCAATAGAGTTGTCAGAGTTACAATGTTGTGCTGAGGTTGATATATGTTCAAAGATGTTTGAGTAGCAGCGTTTTGGTGATGTTAGATGGAAGCAACAGTTTGCAGACTGGGTTGACAATGATAAATCTTGGAGTGAATATAATACTACACTCCGAGTTCACAGAGTACAGATGCATTGAAATTAGACAAATTTGTACGTTAAAACATATAAAAGCTATTTTAGTCCATGTTAGATCATAGTAGCTTGGAGCCTTGACCCAGACAGACTGGTTCTTTGACATTAAAGAGGACAGCAAGCAATAGAAGTCCCCACATAATTATTGTCCTGTTGTGCTGGGTATTAAGCAAAAGATTGGAAGCTACATATTGAGGGAGAAGTGACAAGCAGTTCAAGCAATAGTTGTAGTCTAAGTTTGAAATTCATGAAGACATTTATTTTGCTGCAGATGCTTCCTCTTATCAGGAAACTAAAAGGATGAGGTCAGGATGAGGTCAAGATGGTGCCAGTGAACACTTCCTTGGGCGACATCTTTCAGATAGTCCACAAAACTATCTATTTCACTTCTTCTTCATCTTTTTTTATTTTAAATGTGTTTCTGGTACTGTTAGAGCCTGTGACTTTACAGTTTGTAGATCGATTGAGTGATCTAGCACTCTGCTGTCTCTGAGAAAATTCCAGGAGATGAGTGTCCTCGAAGCGAAGAAGCTTAGCCCATGATCGACTCAATTTCTTGCTGATTAAATTGTTGAGGAAGATTGAAACGTCGAGTGAGTGTTCAGCGTCAACTACTTGCCTCTCACTCGCTGCTCTTGAGGGAAGATGTCTGTGTGTGAGGGATCTCTTGCTTGCTGCACCGAAGGGAAGGCCTCTGCATCTCTCACTCAATGTTGTCGGAGGATGCTACTGAAGTTTTGTGATTTATGGATGCGACTGTGGACTGTAGTTCAAATTGGACTTATTAAATGTTATGGTTTTCATATTTTGTGTTTATGTCCATTCTTTCCTGTTGCTGTTTGGCATGATTTGTTAGTTTTTTTGTGTGGGGTGGTTGGGGTTCAGACTTTGACGTTCTTGATAATTGCACAATTTGTTTTTCTGCATGGGGGCTGGTTGTTGTTCTTGTTGTCGCTTGCACAGTTTGTTTGCATGGAGGGGCATAGATGACCTTGTTGCTGTTTGTGAGATTTGTTTTATTTGTGTGTGGGGGGAGCGGTTGATGTTTTTCTTTGAACAAACTCCATGGTTTTCTTTGTTTCATGGTTATCTGGTGAAGACAACTCTCAGAGTTGTATAGTACATATGTACTTTAATAGTAAATGAATCTTTGAACCATTACTGTGTTGGAACCAGTGCTGGACCAATAACAAAACTCAAAGACAATTAGGTTGAACCTGATTTTTAGACAATCCCTTGTGATAAATTCCAAACTTGTGCTCACCATTGTCACTTAAAGCGCTTTTGAAACATGGAAAGATAAAAGGGACAGATTGTCGCTTGTTGATTGGTTTGTCCCAGTTAGGATGTGAGTGCTTTTGACTCTAGTTTGGGTAGAAAATCATGCAGTAAAGAATGCAGCTTGTTACAACATTCTGCAAGCCTGCCATCGACAGCAATCTCAACTTGCACTTGCATGCCATGGTGAAGCTGTTACAACACACACCTGACCGTGGAGCCTCCAGAATATAGACGCTCTAACTCTCCAGAATATAGTGAGCTGGTGAGCCCCCTTTCAAGATTCAGACCCACCCCACTCATTGGCGGCCCTGTTTTGGCACCAGGATTTTAAATGTAGTTCAGTGCTCAGTCATCAGGTTTAATTTGGATTCTTGTCTAGCATCTAGTTTTGAACCCTGTTTTCATTTATCTTGATTCTAGTCTCACATACTCCAGCACTTGTGTCCTAACCATCCTTGTCTAGGTCTCTCATCACAGAAGCTTTTTCCATTGGTATTAGGATTCTTCATCATCAGCAGCATGCATTGATAAAACAGATCTTACCTTTGGCTGCTGGACCTAGACAACCTCCACAAGAAAGATGCCTCATTTCAAAATTATATGAATTCCAGATCATGGTACCGCTGCCATCGGGCGGAATGTACAGAAACCTTAGTTCCCACATCACCAGGTTCAGGAACAGTTATGACCCTACAATCTATAGGCTTCTGAACCAGCATGGATAACTTCATGCATTACTACTCTGAACCGATTCTATGACTTGCACTTTCAAGGACTCTTTGAACTCATGTTCTCAATATTATTTTTATTGGCACCTTCACTCTTCTTTGGCACCTTGGTGCTCGTCAGTCTTTGCTCATGTATATTGTTTTTGTAAAATTTGACAGCATATTTTACAGTAAAAACCTGCAAGAAAATGAATCTCAAGGCAGTATATGGTAACATATACACACTTAATTAATAAATTTACAATGAACTTTGAAACAACAACTCAAGCTATAGGGTCAAATTTGTGTTAGCTGGAGTATTAGAGTCATAGTTATATAGCATGGACACAGGTCCTTAATCCAACTGACCATGATGGCTCGTCCCCTTGGCCTGCACTTGGCCTATATCCCTCTAAATCTTTTCCATCCATGCACCTGTTTAACTATCTTTTAAATATTACAATTGTAACTGCCTCTGGCAGTTCATTTCACATACTGAACGCGCTGTGTGAAAATTTTCCCCTCAGGTCCGTTTTAAATTTCACCTCTCACCTTAAAGTTATGTCCTCTCTGAGAATTTAATGGTGCATCTTATAAATATACTGTATACTAGTAGGAATGAAACTGGCATACCCAATCAAAAAATGTTTTTTCTTGATCTGGCCCATACATGATTTTTTTTTCCGTTTCAATTATGAAACTTTGGAGGTATGGAGACTCTACTTAAAAATATTCATTGTTGATATAAATGAATTTTTGGACCATAGGGATTTCAAGTTTTATCATGACGAGTTGGAAACTGGTGCTTAGGACATGATCTTACTGAACACCTTAGCCAGTTCAAGGGATATGTGACCCCCTGGGGCTTCTATTTTTATGTTCAAGGTTACCTCTCAATGATCTTGAGCAATGAGGGGTGAATAATAAATATTGCTTTTCTGTTGTTTCAAATCCCCGAAGCAAATAATTTAAAATAAACCATTAGGGAAGCAGGATGCAGAAATAACCTTACAATTTTTACTCTCAGGCTGCAGTATAGATGCCAATTCTATATCAGAAATTCATCATGAGTTAACTGATGTTATTTAACCTCGTGAGCATAACCTATCACTGCTACTTGTAAACTAAGCTAAGAGGCTGGTTTCACTTCTTGGACCATTTTAATCTACCCAGATCAATAGTGCTGTACGATTAATCCTATATCACATTTTATTTAACTGTACTGAAAACAAAACGCAAGCTTTGACTTCCCATGAATTGAATATAGCTTACTAAAGATATAGTTCACTCAAGCCTAACTAAATTTCGATAAATAATGAAAATCATCTATCAAAATGATAATTTAAAAAATACTGTGGTGATGAACAAATAATGGAAATTAAGTAATAATACCTACATTATATTTCTTGCTGTTCCATTAGGCAGGAGGTACAGAAACCTGAAGTCCCACACTATCAGGTTCCCAGGCAATGTCTTTCCTATAGTCATTAGGGTCTTAAACTGATCTGCACAAACCTAACACTACCTCAGCAATGGAAAACTTCAATCACAGGACAAAGTTTTTTATTTGCATTAATCTCTTGTTTTACACAACCTTCTTCTTTCACTGTCTTGTATAACTCATGTATATTTTTATATAATTTATGCACTGTCTGTTACCTGAATTGAGGTGCCTGTGATTCTGCTGCAAGATTTTTTCATTGCACCTGCAACTGACTGTGCTTCGCTATACTAGTGTAGATGGCAATAAACTTGATTTGACTTGAAGTTTGAAAATTAAATAGAAACAAGGATGTATAGAAGAAAAAACCACATTAATTAACTTTATATGATCTGTTATACAATAAGAACTAATACCTTCAGTTAACTTTGAATGAATTTTGGAAAGGAGCCTACAGAAGATGTAAATATATCCTTCAAGTTGTTTACTTTGGGTTGTCAATTATGGACTAAAAATTCAGTAATATTTGTCAATACATCAAAAATGTAGAGGAGGCTTGACCCAAGAGCAGAGCAGTGTGATGAATGAGCAGAGAATTATTATGTTAATAATAGACCACAGAATAAGAAGCCACAAGGGGCCACAAAACAAGAGAGAACAAAAACAACAAGCAACAAGGTTAACATTGGGCATGGAGACTGAAAGTGAGGAACAACTTGTTAAGGCCGGCTGGTTCAATGAGTCAACAAGGACTGTGGTTGAACACTGGGGTTAAATAGGCTGCAGGTGATGGGTCTGGAATAACAGGCAGGTGAATCTCATTAGCTGGGTGGAGACTGTGAGGTGCCTGCATTTGCAGCCTGGGAGGTGTCAGAAAGAGCAGGCCTGATAGGATCACCCCCTTCACCAACATTTGAACTCTGGCAGCCCAAGACGATCTGGATTTGGACCAGTGGAACTACTTGATGAAGGATGGATCCAGGATTTAACTGGATGGCACCCAAGACATCTCTTCCAGGCCGTACCCTTCTCAGTTGACCAGGTATTGCTCAACACAGTGACATGAATCCATCAACCATTGAACAGTGCACAACAGACCACCTACCACCATCCTGGGTTTCAGAGGTGCAGGCTCAGGTAGCTTAACAGTACCATAGATAATGAGCTGGACATAGGACACATGAAAGGTAGGTATAATCCTGAGGGTTGGTGGCTGATGGAGACTATAAGTAACTGGGTTGATCTGATGGCAAATCTTAAAGGGACCAATGAACGAGGAAAAGATCTTGTGGGAGTTGGTGCACGGGGGTAGATCTCAGGTGGAGAGCCAGACATGATCCCCAGGCTGGAGTAGTCTGGCTGGGCACTAATGCTGATTAGTCTGGCAGCATTAAGATTCAAGATTTAAGATTCATTTATTATCAAAGAATATATAAATTATACAGCCTTGAGATTTGCTTGCCACAATGCAAGAAACTGAAATAACCCAATTAAAAGAAAAGAATAGTAAAAATAAAGATGAAAGACTAACACTCAATTTGCAAGAGAAAGAAAATTTAAAAAAACACAAAACGTGGAAACACTTGAAGCAAACAACAACATTCCCAACCAAAACTGAACCCTCAGCTCTAAACCCTGGAGCAGACCAATGCCCAAAGACATGCTTATCAGGTCATCATATTAGTGGGCACAGCAGCAGTGGGGCAGTCATCATAGCCTCAGCACCATGGAGATGACCATCACAGGGAACAAGTGAAATCAGCTCTCGTCCTGCCCGACACCCTGTCCTTTCAGTCTATCTGGGCCAGAGTTAAAATTGACCCAATGACAGAATAACAAAAGACTCCACGCCCTAGAGACAAAAGTAAAGATCGCAGAGAGTGAGTAACATTGACTCTCACCTCCGACCTGGCCTAGCATTTTAATTGTCTGAACAGTGAATGGTACCTCACACTAGGATCTGGGCACTGGGCCTAGGCCATGTTGCCCAGCGACTCACTTTGGGCACAGATTCTGTTGTTCAGTCCGAAGCTGCTGTCAAGCTCTTCAAATCAGCTTGGCACCCAGCGTGATCCAACCTCACTCCAGGGCCAGTTGAAAGAGCATCAGAGCTCTCTGCCCCGGCCTTGACTTCTTCATCACCCACAACGATCCAACCTCACACCCATGCCTACTCTATGGGCATCAGAACTCCAATTGCAAAAAATCATCTTGGCTCACCCTCTGAACTTGCCTCGCCATTGTTTGCCCCTTCACTGTAATAATAATTTAATATAATTTATCAGAGAAAGGGTATTTTTAGTGATGTCCGGATTTCTTATCCTTTTGACTACCAGAAGCTGTTGTACACTTTCTGTCAGTACCATCACCTGAATCGACATCTTAACATTTTGTGGTTGGCAGCTAGGATATCCCTCCATGCCCCTCTCCAAGCATTCTGGTGGCTGTGAATAAGGGCCCTGGAGCACAGAACTTCCACCGTGGGCTCCTCCATGGAGAACATTGGGGGTTGGTAGCAAAGAAGCACGTCAAAGTGTTACATACCTGTGGCAAAGGAGGTGAGTAGATTGTGAGACAACTTCACCCAGAGCAGCTACTTCTTCCTCATGGAAGGGTTAAAGGCGGTGAAGCACGGCAGAAACTTGCTAATTGGCTCTTTCTGACTGACCGCCGGTCTGCAGATGATAGCCAGAGGACAAACTCACTGAGGTGCAGAGGAGGGAACAGAAGGTTCACCATAAGTGGGAGAGAAACTGTGGGTCCCCATTTGACACAATGTCCCTGAGGGAGTCCATGGAGGCAAACGACACTTTAGAGAACCAGGTCCAATGTGCCACAACCACAGACTCTGTAGTGGAGTCTGGGCACTCACACAGGCGGCAGCTGAAAAAGAGCAGGAATCACACTCATGAGAATGCACATTCCGGCCAATTAGGGTTTATTTGTGATTGTATTTAACTCCCTTGCTCTCATTTCACTCTTGTTGAGTCTTGACTGAACTATAGGACTGGCAACATTCCCTGCTTAACATAGTTCACGTTCTGGGAAAGAAGATTAAAGTTTCAATTGACTCTGCAAAGGAGAGGTATTTATTTAATAATAAGATATTGCTTCCGATCCACAGTGAGGGCATTAGATTTTAGTTTGAGAGTTTTGGTTAGTGGCCCTTTTGGCCTAGTGTTTATTATTTTCCTTTGGTTCTGTACAGCTGTTACTAAAACTCAGTGAACTGTTCAACCTGCTGCTGTATCCCTCCCTCTGCACTTGAGCAAACACCATGTTAGCAAGATTTGACCGTTAAAATGGACTCAGCAGAGAGAGAACAACTGACCTTGGCCCAGAATTTCTTTAGTGAGGTTGGAGAAAAGTTTAAAGACACTGGAGAATGGGTTGGCAGAAATGGCTTGTACAGTGCGACCATTGCTTTTTTAGAGCAGCACGCTCAGTGCAAGCAGGAAGAATAGGTATCAATGTTTGCAGTGACAGGTCAGTAACTCGCCACAGACAGCCAGATTCAGATGGTAGCCGTTACTGTTCTCGATGCCATAATTCAGCAGCCTTCATCCAAGGGCCATCCCGTTCCCAGCATTCCCACTCCCACATCCCTCTCTATAACAGTCTCATCAGCCTTAGCCATTAATACCCCAATTCCCTCGGCAGCGTCTGGAGCAGGGCCAAGTATTCCTCCACCAGGCAAATGCTCCAGTGACGCCGATGGCAGCAGGAGTTGTATTAGTCAGTGCGAGCTGGCTTTTCAAGTCCAGCCGGGTAGGCTCAGTGATGATGCGCAAACACTGGCTTATATGGTAGGTGAATTGCGCAGTTGTGGGCCCTGTGAGGGGACAGGGTGCTGGCTTCCATTTTACTGAGGGTGGTGGCTAAGCCGTTGTAATCCCATGGGAGTCTGGTGAGGTCGAGAGTCCCCTCCCTCCGTGAATTTACAGCGTGAAGTTTACAGGCAGATGGTCCAGTAGGTAGGTCCTCAATTCAGCAGTGCACTGGATGACCAGGCGAAGGAGTAATCCAGGATGAGGACAGTGTTGAGTAATGAATTGGATGGGGATGCCGTTCTTTCCAATGCTCATGTGTAGAGGCCATGTGCACACTCTGACTGTCCAAGACTCTCGTGGCCATCCATCGATGGTCATGATGTTGAAGGGCTGAGAGATATATAGGTTTGGTAGGGATTCCAAACTGCACACAGAATCTGGCCCGGAAATTTAGCTCCTGCTCCAGAATCCCCCAGAGCCTCCTATGAGCGTAGACCCATTGGAGTGAGGAGGAGGACAGAGAGAGTGAAACAGATTATGGTGCTGGGATGAGGGGCTTACCAGATAGGCGGTCCTTCCTCTCTACCTCGAGGTGCCATTTCCCCAGACAAAGTGGGAATTTGATGCTTTGGAGGTTGCTTCACAGTAGACACTCAAGTTGTTTCTCTGCTAACTCTTGTGTTTTGGTAGTGCAGGATGACTGGTGTTAAGGAAGCTCTCCTTAACCGCCTAGGTTTGGAGGTATTGGTAATGATTTGGAGGGTTGTTCCATAAGATGCTTGCCGACATGGAGAGCCAGATTGATGAGGCTTTTGAAGTCGGTGGGCATTTCCCAGGAAGACAGATGGCCTTTCAGGTGCTCTAAGAGGCTGTGATGGTGTGGTGAACTACATATACCTGTCTGGACTGCTCCTGTGGCTCCTCCCACAGACCCCTGCTGACTGCTCCTGTGGCTCCTCCCACAGACCCCTGTATAAAGGCGATTGAGTCCTGAGCCCGGCCTCATTCTCCAGGATGTAGTGTTGTTCATTCTTCCAGTCAATAAAAGCCGATATCTCGTTTCTTACGTCTCAGAGTGAGTTATTGATGGTGCATCAGATTGTAATGGGCTATGATGCTTCTGCATTCCAGCCACATTCTGCCATGAGGGTCCTGAATTCCACGGTGTAATCCAGCACAGAGCGTGAACCTTGGCGTAGGTGAAGTATCTGATCCGCTACCTCTCTTCCTCTTCCCAGATGCTCGAAAACCTGGCACATCTCAGCGGTGAAATCCTCATGTTTGTTGCAAGTGGTGCCTTTATTGTCCCATTTAGTGGTGGCGCAGGTCAGAGCTTGCCCATTCAAGAGGCAGATGATGAAGGCAATCTTGGCCCGATCCGTAGACTACAAAGGTGGCTGGAGCTTGAAGTGCAAGATAAAAGCAATGGGATAGGAAGCTGCAGCATTGGGTTGGAGAGCTGTTGAAGCACTTCAGTATGGGAACTCACGGCTCAGAGGAAGGAAGTTGGCTGGTGCAGAGCTGCTGTGCCCAAGCTAGAGAGCTGGATGAAAGTGACAGACAGGTGATTAATGGTATCCTGCTGCTTCTGGATCATGTGCTTGTGTTGGTGGATGGCTTCCTTTAGGTAAGCATACTGTTGTGTCAATCATTGGTTCACTCATCCTGTCAGGAAATGTAGAGGAGGCTTGACCCAAATGCAGAGCAGCAGAGATGATTCAGAGGTAGGCCAGAAAAATAACAATCCACAAGGGGCCACGAAACACGAGAGAAGAGAACCTAACACAACAGGCAGAATTGTAAACTTTAGGCGGGGGAATGGAAGCCAGGAGAAACTGGTAGAGGTCACTGGTTTGATGAACAAACAAGGGCTGTGGAGATGAACTGGGGTTAAATAGGCTGCAGGTGATGAGTCTGACATGAATGGCTGGTGAATCCTGTTAGCTGGGTGGAGACAGTGAGATGTCTGCATGTGCAGGCTGGGAGGTGTCAGCGAGAACAGGTCTGGCGTGGACATAATTACATTCTGGTCTTGCCAGGCAACCATTTGAACATTTTTTCAGTAACTAAGCCATATTCTACAGCCATGCAACTGACAAAATTGCTGTTAAGGAGACAGTATAAGCTAACGGCAGGAGTCATAGCTCTTTAGCTTGTACAGTCACTAGACTGCTACTCAAGTAGCTAACTGACAGGTTCAAGCTTTCAAGAGATGAACACCAGCTTTTCCAATCAAAAACCATTTGCAACAGCAAACCTTGAAGAAGGAAAATCAATGATTGCACTTTTTTTATGAAATCTTTTAAAGGTGTTGTCAAATATTTTCTCAGAAAAGTAGCCAGGAGCTCAGAAGTATAGAGGTACAAGAACTGAACCAGCACAATTTTAGAAAATTATATACTTTATATGTTCTTAACTAAGGAAGATTGAGACTGCTTGCTGGCATTTATTTTTCAAATACAAAGCTGAACTTGAAAAACAAGCAGATGCTGGCTAATCAGGCCTAAATCTATGCATGCACTGTAGTCTGTTGCATGCTAAGTTTTATTGATCTGGGATCATCAGTAGTAATACTGAATGAATTTAGTAGTTTTAATGATGATCCATCATTCCCAACGCATTTAATATCATTAGCTTCAAAGGAACTGGACATAAGAGGTAACAAATTCTTCCTTTTAAGTTAAGAATAGGGAAAAGAAGTGGTGGGATCTGTACAGAACAAATTTAGGCCTCAAATTTGTCTCTCTTTCACAGATTATGGTATTGTAAAATCTTAACAATCTCAAGTTCAAGACCAGAATAGATTTTGAAAAAAGAACATTGTCAAAAATATAGATCCTGCCTCAGATCATGCTGATGGGATTTCAGAAAGACCAGTATGAATTAGGAACAGAACCCTGTTACCATTTGTTTCAGCAGGAAGCTGCTGCAACCCTATGTACGGAATAAAGTTTTGTTTTGCTTTCCGCAGCATCAAAGCTAACTTAGATCTTAGCTAGCTGAGCTCAGATAAACCTGTTGTGATTCATAATCATTGTAGTAGAAATTTCCTGCTGTGAATTGAGCTCAACGATTCCTTAAGATGGTGAGTACAAAATTCCCTACTCTGTGACCTCATCTGGTCCTTGGGAAGGACAGGTACAGTGCATTCTGACCAGGTTTCTTTGTCATCATGACCTTCTTAACTTTGTTCCTTGCACTCATTCCAACTTTGTTGTTTGCTGCATACAAGACCAAAGGAGAGCAAAAAGTGTGCAGACACTGGAAATCAGAAAAGAAACAGAAAATTGGGGAAAGGCCTAGCAGGTCGGCAGCTTCTGTGGTAAATGAAGTAATCAGTGTTTCAGCCCTCATACCATTCATCAAAAAAGATACCAGGCTGTGCACAAGTTCTTGCCAAGATACTTTATTGTAACAGTAATCCATACGTTTTTCATTTAAAGGAATGTAATAGGATTTGGGAAATCACCAAAAAGAGGTAAATATATTCTTAGTCATTTGAAAATAATGGATGCCATTTCACAAATAATTATTTAATGAGTAATTAACTGATAACTTAAGCACAAGGCCCTCAGCTAACTAATTCTAAATCAATACTATGATTTTTCTCTTTATCCACCTTAACTATGTTATTAGTGTTCTTGGTATGTAACGCAAGGTGAAACTATGGAGGCAATAAAAAGCTTTGTCCCATGGTAGCGACATTAACATTTGCAGGTTGAGTCATTAGGCTCACAATACATAAAAACGTAATGAGACTGAAGCTGTTTTATACCTAATATGAATGGATTATAACAAATATTAATGATTAATTCTGGACAAATGGCTTGATCATCTGAGCCCAAATATCTTTAATAAAGCCTCTAAAATAAAATCATAGATAATTAAACCTCAATTAATAATTAATAACTTGCAAACTGTTAGGTGAAACAAAGAATAATACACACCAGCACCTGTATTATAGTTCATTTCTTTTTTGTAAATTATGTGTAAAATTATGAATAGATATCTTCCATAAATTTTTGATTTTCCCATGCCGTACATGCTTTGGTGGTTATTTAATGTTATTATGCAACTGTTCTTGCATCAGACTAGATAGCATCAATGGATGTCAAACAATGTGATGCCCCGAAACAGCAGAATATCTGATTTCTTAGGTTCATAGAAGGCCATTAAACCTCGAGTCTCTTCCATCATTAATTTATGTAAAGCTATATCTTATGTCCACCTAATGATATCATTTATTTAATCCTTAATAGCCCAGTTTATAAAAAAAGTCTAATATTCAGATTTTTTAAAAATAATTTCAATCTAAATAAAACTGATCAAAATTAAACAGAAAGTTACCCTTCCAAAGTGAAATCATACATTAATTAGAATCAGAAACTACAATGAATTGGTAGTCATTGTTGCTTACAGACTAGTGTTTGCACGGAAGCTGACAAAACTTGCCCAGGCTGGTGAACATTTACAGATGCTCAAAGTAGGTGACAATTTAAAAATATGTTAGCAACTTGAAAAAGGTTCATACGTAAGTCTATTCATTTGGAGTTTGAACGAACTGTTTTCATAGCATTAATGTCAGCATTTTAATTAGCACCTGTGTTTGCATTCCACCAATCAGTTGGTTTCAATTTTTTAAACATTGAGGTAATACTAGTCTTTGCTCAGAGAACAAAATAAGTTAATTATAAATCATCACCTTGTTTTTCTCATGCCCAATATTTGTTTCCACTGATGTCCTAAAATGAAACGTATCTAAGATTACAATAGGTTCTAAATTAAATGGGATGTGAGCAAGGGAAGGGCTGATGGAATTTAAGTCAATGAAATGTGAATTAATGCATTTTGGGAAGCTAAACCAAGCCAAGACTTACACAGTGAATGGCAAGGCCTTGGGGAGTGAACAGCAAATCCATAAGGTTCAAGTACATGGTTTCCTGAGTGGTGAAGAAAGTGTGTGGAATACTTGCCTTCAATGGCTGAGGCATTCGTTGTAGAAGGTAGGATGTCCTGTTAGAGGTGTATGTGTCATTGGTTAGGCTGCACTTGGAATATTGTGTGCAGCTCTGGTCATAACCATATAGGAAGAATGTGATTAATCTAGAGATGATATAGAAAAATATTAGAAGTCTCACCAGCGCGGACACTGCTGCGGAGTCTGGGCGCTGTCACACGTGGGCAGTTGAAAGAAGATGGCAATCACGGATGTGAGAATGTACACATTCCAGTAAATTAGGGTTTCTTTGTAATTGTATTTAGCTCTCTTCCTTTTATTTCAGTCTTGTCAAGTCTTAATCAAAGCTCAAGGATAACACTCCCAGCTTACCTTTGCCCACATTCCAGGAAAGAGGATTCATGATTTAGATAGATGCTGTTCTAGGTTACTGCTTTCAAGCCACAGTGATCGGGTTAGCTTTTAGTTAGCTTTAGACCTAGCATTCGGTATTTTCCTTTGTTCTGTACAGTTCTTATTAAAACTCAGCAAATGGTTCATTCTGTGTCTGTGTCTCTCCCTCTCCACATAGACCATCACTGAACTCCTGTCAAGAGGAATGCTGAGCAACAGACACAAAATGCAGAATGCAGCATATCAGGCTTGAGTTACAAAGACAGATTACCATAGTTAATCTGGGATTATTTCCATGAAATGAAAGGGACAAATGTCTAAGCTGACCTGTGGAGTTGTATAAAATTATGAAGGGCTTAGGGCTGAGTGCCAGTCTTGTGCAGGATAGCGTTGTATAAAGCTAAAAGGAACTGGTTTAAAGGAGGAGGATAAGTATCTAAAGGAGACAGGTTTTTCATATAGAGAGTGGTGGATGTATGGAACAAGCTGCCTGAGGATATGGTACAATTATAACATTTTTATTCAACACTTGGACAGGTACATGGATAGCAATGGCTTGGAGTGATAGGGGCCAAATGTAGGCAAAAGGGATTAGCATCGATAAGCATCTTGTATAAACATGTACAAACTGGGCTGAAGGGGCTGTTCCCATGCCTCATGAATCTGTGTGATGCAGTATTGCACAGATTGTAGTTTTGCTACAGGGCTCTTTCAGGTAACCAGTAAATGACATTTTCAGCATTGAATGCTTTTTATTCATTTTCCAAAACTATTCTCTGTATCACAACTTTATTCAGTAATAGCTAAATCTTCAATGTGGAGTTTATAGCTGCAAACATCTGGTTTTCATATAAGCATCAATCTTCCTGCCTGGTTGGTTGGAGGATGTTGCTTCTCATTTTCAATATCAAATTGATGGAACTTTACATTTCAGGTGTAACCTATTTTGAAAAGCATTCTTCAAATATGGGAACTATCAACAAAACTTGAATTTATCGCTCAAGACAATGCCAATGAATTGAACAGTACAGCCATGTAATTTTCAATGCTATTTTCAATGTATAAGGAGAAGGTGGGAGTGGAGGATGCTATCACGTATTTGCTGCACAAATCACTCTCTCACCTAGAGGGGGTCAGTTGTGCTGTGAGGATTACATTCCTTGACTTCTCTAGTGCCTTTAACACCATCCAGCCCAAGATCTTAAGGCACAAACTAACGGAGATGGGAGTAGACTCTCACATGGTGGATTGGATAGTGGACTACTTGACAGATAGACCTCAGTATGTGCGGTTGGGAGACTGTAGGTCTGACACGGTGGTCAGCAGCACAGGGGCGCCGCAGGGAACCGTACTCTCTCCGGTCCTGTTCACCCTGTACACATCAGACTTCCAATATAACTCGGAGTCCTGCCATGTGCAGAAGTTCGCTGATGACATGGCCATAGTGGGGTGTGTCAGGAATGGACAGGAGGAGGAGTATAGGAAACTGATACAGGACTTTGTGATATGGTGCAACTCAAACTACCTGCGTCTCAATATCACCAAGACCAAGGAGATGGTGGTGGACTTTAGGAGATCTAGGCCTCATATGGAGCCAGTGATCATTAATGGAGAACATGTGGAGCAGGTTAAGACCTACAAGTATCTGGGAGTACAGTTAGACGAGAAGCTAGACTGGACTGCCAACACAGATGCCTTGTGCAGGAAGGCACAGAGTCGACTGTACTTCCTAAGAGGGTTGGCGTCATTCAATGTCTGTAGTGAGATGCTGAAGATGTTCTATAGGTCAGTTATGGAGAGCGCCCTCTTCTTTGTGGTGGCGTGTTGGGGAGGAAGCATTAAGAAGAGGGACGCCTCACGTCTTAATAAGCTGGTAAGGAAGGCGGGCTCTGTCGTGGGCAAAGTACTGGAGAGTTTAACATCGGTAGCTGAGCGAAGGGTGCTGAGTAGGCTACGGTCAATTATGGATAACTCTGAACATCCTCTACATAGCACCATCCAGAGACAGAGAAGCAGCTTCAGCGACAGGTTACTATCGATGCAATGCTCCTCAGACAGGATGAAGAGGTCAATACTCCCCAATGCCATTAGGCTTTACAATTCTACCACCAGGACTTAAGAACTTTTAAAAAGCTATTATTAATGCTTTTTGAGATAGTGATTTAGATGCATATCATATTTTTTTACTGAGTTAAGTATTGTATGTAATTAGTTTTGCTACAACAAGTGTATGGGACATTGGAAAAAAGTTGAATTTCCCCATGGGGATGAATAAAGTATCTATCTATCTATCAGTTCAACTTGGGTTAAATTGTTTTTGTGACCAATTTTAGGTTAAAGCATATCCACTAGAAAATTCAGTCATTTACCTCTTATCGCAAGTCACATTTCAGCATCAGAGTCATATTTATTATTGTCTCATATGATATGAAATTTGTTGTTTTGCAGCATCAGTACAATTATTATAATTACAAAATAAATAAGTAGTGCAAAACAGGGTAGCATTCATTGGTTCAGGGCCTGTTCAAAAATCTGATGACAGTAAGGAAGAAGCTGTTTCTGAATCATTGAATGTGGTTCTGACTCTGTTACCTGAGAAGTGTGCATGTCTCAGATGGTGAGTGTCCTTGGTGATGGTGAGAAGTGTGCATGTCCCAGATGGTGAGTGTCCTTGGTGATGGATGCAGACTTCCTGAGCCACAGTGTCTTGAAGATGTCCTTAAAGGAAGAGAGGGTTTCGCCCTTTCTGAACTGGTTGAGTCTGCTTCCACCTTCAGCTCTTATAATCCTGTACGTGTGAGTGTCATTAGCAAGACAATATTTACTGCCAGATCCACAATACCTTTGAACAGTTGGCAGTCAGCCATCATTTTGAGCCACTCTCATCATTCTCATAAAGATAATCTCAGAATTATGTTGTTCAGCTGAGTTCCAGGATTTTTGACGCAGAGACGATGAACTGTCTCCTACTCAATATGGTGTGTGTAGATGAACCAGAATATGATGGCGGTGGCCACAAGTCCTGGCCATCATTGTCCTTTTGGCAGTAAAAATGATGGTTTGTGAGGTATTGTCAGAAACGTCCAGGTGAATAGCAACAGGTGGGGGGAATAAGCGGTTGGCATTATTTGGCTGCCAATCAAGCAGACTGCTTCGTCCTAGATGGTTCTGAGTTACTTGAATATTGTTGGAGCTGTGCAGATCCTGGCTAAGCAAAGACTATTCTTTCACTGCCCCTTCTAGATGTTGATTGGACATTTCGGTATCAGATGGTAAGTCACCTGTGACATGAAACCCACTTAACAGTTCAGTTTCTAGTCCAGTGTTCATGGTGGGTGACTCAGGAAAAAGTTGCTTTGAGTACCAAGATTATACTCTGGCACTGAAGATGGCCATTGTCTAGCATAAGTCTTACTCGTCACTTCTCAGTCTGTGCCTGAATGTGGTCCACGTCTTGTTTAGACTGCTTCATTTACAAGCTCTGAAATACTTCAGGATTACACATTGTGAAGCACCCATCATGCGGCACTCCAAGACAATGTAGTCTTAATCTCATCTCACTGATCATGGTGTCCTGCAGATAAGTGAAATGTTGCCCCATGCTGCAGAACTACCCTCCCAAATCACACTAAAGTTCCTGTCTCATAAACAAAGTTCGCATTTTCTCCTCCAGCCCTAATATCACCCCCTTTGTCATTAGTGTTGCTCTGCCACCTCATCCCCACACCTTGCTTCCCTCTGCACAGCCTCCACTTTCCACTCCCATAACACCATTCATGTCTCCCTGATTCCTCCTCTAGAACTTCAGGCCTGGCTTCCCTGATCCTATCAGGGAATACATCACGCTAGACTTCCTGATTATCCAAAACACACTACCCTTTTCAATCTTCTCTCTCCAAAACTTGTTCCCCAGCTATTTACACACAACCTTTACTCATTAATTCATAGAATGTAGAATGCAGAATATAGAACAGTACAGCATATGAACAGGCCCTTTGGTCCACAGTATCTGCACCAAACATGATACCAAATTAAACATATTCACATCTGATGTACATGATCTATAGGGCTCCACACCCTACATTTTCATGCACCTAGGTAACAGTTTCTTAAACATCACTATCAGACCATAAGACCATAAAACATAGGAGCAGAATTAGGCCATTCAGCACCTCGAGTATGATCTGCCAGTCCATCACGGCTGATCCTGGATCCCACTCAACCCCATACACTTGCTTTCTCGCCATATCCTTTGATGCCCTGGCTGATCAGGAAGTAATCAACTTCCACCTTAAATATACCCACAGACTTGGCCTCCCATGCATCATGTTTTGCAGTCAACAATGGTTTAGTTTCAAAATGTTCCTGCATTATTTTCACGATGTCAGCAAAGCTCATTTCAGCTGGTTTGCTTGGAGCAGTTAAACTTCAAAGCAAACTGCATGCCTTTAAATCCAATGCACTCAGCAAAACTGGTACTTGTTTCTCACTGGCTATTCCATTTGCTTTAAAATATTGCTCAATTCGTTCAGTGTACAAAATCTAGTTACCCATTATGTAATCAAATGTGTCTATCCTTCTGATATACCAGCCATTTCTGATTTTTATGATTATTATCACTCACCGTTTATGAAGCAGTGAATTCTTTCATTTCTGCCTTTTTTTTAAAACTTGACTTTGTTGTCCATCCAAAAGAAGCACATGCAGCACTTTTTGTTTTAAACTTGAACATCTCACTGTGCTCCAATAGGTAAGCAGTCACCTCGGGCTTGTTTTTAAAAATACATCATGACTGCTATTATGTTTTGTAGCTCCAAAACAAAAACAAAATATTTAAAGGCAAAGATGGGAGTCTGAAATATGAGACTAACTTCATGTTTACTTTCAGCAAGGTGCGCATATATCACGTGGTAGTGCCAAGATGAATGAAGTTCATATAACCCTCAATGAATTATTAAAATGAAGAAGAATGCTTAATAACACAGTATATTTACAATATTACATAAATGTTACTGAAATATTAAATTCTACACTGTAGAATTTTTGTGTTACCTGCGATCCAATTGTCCAAGACTCCTACATTTTCATCCAAATCATTTATAAAATCACAAATAAGAGGTCTCAGCACTGATCCCTTTGGAACACCACTGGTCATGGACCTCCAGCACGAATAAGTTTTCCACCACAAATCTCTGTCTTCTCTGGGCAAGCCAATTCAGAATCTGAACTACCACGCCAAAAAAGGGTCTTGGCCTGAAAAAGCAACCGTTCATTCATTTCCATGAATGGTGCCTCAACTGCTCAGTTCCTCCAGCATTTTGTGTGTGTTACTTTGGATTTTCAGCATCTACAGATTTTCTCATGTTTACTCTGTTGATCCTATCTCAATCTCCCAGATCAGCCTACAGTGAGTGACCTTGTCAAATGTCTTACTAAAGGCATGTATACAACATCCATAACTCAATTCTCATAAATCACCTTCTAGTAAGATGGTGGCATGCTCAGACACAATGGACAACCAAAAGTGTTATTGTCTTTTTTTAATATTTTTTACAATCGGAAGACACTGCTGGACAATAAGAAGTTAAAGTACTGCAGGTCTACCCCATCAGTGAGTTGCTCTTTGGCGGAGAAACTGAAGGAGCTGGTCTTGGTGCAGATTGTGCTGCAATCCGTGTCAGAGACGTCAGTGCATGAAGCAGAGCTGGAGGCTTCAGAGTTGGTGTGTTCCATTGGAGTGCTGGAGGTGGTAAGTGGTGGCATCTAGGCTGGAGTCAATGCTGGCTCCAGTGTTTGCTCAGCAGAAGACAAGCATATTGTGGTTGACTGCAGACTGCCGCAATATTCATGGTTATATCTTTTTCTATGTGACTATATTTTACTACTATCTTATGAGCTTACTATCTTACACGTGACTTGTGCTGTGTATGACTGTTGGTGCTGTGTTTTGCACCTTGGCCCCAGAGTAATGCTTTCATTTGGTGGTATTCATGTATGATTGAATGACAATTAAATTTCAGTTTGGGTTTCAAGAGTCCTACTTGCTGGTGCAATAATATCAGCGCCGGACTCCGGAGCGAAGGCTCGAATCCAAGTCAGGTTGAGCACTGAGCTAGCAACTCAGCCTCATAAAAACAAGAATAGCTTGCTATGGAAACACCATCATGACGGTGCCCCGATAACTCCACTGCCGGGTTAAGGGCTATTCTTCTTCTTCTTTAGGCGCAAGAGTTACTGCAGATGCTGGAAGTCAGGAGCAATACACACAATATGCTGGAGGATCTCAACAGGTCAAGCAATCTATGGATGGGAATAAGCAGTTGATGTGTTGAGCCGAGGCCCTTCATCAAGACTTGAATTTATCTCCACTTCAAAGAACTCGGTCAAATTTGTAAGACATGACCCTTCCAGCACAAAGCCAAACTGACCATCCCTAATTAGGCCATGTTTTCCTAAATGCGCATAATTCCTCTTTCTAAGAATCCTCTCCAATAGCTTCACTACCACTGATGTCAGGCTTACTGGCCTATACTTTCCTGGGTTATCCCTATTTGCATTCCTGAACAAAGCAAGAACATTATATTAATAACAAAAAGATAGTGAGGATAAAATTGGTCCCTTAGAGAATCAGAGTGGACAGCTATGTGTGGAGCCAAAAGAGATGGGGGAGATTTTGAACAATTTCTTTTCTTCGGTATTCACTAAGGAGAAGGATATTGAATTGTGTAAGGTAAGGGAAACAAGTAGGGTAGTTGTGGAAACTATGATGATTAAAGAAGAGGAAGTACTAGAGATTTAAAGAATATAAAAGTGGATAAGTCTCCGGATCCTGACAGGATCTTCCCTAGGACCTTGAGGGAAGTTAGTGTAGAAATAGCAGGGACTCCGACAGAAATATTTCAAATGTCATTAGAAACCGGGATGGCGCTGGAGGATTGGTGTATTGCTCATGTGGTTCCATTGTTTAAAAAGGGTTCCAAGAGTAAACCTAGCAATTATTTAGCAAAAATAAACCTAATAAGTTTGACATCATTGGTGGGTAAATTAATGGAAGGTATTCTTAGAGATGATATATATAATTATCTGGATAGACAGGGTATGATTAGAAACAGTCAACATGGATTTGTGCGTGGAAGGTCATGTTTGACAAATCTTATTGAATTTTTTTGAAGAGGTTATGAGGAAAGTTGATGAGGGTAAAGCAGTGGATGTTGTCTATATGGACTTCAGTAAGGCCTTTGACAAGGTTCAACATGGAAGGATAGTTAGGAAGGTTCAATCGATGGGTATTAATATTGAAGTAGTGAAATGGATTCAACAGTGGCTGGATGGGATCTGCCAGAGTAGTGGTGGATAACTGTTTGTCGGGTTGGAGGCTGGTGACTAGTGATGTGCCTCAGTGAACTGTACTGGGTCCAATGTTGTTTGTCATATACATGAATGATCTGGATGATGGGGTGGTAAATTGGATTAGTAAGTATGCAGATGATACTAAGATAGGTGGCGTTGTGGATAATGAAGTAGGTTTTCAAAGCTTGCAGAGAGATTTAGGCCAGTTAGAAGAGTGGGCTGAAAGTTGGCAGATGGATTTCAATGCTGATAAGTGTGAGGTGCTACATTTTGGTAGGACTAATCAAAATAGGACATAAATGGTAAATGGTAGGGCATTGAGGAATGCGGTAGAACAGAGTGATCTAGGAATAATGGTGCATAGTTCCCTGAAGGTGGAATCTCATGTGGATAGCGTGGTGAAGAAAGCTTTTGGTATGCTGGCCTTTATAAATTAGAGCATTGAGTAAAGGAGCTGGGATGTAATGTTAAAATTGTACAAGGCATTGGTGAGGCCAAATTTGGAGCATTGTGTACAGTTCTGGTCACCTAATTATAGGAAAGAAGTCAATAAAATAGAGAGAGTACAGAGGAGATTTACCAGAATGTTACCTGGGTTTCAGCACCTAAGTTACAGAGAAAGGTTGAACAAGTTAGGTCTTTATTCTTTGGAGCGTAGAAGGTTGAGGGGGGGACTTGATAGAGGTATTTTAAATTATGAGGGGGATAGGTAGAGTTGACATGGATAGGGTTTTTCCATTGAGAGTAGGGGAGATTCAAACAAGAGGACATGAGTTGAGATTTAAGGGGCAAAAGTTTAGGGGTAACACGAGGCGGAAATTCTTTACACAGAGAGTGGTAGCTGTGTGGAACGAGCTTCCAGTAGAAGTGGTAGAGGCAGATTTGATTTTGTCATTTTTTTTAAAAAAAAAAATTGGATAGGTATATGGACAGGAAAGGAATGGAGGGTCATGGGCTGAGTTCAGGTAGGTGGGACTAGGAGAGAGTAAGGGTTCGGCACGGACTAGAAGGGCCGAGATGGCCTGTTTCCGTGCTGTAATGGTTATACGGTTATATTGGATACTGCCAGTCCTCCAGGATCTTAGTTGAGACCTCAGCAATCCCCTCTTGCCTCTTTCAACATCCCATCAAGCCCTAGGGATGTATCTGCCTTGATGGTCTTCAAAGGGCCCACCACCACCTCCTTCCTGATCTCAAAATGCCCTAGCACGCTGTGATGTCCCATATTAGCCTCACCATCACATGACCTGTTCCAAATCCACCCCACCCTCCCTACAGTACTGTGCAAAATCTTTTAGGCCCCTAGGAGAGCCAACCCAATGTCTACACACAACCCCCCCCCCCCCCCCAAACCCAGTATCTAGACATGTGCAAAGCTTTGTTGGTCGGAGCTTCGTTTTGATATAAAGAACCAATGACCAAAGCAGCCTTTATCCCACAGCATGTGCACCATTCAAATACTTCTAATGTGGAACTTCTGGGTACAAATATTTTATGAGGATGTTCAGTTATTTTTAATATTCTGACCTATCAAGTCTACATAATATTCTAATAAATGATACATTGCTCTGTTTACATTAGTAAGGAAATAATTTATTACATCCTGAAACCACAAAACCATTATACAGCTTTAATATTCAGCAGCTCAAAATTGATTCATTTTATAATCCACCAGCCAACAGATTGCTTTGCTATGTCCTGATATGATAGACTGCAGTATGAAAATCCATGGGACTGCAAAAATAAACTCAGTAGCTTTCACACATTAACAAACAAATTATAAGCAGCACATGCAAAACACATTAGCATCTATTTAGCACAACAAACCATCAGATGTGTGAAAAATGGCCTGGGAAAAAAAAACCTGAAGGTTCCTGTGCAAGGTTGCTGACTACCAGAAAATAGCTGTTATGGCAACTTACAGTGCAATTTGAATAAATGTGTGTACTTAGGCTGAAAAGTCACGTCACTATTGTATAATTTATTGGCACCGAAAGTCTCTCTCTGCATTGACGTTGTAGACACACCACTATAGAGTGGGTTTTCTTTCAGAAGCTTAGCATCAAACTCAAATGGCTCAGCACATTTGAGCTTTACAAAGCAAGAGGATCCCAACTCTGATCATTGAACTGTGATCTCAGTTGAATAACGTTAGCAACCATACCTGGCTCCTTAGGTTATGGTGAAGAAAATTAAGCAATTGCCCCAATCTTCATTATCACTGAGTAATCTCTGCTGGAAGGGTGCATAACTAGACATGGGCTGAAATCAGAGTGAATGATTCTATTACCCATCAGTTCTCTGCTGTTTGCATTCATAGTGAAAGCAACCTACTGGCATTAATTTGTTGACCAACTGGCATTAATTTAAAGTTACAGAAGTTTCCGACCCTCTATTTAGCAAATGGGAAGAAAATTCTGTTCAGTGGGAATAAATTATGAAAGAGACGAGCAATATTGAGTATATCTGTTCATGTCTCCACTGAAGGCTTGAACAAGTCTGAACAAATTGATCTCTTTCTGTCACTGACTTTTGGCTTGTCTGCCACCCTGCTCTTCTTGCTGCTTGTTTTGGACTCTCGTGATCACCTATTGGATTTTTCTCTTTCCATCTCTTTGCATATAAATGTCTCAGTTCTTCATTTGGCACTCTGTATACCCTTCATATACCTTCGTCATGCTTTCCTCTCGAAGGTCTTTTTGCATCTTCCTGAAATCCTCTCTGCAGGTGCCCAATTTTACCTAGTTTCTCAGTAATCTTCGAAAACTGTTAAAAAGAACCATGTAACAATGTTAAACCACTGACAATCATGTCATACTCTTTATCAGTTCTACCTAGTTGTCAAGTGAAGTACTTCAAGAGTTTGGAGAAAAGTGAAATTCTTTTTTCCAACTTGTTCTGCACCAGATTTTGAAGTACACTGTCACAAAAATGAAAGAATCCCAGTGCCTCTAGATTGTATGAAAGAAAGGTTGTCACCTTTCCTATGGAGGTATGTCCTTTGGCGTATTTATTTCTACAATGTTTTCCATGACATCTGTATTACCATCATTAGAACATTACACTATTATAAGTTAAATGAAATATTTTAGAAAAAATGTTTAGCAGATCATTCCATGTGCTGCAGTTATACACAGAATTCACTTAATTCTTTGACCAGCATAAATCTGGATTTAAACTGCATTTTTTTTTTCCTTTGGAAATCATTCAATTATATTCATTTGCTCTGCCGTCTTTTTCAATTTTTGGTTGCTGGAGCATTAGCCAATAAAATTTCAGACTTGTGTGAGATTTAACAAATGACTCACATATGTGCTTACTGCAGCACAACAGGAATTACAAATGAATTATCATTAATTAGCTGGGAAAGGAAACAACGTTTCGTCAACTGCACAAAATCTGTAAATTAGTCTTATACAAACCAAATCTGTATCAATGCCACTGACAGGTGAAAAGGTTAATGATCTAAATTACATTCTAGAATAATTACAGAATTATTGAACACTTTGCACTGATTTGCCATTACTATTTCACTTTCACTCATTAAGATATAAGTAACCATGTCATATGAGACTCAGAAAATCAAAGTCATTAATGCTTTCCACTGCTTTGGCTTCAGCTTAACTTTTGAGAAGATGTTATGTGATTTGGCAAGGGTTCTAGTTTATAATTTTTCATCAATTGCATTCATTACAAGAAACATTATCACTATCACAAGCTCCCCCTTGTCACCTTCATTTCTTGCTGCTCTCTACAAATAAAAGCATATATCTTTTCTATATTTTCCTAGTTCAGATGAAAGCAATTAATTTGATATATTAACTCTATTTCTGTCTCCAAACATGCTAACCTATTTACTGAGGACTTTTTGCTTGATTTCACTAATTAGACTGTTCTTACGATTTCCTACAAGGATACAGTCACTGTGAAGTCTGATAATTATACAGTTATTCCAAAGCTTTCACTGGCTCTTTTGTCTGTTTTCTTTGGGATTGTAAAAAAAATGTGATTGTTTTTAACAGAACATTTGTACCATCTTGTACATCTCAGCTTCTCTCACTCTAATGCAGCACTTCTATTACTATTGTCCTTTTCACAAGGATTCAGGAGAATGGACTCATCTTCTGCACAAACGCAATGTCAAAGGGACAGAACATAGTGTTACAACAAGCACAATGCAAAGTCCTCAAGGACCCTTCAACTTTGGTACTCACTTGAGAGTAAGGATAACTTATTCCATACTGGTTTTGTGAATTCTGAGTTATTTAATGTGGCCAATATTGGAATCCTCTTCTTCTATTCCCCACTCTAGCATCTTATCTCTTCTCCCCACCTACCTATCACCCCCCACCTGATGCCTCTCCTTTTCACTCTCCCATGATCCACTCTCCTCCCTTATCAGATTCCTTCTTCTCCATCCCTTTATCTTTCCCAACCACCTGGCTTCACCTATCACCTTCTGGTGAGTCCTCCTTAGCCTCCCCCAGCTTTTTATTCTGCCACCTTCCCCCTTCCTTTCCATCCTGAAGAAGGTTCTCAGCCCAAAATATCCATAGATGCAGCTTGACCTGCAAAGTTCCTCCAGCATTTTTTGTGAGCATCTGATGAAGGAGTTAAGTTTCTGGTTGTGAGGTGGTGTACTGCTTCTGTGACTTATGCAGTGCCTCTGTGTACATTTGATGCATAAACTCCAAATTTTTATTATCTCCACTTTAGGCACCATTGGCCAGGATTTCCCAAGAGTCAGCGGGATGTTTCTTATTTTTTAAGAAGTCTTAAAGCATGTAATTGAATCTTCCCTATGTCTGCTTGGTAATTTCTTACTGTACTAGAGCTCAGAATAAAGCCTTGCCTTCTGAAGCAAAAAAAAAACAAGCTGCTAGAACAATTCACTAAAGTAGGCAGCTGCTGTAGAGAGAGAGGAATAGAGTCGACATGTTGGGTCACCTGTCCCTCTGTATCCAGAGACCTGACTGACCTGCTGTGGTCTCTAACAGCTTGTTCTTTGCTCTAGAATTAAGCATCTGTAGTGCCTTGTGTTTCTCCTTCTGGAGCCTAGTGTTTTGGATGTTTGATCCTGAAACTCCTGTATGTGAACTGCCAAGCTGTTTGATAGCTGCCAGAACAGTGCTGGCCCAAACAAATGGAAATAATTCCATCAATGCTCCTAATGTGTGCTCTCCAGATGACAGAAAGATGAGCTGTTATGAGGAGGAAATGGCGGGAAGATATGAGATGAATCAAGAACCTCAGAAGTGTCAAATGAGGTGGTAGGTTTTGATGGTATGGTATTTGTTAATGGTAATAACTCAAAATAGTGGGTTAGAAAATTTTTGAAGATATTTATTGCTAGGCACTTGTGTGACATTATGGTCCAAGTATCAGCTGATGCCAGTGTTTTCAAAGTCATGTTGTATGCAGGCTTGAACTATTTTATTTGCTGGGGGCTTTCAAATGGAGTTGGACATTTTGCAAATATCAATAAACATTTTTTTTTCTTTCAGATCTTATGACAAAGAGAGAAAAAGGTATTTCAAAGAATCGGAAGACTTCAGCAGCAGGCATAAATGCAACATGTTGCTGATTGTGTCACTGAGATATCACTGCATTCCAAGGGATGAACAAATCCAGTTAGGCATTGGCAAGTAAGCATATCAACAGACAGTTGAGTTTGCCCTCCTCGCTGACATAGGAACACCTCAATGATGCGTGTTTCCTCTCTCCACACTCATGACTATGTGGCTCGACGCAGCTCAAATCCGTCTTAGAAATCAATGAGACCACTGTTGGTAGATTTCTCAGATGGTGATAGGAGTGAGATAGATTAATTGCTTGTGATGTTACAAACAACCTCGTACTCGGTGTCAGCAAGATCAAGGAGCTGATTGTGGACTTCAGCAAGGGAAAGAAGGGAGGACACACAGAGTCATCGTTGGGGGATTAGTGGTGGATAAAGTGAGCGGATTCAAGTTCCTGGGTGTCAACACCGCAACACAGTCACGAAGAAGATGCACCAACATCTCTGACGAAGGGTCTCGGCCCGAAACGTCGACAGTGCTTCTCCCTATAGGTGCTGCCTTGCCTGCTGTGTTCCACCAGCATTTTATGTGTGTTGCACCAATATCTTTACTTTGTTAGGAGTTTGAGGAGGTTTGGCATGTCACCAAATCCTCTTTCAAACTTCTGTAGATGTACAGTGGAGAGAGCATTCTGACTGGTTGCATCACAGCCTGGTATGGAGGCTACAATGCAGAGGATTGCGAGGGACTACAGAGGGTTGTAGACTCAGCCTGCTCCATCATGGTCACAACCCTCCCCATCACTGAGGTCATCTTCAACACGTTACTTCAAGGAGGTGGCATCCATCATTAAGGCCTCTTCCCCTCTTCTGTCAGTTTTCATGAACCTATGAACACTACCTCACTATTTCCCTTTCTAGATTTTTATGTCTCCGCACTCCACTGCTGCCCCAAAACAGCACATTTCTTGTCAAATGTCAGTGATCAGAAATCTGATTCTGATTTCAAATGTTGGGCATGAAGAAAGAAGAACTCCCATTTCTATAGCATCTTCCATCCTTGAAAACTTACAAATTATTTTTGTAGTACAGGTATTGTTGTGAAATGGGAAACCCAACAGCCAATTTGTGCACAGAAAATTTTCATGTGTAGCAATATGCCCAAGACTAATTTGTTTGTTGTCATTAGTTCTAGACACTGGGTTGAGCTCTGTGATAATAGGAAGCTTTACGTGCAACATATTATCAAATTAAATCAGCAGTATGGTAAAGAGAAAATAACATAGTGGATCGGAGATTTAAATGAATAAAACAGGAGCAGAGGTGAGGGGAGTTCAGGATAAGTATAATGAGGAAGAAAAGCTGTCTAAAATAATAAATAGGAGAAGGGTGTGAATGGTTATATTTGGGAGATAATGAACTGAGGTGAAAATAAGAAAGATTAAGGAAAACGAAATAGTACGAAGGAATATAAAACGGTAATTGGCACAGGTTCATAGGCCCACACAAAGCAATTTTTTAGATTTAATGCTTCAAGAGAGCTCCTGAAGAAGACTTTTTTACTTTTTACTTCTTGTGTTTTGGAGAGCATCCTTCTCTGCACCTAAATTTCAGGTTGGGCGATTATATTTTCCAGGGACCATAATAAGTCCCAGTGGGTTTTGCAGTTGCTATTAATATTGGCTTCTGTCTTTTCAGGAGGTGGACTGAAATGCACACTCCTGGCACAAGCCCAGTCGCAAACTAATATACACAAATTAGTTTTAAGTGAAAGCACACACTTCATAATATTTTCTTATCTGGTATTTGCTACCTCTCAACAATTTCATCAGTCTCATTCTCCAACTTATTCTTCTGTAACTTATTCTCTCTCAAGTGTACACTCACTCTGCCCTCATTCTCCTCCAAGCTACCTATCACAGGGGCAATTGACAGTGGCTGATTAACTTAATCACCAGCAGGTCTTTGGGATGTTGGATGTTGGAGCAAACTGGAGGGGGCCAATACAGACACAGGGAGAATAAACAAATTCCATTCAGAGAGTGATGATACCAGGATTGAACTTGGATTGCTGAATTGGTCTCAGCCTTATTTTGTGTGACACCATGCTACAACATATTTCTTTGCAAATCCCAAAAGAGATTTCCTATGTGGCCCTGTCTTTGTTAATGATCTCAAGTCAAGTCACTTTTATTGTCATTTTGACCATAACTGCTGGTACAGTACATAGTAAAAATGAGACAATGTTTTTTAGGACCATGGTGTTACATAACACAGTACAAAAACTAGACTGAACTACGTAAAAAAACAACACAGAGAAAGCTACACTAGACTACAGACCTACACAGGACTGCATAAAGTGCACAAAAACAGTGCAGGCATTACAATAAATAATAAACAGGACAATAGGGCAAGGTGTCAGTCCAGGCTCTGGGTATTGAGGAGCCTGATAGCTTGGGGGAAGAAACTGTTACATCGTCTGGTCATGAGAGCCCGAATGCTTCGAAGCCTTTTCACAGACGGCAGGAGGGAGAAGAGATTGTATGAGGGGTGCATGGGATCCTTCATAATGCTGTTTCCTTTGCAGATGCAGTGTGTAGTGTAAATTTCCGTGATGGCGGGAAGAGAGATGATCTTCTCAGCTGAACTCACCTAAATTCTAACTTAAATGACAGACTTCCTTTGACAGGCTGTAAGAACCTTTTATTCAACCTAAATGTTCATGGCTTCAAACTCAGATTATTCCAGTTTTATTTTTCCTGACACTTCCACGCTGTTCTCAGTATGTGATTATTTTCAATTATTTTTATACATAAAGTTATCCCCATCCCAACAGCTACAGTTTCTGACTCTCCATACTTTTAATTCTGCAGCTGGTTTTACAACTATCAAAATGTTTGTCTACATGTCATTATAACACTTTTGGGATAAGGTTGACTCTCTTGTTGCAAAACTTGTGATATCTAACACAGCGTTAATGGCTTATTTAATTTGTGTAGTTCCCATTTCTGAATTAGCATTCTGTATGACTTTGATTCCCTCTGGGAAATAGTCTTTTATGAACTGAAAATGACCTTATATTCAAAAGATAATGCAAATGAATCCAAAGCTGGACTTGGATGAATGTTATGGAAGTGGGAAATGCTCATATCATGTGATAGATCGAATGGTTGAAGATAAATTATTTGAAGAATAAAGAGAAAGACACATTTAGTTAGTTGAATACATATTGTTGATATTGCTTATGTATGTGTTCAAATTTATAATATTGAAAATTTAAAACTTTTGGTTAAATGGGAAGTTAGAAAAGTGTTAAGATTATGCAGAATCTAGGCTTTAACTATGGCATGTGGGAATTATTTAGATTGTTTGGAGAGACGGGGAGGATAATAGGCCAAGGCGTAGCCCTATTAATTTAAAACATGATGCAGTCATTAAAAGGAAATGTTTTATTTGATCAGAATCCACCAAGCACTGGAGGTTTGCAGTATCTAGTATATTGATTCCTTCCCTTAATTCCATTATGTTTTGTCTTGTTATCTTGATACATCTTTGTTGCCAGAGTGATTTGATTTTTGGCCTAAAATGTTTGTGCCACATAGAATCTCCAGGATGGTTCATGTACAGGAAGTGCCTTCAGTTGGTCAAAGTTTGTGCAGATTTCTGAGCTTTAAGGACCATTTAGTCAATGCATTGACAGGTTGGTTAGCTTTCTGCTATAGAAGGCTCAAGAGAATGATAGGCAGGTGATGGGGTAGACCATGATCCCTTGTCAATGTGCCACAAGTCCAACCTGGCAGAGCAGACTTGATGGGCTGAATGGCTTAGCCCTGTTCCTATGCCCTAAATCTTATGATCTTCCATCTCAAATCAGTCCTATTCTTACCTTAAGTGGTCAAGTATCACACTTTTTCTCACCCAGTGATCTTGGTAGCAGGAAAACAAGGAGAGCTGTAAGGACACTTATATCTTTCATTCATTAACCATCATCAACCAGGATTTAACCCTGAAAGAATGAAAGGCATGCAATCAAAACAAAATATTTAACTGAGCAGCCAGGCTGTCTGATCATGACCAATTACTGGAAATAGGCAGTGTTGGAATCAGGTTTGAGTATTTTGGGATTTTCATTTTCTATACCTTTGAAAACCACCTCATTTCGGATTTTAAAACTTCCTTTAATCACATAAATATTCTTCTGAGCAGCATCCTATCTTGCTGCCTCTGTGAACTTCAATTCATCTAAGATCCATTGTTCAAATATTATGCACCATTATGTTTCCCTTCCAATTACCATTGTGTGCATTAGCCTACAGTTATTGCTGATTATGGAAGATCTTAAATTATCCAGGCCTCCAATTTGATTGCATTTAATGCTTGGTCCTCCTCAAATTCAAAAGCATCATTATCTTCTTTACGGAAAAGATTTGTTATATTCCTTTTTTGTTCATAAGCTCAAACACAGTTATATAAATTGTGTTGGGATACACTATTACAATACTTGTGAGTGACAAGACCTCTTGCTCTTCTATGCCTTCAAACATTTCCCTAAAAATCACAATAGTATCCTTCAATCATTTTTAGAATATACACTAATAATGAAATCCCACAATGACCATAAGACTCACCTTCTATATTTTAAACAAGATGGGACTGTTTACATTTTCTTCTGTGGTTCCTGACCTTATTTCAATGTAGTGTTCGAATGACAGTTATTAACAGTTATTGCCGCATATGGAGGATTTTAAATTACTCAGGCCTGCAAGCTAAAGCAGTTTGATTGCATTTAATCAGGCTCAGCTCTGCAACAATCATGTCCAAGTAAATGAGTTACTGTGAGAAAATGCAATGAAATTCACAAAGAGAATCAATTGCAAATGCTTGCACATTATCTCTCTGTCAGGTTTGTTCACTGCTTAACTGATTACAGACATAATACAATAGGAGCTAATAAAAATATGAGAGTTTTACACAACCAATGCAGATGACAGAGGCAAATTTTGTAGCATTTATCTGTCCTCTTAGGCTATAACAGTAAATTGCATCCATTCTTCAATGCTTTCAGAATCTCTGTCAGCACCAAACATTGATTGGGGCTATCAATATGTGAGGACTCACAGAGAAGCTATAAAATTGTATGAAATGACGCAGAGCTCCAAACACCACCATCATCACAGACTTAATTGACAGCCAGCTTATTTGCTACTAGAAGCACCTTTGGTTGCCATAGGAACAAAATTACACTGTTTACTGGTTGCATGAATATTGACTTTTGCTTGTCAAATTATTGCAATTTTAATAATACTGAGTTAGCTCAGAGGTCCATCGTTCAGTACCTTCCATGGAACATTTCTTTCTGTGAATAATACATCTGTCACAAATTCTTACATTATCAGTGATACTCTAATTCATACAAAATTTCTCAGTGAGCAGATTGCTCGATTTAAAGGTGTAGATATATTATCTGTACAACCTCCTGAGCTGTCAGGAGAGAAAATTTTCTTTAGATTCTCCATGGACCATTAAGAAGTTGTATTACTTAATGGAATTATCCACAGGATTGACATGTCAACTTAGCCAGGTAGCAAAGAGGTAGCAGCAAGTATATTCAAGGCCTACCTCACTGTTTAAGAAGAAGAAATATCTCTGATAGTTCTGATACTCATCCAGTAATTGATATTGAAAGTGTTTTTATGTGACCATCAGATAAGAATAGGATTTTGTTAAACAATGATGAACAGTTTTAATAAGCTGTTGATACACGCTCAAGAAACACTCAAGGAATGAGCTAATGCCTGACAATTTTTTAAATATTTAAACAAAAAATTACTTTCTTCTTCCCTATGCACCTCGTCAACTGTGTTTCCTTTGTTGTCTGACATAACTTAAATGAGCAAAGCGAAGCATTTGAATGAACTTCACTGAGATACAATAGAGAATGAATGTGTGCAGAAGAGTGTGTCTTTTGTGTCATTGGAAAAAAATAACCACAATGGATATATTCCATCCACAAAAAAATCAGGTAATTTCTAGACTTTAATAAAAATGGATTTATTGGAATCATATTTCTAGTTTAATTTCATATCTTTATGCAGCTGAGAAGACAGCTGCTGTTTTGCTATGACAAGACATATAGGTGAATTTGAATAACTTGCAAATTTTTAAATAGCATGTAATGCTACTGTCAAGATATCCATTGTATGAATTGCTAAAATCAAAATTGCTTAGGGTCTAATAACCATAGTGAATCGCATTAGCTGGAAAATTTCTAGGTGCCTTCTTTTTCATTTTCTTAATGTTGGTGCAATGGAAACACTGGCATTGCTAGGTTTGGGTGAGATCAGGATCTGAGCAATCTCCGGGTTAAAATGGAGAGAGAACAGTGAGGTGACTGAGCCACAAGGCGGAGAAGAAGAGACTGCAGAGGGCTATAGACTCAGTCAGCTGCGCCACAGCCACAAGCCTGCCCACCATCGAGGTCGTCTTCCAAAGGCAGTATCTAAAGAATGTGGCATCTATTTAAGTACCCCTACCATCTGGAACACACCCTCTTCTCATTACAACCACCAAGGAAGAGGTACAGGAGCTTGAAGATGCATAAAAACATTTTAAGAACAGCTTTTTCCCTCCTCCATCAGATTTCTGAATGGTCCATAAACACATGAACAGCATTTCACTATTCCTCTTTTGAACTATTTATTTATATTATTTTTCATTGTAACTTAGTCATTTTTTTTATGTCTTGCACTGTACTGCTGCCACAAAACAACAAATATCACAACATTCGTCAGCAACAATTGTTACAAGGAGTGAATGAAGTGAACCCAAGTGCAGGACACAGGCACGGAGATTGAGTTAGGATGCTTACGTGGACGTGAACGTTGAACAGCAAACAGGAGGAGCCTAGACACGGAGAGACGGGGTTTCCTAGGTAAACCCTGAAACTGGAGTAAAACTTAGAACACACGGTTCTACATGGCCAGGAAACGTTAATCACCACACAGGTAAAACCAACGATCTGGCAACTAGAGTTTGTAACGCCGAAGTTCTTATACCGCAGGTCCTGATGGAAGCCAGGTGTGCCGTCATCAAAGAAAATTAGAAGCAACTGGGAAATTAACAGTCCGAACCATGGCACAATCAGAGGAAATTAGAGAATAAGCAATCAGGACCGTGACAATAATAAACCAAATCCTGATTCTGAGATGATGGGGGAAGGAGAGGGAGAAAGGGAAGGACAATAATGTGTGTAAGGATATGAGAGTAAATGAGAGGATAGAGGAAGAAGAGAAAAGGAGAGCTAGAGGAGTGAAGGGAAAGAAATAGCATGGGAGAATGAGAAGAAAAGTTGAAAAGGAGAGATCGGAATAAAAAGAGAAGTAGAAAGTAGACGGCAAGGAGGGACTGGGGAGTAAGAAGGAAAGAAAAAACAGGTGGAAAGAGGAAATAAATCTGTTGAAGGAAGAGAGTGAGAAAGGAAGGATGGTAAGAAGGAATTAAAGAAAACGCTTAGAGGAAAAGGGAAGGTTCTATGTAGGGTGGGCAACAACCAGGCTCTTGAACTGGGGGTTAACTTCACTCAACATCACTCGCCTCATCACTGAACTGTTCCCACTAAACTGGGTTCATCCTTTCAAGGGCTCTTCGTCCTGTTCTTGATATTTATTGCTTATTTATTTACCATTATTATTATTGTAATTTTTTTCTTTCTTTCTTTTTACATCTGCATAGCTTGTTTTTTTTTACACATTGTTTGTTGTCCATGCTGTTGGTTGTAGGCTCTCACTGATTCTATTGTGCTTCTTGCATTTACTGTGAAAGCCCACAAGAAAATGAAACTCAGGGTTGTAAATGATGACATGTATGCACTTTGATTAGAAATTTACTTTGAACTTTGAAAATTTGAAATGAGCCTAAAGAAATGAGAATCAACATTTGCTCTCAGAAAATGTTTTTACAGTTGCTAAAGTAGAAACCTTGTCTCAGCTGGTGACTAGGGGAGATGCAGTGGAGGGGATAAGAAGCGAGGTTTGGAGCATTGCTGCGCTTAATTCTTTTGACCATTCTGCATGCTAGCTTTAGTTGCATGGTGAGAAAGAATATATTATTGTATCTTGCTCCAGAGCTGCTGATTGATAGTTCTAGGAAAGATCCAGGGTTTTGATGGCAAATCTATTGTTTTGATACTTTATTTTATTTGGGATTCATAATTCAGAACACCCTGCTGCTCTGAGGATTTCACCGTTGATTTTCTTTTCTGTAAGGATTTTCATCTGTCTTAAATTTTCTTTTGCACTCAGTCATAGGCAGACATGAAAGTAGGCTGCTTATTTTTGCTTTAGGTAGACCTGTCAAGTCAGGTTGTCATGTAACATTAAGCTCACAATGCCAGCTACATTTCCAAAGCCATTAGATTGTTTCACTAATCAACAGGCCAGGATACAAGTCCTGATTAGTGCAAATTTATCTGCACATAAGTTAGTGGCTACCTCAAACTAGGATGTCTGTAGATTATCCAGGGTTCTCCTCACAAACAATGGACGTGGGCATCAAACTGGAGTAAAGGATGATTGTCAAAGAAATGTTATGAAGATTATGTTAAAGAAAATTGAGCTGAGTGCAAAATAAATAAACAAATAAATAGAGTGGATGTGGTGAGGATGTCTTCTGTGATGGGTGAGTCTGACCAGAGGACACAGCTTCAAAATAGAGGGACATCCATTTAGAACAGAGATGAGGAGGAATATCTTTAGCCAGAGAATGGTGTATCTGTGGAATTTGTTGACGCAGGTGGCTGTGGAGGCCAAGTCATTGGTTATATTTAAGACAAAAATTGATACGTTTTTGATTAATCAGGGCTTGAATGGATATGTGGAGAAGGCAGGAAATTGGGGCTGAGAGGTACATGGAGCAGCCATGATGAAATGGTGGAGCAGATTCAATGGGCTAAATGACCTAATTCTGCTCCTGTAGATACGGGATGCAGTAAAGAAGTTTCTAGTAAATATTATCTGGACTCTGCAAATGCAAGAAATCTGTTGGAGTCAGAAAATTTTATCTGATGCTGGTAAAATGTATTGCAGCATAAATGTGAATGCTATCTGTCTATTAGCAGCATCTACAGTGAGAAAATTTCTTTACAATCTTATGTGGAACATTTCACATCCTCAAAGTTGCACAGTGTTTCCAAGGTCACCATAGTTTGCAAAGGAATATAAGTTTTCTTCTTAGAGAAGAGTTTAAAACAATGAATGAGAGTCATATAACTCATGTTTTAGAGTGAAATATTTTGAGAAAAGTCAACAATTGCACTCAGAAATTTACCTTTCCATAATTATGGAAAATAAACACCCACAGAAGTCCAATTGAGCTCCACTGTTGATTTCCCAGCTGTAATTCAAGATTGGCTTCTGTAAAGTGTCCAGTAATGGAATGCCAACTTGTTTCAATCCCCCAGCAGTTACACTGGAAAATCGGTCTCTGAAACTTCACCAGATTAGACTTGGTGCAGAAACAATGGGCCCATTCATTTACACTTCATTCTGCATTGTTATGGCTTACCTTGTTCTACCTCAATGCATTATGTAATGAGCTGTTCTGCATGAAAAGTATGCAAGACAAGTGTTTCCTTGTATCTTTCACGTGACAATAATAAACCAATTCCAATACCAATAAATGCAGAGTAATTGCAAAAGGAAATGCTAAGTACTTCTTGAATTACTTGTGAGCGCTTCAATGTTCTAATTGCTTTAAAATGTTTTAAGTGATTTCGTTTTATTATTATTAATATGTAATCATTTTATAACTTTGTAATTATTTATTTTAATAACCTTTAATACAGCGTTCAGCTTTTATAGCCAATGGAGATTAGATTTGCAGGCCATGAAAATTCAAGAAAAAAATTAACTTCTATGGCTCTCCCACCACCCCCTGTTCCTGGCCTCCCACTGCATCCCGATATTCCTGTCACCACCCCATGTTCCTGGCTTCCCATTGCATCCCGATATTCCTGTCACCACCCCATGTTCCTGGCTTCCCACTGCATTCCGGTATTCCTGTCTTCACCGTACGGTGCCTTACTACTTGGACTGGTCCAACAGATGACAACAAGTGGACACACGAAAGGTTGATGCTCTGAGTGTGGCAGTTCACTGCGGTCAATATATTCTGACTCAGAATTAAAGTTCAAATTTCAAGTAAATTTATTATCACAATATATCATACCATGTACAGCCCTGAAATTCGTTTTCTTGTGGGCTTGCACAGTAAGTCCAAGAAACCTGATAGAATCAATGAAGGACCGTACCCAACAGAACAGACAAACAACTAATCATGCAAATACAAATGAAGAAAAGAAAGGAGGTCCTTAATGATGGATGCTGCTTTCCTGCAACAGCGCTCTGTGTAGATGTGCTCAATGGTGGTAAGGGCTTAACCTGTGATGAACTGGGCCATATCCGTGACCTTTTGTACAATTTCCATTCAAGGGTTTTGGTGTTTCCATACCAAGCCATGATGCAACCAGTCAATATACTCTCCATCATATAGCTATAGAGTTTGTCAGAGTTTTAGATGCCATGGTAAATTTTCGTAAACATGAAAGGAAGTTGAGATACTGCCAAACTTCATTTATTATGGCACTTACATGCTGGGCCTAGGAGAGATCCTCTGAAATGATAACACCGAGGAATTTAAAGTTGCTGAACCCCTCCTCCTCTGAGCCTCCGAAAAGGACTGGGTCATGGACCTCTGATTTCCTCCTCCTGATGTCATTGTTCAGCCAGATTTACAGTCTCCTTCCTATATGTTGCTTTGGCCAATGACAGCATTGTCATCAGCAAACTTAAATATCACATTGGAGCTGTGCTTAACCTCACAGTCGTAAGTATAAGGTGAGTATAGAAATATTGGAATTTTACAGGATTGTGCATGTAGTTCCACAATCATTTACTTTATAAGGTATTTGTGAAATGACAGCCTCAATGACAAGTTTTATTCTAACTGTGACTTTAACATGGTAAGGTATCTGAAGACAGTTCCCAAGTGTGTTACTAACCAAAACATTTATATCAATACATATAAAACAGATAGGCTATGAGCTAGATTTTAAGAATGTTCTTTGAATGAAAGTAAGGAAGGATTGAAAGCTTTAAGGTGGGGACTAAAACTTTAGGGAGGGAATTCTAGAGTGGAGAAGATATTTCATGGGGTTTTTGGTCTAGACAAATCAGAGATGAGTGTTGATGTTGGGGTTTAATAATAAGAAAGAAAATCCTAATATTGATGTTCTGTTTAATTGGAAGATAATGAGGATTAGGGAGCATGGGTAATGAATGAACAGGCAGTGGTAGTGAATATACTTCAGCTGACTTTATTGCATCAAAAAGTCTGGGGAAGGTTGAACAAGGATATTTGCACATATAAAGTTTCACAAAGACTTGGTCACTACTATTTTATAAGGTGTATTACAATAATGCAAAGGTCTGGTGATATATGACTGACAAGAATGAAGAAATGAACAGCAATCACTGTGATTTGAACATCTTGACAGATAGTTAAAGCATAACAGATAGATTTTGAAGTTAATAAATTTAAGGTAAGAACATTTTAACAGAAAGTGAGGAACATGCAACCATTTCTTTTACCAATGTGAAAAAATAACTAACATTTGGTAAGGTTACTGATAATTCACATTTGTATTAATGTTCAGAATAACTTGGGCTGAATACATATGTGCATCTTGAAAACAGTACCAAAAGGATATTTTCAACTATCTATTAACTATTAATGAGGTCACATTGTGAAATTAATATAATTGTCTTTATCTTTAAAAAGTTAATTGATGTCTTGGAAATGGTTCAGCTTGCAGAAGGAATAGCAATTATAAGCAACACACATAAAATGCTGGAGGAACTCAGCAGGCCAGGCAGCATCAATGAAAAAGAGTACCGTCAACATTTCAGGCTGACACCCTTCAGCAGGACTGTAACACCCACTGTACTAATTTTCATAGATGCTGCCTGGTCTGATGAGTTCCTCCAGCATTTTGTGTGGATTTCCAGCATCTGCAGATTTTCTCTAGTTAGCAGTTATAAGTAGAACTGTCTTTCCCAGATGCTTCTATATAACATATATGCAATGCGATCAGTCTTGGTTGGGATGGTTTAAGTGGTCAAACAGCATTCATGCTTATGACTTCAACTGAGGCATAAGGATGATGTACAACCAGTGTATGTTGTACTTCCTGCTACACATTAAATGTGTTGATTGCTGAACCCATCCAGACAGGATAATATTTTTTAAACTAGAAGCAGTACTTTGAGAAGAAATGATTGATGTTGTTGTACAAGTCTTTGCCAGAATTACTCCATCCCGATACAGCTCAGACTGAATGCAGATTGAAGGTATCAGGGAGGACCACTTACAGCATCTGTCAAATTTTAAGGCGTGGACAATTAAAATTAGATTGCTGCCAGTCTCCTGCTTGGCGAGCTCCTTTCAGAGTTTGTACCTGCTCTTTTGAAACTGGAGGGTTGCAACTTAAATATAAAGAAGGGACAATAATCAGCATTGAGATCATTTGATATCAAAAGCCATCTCTGTCAAGTTTGTAACAAGAACCAATCATTCTGTTTATCAATTTTTTGAAAATCCTTATGTAGTCTACTCCAATGATATCACTGTGACTGAGCTGTCCTTAGCCTGGGGACCGAATGAGGAAACTATTTTGATTTTCCTTCTGGGATATATGGTGGAAAATGAATCTGTAGCCATGGATGTGTATTGAGATAAGAACGTGAAGGAATCTTAAGACACACTTCATGGAAATTGGCTGTTTGCCCCAGCATGTCCTTGCCAAGGAAGATTAAGCTAGACCCATTTGCCCATAATTTACCCATATTCCCCTGAATCTTTCCTATACACCTACTAGTCCAAATGTCCTTTAAATATTGTTGATGCACTTGCTTCAAACACTTCCTCTAGTAGCTTCTGCCTGTTACGCCACTGGCATTTAAGGCCGCAGTGAAGGTCCTCCATATCTAATGGTGTTCAGGGCTTCCTTCGTTGTATCAGTAGCTCAGTTTTCACTACTGTCAGTCATACAAGTCCTGGCTGGAGACTCAGGAATGCTCAGATCACACAGATGTAGAAGGACTCGTCATTGCTGTTTCTATAACAATTTTTTTTGATGAGTCCGGGTTGTTAGCTCTGAGTTGAACCCTCTACCCTGGAGGACTGGTGGACCACTCTTAGTTAGCTTCTACCCTTTGACCTGTTTGGCATGGGTGACCCTACTAAGAGCCAAAGCATAAAGGCCTGACTCCTGCCAACACATGTCTCTGGACCATTGATGCGCACAAGCCTCCAAACCACGACAAGGTTCTGGTCTTCTTAGAGAACTTCCTCCAGTAGTTGATTCCATATGTGCAAAAAAGTTGCCCCTCAGATTCCTATTAAATCTTTCTCCTCTCACCCTAATCCTATGGATTCTAGTTCCTGATTGTTCAAGCATGAGGAAAAGTTTGTAGGCATTCACCCTATTGATGCCTGCCATGACTTTATCACTTTTTAAGGTCCACCTCTCAGTTTCCAACATATAACAAAATAAAGTCCTAATGGCTTTTTTCCTAGTGCAGGGTGACCAGAATGGAACACAAAATTCCAGGTGTAGCCTAGGTGTTCCTGCAACTGATCTCCTGCTCGATGAAGACCATTTGGAATTTAAACTTGCCTTTTTGAAGCTCCCAGGAAAAGTAACCATAGGGACTAGGAATGTTTCTTCAGAATGCACCAAAAAGGTATTAGTATCACTTGCTGTTGGCTTCCCCCTTTTCTGAAACTGGCTCCCTTCAGTGACCATTTACTCAGCACCATGACTCACATGAGTGCTGTAGACTGCAGAATGTTCCCCTGTGGAAATCCCACTCCCAATGTCTGATAAGCCATAGCTTTCTATTAATTTTGGTGATCAACTCATTTAGTAAATGTCTGGTGTTAAGATGATCTATATTTTATTAGATACCTCTGAATAAAGCTGTAGCCCATCCACTTTAAGGTTCGACATGTTGTGTATTCTGAGATGCTCTCCTGCACACCACTGTTGTATTGCATGGTTATTTGAGTTACTGGAACCTTACTGTCAATTTGCAACAGTGTGGCTATTCTCTTTTGCCCTCTCATTAACAAGGCACTTTCACCCACAGAACTGCCACTCTCAGCTCTTAGGATGTTTTTTTTTGTTTATTACACCATTCCCTGTAAATTCTAGAGGCTGTTGTGCATGAAATTCCCAGGAGATCAGCATTTTCTGAGATACTCAAACCACCCTGTTTGGCACCAACAATCATTCCATGGTTGAAGTCACTTAGATTACATTCCTTCCCCATTCTGATGTGTGGTCTGAACAACAACCAAGCCTCTTGACCACGTCTGCATGCTTTTATACATCAAGTTGCTGCCACATGATTGGCTGATTAGGTGTTTTCATTAATGAGCAGAATTACAGGGACATAATTAAGTGTGTATGTTCGTGCTGCTACCAGAAGGTTGTGGTGGTTGTTTCATACCTTGTTTATTTATTTGTCATTCTAGGTTAAAGTCCATGGTTTTCCAGGGCCAATATACTCCTTCATTCATCAAATCTTAACTACACCTGTTAAGCTAACTGCACAATATATATTCCTTAGCAAGTGTTTAATAACTGATCAAAGCTGTATTGTGAGGCTGACAACATATTTAATGAATGGCTGACCTAGCATAAGTAAGAAGTGTACCTTTCTTTACTTAAGAAAAAACAATTAATCAAACTGTTTTGTTAAGAAAAATCAATGACTGCTGACCTATTCAAAATTTAGAACAGTAAATGTGACACTGTGGGCATTAATTATGGAAACATTTATAAAACATTCATTTACAATTTAATTATATATACTGCACAAAAGAAAACCTTCTGTTGTATTTGTGCCAAGAGCCTTGATTAGCGAAAACACTGAGAGCTAACATATATAATGTTAGTAATGGTGAGCAGATGATAATGTGCAAATATATGACTTCCATATGAGCCCTCGCAGAATGCACATGAACGGCCCAGTACAGCGCTTTACAGTGCCAGCTCTAAGATTGGGATTCAGTTTCTGTTATGTCTGTAAGAAGTGTGTATGTTTTCCTCATGACCATGATAGTTTCCCCTGGTTTTCTGGTTTTCTTCCACATTCTAAAGATGAACAGTCAGGATTAGAGTGTAATGAGCATGCTACTCTAATGGCAAAACCATGGTGACACTTGTGGACTGCGTACAGCACAGCCTACGCTAATTTAAATTGACGCATGTGACGCATTTCACTGTGTGTTTTGATGAACGTGTGACACTTTGAAATCTTTTATCTTTAGAAGTTTGTGCTCTTGTGTTGTTATTATGAAGCAACACTAGCCACCGGACAAATTTTAATTAGCAGATCAGCCATCGAAGTTATTTATTTGGGATGACCTGCACTAGCAATCATTATTGAGCAATTGACCTGAAGACTTAGAGATACAATTCACCTCTGAGTAGCTGATGTTTCTCCTAATTACATCAAAGGCCCTTCATTGCCCACAAATCGTCACTATATTAATGAGATTAATGATTTAAGTGTTGGGAATGTGACTTCAAATGCATCTTTTTGTATTGATGGAAATTGGGTATTCTGAATATTCAGTCACACCCTGAGAGAAGATGATTAAAATACTTAATTAATTTTGCTACGCTTTTTCTTTCCATTACGCAAGGAGAAAATGTTAATCCTATGATTTTATAGACCAATGAGTTTATTCCTCAGTTTATCTCAGGAGGATTATACTATCCTCAGCCTACCTCTCAAAGTCATAATCTTTACCATCAGATCCATAGCTTTCTCAGTCCCTCCGTCTTTCATAAACATTTCAACTTCAGGTAGACGGGGTGGGGGTGGGGTGCGGGGCGGGAGAGAGTTAATGGGTGTGAAAGACAGAGAAAACTATCAGAAAATAAGAGGAGTAAGGGGAAAAACGCCTATGTGAATGCTCTGTGAGTTGGTATTAGCGGGCTGAGTTAAATAGCTTGCTTTTATGTTGTAATAAATTGTGAGATATGAGATCATATAAATGCTCTTTAAAACCCATCTCCTCTCATAATCTTTGAATTACATTTTTTTTGCCTTAGTTTTGGTTTTGGGCTAACTGGGTCTATACAAAAGTATATTAAACAAGCAATATGGATGCAAGTTATTGTCACTGTTCATAAATCTACTGAGCTAAACATGTCCAGAGCACACTAGTACTCTGAAGGGCTAGCTGTGCAGTTATTGCTGCCCCTGAACAAATCTGATTTATCATTCACTGCGAGGACCAGTCTGAAATGTTAAATTAATGACATAGGCTAAGACTACAATGCCACACATCATAATTAGTGTCAGTCATTATCACCAGGAGGGCCACAATGACAAAGAGGCATTTACTAAAGCAGAATGGAAGATCAGTGCAAAACAGAACATAGAAAAGGATGGAATCAGTATTTACAGTATTTCTTTTCTCCCCAGGGAAAATGAATGTAGGTTTCATATACGCAGAACTGTGCTTGCCTATTTAAATAATCACTAATAAACTCTAATCTGATATTCAGGAAATAAGCATTGGATTTTATTCAGGGCTGCCTGCAAATCCAACAGTGGTTAGCAGCTCAGCCTAAGAAATTAAACTGCCCTTCGAACAGCAAAGTTTTAAAATTAAATGGTATCCTTGTCGTTACCAAATCTACCCTGTATATTTAGGCCTGTGGAATGTATCCTTATTCCTTTTGTTAATAATCCTGAATTTAACCAAGATTTCATTATCCATTGCAGCGTAAAGCCTTAAGAGTAAAGGCTGATTTATACTTGTGCGTATGGGATAGGCCGCAGCCTATGCCGTAACCCTGATTTTCACTTCTGCATCACTCTACTCTGTAGCGAGCATGTGTTGGTGTGCACCAGAACGCTAGTTGACGGTGGGGCTTCTATGCCACTGTGTTGAGTTTCTTCGTGAGAGACATGGATGAGGAAATGCAATTCAAACATTTTTGCATGTCGGCAGGTAGATTTGAGGATTTGGTTCATCTATTTCACATCGGAGTACGCACAGCCTACAAACATGGCGGAGAAGAAGCAAACAGAAATGCGTAGGAGGTAATGCGATGCTACCAAGCGGACCAATCACAGTTGTTGCAGACTGCATTGCTACGATGCGCGAGTAGCTTTTCTGGAGAGGTGTACAGCATAGGGTACAGCGTAGGTACGCTGTAGGTGCAATGCACAAGTATAAATCAGCCTTAAGCACCAAGTCAATAATGTCACTGATTACCATTGGTGTTCTGCTACATTGCGCTAAAAATCCTTCTTCACATTGCAATATACAGTAAAGCGGTGATGTAAACTTCTTTGTGGCTGGAGCTCTTCGAGTAGTAGTGCTAAACTGGAACCATTATTGTAAATATTGGGTATCCTTAAGTAAGCTCCTGAAAAACATTGTGGGGTGTGACCTAAGACCTGATTCACAGATATTGTATCAAGGGGGTGGTGGGGGGAGGTAGACACCCACAAAGAAGATTCATCTGTGTCTCGCCAAATATAAAGGTAGAAAGTGTCATAAACAAAAGAGATTTTGCAGATGCTGGAAATTCACAGAAATATATGGTATTTTGGAGGAACTTTGCCCATCATGTGGTATCTACAGGGGAGGTTAGGGCTGAGACCCTTCATCAGAAAAGAAAGTGTCATCTGCAAGATGTTGAAAAATCTTCTACTTGTGTGTCTCCATTGTTGTTTTCTGTCAAGGATTCTTCAACAACACTGAAGGTTAGGCTTGTTTCTTTAAAAACACCTCAAGCTTGCACACTGTTTGGACATGCATTGTTGGCTGAAGCCTACCCTGTTCCATAATTGCATATCCAAGCTCTGTATTATGAGAATTAAATTGAATACACATTGCATTCAAATGCTCAAAGTTCAAAATAGATGTATAATTGAAGTACGTATGTAACATGTTACCACATCCTACCTTGAGATGATTTTTCTTGCAGGCACTTACAGGGAAGAAAAAAATACAATAGAATTTTATGAAAAACCAAAAATGGACAAAAACTGACCATCACAAATGTGTAAAAGAAAAGCTATGCAAACTGAAATAATATTGAGAACATTCGTTGAAAATACATCTGTAAATCATAGAATAAATTTGGAACAGTGGTGAGTGAAGTTATCTACATAGTATCTAACTTACAGTTGTTGGCTTTAGATATTATTTCATCATTGATTTTACATCATAATCATATCATATAGTGCATAAAAATATCAAATTTCTGGGCCATACTGTTTTCTATTTCCAGCACTTGCATTTAGACAGATATTTTATCATTGTCAACATTTCAAACTCAAAATTAGTAGGAATTGAATTTTTAAAACAGCTCAGAAGTTTCTTCTGTTTCTTTATGTTTTTCTACTTAGAAATGTTGAACTGTATGATTGCAAAGCAAGCATGTAATGGGGGACGGGCAAGCGAAAATGTAAGCTATTCTTGTGTTGGGTAATCCTCTGTAATAAAACATCACATTTTCCAAAGAGTGCATCATTCCTAAGGGACCCTTCATAACTACTGCTAAAAAATAGCTATCATTCAAGTGTGCATGGTTGAATACTATGAATAATTTTAGCATTTGTTCTATAAGTAGAAAAATATTCAGTATATTTAAAATTAATTAACTACAATATTAATAAAAATACATTCATAAGATTGTTTTGAATTTAACAAGTTAACCTTTTCTATAATGAAACTGTTTGTCTTAGTCCCTTAAGTGCAATATTAATATACACCCCATCGCAGATTTAATGTACTAGATTAAAAAGCACAATATTAATATATTGTGCTTTTTAATCCAATAAATATTCATGTTGTCAGGAATTTAGTAATTTAATTGTTTCTATTACTCTCTCGTCATATCATTGAATGGCAGGGTTGATTTCTGCTGTGCTTGGGTTCTTTTTGTGAGTGACCGAGTAGAAGAGATTGGCAAAATGGCCTAGGGTATTTCCAGATAACATTTATGGTGCCCCATGAGGTTTAGGCTGCACATAGACTGTGGACCAAAATATTAATGTTTTACTTACCAAATCTTGACTTCAGTTGAGATCATATAAAGATGAGAGAAACTAAGCGATATTTCACCCCATGCATGGATGTTGGTTTTACAATTTTGAGCTCTCATGATCAAAAGGTCAGAAGCTTCTTGCAAGTTGACACATGAAAGTAATTTTTATTTATTGGTAACATATTGTATACTGGCTCTAGCCAACAATTACAATTTTAAAAAAAGTAAATTGAATGTCTATTCCTCCCCTCTTTTGTTGTTCTTCGGTCAAATTAAACTCACTGAAGTCTTTCTGACTGCAAACACATCCCGTCATTCTTGGAAAAAATGTGGATGAGCACTTTGTTTGGTTCTATGTCTTCCTGTAGGAAATGTCCGGTGATTAAGAGACTGAAGGCTTGGATTGATGACTATATGCTGCTATATCTGGTTTATAATTCAGAACATTGGTTCCAGAAATGGAAAAGTAGGCATCATTTTTCAATATTTCACTTCTAAAAGATAAGCATAAAGTCAGATAGTTTTGGTGCATGATTTTCTAGTTATTAATATCAGTCATCAAGTAAAAACACAAATAATTGGAAGGCCTAAAATATATCTATAATCTGAGATCCCCATCGTCTGGACCATGCCATCTTCTCACAGCTACCATTGAGCAAAAGGTTAGAAGCCTGTAGTCCCACACCACCAGGTTCAAACCATCTATTTCTCTTCAACCATTTGGCTCTAGAACCAATTGACACAACCCTAATCACTGCAGTATAGCAATACTTGGGCCACTTTGATTCAAAGATTCGAAGTACATTTATTATCAAAGAATACATAAATTATACACGAGGAAATCTGCAGATGCTGGAAATTCAAGCAACACGCACACAAAATGCTGGTGGAATGCAGCAGGTCAGGCAGCATCTATAGGGAGAAGCGCTGTCGACGTTTCAGGCCAAGACCCTTCATCAGGACTAACTGAAAGAAAAGATAGTAAGAGATTTGAATGTAGGAGGGGGAGGGGAAAATGCAAAATGATAGGAGAAGACCGGAGGGGGTGGGGTGAAGCTGAGAGCCAGAAAGGTGATTGGCAAAAGGGATACAGAGCTAGAGAAAGGAAAGGATCATGGGACGGGAGGCCTAGGGAGAAAGAAAGGGGGAGGGAAGCACCAGAGAGAAATGGAGAACAGGCAGAGTGATGGGCAGAGAGAAAAAAAACCTAAATATATCAGGGATGGGGTAAGAAGGGGAGGAGGGGCATTAACGGAAGTTAGAGAAGTCAATGTTTATGCCATCAGGTTGGAGGCTATACACCTTGAGATTTGTCTGCTTACAGGCAGCTGCAAAGCAAGAAACCCGAAGAACCCAACAATTAATAAATATATATTGTTATGTAAGCTCCAGTATAAAATAAGTCTTCTTTGATAAGGAGCTTATAAATGAGGATTTCGTTGCAAGTGTTTTCAAAGATGCTTGCAGTTCTTATTCATTTGACAATCACACACATGCAGATTGGAGAGGATTGGCATGTCAAATCCATCACCAATTGATTGGAATAGATTACTGAGTTGATGGAGCTGTAGGATTCAGTGTCTTTCTACGGATTCAGAGTGTCTTTATTTATAATATTTATTATAAATAAATATTATATGTGCTAATGCTGCTTATGGAAAATAAATCTTATAGAACTATCTATATTGAGAGGTTCACTTAAAAATAATTGCATTACCATTTTAATATATTTTAGTATGGTGGAGTTATCAAAAACCAAGATTGTGTCAGTGTCACAGACAGCTTTTATTTGATATATCCCATAACACTGTGCAGAGAAAGAGTAGGAACACACGCACACACACACGCACACACACACACACACACACACACACACACACACACACACACACACACACACACACACACACACACACACACACACACACACACACACACACACACACACACACACACACACCGCAAATGACAACATTCTGAACCAAATTGAGTCCTTAGATCTGCTCCCTGGTGCAGCTTGCCTCAATCTCAGTAAAATAGATCTCATATTGCAATAAACTCGATCTTCATTTTATTTTGTTCTAATTGTATTCTTTCTTGTAAATTTATGTTTTATTCTTGTGAATGCTGCTTATCTGTGGCTTATATGCCTGTGATGCTGTTGCAAGTAAGTCTTTCATTGCACCTGTGCATGCATATAGCAGTGCATATGGCAATAAGCTCGACTTTGACTTTAATTTTGATGCAGCGCTGACTTTCATAAAACAGCAACTTCCAACAGTCACCCAAGTGGCTGGCTAACCCTGTGCTGCATCAGTGAACTCCCGATATAGTCCAAAGGGGCAGCACTTGTTCGACAAAATCTGCCCATTGAGCCTGTGGAAACTGAAATCAGATACAACTATTGAGTGGTTCCATTAAAATGAATGGGTGGAAGTGGTTGGCAGGCATGACATTGTTATCACTTAGTCAGTGCATTAACACCAGCATCCTCACTAAAACCATCAGCAGAGAAACAATGTCCCTCATGATATTTCCCTATAGTGGGAATACCGCTTCACTGCCTTAAAGTAAGCAGTCCACTGCTCAGGACCAGAATAGAAGGAATTTCTTCATCCGGAGTGTAATATGTCTACCCAAATAGGTCCAGAAATGTCAGCAACTGATATTAATAGATTGTTGAAAAATTAAGAAATTTGGGGATAGTGGTTAGTGCAAGAGCGTGGGGCAAAGGTAAAAGATCAGTTACTAGCACTTAAGATGATGTACCAGTTGTAATGATCTAATGAGCTTTCTCCTGTTCCTGTTCCTCTTCTGATTATGGACAGGATGTAGATATACATGGCTTTCCAAACAAGCACCCTGCTGTCTGTTTGTCCATTATTAGGGATCCCCTGGTGGTCAGAAGAAAGTCAACCAGGACACGCCAAAAGGCTTACCTGGTCTAGATATCTGTACCGCATACTCCATTAGACAATTGCTGGCTTTGAGGAGAACTGATCTGCTCTCAAAGCTTATAAGACTGAGAAAAAGAAAGAAAGCAGAAAGAGCCCCTTGACTTTAAAAGAAATATCTGTACCTTCTGTAAGTGGGTCTATGGTTATAGAGTTGGCTCCTAAAGCATCTCAAATATCATGCGTAAATCTCTAGAGTTGAGATTCCTCACATCAAAGAATTGTTGGTGACGATGTTGTGGCTGACTGAATTACAGGTGTTGTGTACAACCAATCCAACGTAATGTAACACCAAGATCACATGTAATGAAACTGCTAAGATAATGTTCCCATTACTGGTTTTATCAGAAAAGCAATCACATTTTCCTAAGTACTGGTAATTTTCACATCCCTCTCAAATGAACAATTTCAGTATAAAATCCAATCTGATATGCCAAAGAGCTAACTTGCAAAAGAGAGAGAGAGAGCAGAGTGTGACACTGAAACAGAAGGTGGATAAAAATGATTAGTTGCGTCTCTGGAATTTTATTGAGCCTAAAAAGCACTCAATGCATAGAACATTTTGTTATTTGAAATGGGATTTATTTATGTATCAGAAGTAAGAGTACATAAAGTTCAGCATGAAGTGCTGAATCTGGTTGCTTTTTGTAGATTCTAATGCAGAGCAATGATTTTCCACAGCAGGAGTGAGACTGCTTGCAAGAAAACATTAGCATTATAACAGTCCTTTTGTGTCCTTTCATTAAGGTCAATAGGTACAAGAACATAAATTAGAATACTGGACTGCAATTGTATTTAAGTAGATCACGTGTAGTCATTCATTTGGATCCATATTACATCTGATTTGAACCAGAGCACTAATCCGTCACTAATGTAGGAAGCGTAGCTTTTAGTGTAATCCACACAACCCTTCTGTAAAATGTATGAATGCACAGAAACAAATCATTGATCAGCTTGATTTTCTGAAATGATGCGGTCCGCAAATAGGGGGAACTTGAATCAATATTGGATTTAATGTGAGCTAATTGGTGCTAATTGGCTTTGTTTTCCTGGTTGGCTGATGTTCCAATAACGTATTTAATTTATACACAATATTTGATTGCACTATACATGTCACTTGATTTAAGGAACCAGTAATAAAAAGTTATAGGCAGATAACATTTGGCATGCACCACTTTCAGTCAAACCTTACAGTGTATGGGAGAGATTTAAATGCTATATCATATGTTTTTGTTATTACATTTCAAAAGATGAATTATGAATTAGAGTTTAAAAGCTGCTTGAAAAACTCCTCTTAGCTTTAACAATCAAGTTCATCTTGGTGCATTTTATATACTTTATACTTCAATCTACAGATATAAATATTTTTGTACTGACAATTCTGTAATTGTCTGTTTTTTTCAGTACTGCTACAGATAATATTTTATGTCCTCAGGAGGATATATCAAATAAAAGCTGTCTGTGACACTGACACAATCTTGGTTTTTGATAACTCCACCATACTAAAATATATTAAAATGGTAATGCAATTATTTTTAAGTGAACCTCTCAATATAGATAGTTCTATAAGATTTATTTTCCATAAGCAGCATTAGCATATATAATATTTATTTATTATATTATAAATAAATAATATTATAAATAAAGACACTCTGAATCCTACAGCTCCATCAATTCCAATCAATTGGTGATGGATTTGACATGCCAATCCTCTCCAATCTGCATGTGTGTGATTGTCAAATGAATAAGAACTGCAAGCATCTTTGAAAACACTTGCAACAAAATCCTCATTTATAAGCTCCTTATCAAAGAAGACTTATTTTATACTGGAGCTTACATAACAATATATATTTATTAATTGTTTTTAAGTCCTTATGTTACTCCAAGAGATGATGGATGTGATGTTTCCAGACAACCTTTGTATTAACTTTTAATGGGCAAAATAATATGTAAGTATTTATTACTGCGATTCCTAATAGAAATTTACCATAAATGTTGGTTATAGATTTAGCAGTTTTACACTGTATTAGCATTGCCCTTCATCATTCACAATGGAAACAGAATGAGTGGACACTGCTGGTGCAACAATGGGCACTGTGCTGCAGAAAATATGAACGCTGAGCATTTCTTTACATAAAGAAGACATTTTATCTTTTTTGACCGTCATTCTAAGTTTACAGCTTGTTTAACCACTGTTAACTTCAAATCTCTGTAATCTACAACCTCCCTTCAAGACAACATCTTGATACCTCCTCAAGGGGTGAAAATTGATAATTCACTAAAAATTGTATGGACTCAGAATCACCTCATTATTTTCTATTTCCAGAATGTATTCAAGAACCAAAAGGTTTCTATTAAATAAAATGTCTCCCTTTGGCTAGTTTTCAACACTGGACTTGTACCAGCAACACCGGAATTCTCAGTGAATATATTGTCTTGTTTTTGGAGAAATCCTTTCTTCCTGACCTTGAAAAATGAAGAGAGCTTTCACATTGTCTTATGTCACATTCAGCAAAAAGAAAGGAAAGCTGGAGAGTGATGAAAGCCTATTCTATGTGAAAACAGATGCTGTCTTGGAAATGTGTTTTTAATTGTTTCCAAATGTCTCTGATGCATGTCTGTGAAAATCATCATCTTTTTGTTAGCCAGGAAAGAAAAGATATAGGGAAGCTGATCTTTATGGGACACCAACGTTAGCCTTGGATTTAGAAACCCCTGCCATAGATTTCCTACAATTCTACTATGTACTTACTATGCTTTAAGACAGGACCTGTTACTTGTCCCTTTTCGTGCTGCTGTCAGTAAGGAGTTTTGTACATTTTCCCTGTGACCATCCGGGTGCTCCGGTTTCCTCCCCCAGTCCGAAGATGTACTGGTTGGTAGGTTAATTGGTCATTGTGAATTGTCCTGTGATTAGACTAGGATTAAGTCGGGGGTTGTTGGACAGCTCAGCTTGAAGGACCAGAAGGGCCTATTCCATTCTGTATCTCAATAAATAAATAAAATAAATAGGAACTGGTTTATTAAATCCTTTCCATCAAAATAATACTGAGACTTCATTAGGAGGAACTGGATCAGAGGGTTGATCATTTCTGATGATTCGGGAAACTCATGCTTTTACAACAAGAAAACACAGAGTCCTTCTGCTTTCTTACAGATCCCTAATGCAATTCGCTCTGCTCCTTATCTTTCAGCAGCTCAGCTGTCTACCCTGCCTCAGTGGTATGGTTTAAATGAGAAAACAGAGTATAATCCTCTCTCCCTACTTTGCCTTAGGCTGTTATAGGCAGCTTGTAAGAATAGTATTTGTTAAGAGCCTCAATAGCATCTGTCATTTTTCTCTGGTCCCTGTTCTGTAATACGGTCGCCCCTTTGCTATTTAAAATGGGTGGAGGGGAAAAAAAGCTCATGGAAAAGCTCCTGTTTCCTGAAAATGACAAGAATTATTCTGTATTAATATCTCTTCTCTCTGGAACCATTCCATCTTGTTAATGAGTTTCAGAGTTGTGTGCCTTATCCGCAGATCTCTAATGGCACCATTTACCAGAAAGACGGTTTCTTCTGTTTTGATTAGTTTTTGCACTGAACAAAAATATATAAAAAAAGGAACAGCACGGTCTCCTGTCCAAGTGTGTAAGTCACGCCAGTCGAAGATTCATTGAAAGTTAATGGCCTAATGCTTCTCCGTCCCATGTTATGTAATGCTTTCAACGTCCACAAGTGTCACCATTGCATAACTGTTAAAAAATAACCAAAACGTCTTTGTGAATTCAATTTTGTTACACTGAAAGTTGCATAATGTATTTCTGCCTGTTATTGCTCCTTCTGTTCCTTTAAAAGAAGATCTTTCTAACATAATACAGATCGAAACTGTCAATGTTTAAACAGCACCAATTGCATTGTTACTTCAAATTATCTCCCTCATGTATATTAGCTTGTTTTTAGCTTGAGCTATAAATGACAAATTAAATATTAAACATGGGTGTTGTAGAAGCAGGTTTAACATCTCTATGAACTAATTAATAAACTAAACAAATCAAAGGAAGAGAAACAATAATTACATTACCCTTTGAATGTTTGAATATTCCCCAGACTCCTGCATGATATACGGTTGTTCTGGCCATTTCATTTTTAATCTTATTTCCCACAAAATCAATAAACAATAACAAAACTTACAATTTGCATATTCTGGTGTAGTGGCTTTGTGTATGATTTTGAGCACACAAAGAAAGCAATGAAATTGAACATGTCTTTTATTGCTCTGTTCTGTAGATGTGTATTTTTAAATGTAATTGTGATACATGCAGAACACAAATGGCTGTATCATTAAATATGCATGACCTTCATTTTGCATTGATTTATCTGTGGCCAGTGAGGCTCCTTCTTTTAATGCAAAAGACAGGAGAGATATTGCCATTGCCTGTGACTGTAGCAGTGTAAATCTCTGTGCGCCGTTGAGCCTCCTGATTGGTCAGAGCGTTACAAACACTGAGCAGTAGGAGTCAATTATGTTTGCTGAGCAGGATTTATCTTCTCGCCAGCTTGTAACCCGATGCTCTGTGTCACTAAAGGTCATTGCTACAGTGTGACAGACAAAAGGAGTGAGCTATAGCAGAGGCATGGCCTGCTGGGGGTCAGCTGTGAGAGACTTACCCTCACAACCTGAGCAGTCCCTTGTCACTTCAGCAGCCTCTTTTGAAAGTGGTTAATCTTGGGAGAATTGCTGAACATAACTGCTGATTGTCAAGTCATAATGAAAATTCCTGCCTATGGCCCCTGACCTGTCCCCTTTGAAATGTCTGCTTCATAAATTAATAGAGCTTGAACTAAAAAAATACTCACATGAAAACATGTTTCAGAGGTGTTTACAAAAGTGGATTTCCATTGAAGACGGATACAGATAGTGCAAGTGGAAGCTCAGTCAAGCTGGGGTTCTATACAAATTGTAATCTCTACTTCCATTCAAGGATCAGGGATCAACTTTATTCCCCATATACATTTACATGTATTAGGAATTTGTTGTGGTGTGTTAACACATCATGCAATGAAAAGCAATGTTCAAAATTTGTAAGAATAAAGAATTATATAAAAATAGGTCATTGAAGTACAGATATGGAATAAAATGTGCATATATACATAAATATCATCATGTACTCCTTAATGGCACAGGAGGGTAAATCAGTTCAGTATCTGCTTTGGGGTAAACAGCCCCCATATGTATAATGAATGTAACATCTATCAATTTTGTCCTCTCCTGAAAAAAAACTGCCAGTGGCAAAATTATTCTTTCGGCATGAGTTACTTTCCCATTTTTCATGTGTGAAGCCTGCATAATGAATGTTAACATCTGTTTGATTCTGGAAGGTAAACATGGCCAAATTTGAAGTGATATGCGCCTAATAAAGAAAAGATCATACAGTATGATCGAATTTATCAATGTCATGTTTATTACCCTGCTGCAAATGCCCCCACACAGCTGATGGAAGACTCATACAGGGGCAATCCAGGTGCAGTGTAAGGCCTGCCTAAAAGCTGAAACACAGCACTGCTTGCATGCTAAACAGCAAAGACAAAAAAGGAGTGATTCCATGCATATGCTATGGATCAGATCAAAGATCAAGTCATAAATGGTGGCAATGACCAACTGGAGGAGGAATATCCAAGAACAGAATTCTGAAGATAGGACTGAAACACACACATTCAGACTGAAGTGAAGAGTGGATGATTTGCCTCAGCTCTCATGAGAACTACATTCTCATTGAAGCCTGCTTTCAATTAATTTAATTTACTTGATACAATCCGAAGGAATGTGATAATTGGATATGGCAAAGAGAATGGGACCAGAAAACACGTACAGAAGACCTAAAGCTCCAAGTGTCTAGACAAACATTTTACATTCTGAGCTGCATAATAGGCAGAGAATATAAGACAGACAGAGAGCATAGTCAACTTGGTCCTCAAGTGATAACTTGAAATTTATTTTAAAGAAGCACACAAGTAGCATTAATTTTAGAGAGTATTTGCACTACCTTCCCTTGACATTAAATAGTATTGCCTTTGGTAATTCCTGTTCTCAATATCCTGGAGTCACCCTTGTCTAGAACTTCAGATGAATCAGCCACCTAACTCTTGTGCCGGAGTCAAATGCTGTATATCCGATGATGAGTGGATCATCTCTCCAAAGTCCAAATCCTTTCCACAATCTACAAGGCACCAGTCAGGGGTATAATGCAGAACAATTCATTTGCCTGGATAAATGCAGCTCCAGTGACAGTCAAGAAATCTGATAATATTCAATTCAAAAGAACAAACTTGATTGGCATCCCAGCCTGAACAAAATTTCTCTACACACATATCTTTAAAATGCGCACTGTTACTCACATAGCTCAGTCCTACTCCAATTTGTGCTTTCTACCACCAAGGAAGTCAGGGGCTTCAGACTCAGAGGTTTTCCTCCAGATAGTACATCATTCCTAGATTTCCATCTTACTCCCTAGATCTAAATCACTGCAGCCTTTACTACTACATCAGTAGTATGGAATACCATCTCCAGAATGACCACAATGCTTCAAGAAGTTGGCTTACCACTACCTTCTCAAAGGTAACTGGGGATGCATCATAAATGTCTGCATTGTCAATGATGCCCAGACCTTGAGAAAAGAAGTCCATTCTTCACAAAGGAACTAGGATTCATGTCTCAGTCATGTTGGAGTTCCTTTCTGCCAAGTTGTTAAATTTCAGCAGGAATATTCCAGCTCCTAAGACCATGCAGCTTCTTGGCCGGGATGTGATAAGACTGATGACTGAATGAGACAGCTTGCTGTGGAGTGAAGTCTGCACTCATGTCAAGATCACAGTTGCAATGGAGGTGTTTATCAAAGAGTTCTCAAATTGTGGGAGTTCCTGAATGCTCAAAGAAAAGGAGCATTTAGAATGGCACTGATAACCTGGAATCTATTTTGAAGAAGCACACAGATGCATTAATCATGCATAACATCTGTGCTGCAAACATCCCAGGCAACTTCCCTTGACACTAAATGATATTACCATTGTTATGTGCATTCTCAACATCTTTGGTCACCATACTGACTAGAAACCCAACTGAAAAAGCCACATTAAGTCCTGTGCCAGGATCAGAGGCTAAATATCCAATGATGAATGGCTCATCTCTCCAAACTCCAAATTCTTTGCACTATCTACAAAGCACCAGTCAGGAACATGATGCAAAACTATTCATTTGCCTAGGTAAATTTAGCTCCAATGATAGCCAGTTTGATAATATTCAAGGCAAAACAGCCTACTTGATTGCTATTCCAGCCATCACCCTGAACTTTAATTTTCTCCAACACAACTGCAGTGTTTTTTTTTGCTTTTTATCAGAATGAGTGCACAGTGAAAGAGAATTCAATATTAAAATTGACTCTTATTTATGAATCCATTGGGATAAAGTATTGTCCTCTCTGCCTGGGTGGCATACAGGGAAGGAAAGTACAAACCTGTCAAGGAATGAATTTCAGTGGAATCAAAGCATTTGTAACTCTGGGCTAGACAAGAAGGTTAGGAACCTCATTGTCATCCATAGAAATGGTGAAAATGGAAATAGATACGTTTCATGGAAAAAAATATCAAAGCCATCTAAAACCTGTTGGGGAGCAATGTGGAAGGGACCAGATTGTGTATGGATATTACTACTTTCTGCAGTAGAAGCACAGCTGCAGCTCGATTTGTGTAAGCAATGCATATAGAATCCAATGGAAGTTTACCAACCAAAAATAAGTATGTTTACCCCAAAGGAGTTGCAATTCATTTGTGCAGTTTCAACTGTATCTGTGCATGTGAACATTTGGTCTATCATCCTTTTTTTCTAATCCTGATGCCCACATGTCCATATTTTGCAGCAAATGAACTTGGATAGCAATGAGGAGCTTAAATTGATCACAAGATAAAAGTCATAGACACATTCATCTCAGTGAAGAACAAATACTGGAACTGCCTTGGTCTATATTGTTATGGTACATATTGCAATAAGATACTGAATCAGAAAGGGGGCTCCTAAACTAAAATATATGACAAATAGCAATGTAATTAGATTTTTTCCTCTTTTCTCTGAATAGTCATTTTACAACAAAGGAACACTTTCAGGGGAATAACCAAGTATATCCATGCCTAAACAATGGGCAGCACAACTAACAGAAGTGACTGCAAATTCATGGAATGCACAAGTTAACAAAGTTTAGCCCCTTTCTAGTAACATAATAAATAATTAACTATATTTTTTAGGCTACCAATCTATCTTCACTAAGTTAGCAGGAAAAACAAAGCGAATAGCAACAGATTTGTGGAAATGTTAAAGACAAAAGAAAAGCATGCAATTTGAATAGCAGAGCAAGGTGGCAAGGAGTTTAAGATTGACCATTTTGTGAGAAAGTGCTGCAATGTTCTGCAGTGCACACAAAACCATTAAGCAATGTGCACTATTATCTTTGAAGGAGGTAGATTTGGGTATTTTTGTACCACAAGGAATGCAGATCATCTCTGCCTGACATTTACTTTACACCAGCCAGGCTATATCTTCCTGTGTATTCATCCTCCAGTCTGTCATCAAAACACATTTGTGACAAGGCCACAGGCAAGAACGGTGCTGTCTAATCACTGTGGAGTTGATGTTTGATTATCAGCATGGTGCAGCTCATTCCACTTCTTTTTACAATTTAACCTTTATGCCACAAAGTGTTTGTGTGTCTTCCCATTTGCTTCAACATGCTGCATGAATCGTCCCTGTATTAAAATGCACCCGTTCCCACTGCACCCAGTCACAAATATGAAAAGAGCATCTACATAGCAGTGGAATTTCATTTAAAAATAGAGGACATTGAAAGGGAGAGAGCCAATTGCTAATTAAAAAAAGTTCAAGCCTCACTGCAGAAGGAATCTGGCATGAGGGAAATATTAAATTTATCATCTGGGTCAAGAAACAAATGTGATAAAATAAAAATGCTCACTAAAAAGCTGATTTATATGGTAGGTGGGGTGAAGTGAAATGATATCAGCTTAAGTGTTTCTTGTCAAACAAATATTCTCTAGTGATGAGCATCATTTTTCTCATTTTCTTATTTCTGCTTTACTGCTGCTCATGTGCAATTTTAGAAATGGTGTGAGGAACTCTAACTAAATAAATCATGTTTTTTTTATTAAAATATATTGTAGAATGTCTTTGTGGCCTATTAGCAATGATAAAAACCATTTACTGTGTAATCAGTATAAATCACACTGTTCATCCGCTAGGACTTTCCTGCAGCCAATTTCTTCCCAAAGTAAGGTATTTGGTCTGGATTCACCATTGCTATTTATCTCTATTCCATCAGACAGTGCTACTGTCATTGTCAGCTTGGCAAACCTAGAAGTATGAGTGACACAGGAAGGACAGTATGCCAATGGCAAATTCTGCTTACCTGTTTTACCATTTTATGTCAAAATGTCATGAGCCGTGCAGGCATCAGAGTCGTGCTGTAGAGCATCGGGCTTCTAGGTTTTTCAAGCATCCATATTTATTAAATGTTACCTTAACTAGAGTCATTAAGCTCTCATGCTTTCTGTTTAATCTTGTCAAGGTAATTGTTACTGGCATGGGTTTTCCGCATAGTGATTACTTAAAGCGGACTCCTGATTAGCATTTAACGCGGGGTCCTTGTGTTGAGAATGATTTGTCTCGCGGTGTCATTTGGTCATGCCACGGATGTTTAGATGTTGCCAGCACGCACTGTGACAAAAAATAACTTGGCTTCTTGTTAGATTTCTGAAGTACAATAGAATTTTAGTAAAGATAAATTGGAACTGTTGTGAAAATGGTAACAAGAGGCCCGGCTTCTTACGATAAAATCTAAACTCTGTGGACAGCTATCCACAAACAAATCTGGGATGTTTAAACACAGCACTCTAAAATAACTGTGCACTGAAGGTGCAGGAACCGTGCACAAGATGTACAGAACAGCAATCCTTTAGCATATGTTCATAATTGTTCGGCTCATTAGAGGTAAGCACTGATCAGCAAGCAGTCAAAGACAGAACTGCACATGTCCAGCATTTAAGGGCTTTGCAGCTGCAAAGAGATGCCAACCATCAGCATTTCATGTTGACAGTCAGTGCTTGTTGCCTTCTGTCTACTTGTCAGCATTTGCTGATAAAAATCTGCAGAGGATTTCAATGTGCTCTGCTACCCAGGTATTCTCTCAGAACATCATTGGGCAAAGGCCTTCTGTAGCACGAACATACTTGAAAGAAACGGGGTCTCCGATCCAGTGTATGGCCTGTGTCACAGAGCAACAAGTGGAATGTCTCATGGCTTAAGTAGTTGTTAAAATTGAACTGATATTCTTGCACTTATAATTCAGCAGGCTAAGCACACAAGGCTGTGTGCTTAGCCCTCTGCTCTACTTGTTCTACACTTATGCACAGCTCCAATGCCATATTCAGGTTTGCTGATGACACCACTGTCTTTGGCCATATCAAAGGTGATGCCAAAGCAGCATATGGAAGGGGATTGAAAATCTGTCTGAGTGGTACCACAACAATAACCTCTCCCTCAAGGTCGGCCAGACCAAGGAACTGATTATTGTCTTCAGGAGGAGGAAACCAGAGGTCCATGAGCCTGTCCTCATTGGGGAATCAAAGATGGAGAGGGTCAGAAACTTTAAATTTTTTGATGTTAACATTTCAGAGGACCTGTCCTGGGCCTAGCATGTAAGAGCATTTATGAAAAAGCACAGCAGCACCTCTACTTCTTTAGTAGTTTGTGAAGATTCGGCATGACATCTAAAACTTTAACAAACTTCTGTGGTGGAGAGTGTATTGACTGGCTGCATCACCACCTAATATGGAAGCAGCAATGCCCTTGAATGGAAGATCCTACAAAAAGTAGTGAATATCACAGTTAAGGCCCTCCCCACCATTGAACACATCTGCGTGGAACACCGTCGCAGGAAAGCAGCATCGGTCATCAGGGACCCCCACCACCCGTGTCATACTTTCTTCACATTATTGCCATCAGAAATAAAGTACAGGAGCCTCAGGACTCACCCCACCAGGTTCAGGAACAGTTATTACCCCTCAACCATCAGGGTCTTGAGCCAGAGGGGATGACTTCACTCAACTTCACTTGATCCATCACTGAACTGTTCCCACAACCTATAGACTCACTTGCAAGGATTCTTCTTTTCATGTTCTCAATATATTTTGCTCATTTATTTATTATTATTATTATTATTATTATTATTATCATTATTTTCTCTTTAGTATTTGTACAGTTTGTTGTCTTTTTCACATTGGTTGTTTGTTTGTTTTTCACATTGATTCTATTATGGCTCTTGGATTTACTGAGTATGTCCACAGGAAAACAAATCTCAGCATTGTAAATGGTGACATATACGTACTTGATAATAAAATTTACTTTGAACTTTGAGGATTTGTCAGAATTAGAACTAGATGGGCAGCTGTGCCTCTTCGTAATTTTCATCGTAATGGGTCAGAATTCACAATCAGTAGCAAATGTAGGGCTCCGGTTGTTGGCTGGATTTGCTTTGGCAATTTTTTTTTTACCAGTTTTTCCAGTGGAACTTTCTGACAGCCAAGCATGATAGAAATGCTGTGTGGCCTGTAGTGCTTCTGGGACCAGGGCAAGCTAATGAAGCAATATGCACAGATGGATCTGAACATGAAAGTGCCAGAACACTTTATTTAACTTTTAATCATGTGCAAAGAACAAGGCATTAAGGGGTTAAGAAATATGATATTTAGTGAACTGGGTGTAAGAAGGAATAAAAAAAAGAATCTTGTTTCAAATTAATAATTAAAATCTGAAGGAGCCTTCATCATTGGCAGTAATAATTGCTTATCATGTTGCTAGAGTGCTATTTACACTGGAGTGGGCAAACAGTATATAAGTACACACCATTTATTGAATTTGAACAGCCATCATTCAGCAAGATGCCATGTTGCTTCATTTTTTAAAGAGAAACTGAATAGCAATCCCATGGTTTTAACTTATGATTGTGCTTGAAATTCCTGTCAAAATCAATTTATTTATCCATTTGTTTGTTTGTTTGTTCATTTAGAGATACAATGCAGAACAGTCCCTTCTGGTCCAATGACTATCCCACCAATGTAACACTAGCCTAATCCCAGGATAATTCACAATGACCAATTAACCTACTAACTGGTACAATACTGTGAAAAAAGTCTTAGGCACCTGCAAAAAAAAATTCTGTAAAGTGAAGATGCTTTCGAATATAATGATGTGAAAAGTTTCTACATATCAAAATAAATCCTATAAAGAGTAATGAACAGTAAAAAAATTAAATCAAATCACTATTTGGTGTGATCACCCTTTGCCTTTGAAACTGAATCAATTCTCTGAGGTACATTGTGGTGTAGATTAATTAAATCAGCTGGCAGTTTTTTTCCCATGAATCTTGGAGAACTTGCCACAGTTCTTCTGCAAATTTTGGCTGCCTCACTTGCTTCTGTCTCTCCAGGTATCCCAGACAGCCTCAGTGATGTTGAATCAGGGCTCTGTGGAGACCATTCCATCTGAATCCATATAAAAAATCTAGGTTGCCTAAGACTTTTGCACAGTACAGTACATCTTTAGACCACTGGAGGAAACCAGACCACTCGGAGGAAAGCCACATTCTTACTCATTGAGTGCTATTATCTTCATTGTTCAAAGTTCAAAGTAAATTTATTATCAAAGTACAAATATGTCACCATATACAACTTTGAGGTTCATTTTCTTGCAGGTATACGCAGTAAGTTCATTAAGCACGATAGAATCAATGAAAGACTGCACCTAAAAGGATGTACAAACAACAAACAGCAAAAGACAACAAACTGTGCAAATACAAAATAAAAGTAGTAAATAAATAAGTAAGAAATATTAAGAGTGTGAGATGGAGTCCTTGAAAATGAGTCCAAAAGTTGTGAGAACAGTTCAGTGATGGGACGAATGAAGTTGAGTTAAGTTATCACCTCTGGTTCAAGGGACTGATGGTTGAGGGGCAACAACTATTCCTGAACTTTGTGGCGTGGGTCCTGAGGCTTTTGCAGCTTCTTTCTGGTGGCATCAGTCAGAGAGAGCATAACGAGGCCAGTGGATGTCCTTGATGATGGATGCTGCTTTCCCATGACAGTACTCTATGTAGATGTGCTCAATAGCGGGGAGGGCATTGTTACTTTATGTCACAAAATCTGATCCCATTTTTATTACAGCTTACATAACATAAAAACAGAGTACAGAGAAAGAACATGCAACAGCTTTTAATGTGGCCTGGATGCTGGTGCTTTATGGGTATTACATGCAAGTGGGTGAAAATGACTTGACATTGCCAGATAGTGAGGCACCTTAGTAAGGATATCCTTAAATACAGACGATCTCAGTGCCTGTGCTACATTGTTGGTGGGGAGGGGAGTCAATAGCCAAAGAAGGCCATGTGTGCTTGGCATGAGTAATTAGAAAAGTGCTTTAATGGAACTGCTATGAGTGGTTTGAGAGGAAGACAGAAGGTGATGCATCCATTTCAAAAGAGTAATACACATATTGGCTCATTGGAGCTTTCAATGAGGAGCAGAAGATGCAGATTTCATCCCAGCCTGGAGCACAAGCTGGGCTAATCATTTCTGGGCCTATATATCATCTCTCACCATACACAATGAATCTGTATGTGCTAAGCCAATGAGGACACTCCTTCCTTTCAGTCTCCTTCACCAGCCTGTGATCTTGTTTGCAAAGGTGACATCCTTTAACAAACAAGAATCTATGAAACTAATCAAGATTGCAGACTTCTCACTTATCTGGGTCCCAACCTTATTCGAGGGTCTTCTGCTGTAGTCTGATAAAATGAAAATCTAGCCCTTTCTTCCTGGTTTTCACTATTTGCTCTGCCAACACTTTTTTACCTGATTATTCATTTCTGCCTTCTTTGCATAAATTTGTTTTCCTCTATTTAAATTAGCAGGTGATAAAAGTTACCTAATTTGACAAATAACATCGAAGGAAACCCTTTTTGAAAAAAAGTAAATGAAGAATTGTTAAATTGAATGAAGCATGAAACAATTTTATTGAGTAAATCACATTAAAATTTAATATTTACATAGACATCTCAATAGTTAAATATAATATATTATTGATGAAAAAGGAAAGCATTGAAGAGGAAAATATGTTAGCATTATCTATAATAAAAATATTTTGTCACTTGTTGCAGCATAGAATTTCTGAAGTGCAAAAGGTGGACAAACAACCTATCGAGTCAATGCCAAATTCTTTCCTTGCTCTCCTGAAAGTATACATTCAGATGTTAAACAAGGGACTGACAGGATAATATGTGAGTTTGCACTCAGTTCCACATGCAAGAGCTTTTTCTGCTATAGTTCTGGAAGAGAGGTAGGAAATAGATGCAAGGCTGAAGGGAAAGAGGATTTTTTGAGCACCCAAAAAACCACCCAGGCGATTCCCCTAGCATATCTTGCAAGGGTCTTTGAGTATAATAAACACTTCTTGTTTTTTTTATATAACGTTTTAGTGAGATTACATTGAGAGTACCATGTGCAGTTTAAGGTCTTTAATTAAGGAAGGATATCATTGTCCTTATGGTGGGATGGGATACATCTCTACCAAAGGAGGTGTAAGGCACACCTCCCCTCTGCTAGTCTGCAGCTTGGATAAGGTTTACCAGCTTAGCCCCCTGATCGGGTGAAGCCATGGGAGCAGGCAGCGGATGGTCGTATGACCACTGACACCAGGCAGCCGGTCCCTGAAGAGTATTGATAACGGCTGAGGTCACACGTCTTGTAAAGACACTGCCCAGAAGAAGGCATTGGCAATCCACTTTTGTAGAAAAATTTGCCAAGATCAATCCTGGTCACCATGATCACACACATCATACGACACAGCACATAATGATGATTATGATGTATCAAAGGTGGGTTTTGTAGATTTGTTGAATTGGTTCTTGGAATGAGGGACTGTTCAATGAGAAGAGATCATAGCAATTACATATATTAGCTGGAGAGCAGAGTAAAGAGTATTAAGGATCAAAGAAAAGGAATTTGGGAACAAAAGGGTAAATGCCCACATCCTTTGAAAGTGAAAACTTCAAACCTCAAAGCCTCTGATTATGTTGCATATTTCACAGAATTTCTGAAAGCAATGATTCACTCAGAGGTGAAATAGTCACGTGAACATTTTACATTCAGATGCATAGACTTCTGCTGTCCCTCATCAATAAACTAATAGCAGGATAGTTTTTATTCAAACTCACTCACAAACACCGCCAATACAAATGGAGTATATGTCAGATTCTGCGAATTAACTAATAAGTAGAACCATAGAATCAGTGTGCCTGGAAGCAGACACTTCAGCACACCATGCCCATGCTAACCACTGAGTAGCCTTCTCTACCAATCCTATTTCTCAGGACTCAGCTTATGGCCTTTTTTATCTTGTTGACTGAAGCGCTCATCTTGATACTTCTATGCTATGATAGCTGTGATGGTAACCACATCATCTCCTCCACGATCTCCATCAGCACAGGTGCACGACAGGGCTGTGTGCTTAGCCCTCTGCTCTACTCGCTTTACACTTACGACTGTGTGGCCAAGCATAGCTCTAATGCCATATTCAAGTTTGCTGATGACACCAGTACCATAGGCCGAATCAAAGGTAGTGATGAATCAGCATTTAGTTTCAATATAATTATGGAGAAGGATAGGGCTGGACCCAGAGTTGAGATTTTTGATTGGAGAAAGGCTAACTTTGAGAAGATGCGAAAGGATTTAGAAGGAGTGGATTGGGACAATTTGTTTCATGGGAAGGATGTAATAGAGAAATGGAGGTCATTTAAAGGTGAAATTTTGAGGGTACAGAATCTTTATGTTCCTGTTAGATTGAAAGGAAAGGTTAAAAGTTTGAGAGAGCCATGGTTTTCAAGGGATATTGGAAACTTGGTTTGGAAAAAGAGAGATATCTACAATAAATATAGGCAGCATGGAGTAAATGAGGTGCTCGAGGAATATAGAGAATGTAAAAAGAATCTTAAGAAAGAAATTAGAAAAGCTAAAAGAAGATATGAGGTTACTTTGGCAAGTAAGGTGAAAATAAGTCCAAAGGGTTTCTACAGTTATATTAATAGCAAAAGGATAGTGAGGGATAAAATTGGTCCCTTAGAGAATCAGAGTGGACAGCTATGTGTGGAGCCAAAAGAGATAGGGGAGATTTTGAATAATTTCTTTTCTTCGGTATTCACTAAGGAGAAGGATATTGAATTGTGTAAGGTAAGGGAAACAAGTAGGGAAGTTATGGAAACTATGATGATTAAAGAGGAGGAAGTACTGGTGCTTTTAAGGAATATAAAAGTGGATAAGTCTCCGGATCCTAACAGGATATTCCCTAGGACCTTGAGGGAAGTTAGTGTAGAAATAGCAGGGGCTCTGACAGAAATATTTCAAATGTCATTAGAAACCGGGATGGCGCAGGAGGACTGGTGTATTGCTCATGTTGTTCCATTGTTTAAAAAGGGTTCTAAGAGTAAACTTAGCAATTATCGGCCTGTAAGTTTGACGTCAGTGGTGAGTAAATTAATGGAAAGTATTCTTAGAGATGGTACATATAATTATCTGGATAGACAGGGTCTGATTAGGAACAGTCAACATGGATTTGTGCGTGGAAGGTCATGTTTGACAAATCTTATTGAATTTTTTGAAGAGGTTACTAGGAAAGTTGACGAGGGTAAAGCAGTGGTTGTTGTCACTATGGACTTCAGTAAGGCCTTTAACAAGGTTCCACATGGAAGGTTAGTTAGGAAGGTTCAACCGTTAGGTATTAATATTGAAGTAGTAAAATGGATTCAACAGTGGCTGGATGGGAGATGCCAGAGAGTAGTGGTGGATAACTGTTTGTCAGGTTGGAGGCTGGTGTCTAGTGGTGTTTCTCAGGGATCTGTACTGGGTCCAATGTGGTTTGTCATATACATTAATGATCTGGATGATGGGGTGGTAAATTGGATTATAAGTATGCAGATGATACTAAGATAGGTGGCGTTGTGGATAATGAAGTAGGTTTTCAAAGCTTGGAGAGAGAGTTAGGTCAGTTAGAAGAGTGGGCTGAAAGATGGCAGATGGAGTTTAATGCTGATAAGTGTGAGGTGCTACATTTTGGTAGGACTAATCAAAATAGGACATACATGGTAAATGGTAGGGCATTGAAGAATGCAGTAGAACGGAGTGATTAGGAATAATGGTGCATAGTTCCCTGAAGGTGGAATCTCATGTGGATAGGGTGGTAAAGAAAGCTTTTGGTATGTTGGCCTTTATAAATCAGAGCATTGAGTATAAGAGTTGGGATGTAATGTTAAAATTGTACAATTAAATTGTACAATTTTAACATCTTAACATTTTAACATTGGTGAGGCCAAATTTGGAGTATTGTGTACAGTTCTGGTCTCCGTATTATAGGAAAGATGTCAACAAAATAGAGAGAGTACAAAGAAGATTTACTAGAATATTACCTGAGTTTCAGCACCTAAGTTACAGGGAAAGGTTGAACAAGTTAGGTCTTTATTCTTTGGAGCATAGAAGGTTGAGGGGGGACTTGATAGAGGTATTTAAAATTATGAGGGGGATAGATAGAGTTGACGTGGATAGGCTTTTCCATTGAGAGTGGGAAGATTCAAACAAGAGGACATTGAGTTTAGAGTTAGGGGGCAAAAGTTTAGGGGTAACACGAGGCGGAACTTCTTTACTTAGAGAGTGGTAGCTGTGTGGAACGAGCTTCCAGTAGGAGTGGTGGAGGCAGGTTCGATATTGTCATTTAAAAAAAAAATTGGATAGGTATATGGACAGGAAAGGAATGGAGGGTCATGGGCTGAGTTTAGGTAGGTGGGACTAGGAGAGAGTAAGGGTTCGGCACGGACTAGAAGGGCCGAGATGGCCTGTTTCCGTGTTATAATTGTTATATGGTTATGTAGCATATAGAAGGGAGACTGAAAATCTGGCTTAGTGGTGCCAGAACAACAACTTCTCACGCAGTGGTAGCAAAACTGAAGAGCTGATTATAGAGTTTAGGTGAAGGAAACCAGAGATCTATGAGCCAGTCCTCATTGGAGGATCAGAGGTGGAGAGGGTCAGCAACTTTACATTCTTTGTTGTTATTATTTTGGAGGACATGTTCTGAGCCCAGTACATAAGCGCAATTACGAAGAAAGCACAGCAGCGCCTCTACTTCCTTAAGAGTTTCCAGAGATTCGGCATGACATCTAAAACTTGTAGAGATGTGTGGTGACTGGCTGCATAACAGCCTGATATGAAAACACCAATGCCCCTGAATGAAAATCCTACTAAATGTAGGAAAAACAGCCTAGTCCATAACGGTTAAAACCCTCTCAACCAGCAAGCCCACCTACATGAAAGACAGTCGCAGGAAAGCAGCATCAAACATTAGGGACCCCCACTGCTCAGACCATGTTCTCTTCTCATTGCCTTCATCAGGAAGGAGGTACAGGAGCCTCAGGACACACACTATCAGGTTCAGGAACAGTTATTGCCCCTTGACCATCAGGCTCTTGAAACAAGGGGGATAAGCTCACTCAACTTCACTTGCCCCATCATTGAAATGTTCTCACAACCGATGGACTCACTTTCAAGGACTCTTCATCCCATGTTCTGAATATTTATTGCATATTTATTTATTTACTTATTCTTTTTTGTATTTGCACAGTTTATTGTGTTCGGCACTCTGGTTGAACGGACGGTCTTCGATTGATTTTGTTATGGTTATGTTATGAATGTACCACAGCTCTGAGGGGTGCGGGGGTAGCCCCCTCCTTTGTGAGAATCGCAAGATCACTATTGAGTCAATTCAGGAGACCCAGGAAATGAGAGAGAGACATGCCGAATCCACAAGGCGTTGGAATGTGCCTTGGCCTCCGAGAGGCGGACCCATTGATGCCGGCTATTGTCTCTTGGAGACGGACTTGTGTATTGCATCCTGGACGATGCATCGACGCCCCAGGCAATGAACCAAGGAGGAGGTTGGTGGAGGGATTGCATCATCCCCAACCTGATTGACACTTGAGACCCTGTGAGTCAGGATAAAAAGAGGGTCTGTGGGAACAGCCCCTCAGACGCACCAGAAGAAACGCTAGCGATCCCGTAATAGCGAAAGCTGGTGGAAGGCCACGTGCGTCCGCTTCCATTTGCCCGGAATCGGTGACCTTTGCCACGGAAAAACGGTTTTTAGCTAACAATGGGGAACTCAACTCTCAACGACTCTCGAAGGATTGACATCATAAACAGAATGGGCAAGTTTTAACCCGTCTCTCTCTCTCTCCAACAATTGCCACACAGGGTCCCCAACGGCGGCAGCCTGTATGAACTGAACGAACTATATATTTCCATCGGACAATTCATTATCCCCTAGACAACGATACAGCTTATTTCTTATTGATTATTATTATACCCGCGCTTTTAGATTTAGTATTGACGACGTATATTATCTGTGTGTTTGCATTGATATTATTTTTGTGTATTTCTATCAATAAATACTGTTAAAAATAGTACCATCAGACTTCAACGGACCTCTCTATCTTTGCTGGTAAGTGACCCAGTTACGGGGTACGTAACAGTTATTATTCTATAGATTTATTGAATATGCCCACAAGAAAGTGAACTTCAGGGTTATATATGGTGACATATATGTACTTTAATTATAGCATTTACTTTGTACTTTGGACTTCATAGTAGATCCCTCCAACACTAGCTCAGGCAGTGCATTCAAGGTTTCAACTAAAATAATCTTTGTGTAATCATTTTTTGACAAATCTTTTAATCTCCTCCCTCTTACCTTACGTCTTCTATAGACTCCTCTTCTACGGGAAATGTTTCTCCCATCTACCTGACACATACCCCTAATAATTTTGTACAGCTTGACCAGACTTACCCTTAAAGCTCAGCATATCTACTCTCTCCTCAGTATTGGAATGCTCCTGCTGAATCTTCATTCTACCTTCTCCAAAATGCCAGAAACCAAAATTTTGTCAGCTGGCGTTTAGTAACTGGAAGAATTTGCGCTGAGAAAGCTGGCGAAAGGAATGTTACAGACAAGTTCCTTGGAAATCTGAAGCACATCTGTGGAGCATCAATTGATGTTCAGGGCTGTCTTCAAGCTTCTATGTTTACAGGATGACTTGTATAGTTAGCTATATGATATCATAACAATGTTGTAATAATGTATGCATCACGTTATTTTAATCACAGGCTATAACTAAATTATCCTATTACATATCCATTAACAGGATGTGCGACAGGAGGGAGATAGACAATAAAATCCCTTCTCCTCAGGATATTCACACAGATAAGGAAAGATACTGAAGGGAAAATTAAGCTGAGTTAATTTGCTACAGGGAAAAGGTTCCTGCAGTTCTTAGCCAAAATGATGCAATTGGCATAGAACACAAAATTCGATTAGCACAATCATTCCTTCTATCAACTTATCTAATTAACATTTTTGTGTCAATATACTATTTTGTCAACATTTGTAGCTCGGATTTCTACAAATTTAACTCAAATTCCAAAATAATTTGTGAAAATGATCTGGAAATTTTGCTGAAAACTCCATGTCATACAAACTTTAACCTCTGCATTTAATCCAGAAATTGGGCCAGTTTGGCTATCAGCTGCAAACCCAGCTTGATGGTTGCATGAACTCTATGACTACACATGGAGACTGTTGATGATGCACAGTGCTCCTTTCAAAGTAGCACCCAAAAATTGTTACGCCCCTCAAATCACAAACAAGAGAAAATCCGCAGATGCTGGAAATCTGGGCAACACACACAAAATGTTGAAGGAGCTCAGCAGGCCAGGCAGCGACTCTGAAAAAGAGTACAGTCAATGTTTCAAGCCAAAAACTTTCATCAGGCCTGGTCAGATGAGGAGTCAGAAGAACCACAAGGCGATAGGTGGAACTGGGAGGGAGAGGGGAGCTGGAAAGTTGATTGGTGAAAGAGATACAGGCCCGGAGAAGAGGGAATCTGATAGGAGAGGACAGAAGTCCATGGAAGAAAGAAAAGGGAGTGGAGCACCAGAGAGAGGTGAGGGGCAGGCAAGGAGATAAGGTGAGAGAGGGAAATGGGAATGGGGAATGGTGGTGGGGGGCATTGCTGGAAGTTTGAGAAATAGATGTTCATGCCATCGGGTTGGAGGCAACCCAGGCAGAATATAAGGTGTTGCTCCTCCAGCCTGAGTGTGGTCTCATCACGACAGTAGAAGAGGCCATGGACTGACATGCTGGAATGGGAATGGGAAGTGAAATTAAAATGGGTGGCCACTGGGAGATCCTGTTTTTACTGAGCCCCTCAAATGCTGAGTTCGGCTTTAACATGGCCTGCTTTGGCATTAACTAAGGGATTCCAACTTCACTTACACCTTTGCTGAAAAGTCTATGATATTAGTATTTTCTTGCAGTAAGCTTTCCCTTAAACATTGTTCTTTGGAATTGACTCATCCAATTTCCTCAATCCTCACCAATTGTCTTTCTGAATAACCTGTTCTCGGATCTCGTCCACACCTGATGTCAGTGATCTTTGCTTTAATCAGCACATGTCTATTCAAAGCTTAAAAAGTTCAAAGTTCAAAGAAAATTTATTTTTGAAGTATGTTTGTGTCACCACACACTACCCTGAGGATTCATTTTCTTGCAGGACTTCACTGTAGAACAATGAAATACAATAAAATCAATGAAAATCTGCACTCAAGCAAATATTGACAATCAATGTGCAAAGCATGATAAACTGTGCAAATACAAAAAACATAATAATAATACATAAGTAAATAAATAATACTGAAAACATGAGTTGTAGAGTCTTCGAAAGTGAGAACATAGGTTATGGAATCAATTCAGAGTTGAGGTGAATGAAGTTATTCACTTTAGTTCAGGATTCCTCTATTATCTACCCAGCCTTGTGTCATCTTCCTAAATTACTCCAGAGTCTCTTCCTCATCAATTGCTCCAAATGAATCCAACTTGACCACAACTCCCCAGTTATCTTTCTGATCAAAATCACCTCACTTCTTCCATCTTTTGTTAATTCCTACACCACAAGTGTTATCCCAATGTCATCCTTAACCCTGCCCCATTAGTCCACTTTCTCTCTGAGCAAGTAGGACCTTTGTGTGGTTTCCTTGAGCATGGCCTGGTCTGGCTTGAGCCTTTTGCGTGACAGTATTTTATTGCAGGGGCTCTGACTCATCATGGCACAGAACCATTTTACTGAGCCTTTTCAGACACATTAAAGTTGCGAGTCCAGGCGTTATGTAGGTCTTTGAATGTTGGGTATCTGGTGTGTAGTGGGCTTCCCTCAAGAGTTTGGTGCCTGTACCTGAAAAGCAATCTATGCATTATCTTTGCAATAGTAAATCAAGCAAGGGATAATACCTTGCTTCTAGTTAGTTGAGGCTAGATGAGGATGATAGTAGCAGTGCCCGATCCTTCACAGACTGGTAAATGTGGGAAACCACCAGAATGTTCTTTCTTTTACCTGAGGCAATCAAAGTTCTTTGGAATGATGAGCCTCCAGGCTGCTCCCGAACTTCATTCAGCAGTCTGCTATCACTGACCCACTGGCTGTCATTTTTCCTTCAAACCTTGCAGCTGTGGCTAAAGCCTCTAAGAAGTCGAGACCCATGTTACCGTTTTGCAAGTGCTGAGGTTTAAATATTGTCAGCATTGGGTCATTGGTTGTACCAAACACACGGGCTTGAATAGTGACAGAAAGGAATAATCAGGCTACAGTCTCTGACTGAAAATGCAAATTTACTCAAATTTTTATGTCTTTCTTCTTATAGGGTAGCAGGTACATACAATCAGTATGTATCAAGTCATCTAACACTCAGTCAATAAATTTATTTCAATTAAATAGGTAAGTGTCTGGCAATTGATTTAAAGGTTGTTAAGGTAAGCATAGGCAGAGATGATTAAATAATGTGGTGTTTCACCACAGGCCTCAATCCTGTTCAGATCACAGAGATGACATATGTAGAATGCAGATGGTTATGTTAAAGGCTATTCAGCTAAGTAGTAGTTTGATAGTCTGCATGCTTTAGCTTGCTTACCTCCAGTAGTCAGGGAAATGTGTCGCTGGCTCAGAAATAATGCTGTAGTGCACAAGCTTACAAACATGCAAAGCAGTCATCTGAAATTCGACCTTCCACCATTTAATTTGAATTTTAAACTGCATAATTTCAGGGTCAGAAATTTTTAAATGTGATGGTTCGCCTCTCACAGGAGATTGAAGAAATTCGGGCAAGAAGGTACCATAAATTTAAATGCCTCAGTGAGCCCTTTGTAATCCTACAATAGTACTCAGAAGTGCAAGAAATGTTTATTGTACAACTATTAGTGATTAACATTGGAGAACTGCTGCAAAATAATTAATTTAAAAATCTGAGACCCGTCTGCTGGGGATTTCATTAATAACAGAAGTCAACCTATTTTTTTCACATCTCATGTGTTTGCCTAATAGTTGAAAGACAGGCATTTCTAGTAACACCTCTGATGTTGGAAACGTTGCAGCCTCTAACATAGAGCTTAAAAGTCTGGCACCTTCAAGCAATCAGCAAGGCAAATAACTCCAGGAGTTCATAAGAATGATTGATGCATTTTTAATTACCTCTGAGGTCGATATGAGCAAATAAAAGGCATTGAAAGGCATGTTATTTCTTCTGGTTGGAGATCCAATTTTTTTTTAGAAGAAGCTTTTATATATTTTTAAATATGTATCTTACATAATACTTTTTTGATTGTGCCTCTGAGAAGTGCTTTGAGACATTCATGCTCTTCAAAAGTGCTATTGTTGGTAAAAATCCTTCATAAATGTTTCCATTGGGATCTTGCTGACAAACCTACATATCAAAAGCATTTAGCAATCTGTAAAAACAGCAAATATAATTTTTAAAAGGAGCAAATACAGATAGATGTATAAGCAGGAATGGGGTTCTTTAATCCTAAAATCCTTTACATTAAGTTTAGATATTAAAATAACAATGGGACATGTTTCACTTTTAACATTTTAACAAGCTGTAATAAAGCATTTTATTCTGTGCATGGCAGCATTTCAGGTGACCGTATTAATCTGGCTTTCAGCATGATTTGTGGAAATGCAGATGTTCCCACTCCAGCAGACTAATCAGCACCAATAGTGAATACAATTGAAAGCCACGAGAATTGATGGGTTTACCATCTGTGCCTTGATTCTCCAGCTTTCCCATTTAAATTTATATGACCAGAGTTGTAAAGGAATAGCTTTACGGTACATTTGCTCAGAAAAGGGAAACTCAACTCCATTTAAAACTATAGTGTACGCGATTATTTTTCATACTTAAAAACAATATTTAAATACCTTGCTGTGTTCATGTTTTCCCATCCCCCTCTCCTACACCCTCACATCCCTTTATCAAAGAATGAATTCCAGATATGTTGTTTACTGGAGAAACTGACTGAACTCTGCTCTCTGCTCTATGTTCAAGCCACTCATGGGGCCAGAATCTGGGAACACAGACCAGAAGCCAAGAAAATGAGTCACCCACAAACTTTCAGAATATGATCTCTGTTAGAAAAAAATAACCTTTGGCAAAAAGGAATGGAATTGTATTACAGGCTTAAGTACAGACAATCCTAGCTGTTGGCTCACTATTGCAATCCTCTGCCTTAGTACTCTTGCCATAGTTTGCATTTCCATGTGAAGATTCAACTTCAAGCAATGTAACCTGTTAGCAAAAGAGCAGAAACATTCCAACTGCCTCCTTGCATCCCTGTTCAGGCTTATACTCAGGCTAATCTATATAACCAGGAGAACTGATTTGCAGAGTGCTTTCCAATGAGTGGAATATATTTTACAATGTAACATATGCAATCTTCAAGGCTGATCTAAATTCCATCTCCAGATATTTAATCATTGGCTGGCACCATAGCATAAAAAAGGAAACCAGAGGTAGTTTTAAATTTTGACCAGTTAATATCGGGGATCCTTCTTCAAAAGAGCAGATTTGAGATTATTTCGTACTGCATTTTTTTGAACATGCATATGGGGTTGACAACTTAAGCAGCCATTTTGGAAAATGATGGTGCACAGACAGTTAATTTCCAATGTGCGTTGGTCTTTAGGGGCTACATCTATTCCCCTTGCTCCTACTGCAGGCCATTTGGAATCTCATTCTTTGTGCATTTACCTTACTGTTAATAATTTATGTAAGGCTAGTGTAATGGTCACATTTTTACTAACTTTCTCTTTCTTGCTTAGTCATTAATGAAAAATAATGTTCTGACTACAAGACCATTGTCTTCTTAGAATTTGCTACTCAGTGTCATTCATGCATTTGAAACATTCAAAAATAAATTTCAAACTTTAACTATTCTTTCTATAAGCCCAAATCTGAATTTATCTGCAGGCTTGCCTGCCTGATATTAAATGCAGTAGATGTGCATACTTTACTGTACTTTAAAGTGTCAGAACTAGTACTTTTATCTTCTGAATACACAAACTTCTTTAGAGCATAGAACTTTCCTTTGATCCCAGTGGGTTGGTGAATTAGCCCTTGGTAGGTCATTTGGGCTTTTTATTTGGTTTGATTGAGATGCAACAATCACTAAAGATCAAACAGAGCGATGAGTACAATGTCATCAAAATGAGATAGCAAAAGGTTACCTCCAATTAGATTAGTTTACTATTATTATATTGTAATCGATGAATAAGTGTAGGAAGCATTTAATTGTTTTTTCAAGGATATACTCATTCCATATTTTGATATGCTTTATATAAATATGTCAGTATTGTTCAGTTTTAATATGATGAACTAAACAGCTGTTCCAACTGCAAAAGTGGCAGGTCATGGAAAATGGAGGATTCCTCATTTTCCTGAAGGAATTTTAGTGAAAAGCAAAGAGCAAGCTAGAGACATTATTAAACAACTGACAAATGTCTGATGGTTCAAAAAAGCAGTCAAAGGAATCATTACATCCCCCAGTGGGAGGATCAGATGCTGAATCAGAAGAAAAATGTGTTATTAATAAACTGTAGCATAGATTTGTTGAAGTAATATTACAGCTATAGTATCTTAAAATACGGGATCTGGAAAATATCTGCAGTTCTAAATTCTGACATGAGGTACAGATGACTCAGTCAATAGAACCTAACCGCTCAAGCTGATTACTCTTTAGAATTGTGCCTGATTTAGTCTGATGCCTGTATTGCTCCACCCCCCCCCCCCCCCACCCTTCCTGACTGTATATGGATGCAAAAATCCTGTGGTCCCAAGCCTCTTAATCCCAAAGCATAGCAAGCCTTTTGCAATGACTTAACCTTAATCAGCATACCACTGTGGTCCTGCTCCCAGAATACTCTGCAAGGAGTCACGGCTAGTGCTTACTAGGCTTTATAAGAGTTTTTATGTCTGATATTCATAGACCTTTTAAAAAAGCTATTAAAGTTTGAGTTAAAAAACAGAATTGATTAAAGCATACATAAGAAAGTTAAAATATTAAAATAAAGTTTAATAAATAAAATTATATTATCATTTCATTTTCCCTTCTTTGGTCAGGACTTTCCGACCAAACACTTTAATCTTTGGTATTTTTCAAGAGGACCACAAACTTGTTTTAGGGTTTGGAGGCTTGCCTGCACTAATGATTGGAAATCTATGTTGTCTGGAGTCAGGGCTTTATACTTTAGACCTTGTTAGGTCACCCATGCCAAACAGGTCGAAGAGCAGAAGCCAGACTAAGAGTGGACCACTGGTCCTCCAGGGTCGGGAGTTCAGCTCAGGGCCAACAACTCTGACTGGTGAAACACAGTTATTACAGAAACAGCAATGAAGAATCCATCTACATCTGATTGTAATGGTATTCCTGAGACTCCACCCTGGACTTGCATGACTGACAGGAGTGAAAACCAAGCTCCTGTCGCAATGAAGGAATTCCTGAACACTGCCAGAGATGGAGGACCTTCACTGCTGACCCAAGTGCCAGCAGCAATAGGTAGGTAGGTAGGTGGTATTTAATGTATTAGACTGGTCACTCTGCAGGCTCCAGATTTCTACCAGGGCTGTAGGAAGTCCAAGTTGTACCTAAACTCTGCTTGCTGTAACAATGGAAGCTCCTTTTGAACAATTGACTACAGGTAACAGAATTGGGCCCATGGTTTTTTGCCATATCTAGAATCTATAACAGTTGAATGAATGATGTCAAATTAGTGAAAATGAATGGTATCTGTGTAAAAATATGCCAGTATTTCAGATTTCTACTGTTAACACCAAATTCTCAGAATCAGAACCAGAACTGTTTTTTATCATCATGGACTTATATGATGTGAAAATGATTGTTTTGTGGCAGCAGTTCAGTAGAAACACATAAAAATTACCTTTCAGTTACAAAAATAAATAAATAGTGTAAGGAAAGGGTTCAAAATCAAAGATTAGAAATGGAATAATGTGGTCTACTGGATAATAAAGTCATTAAAGGTTCATGACACAAAAAGGGTTATTTCGCCAACACAATAAAGTCTGCAGTTGCTGGAAATCCAAAGCAATGCACAGAAAATGCTGGAGGAACTCAGCAGGTCAGGCAGCATCCATGGAAAATAGTAACAGTCAATGTTTCAGGCCGAAATCCTTCATCAGGACCAATTTTAGGACTTTTTCAGGGTTCATTCAGCCCAGCGTATCTATGCAATCCACCTGTCCAGATGTACCTCCCAGCATTTGACTCTTTCAATCACAGACCTTCAAGTTTAAAGGTGAACATCTCTATTCCTTTTCAGGCAGTATAGTTCTGGGCCCAAACAGCCTTTGCATTGTGGAATACAAAAATATGAAAGAACAACAAATGCATTATCTATCTAAATTATTACTAGTCCATTCAAATTGTGACTGTTTGGTTTAAACTGATTCATCCTTCTGCAAATAGCTTAAAAGTGGAGCTGAGGCAAACATATGATGTGATTATAGGACTGGACTAATAATTTAGAGAATATGATTTCAAAATTGCACCTTAGCAATTTGAAAATTTAAATTAAAATATTGGTACCAGTAAAATAATGACTATAAAACAACTAGATTATTGACACTTAATCATAATGGAGGGAAATTGCTGTATGTTTTGATCCTGTAAGTGCCCACAGCCATACATCTATATGAGTAATGCTTACTGTCTTATTGATGTGGGTTAGCAAGTTACTAAGTTACATCAAGCCATCGTAATTAATTCCAAAGTCAGCCACCATTACATGCTGAGGGAAAGTGGTTGAGAAGTAAATTCCCACTTCACCCGCAATATATAACTCTCAAAATATTTTACTAATCTAAGGTTAAGAATTTTAACTTGCTTTGTAAACCAGCTATAACTTATTGTCACTTTTGATTCATTGAAGTAAAAAATAATGGATTTATGCTACTTCCATATCTCTCCTCTGGACGGTGCTGCAAAGGAACTACTTGTCTCAATAAAAGGTTGATCTTCAACACTACCATCTGTGGAGAACACAGCAGGAAGGCTTGTAAGTTGGCAGGAATATTATAACATGTTTCCAACCCTCCACCGTTGTAAGGTAGATCAGAAGGCATGTAGGGCCACCCATATCTGACAGTTTTGGCCTCATTTGTGAAAGAGAAACTGCAACCTGAAGTCATGCCACAATTACTATTTTTTCTCCTTAAATGGAATGGGAGCGGGGTGGTTCAGGAAAATCAAGTTCTGTATAAAAATGTTATGATCCAAAAGATGACCCTTTCTTCCTCATTTCTGCAGATAATCAAAAGGGTTTCTAAGCCATGTCATGAACTCCCTCTCACAGCACATTCACTCATTGTTAACATCACAATCATACTAATAACCTCACTCTTCCATCACTTCAGCGCTAGCTATACTCCATAAACACAAGAGATTCTGCAAATCCAGAGCAGCACCCACAAAATGCTGGAGGAACACAGCAGACTAGGCAGCATCTATAGAATTGAATAAACAGTCAACATTTTAGTCCAAGACCCTTCATCAGGACTGGAAAAGAAGGGGGAAGAAACCAAAGTAAGAAGGTAGGGATGTAGGGTAACATAATTGGGAGAAATGTACATAATTCACAACCATCGACATTGAGTTGGAGTTTCACTTTAAGTGGATGGCCTGACAGGTTGATGTGGTTACGTAAAGGGTTTTAGCACACTTTTGTGTGTAGGTTTTGAAGTTCAATAAAATGTTTTACAGATTTCATTAAACTTAAAACGCCTCACCTCGTTTTATTTGAGAAAACCTACATTGGAGATCCTGATGCTCTTGGACAATTCCAGGGTCATTGAACATGTCAGCCAATGCAGTCATTTTGAAACTGCTGGAGATTTGGGTACAAAATATTGTCACTTGGGTTGTGCAAGCTGAGGCCCAGTTCGCTCTGTGAGAAATCCCCACAGGCGATACCAAATTCTACTATGTGGTGGTGTTACTCAGCAGCTCCACGGCTGCAAGTGGTGAGCTTGCTTGAACACCTGCCTAAACACAATAAATACCGATCGCTGAAAACTCACCTTTTGGGCGATCGGAGTCTGAGTGCATGAACTAGTTGGTCTCCTTACCCTGTCTCGGCAATGCTAGACCTTCAGAGCTAATGGACCACATGCTGTCTCTCCTGGGAAATCCCCATCCTTGTTTCATTTTTAAAGAACTCATTATGCAGCAAATGCCTGATCAAGTTTGCATAGTCCTCACTAATGCACCTGTGAGGAGCCATAGGGAGCTCGATAAAATGCTGACAGTCTACATTCAGTCGGGCAGTAGTGCATCATTCCTTCCCCTTTCTCTACCTCAATAAAGCCCAGTCAGCAAGGCTCCCAACATAAGGACGCCCGGGGCTGTGAAACAGGTGACACTGAGTTTGGTGCTTTTACTATGCTCGTTTTGGTAGTAACGTGTGACCGCCTTGTAGCTTCGACAATGAAAACACATCAAGATGTCAGAGGACTGTGAATACCGTGGGTTCCAGCTGCCATGATCATCTACTATTCATTACAGACACCCTTTCAGGGCAATGCTTCTTGTGTGATATGGATGCTCACGTGAGTGCGCTGCCAACATCGTCTATTGATGAAAAGGAAAAGGATGATGAAACCTTGCTGGAGGCCACCAATGGCAGCAAGATCCAGGCTTATGGGACACGATGGTTGATGCTCTTTTTCAGTGGGGGATGTTACACATGGGATTTCGTTCTGCTTAAAGTGGCTTGACCTCTGCTTGGTCCAGATTTCCTGTGTGACCAAGGACTAGTAGTAAATCATAAGAACTGCCAGCTTAGAGATGTCAAAGACGTTGGGTTGTTCCCTGCTTCTTCAGTAAGTTCTCCACAATGACTCTTTCTAGCTCATGCACCACAGCATGTGAGTTTACTCGACTGCTGGATGAACTTCCAGACCTCAGTGAGCCCGTTTTCTCCACCACAGTCACAAAACATGGGTTCAAACACTACGCTCCTATAACTAGCCCACCAGTCAATGCCTGCCTGCGTAGACTGGACCCAGAGAAACTTACAACCACAAAGGGTGAGTTTGCCAGTGTGGAAAGACTTAGCATTATATGCTGGATGAGTAGCCCCTGAACTTTGCCCCTGCACATGGTCCCCCTGTCTGATGGTGGTTGCCACCCTTGTGTTGATTATCGAACCCTTAACAAGGCCACCACCCCCGATCGTTACCCAATCACACACATCCAAGACTTTTCAGCACGTTTAGCTTGGAGGACATTCCCAAAACAGCTGTGATAACCCTGTTTGGCCTTTTTGAGCTTCTGCACATGCTGTTTGGACTGAAAAATGCAGTACCCACTTGCCAATGTTTGAGCTATCATCCTTTGACTTTTCTGGCAATCGCAGAAGGTGCAGAACTCCTCCCATCAAAAGTAGCTATTATTATGGATTTCCCACTGCCTGCCCTATTAAAAAACGACAGAGGTTTTTAGGTATGGTAAATCTCCAACAGGTAAAGATTAACTGTCAGGTTCAGGCAGCATTGGCACTTTTTGAGGTCCCTGAGCAACAGTTTGACCATGTCAATATGGACCTTGTTGGTCCTCTTCCCACTTCCTGCTGTTTCATGCACCTTCTTACCGTGGTAGACTGTACCACCAGGTGGCCAGAGGTCGCCCCTTTAGCATCAACAACGGCTGCAGACATGGCTTGGGCATTCAACAGTACCTGGGTTGCTTGGTTTGGCACCCCATCTGATATTCCTCTGACCATGGTCCCCAGTTCATATCAGACCTCTGGGCTGTGATGGCTCAGAACCTTGGCATTAGGCTACATCACACCATGGCCTGTCACCAGCCTGTCCAATGGCCTACGTGAGCAGTTTTACCGCTACTTCAGGGCTGCTCTGAGGGCTTCCCTGGCAGATGAGTGTTGGTATGATCATCTCCCATGGATCCTGCTGGGGCTCATATTTGTTCCAAAAAAGGATCTGCAGTCACCCATGGCTGACCTGGCACACGGGGAGCTGTTTCATTCCTGACACCACAATTGCCTGGTTGACCTCTCAATAATGTTCTACCTTCCTCAGTAAATTCAATTCCTTTTCACCTATTCCTACCTCCCATTATGGCACACAGCACCTTTGGAGCCCTGTTGTCCTACAATCCGCATTGTTTGTTTTCACCCACCGTAACGCACACCAACTTCCCCCTAGGCCCCCTACGATGGCCTGCACTGTGCTTCGGAATGGGGGAGAAGAGACTTTGATCATAGATAAGAGGGGTAAATCCGAACAGATTTTGGTAGATCGCCTTAAACTGGCCCACCAAGATTTGGAGTATTCTTCTGCCATGGCCATGAGCATGTCAAGCACCCCTGAATGAGCCAGAGGCATCAGTGTTTTCTCCACCCGGCGAACACAGGACCCAAGCCAAGTGGCTCTTCCAAGCTCCAGACAGGCTCACAATACCAGTTTTAGTGAATTCTGGGGAGGCTTGTGTAGGGTAACAGAATTGGGAAAAACGTACATAATTCACAACCACCAATGTAGAGTTGGTGTTTCGCTTTAAGCTGTTGGTCTGGCCTGTTGACATGGTTATGTAGCGTGCTTTTGTGTTTAGGTTTCGGAGTTCAGTAAAATATGCTACAGGTTTTACTAAACATAAAACACCTCATTTTGTTTTATTTGTGAAAATGCATAGGAGGAGGAGAAGGAATACAAGCTGGAAAGTGATAGGTGAAGCCATTTGGGTGGAGGAGAGAAGAAAAGTAAGAAGGTGGGAGGTGATAGGTAGAAAAGGTAAAGGGCTGGAGAAGGAATTTGATAAGAGAGGCGCTTTATGCCATGATTCTATGGTCCTGATCACCTGATGCCCCACCATCCCAAATACATCCTTAGCAAAAATTCCTAAATATTCATCTCATATGAAAAAAAGGTACAAAGACCTAAGTTTAATCTGAGCTACTGAGTTGAAATAAATTGAAGCATGTAAAATGCTGAGCAAATATACTTGCCAATTTCTATTGGGTTAAGTGTTTTATTCAGCAGCCAACTGCTGAATATTACCTACAAACATTTGGTTCTGCAATTGACAAAGGAAAAAAAGTTTGCCTATGTGTGTTTAGTATTATTAGTTTTTTACATCACGATGATTAGTACAGTTCCAACCCTTAGTTTGATTATTTACCAACTTGCATGGTCAATTGACTTACTAATGCTCACTCATTTACAATGACCAGCAGGGCAAGGTACTGGGGGCATCTGTTCTCCCTAACTAGAGCACGTTACCATTTCTGAGAAAGGAGCTAAGATTTGAGATGTCTGAGAAATGTGAGATACATATTTTAACTTCCAGCCATTAACATTATACGAGGGCTTACATGTCGCAGGGTTCAAAGCCGTGGAATGAAATTCAAAGGTTATAAAACGGGTTGTTAACAATGATGCAAAAAAGTCACAAAACTCAAGCAAAATAGCTCACAAATTCAGATAAAGAAAGATTGTACAATGTGAAGTGTAAAGAGATATGTAAAAGCACATCCAAGGTTAAACATTTTTTATGTTATGGCGACATTCATAAACAATTGAAGCTTTGCTCTTGCACTTAATAACATAATCTGAATCTCCTCAGTTTGCTGCAATTTTATAAAGCACTCCCAATGTATTATTCTCTGGATAATGAAAATGGGGATTTTAGGTTTCAAAGCTTCTGGCATAAACTATATTGAAGTTTTGAAGTACCAACATTTTAACTATTAATTCTGCAGCTGGAAAAACAAATCTGTGGTCAAAACAGGTCAAGCTTATTTTCAAGAAGGAGTGCCGGGGCAGAGTTACGCTGAGTGAAAACGTAATTATAAATGGAACAGTTGGACCTCGGAACATTCAATAACGCTAAAGCAGCTTACTGACAAGCAAATAACATGCTCAATATTGAATGATATATTTTAAAGAAATATAGATATATATATTTTAATTTAAAGTAAACAGTGAGGATGAAATCCGATATTGCATGTACGAAAAACCAGCTTTTTTGAAATCCTGTTCTCAATAAAGTGAACCCATGCTCACATATTTCTTTCAAAGGCTAAGGATACGATGAAGAAAATGCAGGAAATTCTATGAGGAATTTACGCATATTACCTTTGTGATCTGAGATGGGGTTCTGAAAAACATTCAGGGATGAATGAATTACCACAGCAAGCTACCATTGATTTTTACAGGCACGGTCACTAAGGCCATGCATGATTTAGTGTTGTTATTTAGCCTGCAGGTCTTCCTGCACCTCAGCAGTTTCTACTGTTTTCCATTAGTCTTTATTTTTGCTGAACATCATCAATGCATTTTAAAAAAAAGTCAAAGAAGTATTGATACGTTCAGAAGATGTGCATTTTGATTTAAATGCTTCCTGTTTCTATGGTAGAAAACATATGCATTTCCAACAATAAGCAGCAATCATATAGTCATGGAATTAAACACTTCAAACGATAATTGCATTTGCTCTAGCTTACAGAACCAGACTATAAAACCTGCATCTCAAATCTCCACTACTAATTCCTACTACAGATGCAGGTTTTAGAATATATTTTCTGCACAAGATTCTGTCTGAGAAATTAATCTACATTATTTATTTAAATAAATTGAATATTAATTTATCACACTTTCAATGTCTAAAGTAAGATCCAATTGGATTACTTTTGAAATATGAGGAGCTGTTACTTGCTACATTGGTTAGTTAATGTGATGTATAAGAGGTGTTGACTTTCAGAGCATGCACAGACTAGCTAAATGAGTATAATAAAAATAGTACTTGGTCGATTAATATACCATGTTTAAACCTCAGAACCAGAATCAGAATCTGGAATCTGTTTTAATATCAATGGCATATGTAAAGATATATATATATAGCTATATATATAAATATATATATAGTATTGTAGCGGTGTGCTACACGCAGCGCTGAAATAACGACACGGAGTCGGTAAACTGCAGTTAAAAAAAGATTTTATTCGAACTTCGCGGCCTCGCTTTAAAGCCTCCCTGATCCCGCCCTCCCCGGGCGCGGATGCTGTAGGGGGCGCATATTCACAGTCCCGCGTGGGCTTTTCCCTTTGTTGGTGAAGCAGACCTGGCGCCCTTTTGGGACTGGCCTTTATGCCGGCGCGCTGGCTATTTGTGAGCCGGTTCGAGTGCGCTAGGAAGTGGGTCACCACAGTATGTCTTCAGGCTCCTATACCTCCTCCTTGATGGTAGCAATGAGAAGGGGGCTTGCCCTGGGTGACGGGGGTCTTCAGTGATGGATACCACCTTTTTTGAGGCACGCCTTTTGAAGGTGTCCTGGATGCTGGGGAGGCTGGTGCCAATGATACAGCTGGCTGAGATTACAATGTTCTGCAGCTTTTTCTGATCCTGTGCAGTGGCCGCTCCATACCAGATGGCGATGCAACCCGTTAGAATGCTCTCCTTGGTCAGCGGTAAAAATTTGCTTCTGGGGAGGTGTGCGCCCCCCAGCAGCATTCCTAAAGAGCTACAGGAGGGGAGTGAATGGAGCCAATGAGCAGCATTTAATCAATGGTCAATGGTAAAACTGAGAAAGCTACTTTTCCAAAGGAATACCTTATCTACAAGCTGAAATAGTACTTTCATTGAAGTTCACGACTGGTCAGTAATACTAAATGCCTAATGTGTAATCATAATGAATTGAAATTCACTTCCAATATTGGTTTCAGCAGAAATCATGGAACTGAATTTCAGTAACAGAATGCTCGTGCTGTTGCTCATATACAATTCAGTATTTTTAGTGCTACTGCTGAGGAAAGGACTTATTGATGATCATCTTTAATTCATTTCAAATTTTGTAATTGAGATAATTAGTAGAAGATTAGAGCGACTGGGCTTGTATACACTGGAATTTAGAAGGATGAGAGGGGATCTGATTGAAACATATAAGATCATTAAGGGATTGGACACGCTGGAGGCAGGAAGCATGTTCCTGCTGATGGGTGAGTCCAGAACTACAGGCCACAGTTTAAGAATAAGGGGTAGGCCATTTAGAACAGAGATGCGGCAAAACTTTTTCACCCAGAGAGTGGTGGATATGTGGAATGCTCTGCCCCAGAAGGCAGTGGAGCCAAGTCTCTGGATGCATTCAAGAGAGAGTTAGATAGAGCTCTTATAGATAGCAGGGTCAAGGGATATGGGGAGAGGGCAGGAACGGGGTACTGATTGTGTATGATCAGCCATGATCACAGTGAATGGTGGTGCTGGCTAGAAGGGCCGAATGGCCTACTCCTGCACCTACTGTCTATTGTCTATTGTCTATAAGACCTAATGGCATAAGACAACAACAGCATGTATCTTTAGTGCAGTAAAATATATCAAGGGTCTTTTCACAAGCGCAGTCGAGTAGAATTTCACAGCACAATATCCAAACTGGAAAACATTAGTTCAAGGAGTGCCATAAAGGAAGTGAGAGAATCAAAAAAAGTTAAGGAGTTTAGAAGGAATTCCTACGACTACAGTTTGACAGATGGGAAAAGGACAGTCAAGATTAATATGATTAAAGTTTGGAATGTTTGAGACTGGTGGACATGCAATATAGTACAAGCCGATTGGCCCATAATTTAATCTACTCCAAGATCAATCTAGTCTTTCCTTCCCACATGGCCCTCCATTTTTCTTTCTAAGAGAAGTTTATTATCAAAGTACACATCTCTGAAATTCTTCTTCACCAGACAGCCACGAAACTAAGAAAGAAAAGAACACCAGCATGGTCATCAACCCCCAAACTCTTCTTCCCTGCACAAAAAAAATGGAACAGACACTTCCACTTCCAAATTCCCCTTCCCTGCACACAAAAAAACGAGAAATATCAGGCAAAAAACATAGAATATATATCAAAAACTGTAAGGCTGATAAAGTCCAAGAACTATAGTCCAAGTCCAGGTCCAAATTGCAGAAAACCTGTGTAACATACTCCAGCCTCTCCCTCCTCAAATAGCAGAGCGACCCCCCAGCAATCAAATGGCAGGTAACTGGCATTTCAATCTCCCTTGTCACTTTAATCGGAGAACAATGGAAGCTTCAATCTGCAAATCGGAGTCAAACGTTAGCTCACGCACCGTCCCACAGGCTGCTCACCACAAGGTTCCTGCACGCTGCTCCTGCCTCCCGGAATCCTCTTGGAGACTGCAGAGCACTGAAAAACCCAAACAATCTCCAAACTGCAAATCACATTCAAGACGAAAAATGAACACAAAAGACATTAAAAAAGTGAAATATATGGTTTCCTGATCTACCCAGAAGATGTTGGCCGAAGGAGAGTTGTACACAGGCACCATCTTGACCAAAATGGTATTTCACATCAATGCAGAAGGAACATAGAAACATAGTAAACATACAGCGCAATACAGGCCCTTCGGCCCACAAAGCTGTGCCGAATATGTCCCTACCTCAGAAATACCTAGGCTTTACCCATAGCCCTCTATTTTTCAAAGCTCCATGTAGCCATCAAGGAGACTCTTAAAAGACCCTATCATTTCTGCCTCCACCACCGCTGCTGGCAGTCCATTCCACGCATTCACCACTCTCTGCGTAAAAAACTTACCCCTGACATCTCCTCTGTACCTCCTTCCAAGCACCTTAAAACTATGCCCTCTCGTGCTAGCCATTTCAGCCCTGGGGAAAGCCTCTGACTATCCACACAATCAATGCCTCTCATTACCTTATACACCTCTATCAAGTCACCTCTCATCCTCTGTCGCTCCAAGGAGAAAAGACCAAGTTCCCTCAACCTATTCTCATAAGGCATGCTCCAAAATCTGGGCAACATCCTTGTAAATCTCCTCTGCACTCTTTCTATGGTTTCCATGTCCTTCCTATAGTGAGGCAACCAGAATTGAGCACAGTACTCCAAGTGGGGTCTGACCAGGGTCCTAGATAGATGAGATTCCAAAGATAGGGTGGGGAATACTTTGGAGAGATTTGCAAGTACAGATGAGAATCTTGAGATCATGGCCCTGTGTCAAATAATAGTAGGTCAACAAATGCAGGAAAAATAGATTAAAGAGTCTGAATTAATTTAAATTTATGATATTGGGGGAGAAAAAGAATGAAGGAAGCAATAGGATTGTTGAAGGTTTCAGTGGAAGAAGAGCATTGCTAGAGTCTGCGAATATCAGAAAAGTTTAGAAAAGTAGGGAAGTTAAGGTAAGACTGCAATTACGTAATTCTGGTTAAAATGAATTGCAATTGTTCACTGTAGAGTTGCTCTCATTAGTTGTAATTAGCTACAATGTCAAACTGATGTTATGGAATAATGACTTGAAAAGAATAATGTGTGTTGACCTTCCTTTTTCGAACTTACAACTAGGATGGGGTATAAGGGGTGTCTAGGGAAGGGTAGCACCTCTGGTGGGGGGCCTGCCATGCCCTTTTTCAGGGCAGCTTGCCCACCTTTGGTCCCCACCTGGTGCTCAGCTCTCACATATGGCTCCAAGTAGCTGTAGCACGCGTAGCGGTCACACCCCGGTAAACCATCTCAGCAGACAGGCTAAACCAGGTGAGGGTAGCTGACGGGTCTTTGACCCTCGGTGAGGTAGGGGATCTGCCTGTCCCAGCATGTGAAGTCTGGCCCTAGCAGATGGAGTGGAGGAGACCGATTAATGGTCCAACGGTGAAGAAGGCAGGCCAGCAGGCATTGGTGGAGCACGACAAGGCACTTAGACGTCCTGATCATCCACTGCAAGAGGTGGTGATCTCTTTAAGCTCACCCGGCAGTAGGTGAAGGCAAACCACTGCCGTAACTTGCCGAGTACGATTTCCCAATATGTCAGAGTGGCGTGGAGGGAAATTGTCCGCCAACAGGAATTTCCAGATGTGACCTAAAGTGAGCAAGAACAACTAGGATCCTGGGCATGAATACACTGACAATTGTGTTTCCTAGGATTCTAAAGATCGGGATAATGTTGAAAGTTCAAAAAGTTCAAAATAAACTTATTATATGAGGGGTGATTGATAAGTTTGTGGCCTAAGGTAGAAGGAGATGAGTTATACAGCTCTCGTTACATGCACGTGCCATTCAACTCTCTGAGTGATAATGCAGAAAGTTTGAAGTTAATACCGGTAACTCATCTCCTTCTACCTTAGGCCACGAACTTATCAATCACCCCTCGTATGTTACCATATTTATTTTTGTAAGCAGTTAAAGGAAAAATGAAATAGAATCGAATATAATGGGAATTTATACATAAACTAAGACAGGCAAACGACTAGTGTGCAAAAGAAGACAAACTTCGCATATAAACGTAATACTGAGAACATAAGTTGCAAAGAGTTCTTGACAGTGAATGTGGATCATAGATCAGTTCAGAGTAGTCGTGAATGAAATTATCCATGCTGGTTCAAGAGGCCGATGGTTGTAGAGTAATAAATGTTCCTGAACATGGTGGTATGGGACCTAAGGCTTCAACACCTCCTTCCCAGTGTAGTAGGGAGAAGGGAGCATGGTTGGAGTGTTCGGTGATGAAAGCTGCTTTCTGTGGCAGCTCTCGATGTAAATGAATTTAACAACGGGAAGGACCTTGCCTATGATGGACTGTGCAGTACCCATCACTTTCAGTAGCCATCTTTGTTCCCTGGTATTGGTGCTTCCAAACCAGGCCATGATGCAATCACTTAGAGGATACTCTCCACTGTGTATCTATACAAGTTTGTCTAAGATCTTGGTGACATGCTGAGTCTAGGCAAACTTCTAAGAAAGTAGAAGCACTGTCATGCCTTTGTTGTGATTACACTTCTATGCTGGTCCCAGGACAGATCCTCTGATATGTTTAATGCCAAGGAATTTGAAGCTACGGACGCTCTCCACCTCTGTTCCCCTGATGGACTTCTGACTTCTTCATCCTGTAGTCAGAAATCAGCTCCTTGGTTTTGCTGATGCTGAGTGAGAGATTATTGTTGTGGCACCAATTCAACCAGATTTTCAGTCTCCCTTCTATATGACAACTTGTCACCACCTTTGATTCAGCCAATGTCAATAAAGTTGTCAGCAAATTTGAATAAGGTACTGGAGCTGTACCTAGTGACACAGTCAGTAGTATAAAGTGAGTAGAGCGGGGGCTAAGCGCACAGCTCTGCGGTGCACCTGTGCTGATGGTATGTGTGGAGGAGATGCTGTTGCTGATTAGTACTGAAGATTGGTGTCTGATGTGCAAGGGGTGAACCATGTCTCAGTGAAACAGAGCAATTCCTTGACAACCATGATAATGTATTTTACCGTATTCAGTCAAGTCCAACCAAAGTACCTGGCTGCACTCTGTGGAAGTGGGAATCCACCCATTAGAAAACTTATGGAAGAATGCAACATTAGTTTCAGAAACTCCCAGTTCTAAGCAATTGATGTTGCAAGAACATTTCCATCTGTGGGGTTAGATCTGCCCTACAGGACATGATCTCAGGATAAAGCGACATCCATTTAAAATAGAAAGAAAGTAGAATTTCTTTTTACAGAGGGCTGTGAATCATTAGAATTCTGTCTCTCAGAGGGCTGTACTAGTCAGTCATTTAATTTAACGATGAGGAGGATAGATTCTTGGCTGCAAGAAAATCAAGGGTTATAGGAATCAGAGACACAAGAAAGGTTGGAGATTCTGGATATCTTCAATAACACACACAAAATACTTAGTAGATCAGGCAACATCTGCAGAGGGAAATGAACAGTCAATGTTTTGGGCCAAGACCCTTCATTAGGGCTCAGCCCAAAATGTTGACTGCTTGTATCTCTCCATAGATGCTGCCTGACCCACTGAATTCCATCACCATTTTGCTTATGTTGAGAAGGGAATCAGGCAGGAAAATGGACCAATTCAGAGCAACCCAAAGCTTATTGAATGATGGAGGAGGATCAAGAGGCTGTATGTCCTACTTCTGTGTCTACTGCTTACCACCAACTTATTGTCCCAGTCTATACCAGCCTCCTTCCCAATTGTTCTATTGATTTAGTCCAGTATAGAATATTTATAGGTGTAGTGTAAAATAATTTTAACCCAATTCATTGGACTGTCAAGTTGGAGAATTAGGTTAATATAGTCCACCTTAAAACGTTAATAAGAAACTGTACAAATTGAGGTCACTATGATTTGTAAGTCATTGGCAAAGTGGATCTGGCCCTGTTCTATGATTGTAAATGTGACATGATATACTTAGGCAAGGGTCTTCTTAGAATGAATGTTAGAGAATAGATCTTGAGAGTTTAGAGTTCTTATTACCTCCCTCCCTAACCTACTTCACCTGTTCCATACCTCAACATACCACCCAAGATGCATTTTCATGTGTCCCAAGCTGCTCTGCTCTGCATGCTATTTTGTTTGTGTTGGTTGTGTTACACTGACAGCTTTGCTTGTATGCCAATCTAGTTGGATTTTTCTCAACCATTAATATCCAAGAAGTGCTGGTCCAACACATAAGCTCTAACTGCTACGTTTGGCCTCCATACGTCACATTCACTTTCAGTTTGCCTTGGGGAGACTGTGTAGATCGCCTGTGTATGTCTTTAGCATCACTGAGGTCTTCTTGAATGGTATCTTAGAAAACTGTCTGTAGTAGTCAGCCTCTGAAATTATAGACAAAACTGACCCTGTATCCAGCTACATTTTCAGTTTTGCACCAGACACATGTATTGTGATCCATATGATTTTATGATTTGCTTCAGTAATGCTATACAGCTCTAGGCATGACTGTTCATGTTTGTCAGACTCTGTGTGGTCTGATTCTGTTTCACATTTGGTCACAATGCATTTGCTTAGTTTTGTGTTCAAAACATTTCACTGGTTTGGGGTTTTCTCTTTGGTTGTGCTTTTAATCTGACTTGCACACACTCTCTATGTGACCTTGTCTGTGCCATCTTCTGCAAATTTATTCTTTGAACCAATAGTCATTTGCATCATGGGAGGATTTGCCACATTGACAACATTTTTGAATTTTTGCACCATTCTGGGACTTTTTGTGCATTTTGTATTCTAAACTCTTTTTTCTGTAGTTCTGTTGCATCTTCTGCTGCAGTCTCTAATGATATTGCAATGGTTAATGTCCATTCTAAGGGTAGGTCTCTTTTGGACAATAGCCTTTTCTTAGTGCTTTGACCAAGCGTGCCACATACAAGCCTGTCTCTTAATGCATCAGAAGACCCATCTCTAAAGTCACAGTACTGAGAATGTTCGTGCAGTTCTGCAATGTATTCAGAAAAGCTTTCACCCTTTGACTAGTTCCTTTTGTAAAATCTAAATATCAGCTAATACCACCAGTTTAGGGCTCAAGTGACTTTGTAAAATTGTAACAATTTTGTCGAATATCTTGCTTGCTGGTTTACCAGGGGTTACTAAGTTGCATGAGAGACTGTACGTTTTAGTGCCCAGTAAGCTAAGAATCATGGGGCTTTCTTACCTCATCCATGTTGTTCACTTTACAATACAACTCAGCCCTCTCGATATATGACTTCCAGCCTTCATTAACACTAACAAATTCGTCAACTCTCATGACTAAAGCCATCGACACGTTATTTTCACTTTAACCTTGCTAGTTGTGCATCTTTCACTGTGTGCTGTACAGTTACTCACGCATCCCTTCATTAGCATCCACGATGGCTTTCTCCATACTGTTTAACTATTTGCTCTCACTGTCTCATTCCGTAATCATCCTGTAACTGTCAAAGCATTTGGAGTTGTTCTCTGACCTTCAGGTTCGTACGTGTGCCAGTTTGTTGTGTCTCTGCAACTACATAACAATTAAATGAAAGCGTGCACATGGGAGATGGTGTATTTACATTGCAGTGAGAGAGCGAGGGGGAGAGATGAATGTGCATGCGCAGACAACAGATCAATGCACATGGATAAGTTATCAGTCCATACATAGTGCTAAGGGGAGTCATTGCTCTAAAAGAGGTAGATCCATACATTACAGTTTTCACTACTGATACTATATTGTTCACTTTCCAAATTTGTCTAATGCTACTGGGGAAACCAATGTTCTTACCATTTCTATTTCATCTGTCATAGCATCAGAATTCTTTTATTATCTTCATTAAGATTGACATTGCCTTTTTTGCTAATATTAGTCTTCTGATTGTATTGGCATATCCTTTATTCAGGGAGACAATATTTTCCACTAACTGCAGCTGAATGCTAACTACGCACTTTGAATTTCAATAGCATTCCACATGGTTTTGCCTTTATCTTCCTCTTTTTCATTCATAGTTTATACTGTAGTCCCATGGCATTCTTAATATTTTAAAACTTTTTCTTTGCTTTCACTGGATTCTCTGCATCCCTTAACTATTGATGTTTTTCATTTTCCATTTTGATCCCTGCCTCAGTATAATGAAACACATGATAAATAAAGAGGAAAAAACCTGAATTACAGTAAGTAAGTACATATATATATGTCTATTACATAGTTAAGTTAAAATAAGTAATGCAAAAAAGCCAGAAATAAAAAAATTAGTGAGGTAGTGTTCATGGGTTCGATGTCCATTTAGAAATCAGATGGCAGAGGGGAAGAAGCTGTTCCTAAACCACTGAGTGTGTTCCTTCTGGCTTCTGTACCTCCTTCCTAATGGTAACAATGAGAAGAGTGCGTGTCTTGTGTGGTTGGGGTTCTTAATGATGGTCACCACCTTCCTAAGGCACTGCTCCTTTAAGATATCTTGGATACTACAGAGGCTAGTACCCATGATGGAGCTGACTAATTTTGCAAGTTTCTGCAACTTACTTCGATCTTGTGCAGTAGCACCACCTCTCTACCCCCTACCACGCCAGACAGTGATGCAGGCTGTCTGAATGCTCTCTGTGCTACATTTGTAGAAGTTTTTAAAGTGTTTTAGCTGGCAAGCCAATTTCCTCAAACTCTGAATGAAATATAGCCACTGTCTTTCCCCCTTTATAGCTGCATCAATATGTTACATCGAGGCTAGGTTGTCAGAGATATTAACACCCAGGAACTTAAAATTGCTCACTCTGTCCATTTCTGATCCCTCTGTGAGGATTGGTTTGTGTTCCCCTGTCTTACTGTTTCTGAAATCCACAATCAGCTTTTTGGTCTTGCTGACAATGCTGGTTGTTGCTACGACACCACTCAACTGACTGGTATATCTCACTCCTGTACGTCCTTTCGTCAACACCTGAAGTTGTGCCAACAATGGTTGCATCATCAGCAAACAGATGGATTTGAGTTATCCTTAGCTACACAGTTAGACAATGATGATTGCTGCAAATTGAAACACTTGAAGTGAACATCGATCTGCCTGAAAGTGTTTGTAGTATCTAATCAATGGTATAGCAACTGATCATGCATAGATTATAACCTTACAGTTCATGGAAGATACTTGGATCACAGAGATGGGCATAGTACTGGCTCTGAGTTAATGTGGTTCAAAAAAATCAAGAAATAAGTAAGCACTTGTAATCATGAAACTGGCCAACTTCCCCACCCTGATCATCTTATCCTGCTTTTCTCCTGTAGCTGGTGCTGATGTATTTTGTCTTGTATTCTTCCCCATTCCTCTGCACAGCCATAACAAAGTGTTGATGATCATCCATTCCCTTTCGCTTGTTGAATCCTATCTGGTTCAATGAGACAGTAAACTGGCTGTCCTCTTGAGAACACAATGAATGCTACTGAAGTTCAGAGTTCAAAGTTCAAAGTAAATTTATTATCAAAGTACATATATGTCACCATATATAATCATTAGATTCATTTTCCTGTGGGCAGTAAATCCCAAACCATGATAGAATCAATGAAAGACCGCACTAACTGGGTGTACAGCCAGTGTGCAAAAGACAACAAACTGTGCAATTGCAAAATAAAGAGAAATAATATAACAACAGTGAAATTTTTCATGGGAATTCCTCATCATGATTCATGCTTTCTTTCTATACTTCTAGCAGTAATACCACAGTAAAAGGTGATATGACCAGTGATTAAGTCTGCAACAGATGATTGTTGCTCAGAAAGGATAAATACCATCTACCAAAGTATATTGCAGCTTCATCCATGAGTACAACTTAAATACCAATCAATCAACAACGTTTGTGTTTGGAGCAGGTTGGCTGTTCCTTCCGCAAAATTCAATTCCTTTACCAAAATAACATGCAGTCAATGTTGCTCAATTCAACTTTAATTTTTCAACTTAAGTTATCCTGTTTCTCATAATTTAAGGTATTTTATCCTGAAAATCTCATTTTGTTTCAGCAACAAATATTCAGTTTTGTGAGGTTGTTGTTACTCAATTACATTTATTAGGAAAATTTAGTTCAAAATAAACTTCAAATTACCAGGAATGGATTGTAGCTTTTAAAATTTAAGTAGGAAAAGCAAACAAAAATACATAAATATCTTGGGAAAGGACAAGGAAGCAATTAAGTTTTTTTTTCAGAGTAAAGTTTCTGGCTAATATTGATTGATGGTTAGAAGTCTGTAAGGCCACCTAAACAATCAAATATTCATATACTTATGGTAATCAGCAGTTCAGTGGAACTGTGCACCATTAATGTTGCAATATTATTCAGTGATGAAGAAGATGAAGAGGTTCACTCATCAATGTGCATCACATACTGTAAGTCATTACTTTCTTAAAGTACAACCTATGAGGTTTATACCAGGCAAAAACATGCTTTCTAGATAGAAGCACATTCCATTTTCCATGCCCTTACATCAACCTTTAAATTATTATAAACTACCTTTCAATAACCTTTTCTTTCCCATGCCTTGCATGCCAAAATTGCATTTGACCTGCCAACATAAAGAACTATATTAGCTTCAGTTTCTAGGTTCATATTCTTTCTGCTAATGAGAAATTATTGGAGAAAAACTGCATATCATTTACAGCTGATGTAATGCAAGTATGTAACCACAATATCACTGGTTCCCAATGCATGAGTTAAGCACAGGAAAAATTGGCCAAAGGCCAAAATAAAATTACAGATGAACTAATCTGACAACTGTGAAACTCGTTTTTATTCTGCCATGTTTATTTTCTTTACAGATTCTGGCAAATTTATGACTGATCTTCTCAGCCCAGGCCAATCATTTCATCCCCATGACATTGCAGCTGGAATTCGTCAAGGCAGTGTCCTATTTCCAACCACTATTTCATCAAATCTTAAATTTCATCACAAAGACAGATTGAGAGACTGCACAATATTGAATTCCAGTCATAGTTCCTTAGAAATAGACTAGTTTTGACCTAAACAAAATTCAAGACTGATAAATAGTGATGAATATCAATGCTACTTAAGTGACAGGCAATGACCATCTCCAACAAGAAAGAGTCTGACCTCCTGCTTGTGACTTTTAATAGAATTATCTTTATTGATTCTCTACCATCAACATTCAGGAAGTCATTATTCAGAACACAACTAGCCACATAGTTTTGTGGTTACAAACAAAGATCACAGGCTTGATATTCCATAGCAAGTGACTCACGCCTTGATTAGGACCCCATCCACTACTTTAAAATTCCCTTCCTTCAGCATTCGTGCACAGCTGTTGTTGTATGTGCTATCTGTTATTTGTGTAATCTCTTTAACACACCACAAAGTGCAGCCTCTATTACAGGTCCACAATCCCTTATCCGAAATCCTTGGTGTCAGTTGCATTTCAGAATTCAGAATTTTTCGGATTTCAGAATCCCTCCTTATTGGTTCCGGGACCCCCCACGGATACCAAAAAACATGTATGCTCAAGTCCCTTATTTAACCTCTCTCAGTGTGGGTGGACTTAGGACCCTGCGGAGCTCCAGACCTACGCACATCCTCCTGTATACTTTAAATCATTTATAGATTACTTATAATACCTATCACAATGTAAATGCTATGTAAATAGTTGTTATACTGTATTGTTTAGGGAATAATGACAAGAAAAATATTTTATTTCCAATAAAAACATTCAATAAAACATAAAAATATACAGCTTCAAACGAACTGAATCAAACACATGGTAAATGACTTATTGGAATGAATGTAGAACGTCACTGTCACTATAAAACTTCAGTAACTTGTCTTTCTGTTTCTTTAAATCATATACAGTGGTAGTTTTCGACACCATACTCTTCAGTAAGATGCCATGCAGACACACCACGATCAAGCTTCTGCAATAACTCCACTTTCTGCATTATTGATAATAGACAATAGACAATAGACAATAGGTGCAGAAGTAGACCATTCGGCCCTTTGAGCCTGCACCGCCATTTTGAGATCATGGCTGATCAACTACTATCAATACCTGGTTCCTGCCTTGTCCCCATATCCCTTGATTCCCCTATCCATAAGATACCTATCTAGCTCCTTCTTGAAAGCATCCAGAGAATTGGCCTCCACTACCTTCCAAGGCTGTGCATTCCAGACCCCCACAACTCTCTGGGAGAAGAAGTTTTTCCTTAAATCTGTCCTAAATGACCTACCCCTTATTCTCAAGGGATAGATGTTTCCTTCTGTTTTTCTCATTGTTACCCATAGGGGTAACAGCAGCTCTTTTTGACATTTTCACAATGAAATTAAACACAAAAGTCAACAGTGAACACAAAATACCAATGGACAGCAAATGCATGTGTAACCAGTGCGAGCGATGAGCCACAACTTACATCTGGCGGCCTCTGCTAGGTGCTGCCACATCACACCTGAGTGACATCAGCTGTTGGTGAAAAAACTTTGGTTTTCGGAGCTTTTTGGATTTCAGAATTTTGTATAAGAGATTGTGGACCTGTACTAAGAAGAACTGGGACACCATCAACAGTAGGTTCAACTTCCTATTCAGCCTTGCATCATTGGTCCATTGTCACAAGTTCTGAATTCTGAAACTCTCTATCTCACTGTGATTGGCAACAACTTTACCAGAAGGACATAGGTTCTTCTAGGATGTGCTTCACTGCCACTTTGTCAATGACTGTAAGGATGAGAAAGAAATCTTTGTTCTGTAAATTTATAAAGGTAAAAACTGTTCATGAACCAAGCATTGGGACCTGGCAGTACTAAGTGCAGAATAAAGTCCACTATTACCATAGGCAGTCATTATAATGAACTAATGCCATCTTTATGATTCTGCTCATGATAATTGTTGCAATACCTTCATACATCAATAGTTATTTTTGGCAATGATGACTTGGATAAATGTATTGTCAATGAATTGAAAGAAAAAAGATCTATTAAATGGTGTCACTTGATGGAGAATAAATCAATGAGTGGCAAAATGGCTATTACTCTGTACTGTTAAATTGGAACCGAAAAGCACATTAATCTCATTTAATTCTAATTGTGTAATATTACTGCCTGCCCCTTTATCTTTTATATAAAGTAAATATGGATAATATCACTCAGTTTTGCAATGTAGATCAAGGTGGTCCATAATCTGATTCTAAATTGTCAATCTTTTGTCTAAAGGCTCTCTAAATAGGCTGGTATAGGAAACAAGTAAGTAACCGCAGGCAATGTGAGACTGCTTTTGTCAGGATGGCGATCTCGATGGGATCTTGCCACGGAGAAAATAGAATTTTCATTTTAATTTAATCATACCTTACGTGGCCTGGAAGTGCCTGGTGGGTTACTTGCTGGAAATTTGCTGCTGCTTTCTAAAACAGTATTAGTTATCATATGCATAAACATAATTCACACCAAAAGAATGCTTCAGAAAGTTTAAGCAACACGCACAAAATGCTAGATGAACTCAGCAGGCTAGGCAGCAACTATGGCAAAAAGTGCTGTCGACGTTTCAGGCCAAGACCCTTCAGCAGGACTTTTTCCATAGACGCTGCCTGGCCTTCTGAGTTCCTCCAGCACTTTGTGTGTGTTGCTTAGATTTCCAGCATCTGCAGATTTTCTTTTGTTTGTGACTTCAGAAAGTTTAAGAAGCTTTGAAGCTTGAATTTAAATTTAAATTGAATTTACAATTATAATAAAAAAAAGTGAGGTTTGCCAATCCTGATTTCCAATAAGCCCAAAAATATATGTGTATCAATGAACTTATACGAGGGGTGATTGATAAGTTCCTGGCCTAGGGTAGAAGGAATCAATTTTAGAAAATCTAGCACGTTTATTTTTCAACATAGTTCCCTCCTACACTTACACACTTTGTCCAGCAGTCATGGAGCATACGGATCTTGGACCTCCAGAAAGTGTCCACAGCATGGGTGATTGATAAGTTCGTGGCCTAGGGTAAAAGGAGATGAGTTATACAGCTCTCATTACATGCATATGCAGTTCAGCTCTTTGAAAGATTATGCTGAAAGTTTGAAGCTAATAACTCATCGGGGTGTTTGATAAGTTTGTGGCCTAAGGTAGAACGAGATGAGTTATTAACTTCAAACTTTCTACAAAATCACTCAAAGAGTTGACCTGCATGTGCATGTAATGAGAGCTGTATAACTCATCTCCTTTTACCCTAGGCCACAAACTTATCAATCACCCATGCTGTGGACACTTTCTGGAGGTCTAAGATCCGTATGCTCCATGACTGCTGGATGAAGTGTGTAAATGTAGGAGAGGACTATGTTGAAAAATAAATGTGCTAGGTTTTCTAAAATTGACTCCTTCTACTTTAGGCCATGAACTTATCAATCACTCCTCGTAAAACAGAAACACAAGAAATGCTACAGATGCTGGAAATCCAGAGAAACATGCACAAAAATGGTAGATGAAATTTGAAAATCAAACAGCATCTATGGAAATGAATAAGCAGTGAGCCTTCATCAGAACTGGAGAGGAAGGAGGAAGAAGTCTGAATTTAAAAATAAAGGGGGGAGGGGAAGAAGTACAAGCTAGAAGGTAATAACTGAAGCCAGTTGGGTGTGGGAGTGGGTGAAGTAAGAAGCTGGGAGGTGAAGGGAAAGAGGGAAAAATTGCCAGAAGTTGGAAAAATCAATGTTCATGCCATCAGGTTGGAGGTTACCTAGACGAAATATGAGATATTGCTCCTCCAACCTGAGAGTTTCCACATCACAGTGGAAGAGGAGACCGTGGAACATGTCGGAATAGGAATAGGGATCGGAATTAAAATGGTTGGCCACTGGGAAATCCTGCTTTTGGTGCATGGAGTGAAGCTGCTTGACAAAGCGGTTTCCCATTCTACATCAAGTCTCACTAATGTAGAGGACGCCACATGCGGAGCACACAATATATCAAATGACCCCAACAGATATGCAAGTGAGGTGTTGCCTCACATGGAAGGACTGTTTGGGGCACTGAGTGGGGGTGAGGGAAGAGGTGAATGGGCAGGTCCATTTCCTTTCCAGAACATCAGAGATGTCCTCCTTCTTCAAAGAATGGGGTTTCCTTTCCTCCACCGTTGATACTGTCCTGCCCCACATTGCCTCCATTTCCCAGACATTCACGCTCACCCTATCTTTCTGCTACCTTATCAGGGACAGAGTTCCTTTTGTCTTCACCTACCATGCCATGAACTTCCACATCCAACACATCATTCTGCACAACTTCTGTCAAATTCAATGAGACTCCACCATCAAACATAGCTGTACCTACCACTCCCTCACTCTCTACATTCCACACGGATAGTTCCGTCCATGAATCCCTTGTCCATTTGTCCCTCCCCATCAGTCTGCATCCTGGCACTTATTCCTGCAAGTGGGTGAAGTTCTACACTTACCCATTCACCTTCTCCCTCACCTCCAACTTCCAATATTTTTTCTCCATCCCCATTCCATCTGCTAGAATTCCCCACTTAGGCCTCCCCCTTACCTCTTCTCCTCACCTGACTTTCACCTCTCCCTGGTTACACTCCTTCCTCCAATTGTGCACTCTCCTTCCCCATCAGATTCCTTCTCCAGTCCTTTATATTTTCCACAAATACCTCCCGGTCTCTTACTTCATTTCCCCTTTCCCTTCTAGCCTGTCCTCCTTTCAGTCCCCCCATCTTCTTATTCGGGCTTCTTTCCCCTTCCTTTCTAATGCTGATGAAGGGTCTTGGCCCAAAACGTCAACAGTTTGTTCATTACATAGATGCAGCCTGAACAGCTGTGTTCCTCCAGCATTTTGTGTGTGTTGTTTATGAGATAGAAAAATTGATTTTGGCAGCAATGTTTTTATATTTTTTCAGCATAAGAATGCTTTGGAACTTTAAATTCATTTTAAGAACCTAACTTGTTTATACCAACTTTGCTTTGCAGCTGTTTGTTAAGAGTACCTCCAGCTACAAAGCAAATCTTGCATTTTCATTTTGATTTAAAAGTCAAGCCTATCTCAAAAGAATGACCAGCTGGTTGCACCAAGGTCTGATATGGCAATTCGAATGCATAGGAACGCAAAAACTGCATAGAGTAGTGGACTCTGCCCAATTTTTCTCTAGCACATTTCTCTCCACCATCAATAGTATCTACATTTATGGCTAATACAAGGGGGTGCATTTTAAGGTGATGGGAGGAAGGAATAGGAAGGATGTCAGTGGTAAGTTCTTTACATGGAGAATAATAGGTTCATGGAATGCCCTGTCAGGGGTGGTGGTAGAGGCAGATACATTAGGGGCATTTGAGAAACTCTTAGATAGACGCATGGATGATAGAAAAATGGAGGACTATGTAAGAGGAAAAAAATTGAATTGATCTTAGAGTAGGTTAAAAGGTCAGAACAAAATTGTGGGCCAAAGAGCCCATAATGTGCAATAATGTTCTATATTCTATGTTTTATGTACATGAGGGACTGCCTCAGGAAGGCAACATCTATTGTCAGAGATTCCTATTATCCAGGCCACTCCATCTTCTCACAGCTACCACTGGGCAGGAGGTATAGAAGTCTAAAGATGCACATCTCCAGGTTAAAAACAGCTACTTCCCTTCAATCATTTGGTTTTTGAACCAACCTGTACAGTCCTAATCACCACCTCAGTTTAGCAGCACTATTACACACACTGACTGCTTTGCACTGCAATGGATTTTTTATTGGATTGTACTCTTCCCTGCATAATTTTGTGAAATTTATGGTTTTCTTTTTAATTTTGTGTATCAGATGTTAAGAGTCTGTAATGTTGCTACAAGCTTACCCTTTACTTCCTTTAACTCCCTCTTTTACCAATATTGGCACCAGTACCCCATGAATTGAAATACCTTTGTGTCAGACCAGTTTCTGAGCAATTCAAAAACCCCTCATATATTTGATGAGTCAATTTGTATATTGTTCCAGCTATTATTTCCTTTATGCTCTTTTTTTTAGATCTTAGCTTTTAATATTAAATCATAACACCATAAGTCATTGGAGCATACTTAAGTCATTTGGCCCATTAATTCTGCTCTGCCATTCCATCATGGCTGATTTATTATCCTTCTCAATCCCATTCTCCTGCCTTCTCCCCATAATCTTTGATGCCCTTACTAATCAAGAACCTATTAACCTCCAGTTTAAATATACCCAATGACTTGACCTCCACAACTATCTGTGGAAGTAAATTCCACATACTAACCACCCTCTGACTTTAGAAATTCCTCCTCATCCCTGTTCTAAAGGAATATCCTTCCATTCTAAGGCTGTGCCCTCTGGACATAGACTCCCCCGCTATAAGAAACATCTTCTCCACATTCTCTCTATCTAGGCCTTTCAATATTTAATAGGGATCAATGAGATCCCCTCCTCATTCTTCTGAACTACAGTGAGTTCAGGCCCAGATGTATGAAGTGCTCCTCATATGTTAACTCTTTCATTCCAGGATCATTCTCATGAACATCCTGTAGACCAGGGGTTCCCAACCTTTTTTATGCCGTGGACCAATACCATTAAGCAAAGGGTCTGTGGACCACAGGTTTGGATCCCATGCTCTAGGCCCTCTCTAATGCCAACACAACTTTTCATAGGTAAGGGGCCCAAAACTGTTCACAATACTCCAAGTGCAGTCTGACCAATGCCTTATCAAACTTCAGCTTTGCATTCTTGCTTTTATATTCTACTCCTTTTATTTGTATTTGCCTACCTTACCGTCAACTCAACCTGTAAATTAACCTTTTGGTAATCTTGCACGAGTACTCCCAAAATCTCATGATACTGGATCTTGACCATGAAAGTCTAATTTCCTCTACAATTCCAATGAGGTGTCCATAATCCTGAGACCAGATGGGTAGCAATGCCTTTAGAACTTCTATCCTTGCCTGCAGAGAACAGGATCTACTACTGTCACTGACATATTCCTCCTCACTCTTCCAGCTTTCATAGTTCACTGTACTATGAAACCATGGGAAATTTCATCCCACATCCACACAGGCTGCAAGAATTCTGTACCCTGATGAAATGTAAAGGCTGAGGCACCTTCCCTATCAAATGATGCCTTTACTTGCAGCCCCCATTACTTGTAATGCATGTGTACAATTTTCATGCATTGGCTTAGTTTACAGTATCAAATATTAAGTGCACATTAATTTTAATCCTGCATTGAAGAACATACCACAAGGTTGCAGGCTGCATAGCTGTATGCTTTAAGAGATCATAGTTTCAGAAAGATGTTATGCTTCATCAGTAGCGAAACAGCTATTGATCTTTAAGATTGATTAATTGTGGCACAAAATTGATTATTCTTACATTAATTGTCACTTTAAGTATCATATTATTCTATAATTCATCTAAAATCAATGCCAAGTCTAATTTGGAGTAATGCTTTTGATATATATGCAACAGTGTATGAATCTGAATTACACATTTTGTACTTAGCATGGTGAAGTGACACATATCCAATAAGCAATCCTTCTCTCTTAGATAATTTACGGCTTTGAAATCAGATATTTCTGTGTTTGGTCTCCAATATAAGCTCACAAAAAAGAATTGAAATCATGAGCTCAGTATGATATTTATGATGGATGTTTTAAGAAAAGTTCATACAGTGATTATTGATGGCCTGGTATAGGAACACTAATGCCCTTGCCTGAAAGGCCTACAAAAATTAGTGGGTGCAGCCCAGTCCACCACAGGTAAACCCCTCCCCACCATTGAGCACAAGGAGCACTGTCACAGGAAAGCAACATCCATCATCAAGGGCACCCACCATCCAGGTTATACTCTCTTCTTGCTACTGCCTTCAGGAAGAAGGTACAGGAACCTCAGGTCCCACACCACCAGGTTCGGGAACAGTTTTAACCCTTCTGCCATCAGCCTCCTAAACCAGGGTGAATAATTTCACTCACCCCAACCCTGAACTAATTCCACAACCTATGAACTCATTTTCAATGACTCTACAACTCATGCTCTCAACATGACCTCTTTGTTTGTGTGTTTGTTTATTTATTTGTTTTCTTTTTTTGTATTTGCACCATTTGTTGTCTTTTATACATTGGTTGTTTGTCCAGCTTGGGTGTATGCTGCTCTTCAATGATTTTGCTGTGTTTCTTTCTAGATACTATGAATACCCACACGAATTTCAGGCATATGTAGATTCTGTTTCTCTCTTCCTGGATGCTGCCAAACCCACTAACAATTTCCTTTTCCAGCATTATCAATTTATATTTCAGATTGTCAATATTCACAGTAATTCACTTTTGTTATTTTTGTAGTACTCCTGGGGAATTATGGAATACCCCTAGTTTTCATGGCTCCACACCATGTGTGTATTTGACTTTTCTAACTTTCTTGGCTTTGAAAGCTTCATTGTTGTCCATTTGACCAAAGTAGATAGTTAATGGGGTTGGACACAAGAGGCTAAGCATCTGTTTTAAAACTCTATTGTGGGTTCTCAAAAATGAATAATCTGAATTTCTCAGAAACAATGCTTTCAGTGGCAGGATGTTGGCTACCCTACTTCTAAACTGGTATGTTTCACATCTGGTAATGTCTGTGATGTAGACACATTGCATGCTACTTATGATGAACATAGCCAACAAGATTTAAGAAATTTTTTTGAAGACAGGCATCTTCAATCAGGAAAGGTTAAAATTGTACGTTCTCCAAAACATTGCCTTTGTATTCCTTGCAATCTCAGTAACTCAGCATAACTTTATACCTACTCAAAGGAGAATAACTCTTATCAAATTAGTGTTTCAGTTTTTAAATGTAGCTCACTGGGCTTGCCTGCACGTTTGTCTAGGGAAGTCAGCTTTCAGCCCCGCCAAATAGGGCATTCAAGTTTGGGTGGATGCTGTGTAATGTACCCCAGTACAAACCCACAACGCCCAATATCAGACAGTACGCAATGTGCGATTAAATTATTACACTTTATAGCTCTTATTTTGTTGTGTGGTTAGTAGAGAAACAAAATATAAAAGACAAAGGTGCCACTCTTATTAAAGTTAACAGTTCGTGCACGGAAATTGTTGGAGCTCACACCTCTGGTGTTCCTCTTTAAATGACCTCCGCCAAAATGCCGCCAACCTCCGGACCCTCGAATTCCCGTAGACTTCATCTGGTGATGACCGAGCGCTCCCCGCACTCATTCTTCCTCTTCACTCGCCTCGACCGAAAGCCCTGTGAAAAACTCAGTTCCCAGACATACAAGATAGAATAGCATGTCTCTATCGTTAGTTCCCCATTTTCTGTGGTTATAACCCAAACATTACAGCGACAGAGAAACCATTATATCAGCAGTTAGTATTACAGAGAAGCCATTTCATTAGCCTTAGCAGTTAACATTACTGAGAACCCTACATAAAAATAAAATCTTGTCTTAGAAGATCCTGGCTAAATTCATCACTGCTACACTGCAGAGATAAACAGGATGGCATTGAGTCTAGTTATATATACATTCTAACAGTACATAAAAACGTTCAAGTTGTTAACAGTCTAAGATATTTATTGTTAGTTATTATTAAGGGCTTCATTTGGGAATTTAGTGTAACCATATTCAAGTTCGATGGATTTCAGTTAATTGGGACACATCGGGACCAGTATATTTTGGCCCAATTAAGTGGCTGTCCCAATTATCTGAAGATTCATGAAAATAGTTAAAAGGGTATAAAAAAGACAGACTGAATAACTAATTATGTATTTAAAAGAAATACAGAACAAATTATAACATGATCAATTCTACTACAGTACTATAAAATTGTATATTATTTCCTAATAGTTATCAACAAGGAATTCATCCAGTGTACACTGCCATGCTCTTTTGATTGAACAGAAATGAACAGACTGCAGATAATGGACTACCTTCATACAATACTCTTGATAACTGCATCCTCCAAATCTTCATTTTCGTTATAACATTCAAGATGATTGTTGATACCCTCAAAGTCTTCATAGTTCCTAACTTACTGAAGTAGTGAAATTGTTTCATTTTCATTCCCAGCTGTTTCCAACATCTCCAAGCCTGAGTGCTTGAAACTGTAGTGAGCAAAACAGTTCTGAATTGTCTTGCTGCTTATTCCTCAGCAACTTTCAGTGACAAAAATCACTGCTTTTTGAACATAAACACACACAACTAGCAATACCTAAATTGTGTTTGCTATAAATACAACGAGTTGTCTAACAGCCACTCAAGTGCACATGACTGAAACTGTTTGACCACAGTCTGATGCCCCAATTAAGCAGAATAGTGTCCCAAGTAAACAAATGGAATCCCAACAATTTTCTCAATAAGTTTTTGTTTTTCAGGAGTTGTCCCAAATAAGAAGCTGCCTTGATTAACTAATGGCCCAATTACCTGAACTCACTGTGGTTATTTTCTCTGCCTTGTGAACTAGTGATAGTTTGCTTCTATTGCTATTGCTATTGCTATTACTATTGCTTCTTTGCTTCTTCTGGATTGTAGCTACCACTTTGAATCCCAAGACTAAAATTTATTACCTTATTATTAAGACTGAGTAAACAAATATCTGCCTATATCTAAAATTTAAAACTTCCTCATGTGTTGTTAACCAAGAAATAACAGTAATTCTGCTAAAGTATACAATATTTATGAGAAGCTGCTAATTTGTGTGAATTGCTGGTTTCAGCAGTTACCACCATTTCCCAATAACAAATCAATTTAAAGTAGTCTCACACTAAATAGTAATCAGGTTGTAGCTATTGCACATATTTTCTGTAACATGCAGATGCTTTTACATTGGTTAGCTTTTATAATTTTTTTTGCGAGAAAGCTGTGATCTAAAGAATTTAGATATTTCATGGTTCCTTTCACTGCAAATTTGTTGTTTTCCAAATATAACATCATTTATGATTTCATAATTGTTGTGCTTTGTGTCTATTTCTCAAGTGATGAATTGTACTCTCATAATCTCACATTTTTCACATATTTTCTGTTGTAATTAATCCAATTTTTCTAGAACTTCTAAATGTAAGTTTATTTGCAGTCCGTGCACTAAATGATATACAGAGTCTCTGCAAATTTTTCAGGTAAGTTTCCATAAATTATTTGCACCACAGTTACTATCTTTAAAATTTCTCAGATACACTACGTTGGGTACTTCTGGGGAACAGCCTCCTGGATGGGTACATCGGGGTAGTTTTACTTGGAATGGAGAAGACTGAAGGAACAGATGCATAAAAGATTATGATAGCCATAGATAGGCTAAAATTAGGAAACCCTTTTCCATAATGAAAATGTCTAAAACCAGACGGCATAGGTTTAAATTGAAGAATAAAAAGATTAAACCCGGTTGGGGATTATTTTTCCTCACCCAGAACATGGTCGCAATATGAAATGCCCTAACCAAAAACGTGGTGGAAACAAGTCATCTTCCAACATTTAGTGTCCACACAAGCACTTGAAGAGCCAATGTGAAGAAGTCAGCGAGAAAACAAGACTTTTCACTGTATCTCAAACATATGAAATTATTAAACCAATTAACAATTAAATAATCTTGGTCATCCTGTGTGGTTTCCACCAGATATTGATAAGGCTACTTATTGGCCATTAGAACATCTCCACCAGAGCAATCATGTCAATCTATTGTCACACTCAAGTTGTGGCCCAATAGGGATTGTATATTGTTCTATTATAACAGACCTATTCTTATGTGCTTGCCCCTCGAGGAAAGCTGAAATTTTTTTAATGTTCACAAAATACTAAGCATCCAGAACAATTATTTTGGCTAAGAACTCTCAAGTGAATATAGATATAACATACCTTCTCAAAAGTAGATAACTTAGACAAGATCTTCAATATGAATAAGATGGAAGCATTAAATATCATAAAAGGTTTCAAAACAAATATGTTTATTGGATGCTGGGAGATATCAGAAAGATTTGTAAAGTATTGAATGACATTGGGAAGGAGCTAATGAAATAGGATGAAATACCAAGAGATTACAATTGTCTCATGTCTGCAATGCAAACCATGGGAATAAAACAGACACAGGAATCTACACAGCCATTAGTGAAGTATTTGGTATTTGATTAAGTTCTGTGAAAAATGATGGAAGAATTTGCCAGGATAACACTAAGGTAAAATTATTGTACAATTCAATAAATGTCAGCCAGCATGGGTTTGGATATGAAAGGTCCTGTCTGATGAATTACCTTGACTTTTCTGACAAAATCACAACTCACTTAGAATAAGGAACACTCAGAAGTACAGTATGAAGTACCTGTACTTCCAAATGGAAGATTATTGTTATGATTAAAGCATGGGAATTCAGGGTAAATTCTAGGATTCTAAATGCAGTATTTACAGTGAATTGGAGGAGATTAATTGAGCAGGAGACCATTGGGTTCAATGTTGAGAGCATTATGATAGTTACTTCATTTGTGATTATATCAATAAGTAGTTATATATTGCAATTTATTTCACAATCGGAAACAAAATCAGATTTAATATCACTGTCATATGTTGTGAAATTAGGTGCTTTGCATTGCAATACAAAGGTTCAGAGGTTCATTTATTATCAAAGTATGTATGTAGTATAGAACTCTGAGATTCTTCTTCTCCGGATAGCCACAATACAAAGAAAAAACATGGAAGACAGTTCAGAGGGAAACAGCAAACCCACTAACACAATCATCAACTGCTCTCTCCCTACATGAAATGCAACAAGAACATCGACCCTCCCTCCTCCCCACAAAAGTAATGAGAAAAAGACAGAATATAAAACCCATGAGACTGAAGAAAAGTCCATAGTTCAAAATTCATATGCAACAATCCTCAGTAACATCCATCAACATTATCGAAAGAGAAAACACAAAAGCTCAAAATCTTGGATCTAAAAACTTGTTGCAACCTGGAGAAATTTGCTGTTGATACCAAGATTTGAAGAGGACTTTGGGCATCTTCTTATGATGAATGATAAGCAATGAATTTCAAACCAAATGATTTAGAGGAGATCATGTAGGAAGGACAGAGACACATGATGAACATAGATGCTGTTCTCATTATTTAGTCTTGTTGCTTAAGGCTGTTGGATTCTTTATCTCAGTAAAGTTTTTTCCCTTCCATTAATGGCTCTTTATGTTTCTGGAGGCCAATTACTATCTGGCACTTTACCTAGGGGCCCACTATACATGAGAGCCAGTCATAAGAGTTTTACAATCAAGGCTGCAATCTATTCTCATCTGCATCACCGCATGCACACTTGACAGGAATATTCAGGTGTTTTAGGTTTTTTTTGTACCACCTACTGTTCAGATCAACTAACATAACACAGAAATGGGAAATTCCAGTTTGCAAATTTTATAATGAATTTTTAATATAATATGACAGTTTCCAAAAAAGAATCAAATCAACATAATTAATAACATTAAATACTTTCATATATTGGATATCAGTTGCATGACACATTATTTTTCCATACACTGTATGAATTTGAAACTGGAAATAGCTTGTGAAAACCAATCAGAACATAGCACAAACTGCATGTGATGTACCTATCATCATCATCGTCATTATTTGTCGTGACATGCGTGATCATGGTCTACATGACCATGATTGTTCTTGACAAATTTTTCTACAGAAGTGGTTTGCCATTGCCTTCTTCCGAGCAATGTCTATACAAGATGGGTGACCCCAGCCATTATCAATACTCTTCACAGGCTGTCTACCTGGCATCAGTGGTCGCATAACCAGGACATGGCTTCCCATGACACTGATCAGGGGGCTAAGCAGGTACTACACTTGCCCAAGGGTGACCTGCAGGCTAACAGAAGGAAGGAGAGCCTTAAACCTACTGGCGGGCAGGTTTGATAGAGCTGTTGGGGAGGGTTTAAACTAGTTTGGCAGGGGGGTGGGAATCAGAACGTGAGTGCAGGGATTAAGGTAGAAGGACAAAGGCATGATGCTAAGAGTTCTGAGTTGATGAGGAAAAGCAGGCAGGGGACAGAACATAATTGTAGCCAGTAAAAGCGGTTGAAATGTGTCTATTTCAATGCTAGGAGTATTAGGAACAAGGAGGATGAACTTAGAGCATGGATTAGTACGTGGAACTATGATGTTGTGGCTGTTGGAGGTTGGAGAAAGGGCAGGATTGGATGATGCAGGTCCCGGGGTTCAGGTGTTTTAAAAGGAATAGAATGGGAGGTAGTGGCATTGCTGGTCAGGGATAGCATCACGGCTTTAGAAAGGGAGGACGCTGCAGAAGGAGTGTCCACGGAGTCAGTCTGGGTGGAAGTCAGAAATAGGAAGGGATCAATCACTGTGCTGGGAGTAGTCTATAGGCCCCAAATAGCCCTCAGGACACCGAGGAGCAGATAAGCAGGCAGATTTTAGAATGGAGCAGGAAATACAGGGTAGTAGTTATGGGTGATTTCAACTTCCCTCATATTGTCTGACACCTCCTGAGTGCAAGGGGGATAGGTGGGGCTGAATTTGTCAGGTGTGTTCAAGAAGGAACACAGTAGGTGTTCCTGACACAGTAGGTGGACCGACCGACGAGAGGAGAGGCTATACTGGATCTAGTTCTGGGTAATGAACCTGGCCAGGTGACAGACCTCTTGGTGGGGGAGCATTTTGGTGAGAGTGACCACAACTCCCTTAGCTTCAGCATAGCTATGGAAAGGGATAAAATCAGACGAAATGGTAAAGTGCTTAACTGGGGAAGGGCTAACTTTGAAGGGATGGGGCAGGAATTAGTGAGAGTAAATTGGAAACAGATGTTCAAAGGAGAAAGCACAGAAGTAATGTGGGAGAAGTTTAGGGACCACTTGAGCTGGGTTCAGGACAGGTTTGTCCCACTGAGGCAAGGAAAAAATGGTAGGAAAAGGGAACCATGGCTGACGAAACATGTGAGGCAACTCATGAAGAGGAAGAAGGAAGCATATGTTAGAATATCAGGGGTGTCAAACTCATTTTAGGTCACGGGCCGGATTGAGCAAAATGCAGCTTCATGCGGGCCGGATCAGTCGGACGTGTGCGAACGCAGCTTTCGTTGCCTCCGTTTTTTCAGTCTGCTCTCATGTGTCTCAGTCTCTGCTATAACTACAAAGTGTTTCACTTTACAAATTCCGTTTCTTATGAAGAAGACTGCCGAGCAAGACTGCCGAATAAACACTAAAAACCCTGAAAACCTGGTACCTGAATAAACTCAGCATTAGCCATATCATACGCCATAGGCGCTTCGATTACTGGGGCCAGCTTTAATAGTAATTAGATATTATCTCGCGGGCCAAAGATAATTCCACCGCGGGCCTTGAGTTTGACATATATGTGTTAGATATAAGAAGCAGGAAGTAGGAGGGGTTTAGAGAAATATAGGGTAGCGAGGAAGGAGCTAAAGAAAGGACTTAGGAGAGCTCGAAGGGGGCATGAGAAGGCCTTGGCATGTAGGATTAAGGAGAACTCCAAGGCATTCTATGCATATGTGAAGAATAGGAGGATGATAAGAACGAAGGTGGGACCGCTAAAGGATAAAGAGGGCAACATGTGCCTGGAGGCAAAGGAGGTTGGGGAGGTCCTAAATGAATACTTTGCTTCAGTATTCACAAGTGAAAAGTATCTTGATCAGGATGAGGTCGAAGTAGAGCAGGCCTGTGTGCTGGACAATGTGGAGATTAAGGAAGAAGAAGTGCTGGATCTTCTTAAAAACATTAAGATTGATAAATCCTCAGGGCCAGATATGATACACCCCAGGTTGTTGTGGGAATTGAGAGAAGAGATCGCAGGAGCATTAGCTATGATCTTTGAATCCTCTTTGGCTGCAAGGGAAGTGCGGGAGGACTGGAGAATGGCAAATGTAGTTCCCTTGTTTAAAAAAGTTAATAGGGAGAAACCTGGGAACTAAAGACCGGTGAGTCTTACGTCAATGGTCTGCAAACTACTGGAAAGGATTCTTAAGGATAGGATCTATGAGCATTTGGAGAAGTACAGTCTACTCATGGATAGTCAACATGGCTTTGTGATGGGAAGATCATGCCTCATGAGCCTGATTGAGTTTTTTGAAGAGGTAACAAAAGAAATTGATGAGGGTAGGGCAGTGGATGTGGTTTACATGGACTTCAGCAAAGCATTTGACAAGGTCCCTCATGAGAGACTCATCCAGAAAGTCATGAAGCATGGGATAAGTGGAACCTTGGCTGTTTGGATAAAAAATTGGTTTAAAGGAAGAAAGCAGAGGATAGTTGTGGAAGGAAAGTATTCTGCCTGGAGGTCGGTGACTAGTGGAGTGCCGCAGGGATCTGTCCTGGGACCCCTGCTACTTGTGATTTTTATAAATGACCGGATGTAGAGGTGGAAGGATGGGTAGTAAGTTTGTTAATGACACAAAGATTGGAGGAGTTGTGGATGGAGCTGTAGGTGGTCGAAGGTTACAAGAGGATATAGACAGACTGCAGAGTTGGGCAGAAAAATGGCAGATGGAGTTCAATCCGGATAAGTGTGAGGTGATGCATTTTGGAAGGACAAACCAGAAGACTGAGTACAGGATTAATGGTCAGTTACTTAAGAGTTTGGATGAACAAAGGGACCTTGGGGTTCAAATCCATACATCCCTCAAGGTTACTGCGCAGGTTGATAGGGTAGTTAAGAAGGCCTATGGAATGCTAGGCTTCATTAACAGGTGGATTGAGTTCAAGAGTAGAGCGGTCATGTTGCAACTCTACAAATCTCTGGTGAGACCGCACTTAGAGTATTGTGTTCAATTCTGGTCACCTCATTATAGGAAGGATGTGGAAGCTATGGAGAGGGTGCAGAGGAGATTTACCAGGATGTTGCCTGGTTTGGAGAACAAGTCATATGAAGCAAGGTTAGCAAAGCTGGGACTTTCCTCTTTGGAGCATAGAAGAATGAGAAGGGACTTGATAGAGGTCTACAAGATTATGAGAGGCATAGATAGGGTGGATAGTCAGTACCTATTTCCCAGGGCACCAATAGCAAACACCAGAGGGCATATGTACAAAATTAAGGGAGGGAAGTTTAAGGGAGACATCAGGGGTAAATTTTTTACACAGAGGGTTGTGAGTGCCTGGAATGACTTGCCAGGGATGGTGGTGGAGGCTAAAACATTAGGGGTATTTAAGAGCTTCTTGGACAGGCACATGGATTAAAGAAAAATGGAAGGTTATGGGGTAGTGTGGGTTTAGTACTTTTTTTAAGGATTATATGGGTCGGCACAACATGGAGGGCTGAAGGGCCTGTACTGTGCTGTAATGTTCTATGGTTCTATGGTACTTTGGCAGAGTCGAATCTCCATCCTGCCACCCAGAGGTGCCTATGCTTAGATGAAATTGAGAGCACAGTGGCAATGTCAATCAGCACACAATGCTAGCTTGACGTCATTATTGCAGTCTTGAAATATGCATTTATGTACATAAATTGTGAAAGCCAAAAATATAAAAGGTATTTTAAGAAGTTGTTATAAAAAGTACTTTATAGTTCATGCTCTCATAAAGGGTGGAAACTGAAGGGATTCTATCCAGAGGCTTCAAAAACTATTTAGTGATGAGTGGTAGAGGAACTTTGTTCAAGAAGCAAAGAGAGAAATCCAGCAACTGCAGGATATTCAGCTTAATACTGATGGTGGGAAATCCTTTGGAAATAACAGTACAACCCAACATTAGTCATTACATTTGAAAAACAATGTGGGCCAATAAATGAAAGAAAATTCTTTCTCCCCCACAGATTTTGCTCAGTCCGCTGCGTTCCTCCAGCGGATGGTTTGTTGCTTCAGCTTCCAACATTTGCAGCCTCTTGCATATCCAATGAAAATTGACACAGATTTTCTATTGGTTACTTGTGACTAACAAATCTGGTTGAATTCTTTGATGAAGCAATGGCAAGAGTTGGAAGAGCTTTGCAGGTGCTGCATAGATTGTCAAAAAGCATTTAACGAAGTGCCACATGAGCTGGCAATATCGATACAAGTGAAAATCAAAGGACAGCAGATACTGGAAACCTGAAATAAAAGCAAAAATATGTCAGAAACGCTCAGCAGGTCAGACAGCAGGTGAGGAATGAGTCAGTGACCCAATTCAAAGGTTCTTGATCAGAACCAGCATTGTTTTTGTTTCAGTGTTGATACCAAGTTGGTTAAAGAACAGAAGAGGGTAGTCGTGGTGAATGATTACTTTTCAAACACAAAGGACATATATGGTAACATTTCTGAGGTAGCACTAGGACCACTTGATGCCTGTCATTTGGCATACAGCAAGAAAAACAATATTTATATTGAACATTAAATGTTGCAAAATATTCCAAGATGATATACCGGTGTGATACCAAACCAAAGTTGATGCTGAGTCTCAAAAGGAAATTCTAGGAATAACGCCAAATATTAGTTGAAAAGATGAATTTTAAGAAGTATTATAAAAGGAAGAAAAAGGTAGAGAGACAGAAGGCACACAATCCCAATAAAAATATACAGAGACTGTCAGATAGATAGTAATAATCCACAATTATGGAGACATAAAAAAATAAGCAGGGAGAAATAAGAACAAAAAAAAATTATCTTCAAGTAGCTATGCATTTTTCTAGGAAGAATGAATGAGAAATTAATGAATTGCTCTATTTTAAAAGTTAATTTAGCTTAAATAGACTTGTGGTATATGAACCAGAGTGCTCTTTCAAAAAGACCCACCCAAAGATAGAGCACATTTGCATGAAATGTTGCCTTAGAAAAGCAACATCTGTCATTAAAGATCCTCACCACCCAGGCCGTGCTCTTTTCTTGCTGCTGCCATCAGGCAGAAAGTACAAGTGCCTCAGGACTCGCAGTACCAGGTTCAAAAACATTTACTACCCCTCAACCATCAGGCTCTTGAACAAAAGGGGATAGCTACACTCATTTAAGGACTCTGTTATATAGTAATTTCATGTTTGTTATTTATTGGTATTTATTTATATCTGCATTTGCATAGCTTGTTTACAGTTAACAGTTCCTGGTATTTACAGTTTACAGTTACTGTTCTATACTTTTGATAAGTATACCTGCAGAAAAATAATCTCAGGTTGCGTCTGTGACATGTATGTAATCTGATAATATATTTCATTTTGAACTTTTTACTTTGAACTTCAGGCATAGGATCAGAATTAGTCCATTTGGCCCATCAGGTCTGAAAAAGTTAGAATGAACTCACTTGTTCAAATAGCCTCCCTTTTGTAATCTATTATAGGCAGGGACTATTTGACTCATTGTGTAATAATAATAGAACCCCTCATTCTGGGGCTCTTTGTAAGCATTACATTATTGTGAGTTTCTTTGGATTGGCTACTTTATTTCTTCTCTCAAGTTTAGTCAAATCAAACTTCTTTACTTTTGCAATTTAAAACAATCCTTGCTGACGTGTCACCCTAGGCACACCGTGACATTTCTTTGAAAATACTACATACCCTTGAGAAAACAAAGAGTGTTTGCAAGCTCATGTGTATAGATTTCTGCCATAAGTTTCCAGAAATGATGGAAACCATGTATCTCAGATGCTTCCACTTAACCAGAGAAGCCATTGTATAACTTTGGCATCTTACTAATTGGCATAGGTTTGCCTCTAGCAAGGAAAGTCACAACTGTATTCATCCTTTATGCCTCTGTCTCACTATCTAATTGTCATGGGTGACATATGTCAAGTCAACAGTAGGCAGTTCATGCTACTTCCAGCAGCTCAATAGATTGCTGTTTGGCAGGCCTGTTGAAGGAAGTGAAGGATCAGCAGAAAAATAGCTGGGCTTCAAAAGGTCAAAGTTCTATTATAGCATTGTGGGATCTTTTAATAACTGCCATCATACTTGATTCCATTTGATGAACATGAGGGTTGTATTTGCACATTTGATCTCTGTAATTAAGCTGCCTTGATTATTTATTCTAGGGGGGGGATCTCTAGACTTGGAGATAATAAAATTGGCTCATGGGGTGTGTGCCTATGTAGACTACATTCACATTCCTTACAATCCTCAGCCCCATTTGACTATTCACCTTGCTGGCTGCCTCTGCTGTCTACTTGTCAATGAAATGAGTGGAGCAGTGAAGCAGCAAAGAATAGCGTGGTGAAGGAGGATTGCAAGCCATTTATCTTTCTAAGCATAATAGCTAAATATCAGTGCCTCATTATAGACAACTGAATTAATGTGTCTTACTTATGAATAGGCTTTGCTGGTTTAAATGGTAAGTCTGACTATGCCCACGACAGGTTCAAGTAAAGTTTAAATTTAAGTTTATTGTCATCTGACTGTACATATTCACAACCAAATGAAACAACATTCCTTTGGAGCATGGTGTATCCACAAAGCATATATCATACACAGCACACAAAACAAAATATTCCCATAAATAAGTTAATAAAATATAATTCAAAACATATGTTGTGTACAGCACAGGTAAACAGTAAACAACTTGATGTCCCAGTGACAAAAGCTTGGTGGTGGCAGGGTATTCATTGGTCTCAAAACCTGAGGGAACAAGCTGTTACCCAACCTGGCAGTCCAATTCCTGATGCTCCTGTACCTCTTCCCTGATGGTAATGGTTCAAAAAGATTGTTTTTGATATTCAACAATACTTCAGGCCCTTCGTCTCCAACCCTCTCAATAAAAGTCACAAGTAGAGTGGGGAGGGATAACACAATGATCCTTTTGGTGGTTTTTACTGTCCTCTGTAGGATCTTATGGTCCAATGCCTTGCAGCCTCCAAATCATGCAATGATGCAGCCAGACAGGACACTTTAGATGGCGCTCCTGCAGAAAGTTGTTAGAACGGAGACGAGGAGCCTTGCACACCAGTCAATTTCCTAAAAACAGTGTGGCCATTGCTATGCCTTCTTGACTAATGAGGAGGTATTGTGGGTCCAGGTTAGATTGTCTGTTATGTGCACACCAAGGAACTTCAGGCTGTTCATTGATGTACAATGGAGAGTGATTGGCCTGTGCGTTCCTGAAGTCCACAATCATCTCTTTTATCTTGTCCATGTTGAGACTTTGGTTGTTGTCCTGACACCACTTGACAAGCCTCTCGACCTCCTCGCTGTATGACGACACATCATTGTTGCTGATGAGGTCGGCCACTATTGTATCATCAGCGAACTTAACGATACGGTTTGAGCTGGTGTTGTAAGTCAGTAGCACGTAAAGCATCAGGGTCAGCACACAGTCCTGTGGGGCACCAGTGTTCAACAAGATGTAGCTTGAGATGTTATTACCATCTTGAGCTGTCTGGGGTCTTTCCGTCAAGACATCCAAGATGCACTTTCAGAGAGGGGTGTTGTCCCAGTGAGAACAGTTTACCCACCAGCCTCTGTGGGATGATCATGTTAAGTGCTGAGTTGAAGTTGTTGAACAACATCCTCACGTATGAGGCATCATTTGCTAGTCGGGATAGGATGGAGCAGACGGGTGAGGCTATAGCATCAACAGTGGAATGTTTGAATGGTAGGCAAACTGGAAAGGATCCAATGTAGCTTGAAGGAGGGATTTTATATGATCCATTACCAGCTGCTGAAAGCACTTCATGATTGTTGAAGCCAGTGCCACTGGGCGATAATCATTTAGGCCAGTTACCATTGCTGTCTTAGGCACCAGAACGATGGTGACTACCTTCAAACTTGCAGTGACAGTGGGCTGATTCAAAGAGATATTAAAGATGTCTGTTAAGACCTCAGTTAGCTGGGCCGCACAATCCCTTAGCATCTGACCAGGTATGTCGCCCAACCCTGCAGCTTTATATGGGTCTACCCTGGCTAGAATCCTTCTCATCTTGGCTGTGGCCAGACAGGGTCCCTGTTCCTTAGGGGGAGAGGAGGTTTTCCTTGATGTTACATCATTCAATGAGTCAATTCATGCATAGAAGACATTCAGCCCATCAGGAAGGGAGGCATCACTGTCATTGATGTGCAGGGTGGACTTATAATCTTTTATGGGTTGTATACCTTGCTACATGCACCTGGTGTCCCTGTTATCACAAAGGTGTCCGAATTTTCTGAGGGTATTCATGCTTTGCCTTGTTGATGTCATGAGAGAGTGTGGCTCTTGCTGACCTTAGAGTCATCCTGGCCCCCGATCTGAAGGCAGCGTTCCAGTGCCTAAGCAGTGCACTGGCCTCTGCAGTCAACTATGGTGTCTGGTTTCTGGCAGTCTTTAATGCATTTTCCCATATAGCCAGTCACAGATCCAGCCAACTTATCAATATTGATGTGCTGGTCAAAGGACGGCAGCTCCCTGAATATGCTCCAGTTTGTGCTTTCTAAAAATATCCTGCAGCACTGAGGTGGTACCCTCAGGTCTGATCCTGGTCTCTCTGTAGGATGGTTTGACTTGTTTAACCAGTGGTCTGTTTGCAAGGATTAGCAAAATGAATATGTGGTCTGAGTATCCAAGGTATGGGTTGGTGGGGGTGGGGGGGGGGCAGTCTCGTAGTCTCCATGAATGTTGGTGTATATTTGTTCCTCTGGTTGTGAAGTTGACATGGAATCCAGTAGAATGAGAGGGTATCTTATAGAAACATATAAAATTATGGAAGGGATAGATAAGATAGAGGCACGGAAGTTGCTTCCACTGGTAGGTCAGACTAGAACTAGAGGACATAGCCTCAAGATTCAGGGGAGTAGATTTGGGACGGAGATGAAGAGGAACTGCTTTTCCCAGAGAGTGGCGAATCTGTGGAATTCTTGGACCAATGAAGCAGTGGAGGCTAACTCAGTAAATATATTTAAGACAGGGTTGGATAGATTTTTGCATAGTAAGGCAGTTAAGGGTTATGAAGAACAGGCAGGTAAGTGGAGATGAGTCCATGGCCAGATCAGCCATGATCTTATTGAATGGCACAGCAGGCTTGACAAGCCAGATGGCCGACTCCTGCTCCTATTTCTTATGTTTTTATGCTGGTAGAGCTTTTGCTGGACTTTTTTTTAAAGTTGGCATGATTGAAGTCATCAGCAACAATGAAGACACCATCAGGGTGAGTGGCTTCATGGTCGCATATGGCTCTATGCAGCTCCTGCAGCACATCCTCAGCACTAGCACAGGGGAAGATGCAAACAGCAACTATCACAATAGCAATGAACTCCCTCAGTAAGAGGAGGAGCCTGCACTTTACCATTAAAATCTCTATCTGCACTGAGCAGTAGGCCATTACTATCAAGGCATTCATCTGTACACACTTTACAGTGTTGCTACCATCAGTGGATGTCTCCCATTATGTCCAATGGGAAACACCAACTGTGGAGGAGCCCTGGTGCAGTCATCAGTTCTAAGGCCTTCACAACCTTTTTAAACCAAAAATAAGGCATTGGTTGTAGACGTCAGGAAGGCGAAGTTGGGTGAATACACACCAGTCCTCATTGAGGGCTCAGTGGTAGAATGGGTGAGCAGTTTCCAGCTCCTCAGTGTCAACATCTCAGAGGATCCATCCTGGGCTCACTACATCAATGCAATCGTGAGGAAGGTTATACTTCATTCAGAGTTTGAAGAGACTTGTACCAAAGGCTCTAGCAAATTTCTACAGATATACCGTAGAGAGCATCCTGACTGCTTGCGCCAGCATTTGGCGTGGATGAGCCAACAGTCAAGATCATAAGAGGCCAGCTCCATCATTGGCACAAGCCTTCCTGATATCGAGGACATCTTCCAAATGCATTGTTATGGCTGCACTGACTGTATTGGTGCCGCACAATAGCAAATTCCACGACTCACGTCAGTGACAATAAACCTGATTGGGATTCAGGTTCTGACACACTGGAAATAAAGACAGCAGATGCTGGAAATCCAAAAAAAAACTGAAAATGCTGGAAATACCCAGCATTCCAGGCAGCATGTGTACAGAGTGAAAGTAAGTTCACACTTCATATGATAAATCTGTTTTTCTCTCAAATGATGTCACCACCAGACATGTTGAGTGTTTCTGTCATTTATCTTTTTATTTATAATGAAAGATAATTCTGCATGTGACAAAGGGTCTATTGAATTAACTATTACATTACCTGGCACGAGGACAGTTGAAGTGGATAGAAATGATTGCAAAGTTTGCGTATTTGCCACTTTATTGTTCACAGGATCACATGAGAACTAATTTGTTTAAGTTTTACAACCAATCAGCCCAAATTTCCTCTATTGCCCTCTTCACATCAAAACAATTAATTTTTTAGCATCATGAGATAACTTACTTATTGTAAATGTAGTTTCAGTTTAAGATGAAAATATTTATTTGCATTTAAAACTGTTCATTTCTTTTCTTTCCAAGGGAAAGATTGAATAGGTTAGAGCTATATTCCCTGGAGCATAGGAGAATGAGGAGAGATTTAGTGGAGGTATAAAAAATTTTGAGCGGCATAGATAGAGTATATGCAAGCAGGCTTTTTCCACTGAGGCTGTGTGAGACTAGAACCGGAGGTTATGGAATTAAGGGTGAAATGCTTAAGTGGAGCATGAGGGGTGAACTTCTTCCCACTGGTGAGAGTGTAAACATTGGTGAGAGGCATTTGGAGGGATATGGTCCAGGTGCAGGTTGAGGGGACTGGACAGAATAATACTTTAGCACAGACAAGATAGGCTGAAGGGCCTACTTCTGTGCTGTTGAGTAGTACTCTGCGATTCTATTCACCTCGGGCCACCCTTCCCTTTGGTTTAAATAGTAATATATTGTTAATTTATTACTTTTGTGCCATTTCCAGAAGTTGCCATGGTAGAGTGAGGTCAAGCATTACAGACTCCATTCTTGATGTCTTCCTTGTTGCTCCTCCTTCTGTGATGTGTGTCTCCCAGAACAGCAACTACTTACAATAGGTGAGGACATGATGCAGTGAGGCAGATAATAGACTGTCCCACTGCTTCTGGTTCAGTTGTATGGTGTCTCTTGAGCAATAACATAGAATGAAAATGGAGGAAAAAGTAGGTTTGAATGTACATGGAAGATATTTCAACAGCTGCTGAAGCTGTAGCTTGGTGTCAGGTAAGTTAACAAATGAGTGAGTGCAGGATTTAATTTTTAAGGAAAAAAAGACAAGCGGATTTTACCTCACAGACTCACAATTTTTGTATAATGGGAGAACCAGAATGGTGACTTATAACACTTGTGTTTTGAAGTAGACCCAATTTCTTTAAGTTATACCAACTGCTTCAAACTTATGAGGCTAAAGGGGAGAAGGGTGAAAGAGGTAGGGTGAAGTATTTGGCATGTAGAGACTGGTTCACTACCAAGCTTCTCCACTTCACCATTGGACTCCATTGGTTACTTCCTCGAAGGCAGGTTGTGAAGTTTACTAAAGTACACAATTCACTAAATCTGCAAGAATCTACAAAAAAATTACTAACTCCAAGAAAAAGTAGTGGATGCAGCCCTCCCCACTGTTGAGCACATCTACAAGGAGCGCTGCCAAAAGAAAGATGCAGCCATCACCAATGATCCCCGCTATCCCGGCCATGCTCTCTTCTCGCTGCTGCCATCAGGAAAGAGATACAGAAGTTTTAGGTCCAACACCACTAGGTTCAGGAACAGTTACTATCCTTCAACTATCAAGCTCCTGAACCATCACAGATAACTTCACTAACCTCAACAATGAACTGATTTCACAACCTATGGACTCACTTTCAAAGACTCTACAATGTACGTACTCAGTATTATTTATTTATTTTTGTATTTGTCTTCCTTTGCACTTTGGTTGTCTTTGTGCATATTTTTTCAGTGATTCTATTGCATTCTTTGCTCTACTGTGAATATCTGCAAAAAATGAATCTTAGATTAGTATATGGTGACATATAGATGTATTGATAATACATTTACTTTGAACTTTGAAATTATCTTGCAAAAACCATGTAAAAAAATTACATTTTTGCCCATCAGGCGGAGACAACTTTACAGAGACAATGGCATCCTATGCATAAGCTTGGATGGAAAGAATGAAATGCTAAATAAAGATATAAGCAATCTATTGGAGGAACTCAGCTGGTCTAGCAGCATCTGTTGGGTCGAGAGAATTGTCAATGTTTCAGGTCGGAATCCATCACCAGGACATCCAGATTGCTGTTAAAGTTGCTCACTGGGATCATAAAGCAATTCAAATAACTGATTCTCAAGTCCAGGTTCAGCAGTGTTTCTTTCTTATTTCCCATTTCAGTTCATTATAATAAGTATCCAATGAAAATACTATTAATGCCTGTAGAGAAGTAATAATAATAATAATAACTTTATTTATAGAGCACTTTTCATACAATTGTAGTAGTTCAAAGTGCTTTACAATGGGATAAAGTACAAACATGAAAATAAAATAAAATAAAATAAATAAATATGGAAGTAAAAGACAAAAAAGATGTTACTTAAAAGCAAAGTTATATAAATAGGTCTTGAGCTGGTGTTTCAATGTGTCAACTGAGTCTGCTTCCCTTATAATTTTAGGTATTGAATTCCACAGTTTAGGAGCATAGTTACTCACAATGGAGGATAGATGCAAAATTGTAAAAATCTTAGAAAATTACAGAAGGGAAGAAACTCTTAAAAGCTATTTGTAAACTGAATTATCCAAAGCAGAACAATCCAGAAACAGCTATGTACATATAGACAGACCAGTTCCTGGCAGCTTGATTTCTGGTATAACCTGCATCACTGTGAAAATTTATGACAAATACTCTTTCCCCGTGCTAAACTTCAGAGCCTGACCACATTACCATGCCTTATTCCAAATAAATACTCCGCTGGCTACCCCAACAACCTGGTTTTCACATCCTCTTTTTTTAGACAATTATTGCCATGCGCCCAGTATCAAGTACTCCTCAATAACATGCAGGTGTACCATTGAACTATTATCAGGCCAGGTTGATAGACCAGGACATAAGAGACTGCAAATTCAGAAATAAACAAAAAACAAGATGCTGGAAAAAGTCAGCTGCTCAAGCTATGCAGGTAATTCAAAAGGTGAGAGTCAACGAGTTGGATCAAGACATTGCATCAGGGCTGAAATGAAACAGAAAATATTGCCAGGAAAAATTACCAAGCAGAATATAAGATGTTCCTTCAATGTTCATTTGACCTTTCCATTATAATGGAGAAGGCCAACAGCAGACAAGTTGGTTTGAGAGAGGGAAGGAGAGTTAAATTGATATGCAACTAGATCTAGACTCACACATTGGCCAGACCAGAGAACCCCAAAGCGGATAGTTTTTTTGGGGAGGAGGGCCTATCATTGCTGAGACAAGTTGTATTTATTTCATCTTATCATGCTGCATTTATATTCCACGATGGGATTTGAACTCAGGGTTTTTGTTAACCAAGGCCTTTGGATTATGAACAAAACTAACATAATCAATGGCCACTATCTTTCCTCTTTGCATGTTTCAGTAATGTGCAATACCACAATCAAAATTTAGGCCATTTCTGACTATAGTACACAAAGGGTTTTAGTCTTCCTTTTAAAAAAAAAGATTAGATAAGAAAATGCTTAGCTTCCCGTAATGAGATGAAAAATCTGTAATATATGGGATCATATGAGACATCCACATTTACCCAACTGCTGACAGTCAAGGACCTTTGCAGTTTTTGCAGGAGAAGCATTAAAGAATGTGTACTGAATTATATTATAACCTTTCTGCACATATTTATTTCCCTGAGAAATAAGAAATTGGAACAGAGGTGTAAGGATACATAAAATTATGTAACATTTTACGCACAATCAGAATATGTAAAATTGAAAAGAGTTTTTAATTATGGACTGTATTGAGATGTTGCGATGTCATTGTTTACTCAGCAACAGTCAAGAAGAGAAAATCTTATCAACAGTGCTGTATTTGATGAAAAATAATGAATGTGAAATGAAGTCACTGTTACTTCAATATGATTGATAACAATAATGGCCCATGTGTACTTTACCTTGACACATTGAGGATCAGCTAGACTACTGACAACGTTGAACTTTGATCCCGGCCTTCAACTCTCCAGCTTATCTTCACTTTGACAGAAGTGTACATAGACATATCCATTAGAGGATAATGAAGATATAAAATGCATGACATAGTACAGGAGGACAGAAATGTATTTTCTCCAAACTAATCAAAATGTATCACAATTATTGCTGCAATGAATTTTGCTAGAGAAAGAACATGGCTGCACTTTAGTACTGTAAAACATTTGTGATTTTACTATCCCTATCATAACTTTTATAATATTAGGTATCAGCTTGCCTTGGAGAATTTTTAGCTATGATTTTCAACTGCATATTAAGTAAGGTAGATTGTAAAACACAGCCTGGATCATCCAAAGATAAGCATTTCTTTTTAAGAACAAGGAGAAATAGGTATTTTCTTATCTTTTTCATCACTACTGTGTAATTTATGTGCATTAAGAAGAACCTTCACTCTTCAAAGGAAAAAATCAATATTAATCCACTCTCTCTTATAATAGAGGGACATGGCATTGGAAAGTTTCACAAGATACAAGGAAACTTCAAATTCAGTTTGGTCAAAAGGGCAAGGAGTTCAGATGTTAGTAAAATAGGACATCTCGTTTTATTTGCTGATACACAATTAATTCTATCATCATAAAATCCTGCAGAAAACAGAATTAAATAAAAATCATCACTGTTTAAACAGTTATTTCCTGTAAATGCTGCCATTATTATTTAATCAGATTCTGAATGCAAAAAGTGGTTAAAAATGTGTGCTGCTTGGAGAAGTGTTAATCTGTGCAGCATATTTTATTCAGAAAAATAAATTTTTCATCAGCCTTTCTTTTTCAACTACTGATTGTACAGCATCAGGCAAATGGGAAAAAAATATAAATTCCTCAGCTGGCTTCTGAGTAAGATTGAAAAAAATAATTGATAAAATAATTCATTTTTACCTTGCTTGGCACCTCCTCAAAGTAAGACATTTGCTTTTACCTGTTTGCATTTTTAAATTCACTACAAGTCGTTCATGAAAAGAAAAATCATTAAGATGCATCACATCAAACTCTTTTTGAAAAAAAAATGGGTCACCTTTCATTTATGAGTGTATGCATGTATGAATAAATTTACCCAGATGGAAAAAAAAATCAGAGGCTTTACAATGATTGGTACGGGGACAGTTTGAATCCAAACTGTGAACAAACAACTGCCAGGCCACAGTCCTTTTGTCAGGTCCTGACAAGTGGATCAATAAAAACACAGAGAAAGTTCAATAGGAACAGACAACAGTAATCTGGCTGGCTTTTCAGAGGCTGCAAAAGCCTGGAACAGCCTCCCCTTGTTCATTTCTTCAAGCCCCTTTGGGTTATCACCTTTCCTGGCCCCTGTTAATTAAAAACTGCCTCCTGCTAAAGTTCGTTGGCAGACATTTTCCTAGTGTCAAACATTCTACTGGCTGCTGTGAGACAAAATTAGATGAGGGAAAATTCTGAAACTGTGAAGGGGGGAAAAAAAAACAGAACATTAGAGCCAAAATCACATCTTATTGCTTTGGGTCATCAATCAGCAACTGCAAATTTCTAACATAACTTCATCTCTCTGCAGCTCCCCCAACCAAACAAATCGAAATGTGAATTACATATTATGGTACATTATTAGATGAGTTCTCTTTTGTTCCCTTGGCAGCCGAGAACACCTTGAGACCACCTTCCACTGCGCGGAGAAGAAAAGGATTTCTTTCTCTCTCTCAGCGGCTATGGCAGTGATTAGAATTTTAATTGTTTGGCACAGAGTGGAGAAAATCATTGAAATGCCATAAAAGATTCACAATAGCAGGGAGATGAAGGGTGTGCTGATGCAGGTTCACAGGCTGATTATTACATTAGTAATTCTGGATGAACATTAAGTCCAATCGATTTGCACTGAATGCCGCTCAAAAATAAAAACCCAAGCCAAAACGTGTTTTGCCTTAGCTTGTGCTGTCTGGGCTTTAGAAGTGACAGCATAACCTTTACTTGATTTTTTTCTGTAAAACTGAATACCTCTGTGATCTCAATGAAGTCATTTTAATACCAATAATCAACAGCATAATTGCTGAGCCCAGTCACAGACTTTAATTGCATTTTGCTGATCATTTTCTCTCATGTGAATGGCATATTAAACATTAACAGCTTCTGCAAGTTACTAACTGCTATCAAAATTGAATGGCCTAGGAATTCAGACACATAGCAGTGTATTTTCCATTGCCGTGTAGCTGAGCATCACAAATCTCCAGAATGGAAGTGGTAGGCTGAAAATCATAATTAGCAGTGGAAGTAGGCCATTCAGCACTCGTGCTAGCTCTACCATTCAATAAAATCATGGCTGATCAGAAATTTACAGCGCATATGGTGGTCTTTCAGCCATTGTACCCTTTCCTGATGAAAATGAGCTATTTTAGGGGGGCAAACATGAGGAAATCTGCAGATGCTGAGAATTCAAGCAACACACACAAAATGCTGGTGGAACGCAGCAGGCCAGGTGGCATCTATAGGAAGAAGCACAGTTGATGTTTCAGGAAGGGTTTTGGCCCGAAACGTCGACTGTGCTTCTTCCTATAGATGCTGCCTGGCCTGTTGTGTTCTACCAGCATTTTGTGCGTGTTGGTATTTTAGGGGGGTCTCACTTCCTCGTTCTTCATATGCAACCAGTAATGGCTCTTCAAGTGCTCATGTAGGTACATTTCAAATATGATGAAAGTTTCTGCCTCCAGCTCCATTCTACCAGTGAGGCCTGGATGCTCAGCAACGCGTTGTGTGATGTAGGGAGGTTGCTTTCTCTGGCTTAAGGGATACAGTCTCAAAGTAAGGAGTAGGCCATCAAAATAAGGCCCCAGAGAAACAAAATGAGGAGTAAATTCTTCACTCAGGGAGTAGCCATCCTCCTCTCCTTGCACACCTTGTTTTGGCTTTCTGCCCATTATGGATCTTTTCCTCTCTAACAGCCAAACTAATTTTTCATCTTGGTACTCTGCAGCCTGATGGCTTCAATCTCTGGTAATCACTCCCCTTTGCTTTTCTCACACACACACACACACGCACACGCACACACACACACACACACACACACACACACACACACACACACACACACACACACACACACACACACACACACACACACACACACACACACACACACACACACACACACCTTTCTGTCATTCCTGTGATCCCTTCACCCCCTTCCCTTCGCCACTACCAGCCCTCATGACCTGCCTCTCTGGTACAGCACAGGAACAGACGATTTGACCCACAATGTCAGCTCCAGACACAATGCTAAATTACTGTAAGCTAATTTGTTTCTGCTTGAACATGATCCATATCACTACATTCCTTGCAGAGTCTAATTTGTCAGACTAACAGCTTCTTCAACATCAGCTCGATGAACTGGAGATGCAGCTCAATGACCTTCGTCTCCTACAGGAGAATGAGGAGGTGATAGATCGGAGCCACAGGGAGGTAGTCAACTCTAAATTGTAAGAGACAGGTACCTTGGTGACTGTCAGGAGAGGGGAAAGGCAGCCAGTGCAGAGTACCCCGTGGTCATTCCCCTCAATAGTAAGTATACCAACTCGGATATTGTTACGGGGTGGGGGTGGGCGACCTACCAGGGAGAAGTTGCAGTGAGCAGGTCTCCGGCACTGAGTCGTGAAAAAGAAACCCGGATGGCTTTTTGCTTCCTAGGTGCCAGGGTCAAGGATGTCTTGAATTGGGTCCACAGCATTTTAAAGGGGGAGGGTAAGCAGCCAGAAGTTGGGGTACGTATCGGTACCTACAATATACAGTAAGTCGGAAAAGGAAGGAGATCCCAAAGAGAGAATATAAGGAGCTGGATAGAAATCAGAAAAGCAGGACCTCCAGAGTCGTAATCAGACGCGGTCAAAAGGTTCAGCTGTTATTCAGGTCAAACATCAGAATGTGGAAGAAATGTGATTTAAGTGACTTTGACCATGGTATGATTGTTGCTGTCAGATACCATGGTTTAAGTATCTCAGAAACTGCTGATCTCCTGGGGTAAGGTAAATGATATTGCAGTGCAATTAGAGATTAGCAGGTACAGCACTGTGGACACCACTGAGGTGTGGCTGAAATATCCTAGTTGGGAACTTAATACCCAAGCATACATATTGTATCAAGAGAATGGGCAGGTAGGTGGAAGGCGTGGCTTGGATCCGTTGATAAAAAATAAAATAAAATCCTTAGAAAGATGTAACATAAGATCAGAAGATAAAGAATATTTGTCAGTAGAGTTAGGAAACTGAAAGAGTAAAAAGACCACGATGGGACTTATCTACAGGCCTTCAGATAGTAGCAGGATGTGGGATTCATGTTAAAATGCAGATAAAAAAGGCATGTCAAAAGGGCAATGTTACAATAATCAAGGAGGATTTCAATATGTATATAAATTGGGAAAATCAGGTTGGTGTTGGAATCCAAGCAAGGTAATTTATAGAATGTCTATGAGATGGCTTTTTAGAGCAGCTAGTCATTGAGCCCACCAGGGGAAAGGCAATTCTGGATTGTGTGTTCTGTAATGTACCAGATTTGATTAGGGAGCTTAAGGTAAAGGAACCTTTGGGAGACAGTGATCATAATATGATAGAATTCACACTGCAGTTTGAGAAGGAGAAGATAAAATCAAATGTATCAGGATTACAGTGGAGTGCAGGGAATTATAATGGCATGAGAGAAGAGATGGCCAAAGTTGATTGGAAGGGGATTCTATTAGGGATGATGGCAGAATAGTAACAAGTTTCTGGGAGCAATTTGGAAGATGCAGCAAAGATACTCCAACAATAGGTATTCCATTTTGAGTACTCTTGGGGGGGGGGGGGGGGGGAATGACCTATCTGGCGGAAGCATCAGTGGCTGTATCTCTTGACTGAGTTTGGCCCTGTGGCTCAGAAAGGTAAGAAACTGAAGAGGATAGCAGCAGTAATAGTGGCTGACAAGGGAAGTCAAAGACAGCATAAAAGCAAAAGAGAGGACAAATGATATAGCAAAAATTAGTGGGAAGCTAGAGGATTGAGAAGCTTTTACATCCAACAGAAGGCAACAGAAAATACCATACGGAGAGAAAAGATGTCATATGAAGGTAATAGTATAAATGAGGATACCAGAAGTTGTCATATGAAGGTAATAGTATAAATGAGGATACCAGAAGTTTTTATCGGATATATAAAGAGCCAAAGAGAGGCGAGAGTACATATCAGACCACTGGAAAATGATGCTGGAGAGGTAGTAATGCAGGACAAAGCAAAGACAGATGAACTTAATAAACATTTTGCATCAGTTTTCACTGTGGAAGACACCACAATATTCCAGAAATTCAATAGTGTCAGGGTGCAGAAGTGAGTGTAACTGCTATGACTAAGGAGAAGGTGCTTGGGAAGCTGAAAGGTATGATGGTAGATAAATCACCTGGAACAGAAGGACTACACCCGGGGTTCTGAAAGAGGCAGCTGCAAAGATTAGCAATAAATTATAAAGCATCACTAGATTCCAGAGTGGTTCTGGTCAAATGGAAAATTGCAAGTGTCACTCCAATCTTCAAGAAGGGAGGGAGGCTGAAGAAAGGAAACTACAGGCCAGTTAGAATGACTCCAGTGATGTGGAAGATGTTGGAGCCCATTATTAAGGATGAGTGCTTGCCTGGAATGGTGTGAAAATCAAAGAAAATCCTTTCTAACTTAATCCACAATTACTGTCATTCACTAAGGATCTCTTACCCATTCTTGTCCTGCCTCCTTACTAGAACACACCAGTCCTGAGTTCTGATCAGCTGGTTTTTAAATATCATGCAGAAGTCAGATGTGGACTTGCCCAATAACAGCTTTTCTCAATGAATTCCACTTAACTCCTATATAATAATGGCATAATTTGCCTTTCCCAATTTAGTACTTTCCCTCATGGTCCAGACTTATCTTTATTCATAACTACCTTAAAATTTGTGGAGTCCACGATCAAGGACCTCCACCGTCCAAGCCATGCTCTCTTCTCACTGTTGCCATCAGGAAGAAGGTACAGAGGCTTCTTGAAGTGCACCACCAGGTTCAGGAACAGTTATTATCCCTCAACCATCAGGTTCTTGAACCGAAGGGGATAACTTCATTCAACTTTACCTACCCCATCACTGAACTGCTCCACAATGTAGGACTCACTTTCAAGGACTCTTTCTCCCATGTTCATGATACTTATTGCTTATTTATTTATTTATTATTACTATTTTCTCTTTATGTTTGCATCTGCACAGTTTATTGTTTTGTTTTGCACACTGGTTGTTGTCCAGCCAGTTGGGTGTGATCTTTCATTGATTCAATTATGCTTCTTGTAGTTACTGTGATTGCTTGCAAGAAAATAAATTTCAGGGTTGTATATAGTGACATACATGTACTTTGATAATAAATTTAATTTGAACTTTGAGTTCACATACCTGTTCCCAAAGTTCTCTCTTGTTGAAAGGCCAGGCACCAGGCGAAGCTCATATCCCAAAACAAGGCTCGGTCTGGCCCCAACTTTAGTTGGACCACTCACTTACGTTTCAAAACACATTCTTGAATCATCTGAAGAAATTCAGTCCTATCTAGATTTCTTGCACTAAAGCAGTCAATCTATTACATAATTTGTATGCTCAGTACCTCTAACTAAATAGTTCGACAGTTTTTTTTTAGAGGGATTACTGTACAATTAATTCCTGCAGGGAGTTTAATCTACATGCTTACTGCTCTGTGGGAAAATTCTTTTCATGTTTGGTTTGAGTTTTAATTTTATGTTCATGTTCTTAAACCATTACCAACTCTTCAATGTGTCCAAAATTAAACAATAACCATCACTAATATCTCAAGTTAAACATAGGTTAGTATCGGTGTCAGAAATGAGCACGTACTTGATTGCCCCAGCACTTACATTCAAAAAACTCTGTGTGACTTGATTATATAGAATGTCACGAAATACTAGGCTACACGCTGGCAGCTTTTGAAATGGAGGAAACGATTAAATTCAAGAGTTGTGTGTTTTTGTGGAAAGGAACATAGCTTAAGGTAATATTAGTAAATCCAGGAATAGATTATTAAATTAAAACAAAAAGATGAAGATGGTGAAACGGAAATAAAAACAAATTTATGAAAATGCTGGAATTGCACCATAAGTTGGATTCTGTTTCACTCTCCATTGATATTGTTTGACCTGCTTCCATTTTTATAACAAGTTATTGAACTTTCTGAAACTTCATGAAACATTGGGAATATTGAAATGTTCTCCCAGGAAAGACAACTAGTCAAAGTTGAGCAAAATTTGATGTAAGGTGCTATATACAGTATATTCTCATGTTTTATATATGTGGGTAGAATAGCTGGAAAAAAATACAATGGTTTTCTGAATGGAATATGCTGCCAGAATAAATAGAGATTTGTTATTCTCATTTTTTTAATTCTTAAATATTTTCTAGACACAGATTGTCAAAGGTAATTCCATTAGGTTCCAAATGCATTAACATCATGGCTATTCTCCAAACTTAATAACCTTCTGCCTGAGGTAAGCAAATACTAAGCCCTCATCATTAATCATATCAAATTAAAGAGAAAAATTCTAAACTCTTTTTGCCATGGCTAAATATTAAATGAAATAACCACAATGTTTATGAGCTCACATCAAAAATGAATACCTGTTCTATATTGAGTTAGCGCATTCCCATTTGCAGTTTTGTCACAATCTCAACTCAAAATATTTCATATTATAACTTAACAATAACCATTAACTGTATTTTGATTATCATTGTGTTTCAAATTAAACAGTCATCACTCTCCTCCTAAATTCGTAACCATTGTTACTGATTAACAATTAAGCAATTAAAAAAATAATTATCTATTTTAGAAACTGATTTAATGAACTGAGCTTTACAACAGTAATTTTTTCCCCTAGGTTAAGCAAGCATAGTTACTATGCTCCAAAGTAAATGACAAAGATGAAAAGGACCTGCAAACATTCTAAGCAAATATAAAATGTATTTGAGAAGCAATCAAATACTCTTGGAGCGTGGTGATTATTGTCAGGAAATGCAGTGGTAATTTTCTGTACAAAGTGCTATAAAAATCAAATTGGATAATTATTTGTGGTCAGCCCTGAGATGCTTGATTCTCAGTGTAAAGGCTCTTGTGGCAGAAGGGTCTTCTGTAAAATCAAAGCCACAATTTGCAGAGTATTAGGTCAGAGCCTCTGCACATTTATTACAAGCTCTATCAGAAGTCAGCCTTTGGAGAACTGAAGAAATACAAGGGAATAGCTGGCAGCATGATTGAAACTTTCACTTTCATACAGGCATATGTGGAAATCCCAAAATTTGCTGGCACTTATGTGGGAAAATGCTGGCAGTTATGCACAGAGCTGTTGGCAGTTCAGTGCAAAATCCAGGCCAACCTGTTGCTGGTGTGATTGTTGATGGAAAAATATCACCCAGAATATTGGGAGAACTCTCCCTCTCTTCCAACTAATCCATTGAATTCTTTACATCCACCTGGAAAGCTGGACCTTTCCTCTGTTTATAACATCTCATTTAAACAATGAAGAACTTCCTTGGTGTTGCATTGAAAAGTCACCCTAATGTAAAAAGCAAGCAATTATTTGTGTCATAAATTAAATAATAATTACTGTTGATAACTGTGATATGAACACTGGCAGGCAGTTACAGAAACTTTAGGTTTCAATCTATTCCAAAGATTCAATCTGTAGAATTCATTGCTACAGATGGCTGTGGAGGCCAAAGCATTATATTCAAAGCGGAAATTGATATTGATTAGTATGGCAGTCAAAAGTTATGGGGAGAAGCCAGGAGACTATGGTTGAGAGAGAAAGATAGTAAATCAGCCAGGATAGAATGGTGGAAAAGACTCGATGGGTTGAATGGCCTTATCCTGCTCCAATACTTTATGGTTTTATGGTCTTATTCCTGATTAATTAAAAGGAAGAAATGAGCAAAACTTAACTGTTACATCCTAAACCGATAAATAAGTAAAAATAGCAATTCAAAGGACAGAAAATTGAATGAGAATTGAACAACACAATTAGTATATTTAGCAAGCCCAATAAATAAGATTTATTTGGGATTCAGATGAGGTAGCTATAGATTGAGGAAATCCAACAGTCAAAAGCTCAAAGGTCAAAGTAAATTTATTAACAAAGTACCATATATGTTACCATATATTACTTTCAGATTCATTTTCTTGCAGGTATTTATAAGTATAATAGCAAAATACAATATAATCTCTGTAAAATCATACATAAACAATGACTGACAAACAACCAATGGCAAAAGAAGGTAAACTGTGCAAATAAAAACAAATAATACAGAGAACATGAGTTGCAAGGAATCTTCAAAAAGAGTCTGTAAGTCACAGAATCAGGTCAGAGTAATGGGGATTGAAGATCTCCATGCCAGTCCTAGAGACTGATGATGAGGCCATAGTTGTGGCTTAACATCAAAGGATATACTTTGTATCAAAAGGCCAGGCAGGAAGGCATAGGTGGTGGTGTGGTTCTGTTGGTAAGAGATGGAATTACATCTTTAGAAAGAGGTGACATGGGGACAGAGAATGTTGAATCTTTGTGGGTGGAGTTAAGAAATTGCAAGTGTAAAAGAACCATTATGGGAATCATACATAGGCCTCCAAATAGTAGCCAAGATGCGGGGTTGAAATTGCAAAGGGAGCTGGAAAAGGCATGTAATAAGAGTAATGTCACAATTGCAATGGGGTACTTCAATATGCAAGGGGATTGGTGTCAGATCACAAGAGGGGGAATTTATTGAATGCTTATGAGAGGCTTTTTAGAGCAGCTTGTGTTTGAGCTTACTCAAGAAAAGGCTATCTTAGATTGGGTGTTGTGTAATAACCCAGATCTTATTAGGGAGCTTAACGTAAAGGAACCCTTAGGAGGCAGTGATCATAACATGATTGAATTCATACTGCAGTTTGAGAGGGAGAAGCATAACTCACATGTATCAGTATCGCAATGGAATAAAGGGAATTACAGAGGCATGAGAGAGGAGCTTGCCCAGGTGGATTGGAGGAGGATAATGGCACGGATGATGGTAGAGCAGAAATAGCTGAGGCTTCTGGCAGTAGTTCACAAGATACAGGATAGAAATGTCCCACAGAGGAAAAACTTTTCAAGTGCAGGGGTGGGCAACTGTGGCTGACAAGGGAAGGTAAGGACTGCATGAAAGCCAAGGAAATAAGGTAATAAAAGTGAGTGGGAAGTTGGATGATTGGGAAGCTTTTAAAATCCAACAAAAGGAAAGTAAAAAAGCTATAAGAAGGGAAAAGATGAAATACGAGGCAGACTAGCCAATAATATAAAGCAGGATACCAAAAGCTTTTTCAGTTATATAAAGAGTAACAGGGAGATGAAAGTTGACATTGGATCACTGGAAAATGATGCTGGTGAAGTGGAAATGGGGGACAAAGAAATGGCAGATGAACTCAGGGGTCAGTTTTGGGACCGCTAATGCAATTGATGGCTTAGTAGCAAAGTTTATGGATGATACGAAGACAGGTGACGGGGTAGGTAGTACTGAGGAATCAATGCATTTGCAGCAGGTCTTAGACAAGTTGGAAGAATGAGCAAAAAAGTGGCAGATGGAACACAGTATTGGGAAATCTATGATAATGCATTTTGGTAAAAGGAACAATAGTGCGATCTATTCTCTAAACAGGGAGAAGGTTCAAACATCAGAGATGCAGAGGAACTTAGGAGTCCTTGCGCAAGACTCCCAGAAGGTTAATTTACAGGTTGAGTCTGTGGTAAAGAAGGCAAATGCAATGTTGGCATTTATTTCAAGGTGAATAGAATATAAAATCAAGGAGATAATGCTGAGCCTTTATAAGACGTTAGTCAGGCTACACTAGTATTGTCAACTGTTTGGGGCCTCTAATCTCAGAAAGGATGTGTTATCATTAGAAAGAGTTGATGATTCCGGGAATGAAGGGCTTTTCCTGTGATGGACTGGGCAGTTCTGTAGTGTTTTCTGTTCCTAAACACTGGTGTTTCTATGCTTCATCATGATGCAACCAGTTAGGATACTCTCCACTGTGAAGCTATAGAAGTTTGTCAAAGTTTTTGTAGACATGCCAAAATTACACAAACTTCTAAGGAAGCAGAGGTGCTCACATCTCTTGCTTGAGAATGCACTAACTTTAGAAGGTCATGGATCTGGTGTTTAGTTGGGGCCTAATATGCTCGTTCAAGCTAAATAAACTATCCAATGGAACAAGGCAAAGTAAATAGGATAATTTCCAAGCTGCAATTTTCTTCCATTTGCTGTCTGCAGTAACTTGCTTTGTAATAATATGGCTCAACATCTGCCTTTGTAATAATAGCTGCAGCTGAACAAATGTAACACATTGACAATAAAGTGTTTGAAGCCTTATACTGTTTGAGTAAACTCATATAAATAAAAAGTATTTTTAAACATCCCTAACTACATGTTAGAGATGTTGTAAAATACATCTTATCTCCTCCTCACTAACAATCAACACTGGCGCACCACAAGGATATGTGCTCCACTCTATCCACAGTTATGACTGTGTGGCTTGGCACAGCTTAAACGGCATCTATAAGTTTGCTGACGATACTGTTGTTGGCAGAATTTCAGATGGCGTCAAGAAGGTGCACAGGGATGAGATAGTTCAGCTGGTTGAGTAGTGTTGAAGAAAAAAAACCTTGCACTCAACATCAGTAAGACCAAGGAATTGATTATGGACTTCAGCAAGGCAAGTCAATGGAACACACACCAGTCCTCATCAAGGGACCAGAAGTGGAAAGGATGAGCAGTTTCAAGATCCTGGGAGCCATCATCTCTGAGGATCTATCCTGGGCTCAACATTTTGATGCAATTACAGAGAAGGCATACTTCATTAGCAGTTTGAGGAGATTGGTACATCACCAAAGATTATTGCAAATTTCTATAGATGTACTGTGAAGAACGTTCTAACTGGTTGCATCATCACCTGGTATGGAGGGGCCACTGCACAGGATCGGAAAAAGCTGCAGAAAGTTGTAAACTCAGCCATCTCCTTCATACTGCATCACAATCTCAGCATCCAGGACACCTTCAAAAGGCAGTTCCTCATAAAGCCAGCAGAAGTTCGCTGATGACACGGCCATAGTGGGGTGTGTCAGGAATGGACAGGAGGAGGAGTATAGGAAACTGATACAGGACTTTGTGATATGGTGCAACTCAAACTACCTGTGTCTCAATATCACCAAGACCAAGGAGATGGTGGTGGACTTTAGGAGATCTAGGCCTCATATGGAGCCAGTGATCATTAATGGAGAATGTGTGGAGCAGGTTAAGACCTACAAGTATCTGGGAGTACAGTTAGACGAGAAGCTAGACTGGACTGCCAACACAGATGCCTTGTGCAGGAAGGCACAGAGTCGACTGTACTTCCTTAGAAGGTTGGCGTCATTCAATGTCTGTAGTGAGATGCTGAAGATGTTCTATAGGTCAGTTGTGGAGAGCGCCCTCTTCTTTGTGGTGGCGTGTTGGGGAGGAAGCATTAAGAAGAGGGACGCCTCACGTCTTAATAAGCTGGTAAGGAAGGCGGGCTCTGTCGTGGGCAAAGTACTGGAGAGTTTAACATCAGTAGCTGAGCGAAGGGCGCTGAGTAGGCTACGGTCAATTATGGAAAACTCTGAACACCCTCTACATAGCACCATCCAGAGACAGAGAAGCAGTTTCAGCGACAGGTTACTATCGATGCAATGCTCCTCAGACAGGATGAAGAGGTCAATACTCCCCAATGCCATTAGGCTTTACAATTCAACCGCCAGGACTTAAGAACTTTTTAAAAGCTATTATTAATGCTTTTTGAGATAGTGATTTAGATGCATATCATATTTTTTACTGAGTTAAGTATTGTATGTAATTAGTTTTGATACAACAAGTGTATGGGACATTGGAAAAAAAAAGTTGAATTTCCCCATGGGGATGAATAAAGTATCTATCTATCTATCTATCTATCTATCTATCATTATGAAAGACACTCATCAGCTAGGACATGCCCTGTTCTCATTGCTACAATCTAGGAGGAGGTACAGGAGCCTGAAGACATGCACCCAAGTGTTTCAGGAACAGCTTCTTCCCCTCCGCCATCAGATTGCTGAATGGACAATTAACTCATGAACTTCAGTCATTTCCCCCTCTTTTTGAGCTACCTATTTAATTTTTTTTAATATATATTTCTTGTTATAATTTACAATTTTCATTACTATGTATTGCAATGTACTACTGCCACAAAACAACAAATTTCATGTCACGGGTACACCTGCTCATAAATGCTAATATCTGATCAGCTAATCATGTGGCAGCAACTCGAGCATTCAAGCATGCAGGCACAGTCAAGAGTTACAGCTGTTCCTTCAGACCTTAAATCAGAATGGGGAAGAAATGTGACTTTGATCATGGAATGATTGGAGGAGCCAGGCGGGGTGGTTTAATTATCTTAGCAGCAGCTGATTTTCACGCACAACAGTCTCTAGAGTTTATAGAGACTGGTGTGAAAAACAAATAAAACATCCTCTGAGAGGGAGTTCTGTGCTGTAAAAATGCCTTATTAATGAGAGAGTCCAGGGGAGAATGTCCGGACTGGTTCAGGTTGACAGGAAGGAGACAGTAGCTCTAATAATTCTGCTCTACAACAGTAGCGTGCAGAAGAGCATAACATGTCGAACCTTGAAGTGGATGGGTTACAGCAGCAGAAGAGTATGAACATGCACTTAGTGGCTACTTTAGTAGGTACTGAAGGTACCTTATAAAGTGGCCACTCAGTGGATGTTCCATCCCTTGATTAGAACAACGTACGTCAGTTTATACAAGTAAAAATCGTGGTTGTCTAATTGTAAAATGCAACTATATCTCCCACATGGTAAACTATATGCTTTTAAAGCAACTTTAAAAGAATGAAGATGTTGAAAATTTGAGCTAAGATCATCAGTTTTAAACTTTTTATTTATTTATTTACTTACTTACTTACTTACTGAGATACAGCATAGAATAGGCCCTTCGAGCTGCACCAGCCAACAATCCCCCAATTTAATCCTAGCCTAATCATGGGACAGTTTACAATGACCAATTGACCTACCAATCTTTGGACTGTGGGAGGAAACCAGAGCACCTGGAGGAAACCCACATGGTCATGGGAAGAACGCACGAATTCCTTACATGCAGCAAATGCCTTTCCTTGCCCCACAAATGTCCTTTACTCTGTATCTACAACATTTTCTGCTTTTTGGGGGGGTTAGGGTTGATAGTTAATGCTCTTTTGTATAAATAATATTGAATGAGGTTACCATACAAATTATACAGGGGTTCTATGCTAATGAAATCTGTTTTTAACCAGCAGGTAAAAAGTTAAAATCCTGCCATTCATCACTTACGTCAAGGCAGCTATGAAAAATTTAGAGCCAAAAAAACATGCTTTTTTTCATCAGCGGCAAAAGCAATTTCCACAGCACATCAAGAATACAATTTATTCCCAAATCAGATTACCAAACATTTGTTTTCTTTTCTCTTGAACTCATGTGATGGCAACTTTTTGTTTCTTATTCTTGAAATGCACACCAGTGTGCACTTTGCAATTTTTTGGTAAGAGTGAAATGCATCTTAAGTAAAGAAACTGGCTTTATGCTGGCTTTGATTTTTTTTATCAAGTGCTGTGAAATACATGGTGAATACCTTAAAGCAACTGCTGAAACCTGATAATTATCTCACAAGGCAGGAGAGGCCGATAAAGAGCTCGCTCTAATGAGCATGGTAAATTTTCATTTGTCCATTGGGAATCAAGGGATTATTTTTTAATAAATTTTACAAATTATTGTATTAAAAAGAAACCTGAGTGCACTGATGCAGTGACTTACGAAACAATCTGAAGTCAGAAAGGTCAATCTTTGATTTGCTGCGATGAAGGATAACCAATTGTAAAGCTAGTGTGCGTGAACACCTACAGAAACGGATTAAGTGGCACTGGCAGCAACAAACTCAATTTTGTAGACAACAAAAATCTATTCTTTCCTGGTCATTAAACTATAGTGCTGTGATTGATTCTGCCAGAAGATCTAAATGGGACAAAGTTGTTTGATGTGCAAATTAGATTTGATTATCATTTGATTTGTGTGGTTATCTTTTTAGATATCTTTGCTTGAGTACAATAGATTTAATGCATATACATTATGCATTATATTAAATTTTATTTTAAACATTGGTTTAAACATTTGTAATTTATTAAACTATATGTTCTGTGCAGACAAAAATGGTAATGTCTACATTAATATTAATATATTAAGTGGGAATTTGATGCAACTTATACAACTTAAAACTGGAATCATTAAGAACAGCTAAAGTTAAAATATGAAGTGGCTGTCATTCAAAGTAAAATAATTGATTTCTGATATAAAATTCAGCAAGTATTGCTATGCATAAGCAGTTCAATAATGGGAGTTAAATTTTTGTACATTTCTATTACAATATAAGTTAGTGTAGTTTCTGATAGATTGGTTGCCATAGGTTGAACAGATTGGCTGTGGAAACACTAGTAAAGCTGTTGCTTAAATAACTAGTCAGCTACTAAACCGGCGAGAACAAAATTTTATCAAGCCATCTACCTATTGAGGATGTAATTCAAGGAAGAAATAGGATGTGTATCTACGACAATGAAAATCCTGATTTACTGATTAGGACTTTAGGCTATAAACAGATTGATATCAGATGGGGGAGAGGGGATAGGATTGTAGAAAACTGTGCCAGGGCCGTGAGACCTGATGTGAATGTAAGACAACGTACTCCGAAAAGAAAAACCATGTTGCAAAAGATCACCATGAGAATTAGAAGCTTCAACGTCCAGACACTGCCTTGGTGACAATAAGATATTGATATCCATCTATAGGTTTTAAATAGAGTGAAAGAAAAAAAAATGCATTTATATAACATCATCAATTTCCCTGTCAGTACTTTTCCCATTATATGAGAAACTGTTTGGCTACTTATGTCAACTAGAGAAATATCTGATGATATTGACCAGATCTATTCTTTTATAAAATATTGTTTCAGTGATGAATGTGGTGATAACACTGGGAATAATCTTTTTTTTTCAAAGACAGGTTCATTGGGTTTATTTTACTACCACTGAAAGTAGCAGTCAATGGTTAGTACAGAAGCCTTAATGTTTAATAAAAAGCAAAATAGTTTGAAATAATGTAGCTGAATTAGACCTGTCATTTGCAATGATTTAAAAATAGGATTACCCATTACCTTTACAAATTAGCTCTGGTCAAAAGAGCATCATGTAGAAAGAAGTAGATGAAAATGACTTAGGCGTGTCCATAATATTCAGGAGTAAAATGCTGGAACAATTCATTCTTAAAATTTCACTATTAGACCATAAAGTTGCTTTATGGTCAGATAGTTATGTTTAAAGCACCAATATTTGCTGTAACTTAAACTGAATGGCACTGAATATCTTTTCAGTGTGGATTTTCCTTCATGTGAAGAAGTTTCAGTGGGCTCTGATATGAGGCAATGTGGCCTGCTGGCAGAAGCATATTGAAAAATTATCCCAGCTGGACAACAGGAAGCTTCTTTACAGCACTAAACAAAATGCCATTTGGGGATTTCTGTGGGGTAAGAAATGGAAGAGAGCACAATAGGTTAAGGTCAAAAATCAAACATTCAGGTCCCATCACAAAGAGGCAGTTATAGTGTAAAAGAAGTTTTTTTAAAAACTGTGGAGCGATTTGAAGTGTGTCATTGAAAAGAAAGCTTGAAAATTGCTAAGCTAGGGTGAGTGGAAGATCAAGGAAAGGTCTGCAAAAATATTTCCAAATCTGGGAGAGGGTAGGTATTTTTTGTTAGCCTGAAACTCACCACCACCTTCTGACTTTCCAAATCAAGCTGTTGAGAAATACATGGAGTTAGTGTTTTATGTTTGCACAGTACAGGGTTTTTACTCTTTCTTTACTGGCTGAAGCTAAAGTCAACCACTGACTGGTTAGAGCCAAAATCTGTTGGATATCCACATGCATGGAAATTAATGAAGGTACTATGCCAGTCTAATTGCTCATCCAGCCAGAACAATCCAACCTGTTAGAAATATGACAAAATGAGATATCTTGCATATTTTTGCTCTAATGTGTGTTCTTTCAAATCAGATTGTAGTACAAGGTTAATTTAAAAATTAACTTTGGTTTAGGTTCCTTAGCTAAACTTAATCTGTACAGTATCATTGCTAAACCATGAAGAGAGGATTACTTCAAGCTTAAGCAATGTTATCTGATCAGTGCCATTTTGAAGAAAAAATTGGGAGCTTGTTTTTAAATTAGAATAGCAGACCTTCAAAATGCAGTAGGTCCAATTCTATTCCAATTACAAAAAAAAATCTAATCAAGGACTCATTTGCACTAATACAGCACTAATCCCAATTTTATTTTTGCTGGATTCCCACTTTGTGTGTTAAGCTTTATTAAAACTATTCCATTCCTTGAGGAAGTTTAAAAGTCTACAGCATGCAAATGGAAACTTTTTCTCAACCCATCAATACTGATTGCATTTACCATCACTTTTTCATAGCCTACTATGTCTTAGGGATTTAAAAACTCATTCATATGCTTCTTGAATTTTGCCTGTCTTGCCTCCACCACCCTACAGGCAGTAAATTTCAGATTCCAATCCTGCACTGTGTAAAAAAATGATCCTCTCTAAGTCTCTTGCCCTTCACCTGAAACCTACACCCGTTGGTTTTCTACAATGAAGATAGTTTATCATCCATCTTATCTAAACCTCCCATAATTTTGTACACCAATGTTTGATCTTTCCTCAGTTTCCTTTGCTCAGTGGAAAGCAACCCAGTCTATCCAGTCTTTCATGACTGAAACATTCCATCCCAGCAACATTATAGCAAATTTATTCTGCACTCTTTCCAATACAATTACATCCTCCTTCTGGTATGCTTGCCAGAAGTGCACACTGTATTCCAGATGTGGCCTAACAAAAGTTTTATGAAGTTGTTCCAAGACCTCATGCTCTTACATTCTGTGCCCTGTCAAGGGAAGGCAAACATCCCCTGTGCCTTCTTTACCACCCTGTTTACCTGTTTTGCCATATTGAGATATATGGACTTGAGCACCAAAGTTCCTTTGTTGCTCAACATTGCGCAAGTCCCTACATTTACAGAGTATGTCCTACCTTTACCTAACCCACCACAATGTATCACCTCACAGTTATCAGGATTAAGTTCCTCTCATAAGACCATAAGACAAAGGAGTAGAATTAGGCCATTTGGCCCATCGAGCCTGCTCCACCATTCAATCATGGCTGAACCTTTTTCCCTTCCTCAGCCCTGCTCCCCGACCTTCTCCCCATAGCCTTTGATGCCATCTCCAATCAAGAACCTATCAAGCTCTGCCTTAAATACACCCAAAGGCCTGGCCTCTACAGCTGCCTGTGGTAACAAATTCGGAACTTCACCACTCTCTGGCTAATGAAATTTCTCTGCATCTCTGTTTTAAATGGATGCCCCTATATCCTGAGGTAGTGCCCTCTTGTCCTAGACTCTCCCATCATGGGAAACATCCTTTCCATGTCTACTCTGTCTACACCTTTCAACATTCAAAAGGTTTCACAGAGATCCCCCCCACCCTTCTAAATTCCAACAAGTACAGACCCAGAGCTATCAGACTTTCCTCAAATGATAACCCTTTCAGGCCCAGAAACGTCCGTGTGAACCTCTCTAAACCCTCTCCAATGCTGGCACATCTTTTCTTAGATGAGGAGCCCAAACTGTTCCCAATACTCAAGGTGAGGCTTCACCAGTGTCTTATAAATTCTCAGCAGCATATCCCTACTCTTGTATTCTAGACCTCTTGAAATGAATGCTAACATTACATTTGCTTTCCACACCACTGGCTCAACCTGCAAGTTAACCTTCAGGGTGTTCTGCACAAGGACTCCCAAGTCCCTTTGCATATCAGATCTTTTGGATTTTCTCCCTGTTTAGAAAATGGTCTGCATATTTAATTCTGCTACCAAAGTACATAACCATGCATTTTCCAATGTTGTATTCCATTTGCCACTTTCTTGCCCATTCTCCTAATCTGTTTGTCCTTCTGCATCCTACCTGTTTCCTCAATACTACCTGCCCCTCCACCAATCTTCATATCATCTGCAAAATGGCAACAAAGCCATCTATCTCATCATCTAGATCATTTATATACAGCATAAAAAGAAGTGGTCCCAACACCGACTCCTGCAAAACACCACTAGTCACTGGCAGCCAACCTGAAAAGGATCCTTTTATTCCCACTCACTGCTTTCTTCCAATCAGCCAATGCTCTAACCACATTAGTAACTTTCCTGTGATACCATGGCTCTTAACTTGGTAAGCAGCCTCATATGTGGCACCTTGTCAAAGGCCTTCTGAAAGTTCAAATGTATATAATATCCACTGCATCTCCTTTATCTATCCTACTTGTAGTCTCCTCAAAGAATTCCAACAGGCAAGATTTTCCCTTAATGAAACCATGCTGACTTTGTCCTATCTTGTCTTGTGCCACCAAATACTCCATAACCTCATCCTTAACAATTGACTCCAATATCTTCACAAGATGAGAGCCATTTATGTATATAATGAACAAAAATCACGGCACTATATGGAAAAGCTAGTTTAATTTATTCATTTTTTATTTAGAGATGCTGCATGAAACAGGCTCAACAACCTGCTCAGCAACCCACCTGTTTAACATTAGCCTAATGCCCAATCACAGGCTCTTTCAGGTTGTTACAGCTATGGTTGGATGTGGGGATAAGCTCTCACTACCCACTGAAAGCTTCCAATGGTGTGTGTCTCGAATAGCTGCTGACAAGCAAGTCTGTCTCCTAGCCTGCATATGTGGCTTAGCTACTACAAGCCTAGCAAAACTGTTTCTACTGACAGGAGGAGGGGCAGGTTACTGGCATCTTAAAACCAGTTGCTCTGGGCAGATGTGGCTCATCACCCATGGTTGACAGCTTATCCAGGAGAAGGAAAACTCTGATCTCAAGCCTCACTGCCTTGCAGCTATACCCACTTATGGGGAAGGCTTCAGGAATGAACCCCAAGGAAAAATCTAAGCTGGAGTCCCTAAGGCAGTCCTGTATTGATCTTATGTTGATTGGTAACTCCAGTGATGCCACTCCTTTGGATTTATCAGTTGCTTGGGCACAGCCTGCTCTCCAAATTTGCTGCCCTGGCTTGCGTACACATAGGACGCAACATCTGTAGATGACCACGACCAATGGAGGTCCCTCACCAATCACAGGACCATTTACAATTATCAATTAACCTACTAACTAGCATGTCTTTAGACCGTGGGAGGAAACTGGAGCACCCAAAGGAAGCCTACAGATTTACAGAGAGAGTATAAAAATCCTTATAAACAGCGGCAGAATTAAACTCTGAACTGTTTAATGTCTCGAGCTTTAATAATATCGCATTCTCAACTTTGTTATCATAGGGCCCAAAATCTGCTTCTTCTATAGTAAATTAAGGACCTAAAGTCCTTAATTTCTTCATAATTTCTTAATTTCTTCTACTCAACTCTAACTTGCAAATAACTCTGTCCTCAGCCTGACACATTGATGGAATTGAAGAAGACACGCCAACGGCTATACTTTGTTAAGGTCTTTGGGAAGATTTGATCTGTTACCAAAGACTTTGGCAAATTTCTGCAGATAGATTATGGAGAACATTCTGGCTGGTTGCATAACTGCCTGGTAGGAAGGCTCCAATGCACAGGACCAAAAGGGGTTGTAGACTGTAACAGTGCCATCATAGGCCAACCTTCCACTATTGAGGACATCTTTGCAAGGCGGTGCCTCAGGAAGGTGGAAGCCATCATTAAGGATCCTCATCATCTGAGACATGCTCTCTTCTCATTCCTACCATCAGGATGGAGGTACAAGAGCCTGAAAACCTACATTCAGTGATATAGGAACATCTTCTTCCTCTCCGACATCAGATTTCTGAATGGTCCATAAACCCATGAACACGATAGTGATATTTTTCTTTTACGCTGTTCATATTTGTAACTTGCAGTAATTTTTATCCCTTTCACTGTATTGCTGTCTCAAAACAACAAATTTCATGACAAACGTCAGTGATAATAAACCCAATTCTGATTTTGAAAAGGTACTTAAATTCCCCAATGAATAATTCTTGGGAAATTACTGGATGTCTTTTACACACACACACACTTTCATCAAATTAAAGATAATTCTTGTATTCCTCAATTAAATAAAAGAATACACATATCAATGAGCATGGACTAGATTATAAATAGGATCTTATCCAATATGGCAGATTTTATTTGAATGATATGAAATTCAAAAGCATATCTGAATTTCATCAATAAATACTTGACAATTACTAGACATTATCAAAGCTATTCATCCATCAAAAAAATTGTAAGTGCTTCCTGAAGATGAATGCATTCATGCATTTATTGATTTTATTTCCTTGTGCTGTTTTCTTTGTGACGTACAGCCATAACCAGAAAGTTATTCAGAGAATGATTTATGTTTCAAGTGTAAATAGGCTGTTTTGACATTCATGTGGCTCTTCTAACAAGTTGCATGCATGCCAATGTATTTATGAATTGCTTTAAAAGCCTCATGCCTACTAAACACTGTCTGCAGGATAAGATCTTAGCCTGCTCTGTCTGCTGTACATAATTTCTAACGTTTTATCCTGCTTCTGATTTTTATGTTCTTTGAATATATGGCACAGAAAGAAAGAGCAACAAATATAATATTTAAAAAAATCAAACAACTGGTTGCATAAAGCAGAAATGAATTGGTTGAACAGGGCATTAGTCTGACCAATCCATGTCAATATTTACCCATCTGTCAAATGTAATTTACAACCCACCTCCCATTCTTAAATCACTTTTTCCCATTTCTTTTATTCATGCTGCTAATCTAATCATGAATGTTGAATTAATTTCTGTTTCATCTGGTAACCTAGAAGCTATTTTCACTGCATCACAACTCTCCATAAATAGAAGTTTCTTTCTTGTCTATTTCATAAAATATTGTACCCATAATGCTTTATCTTGGGACCTTAATTTACTGAAAGCAGCTGTTTAGAACACAAGAAATAGGAACAATGGTAGGCCATCTGGACCGTCGAGCCTGCTCCGCCAAACAATGAGATTGTGGCTGATCTGGCCATGGATTCATCTCCACCTACCTCCCTTTTCCCCATAACCCTTAATTTGTTTTGTCAAACATATTATTATTTTATAATCTTAAATATATCTATAATCCAAATTATCATATAAACTGTTATGCATAAACCAAAAAAAAAAATCTGTTAGGAAATGTAAAGGAGACTTAACCCAAAAGTATAGCAGTGGAGACTATTTAACAGTAAACAAAATTTTACTAATAAACCTCAAAATAAAAAGCTACAAAGGGGCACAAAACAACAGAGAACAGTTAGGTAACATAACAAGATAACTAAAAGCTAGGAGCACGAGTTGATGCTCACTGGTTAAATGAGTGAACAAATGACTATGGCGGAGAACTGGTTTTAAATAGATGCCGGTGAGGAGTTGGAAATGAGTGGCAGGTGATTCCTGTTACCTGGGTGGAGACTGGAAGGAGCCTGCCTGTGCATACCTGACAAGACTATCCTTCCTATGGCTGGCACCAATGGTCCAACACAATCTGCATTCACTGGACCACCTCCTTCATTCTTGGCTCCAGAGGTGCAGGCTCAGGTGAGTTAACTGATCCATGCACAAAGGTCTTAAGGCAGGACACATGGAAGGCAAGTGTGATCCTGAGGGATAGTGACAGCTGGAGATGGTAAGTGACTGGGTTAATGTGATGGGTATTATTAAAGGGACCAGTGAACCAGGGCAAGAGCTCACGAGAGTCAGAGCATAGGAGCAGATCTTGGATGGAGAGTCAGTCATGGTTCCCAGACCACAGTAGTCTGTACGGGCTCCAAAGGCGGTTAACCTGGCACAGTAGGTGTAGTTGGCTAGGATGGCCAAGCATTCTGGCATCCACGAACCAGGAATCTGGCAAATAGGACCTCCTCCATTGGTTACTCCATGGGGAACAATGGGGCTTGTTAGCCATGAAGCACTTCAAAGGTTGACATACCTGTGGCAGAGGAGGTGCGTAGATAGTGGGACAGTTCAGCCCAGAGCAGATTCTTCTTCCATGTGGAAGTGTTAGAGGCAGGGAAGCAGCGCAAAAACTTCTCCACTTGCTAATTGGCTTTTCCTGAATGTCCATTGGTCTGCAAATGATATGCAGAGGACAAACTCACTGAGGTGCAGAGGAGGGAACAGAAGGCTCAGCAGAAATGGGAGACAAATTGTGGGCCCCAGTCTGACACAGTGTCCTGAGGGAAACCGTGGATGCAAACTGTATGTTGGAGAACTAGATTCACCGTCTCAGCAGCTGACAGAAGACTGGGGAGGGCAATCAAGTGGGCCACCTTGGAGAACTAGCCAACCATTGTCATAATCGCCATGTGTCCCAATGGAAGCTGGCAAACCTGTGATGGAATCCATGGTGATGTGGGACCATGGGTGTTGGGGGACAAGTAGGGGGCCACATGAATTCAGAGGGATTCCTTGGTTGGAGGAATTGGACTGGGTACAATGACGGCAGGCAGTGAAGAATTGACATACACCTAAGATCCTGGTGGACCACCAGAAGTGGCATCAGGGAAAATCTAGAGTCCATCGTGTACCTGGATGGCCGGAGAGTGGTGAAAAGTGGGTCCATTAGAGTGCCTCAGAGCACACAGCTTGTACAAGCAGTTGCCAGGTGTGTTGGTCAGAGCAGGCTCGTGCTATAGGGCCTGGCAGATCTAATTCTCAAGATCCCAGATGATCGGGGCAGGAATCTGTGAGGATGGAATGATAGGCTCTGGGTTGATTTCCATTTCAGCTGGGAAAACCTGTCAAGACAGGGCATCTGCTTTAGTGTTCTTGGAGCCAGGTTGGTAGGAGATGGTGAGTTGTTTGAAGAAGACTGCTCAGCGAGCCTGAGGAGGGTTGAGTAGATGGATACGTTTATGGATATTGTTATGATCGCAGCCCCCTCCTTCTTGAGAATCGCAATAAATACTGTTAAAAATAGTACCATCAGACTTCAATGGACTTCTCTATCTTTGCTGGTAAGTGACCCAGTTACAGGGTTCGTAACAATATGAGGTTCTGGTGGTCAGTCCAGATCAGGAAGGACTCAAAGTTTCCTGTCAGCTAATGCCTCCATTTTTCCAAGGCCTGTTTAATGGTGAGTATCTCACATATTTCCTACTCCATCATGGCACTGTGTGGAGTTGAATTTGTGTGAGAAGATGGCACAAGGGTATGTCTTCCCGTCCAGTCCTCACTGGGAGAGGACGGCCTCAGCGCCTACATCAGATGCATCCATCTCTACCACAAAAGGTTTGGAGGTGTTCAGATGGTAGGGAATGGGGGCGGTGGTGAAAGGTGTCTTGAGCTCCTTGAAAGCATAATCCATGGCAGCAGATCAGGTTATCCTTAAGGTAGCTGATTTGGTGAGGGAGGTGAGAGGTGTAGCAATTTGGCTGTAGTTCCTGAAGAAACAGCTGTAGAAGTTAAAGAAGCTGAAGAAGCTCGGTGACTGTCTGAGAGATTGCAGTCAGGGCCATTCGACATTGGCATGTACTTCCTCTGGGTCCATGGTTATGCTTTGGGGTGAAAGGATGTAACCCAGGAAGGAACTGGCATTCTTCAAAACTTGCAGCAGAGTTGTTTATCAAGGAAGCACTGAAGGACTGAGCTGACATGACAGACCTGGTCTTGGGGGTCCTTGGAGAAGATGAGGATATTGTCAAGGGAGATGAATACAAACCTGTGTAGCAGGTCTCTTTGAAGTCTTGGAAAATGGCTGTACTGGTGGAAAGTCCAAAATGAATCACCAAATATTCATAGTGGCCAGTGGGTGTTATGAACTCTGTCTTCCACTCATCTCCTTGCTGGATGCAGGTCAGGTTGTATGTACTCCATAGGTCCAGTTTGGTGAAGATCTGAGCTCTGTGGGGTGTTTTGAATGAACTATCCATCAAGGGGAGAGGGTAGCAGTTATTAATGTTGATTTTGTTGAGGTCACGGCAGCTGATACAAGGATGAAATCCCCCATCTTTTTGACAGTGAAGAATCATGCATCATCTGGGGACTAGGATGATCGAATGAAGCTGTGAGGGTTGTGAGATGAGAGCTGGAGTCATCCAAGATGAGAGGAGTGCTGGATGAGTCGATGAGAAAGAATCTGATAGACTTGCAATGCTCTCCGATGCTCATGGTTCTGGAGACAGAACTGGGAATCTGGCCACCGATCTGGGCAGTTGGTCTGTAAGATGCTTGTCAATTCAGAGGGCCAGTGTGATTAGGCTTTCGGGGTCACTGAGGATCTCCTGGGTAGACAGCTCATCTTTCAAGCACTCTGAGAGGCCTTGATAGCAATGGGCTAACCAGCAGCACTTCTGCATTCCAGCTGCACTCTACCATGAGGGTCCTGAATTACATGGTGTAACCCAGCAACGAGCATGAGCCCTGATGCAGGCGAAGAAGCTGATCTGCTGCCCTCTTCTGCTTCACTGATGGTTGAAAACCCAGTGCATCTCAGAGGTGTAGTCCTCAAACTACAAACTGCAAATGGTTGTTTTATTGTCCAAGTTGGCTGTGGGCTAGGTCATTGTTCACCTGGTCAGGAGAGAGATAATGAAGGCAATCTTGCCACAAACTGTAGAACACAGAGATGGCTGGATCTCAAAGTGTAAGACGCACTGGGACAGGAAGTTACTGTATCAGGTTGGGGATTGGACGAAGGGTTCTGGCACCAGCATCCAGGGGTCCAAGGAAGGAGGCTGACTGGTGCAGCACTGCTGTATCAAGACGGGGAGTTGGTTGAGAATGGTTTCCTGCAGCTTCAAGATCATGCGCTCCTGTCGACAGACAACTTCCTTTAGGTGAGCATACAGTGCTGGGTCAGTCGTTGGTTCATCATTCCTGTCCGGAAATGTAGAAGAGGCATGACTCTAATGCAGAGGAGCAGAGATGATTTCACAGTAAACAATACTTTACAAACAAACTGAAAAATAACAAGCCATAAAACAGGAGAGAACAGATACTTAACACAACAAGATAACTGATGGCTAGGAGTGGCTGGCTGGTTAATATGAGTGAACAAGGATTGTGGATGAGAGCTGGGTTTAAGTGGGCTGCTTTGTGGTTGCTTTGATCGTTCTAAACCAGACCAGGATGTGCCTCCCAGTGGCCCACTGGCAATGGTATCAATTCTGTATTTCTAGTAGAATGTACTGTGTAAGACCAGCCAAAGGCAAAATTACCGACGGTGGTGTCATCTGTATGAGGACTGGGTAGAACAAAAGTTGACCCTTCGATTGTTTCAGTTTGATATTTCTTCTCGGATACTCCAGTGAAGGGTCTCGGCCCAAAACGTCTAATATCGATTAACTCCAGTAATGTTGCTGGTCAGCGACATGGGTATAGTGCCCAGAATCCAGATCCATTCATCGGGCCAGGAGATGTCTTCGATGAGATACTGTTCAACAACAACCAGCACAACTGAGTTTGAAAATGGACACGCTCACCATGAGCTTTTGTCAGGATCTACCACAGTTTGTATTGAGATGATGACTATCTTTAATGCAGAACTTTTCCAAGAACCCACATACTTACATTGCTACCATTGAAGTACCATGTCCTTGTATTCAGAAGCACACTATCTTAGCCAGATACGTAATCATGGTAATATTTTATGCCACCATTGACTAGAGTTGTAATAGTGGCTATATTTGTTAGTCTTTTAATGCAAGTCACCTATCAAACAATACACTCAGGGTCACTATCAAAACCTGCAGAGCTGCTACTTTGTTCATCCTCTTTGATGCTTGTGCTGCTCTGCTTTGTGAGATGGGAACAAGCCAACAAAAATTATATGGCTGAAATGCTTGATTCCATCCTAACCCCTTAGCCCACGTCAGCTCCAAACATACAGCATGTCGAGGCTGTGATTTGTTGCTGGATAATTGTCCCTCAGCTGTGTTAACAGCTCAGAACAAGCTCTCACTCAATGGGTCAAATCCTACTGGGAGCTAAGAAAGGTAGACAAGAGGACCAGCTTCATAAAGCTATATCCTCAGCATGAATCACTACCTTCAGGAGAGATGAAAGGAGACTTTTTTAGTACCTTATTTTAGGTAATACCATGTTTATATTTCAGAAAATAATCAGATGTTATTTCTTCTAAAAGTGTATTGGTTAAAATATTTGTGTAAAGTTGCTTTGTAAAGTGCTTCAATGAAGTAATTAAGCCAGTTAATGTAAGGAGGTTAAGTGTTACTGATTAAGTTAGGAGTCTTTGCTCTGGAAATTCACAGGTCCCTGAAAGTCCTATTAAACATGAGGTGCACTTCCTATGAATATTTTTGTGTGTACCTATCTCTGCTAAAATTAATTATGCTCAAGGTATAAAGTTGTCAATTACACCACGTTCACCACATTCAGAGGACTTCTGTCCACTCACACAAAGAAGTAAAGCAATAGGCAGGATCAGCTTGAAGATTCTCTAGGGAGGAAGAGTGATCTACTGCATTGATTGATGGAAGGGATGAGGCATAGGAACATTGAGGGTCAGGTTTAGCCATTGAGGGTGAAATCTAGGCTGTTGGCTATGGGGTTGTTAATACAATTGGCTCCTGATGAGAAACATCATGGTCAAGATGGCCTGTAAAGAGGTGATGTTTCGACATATCCCTATGACATTGAAAGAGGCCATTTGGCTCAGTGAATCTTTGCTTATTGCAATCCCATCCCCTCACTAAATATTCGTGTAACCTACCTTCCTCACATTAACACCTCCCAAATTCTAGCTCACTTAATTTGCAAATTAACCTTTCAAATCATGACTTTGGTAGGTGGAAGGAAAGTGGAGTTTGGGGGACAAATCAACGTGGTGACAGGGAGGACTTGTAAACTCCATACAGACAGTACTCAAATTCAAGTTTGAACTTTTTCGTGTTGTGAGGTAATAATCCTACCAGCTGCACAGCTGTGTCTGGTGCAGATTGCAAAAGAATATAGTTAGGGGGCCTAAGGAAGAGCCACAGCGAAATGTGCACTTCCTCTGCTTAAAATGCATCTGCTTAAATCCAGTTTCTAACAGTGGACTCCGTTGTCTGGCTGAGATGGTTTACAGAATCACAGAGGTTACAACATCCACATAACCTATCGGTTTGGTGCAGACTCCCCTCCTCTCTCACAATCAGAATCAAGTTTAATACCACTGGCATATAATTTGTCATCATGGTCTTACAATACTTCCTTCAGTATCTTATTTATATCCATCTCGAAATCCATAATTAACTCCACTGCGCCCCTCAGTTGTGTAGTTCAGGTCTAACCACTAGCTGTATAAAAAGGAATCCCCTCGTCGTACTTACCAACCTTCATTCTTTGTTCTCTGGTCTTTGACCCTTCCACCAATGAGAATGTGTTTCATGTTAAATCTGTCTCAGTCCTTTGTCATTTTAAATAGTCCTTTCCCTCTTTTCCAAAGAGAACAACCACAGCTTTTTGAGTCCATCCACTTAATTAAAGTCATTCATCCCTGGAATCAATCTAGTGAAACACTTCCACATCCTCTCTAAATCCTTCACATTTTTCCTAATGTGTCACACCCAAAACTGGACATAACACTGCTGATGCAGTCAAATCATATTTTTTTTTAACTAAACATTTGTTGTGACTTCCTTTCTATTGTGCTGCATCCCAGAGTCTTTTTATAAATTTCTTCCTTAATTTTCAGTGAACTTTAAATGATTTATGCATCCATATCCCCAGAGCCCTCTGTTCCTTTACCCCCTTTTTGAATTTGCCCTCTAGCATATGCTATCACATAAATCTTGTGAAAGCCTGTTTCTGCATGAATTGCTTACACCATCCACAGGTCATGCATGCACCATTAAAACTTACAAGAGGGCATCCAGATGTGCATTACATGCCACTGAATATCATTGCACAAAGGGCGTCTCTGTACATTAGCACAAAGCAATCATGGAAAACCCGGAAGAAGAAAAAAAATCGCAGACTTGGCAGTTATTAGCTTTGTGCTACATATGGAATTTCTAGGCTCTTGTGTTTTACTGATTGTTTTAACATATTTTAATTGGGAACTTATGTGAAGCTGAAAACGTGCCTAAATCTCTTTTGATATTGCATTGGCCTTGAAGATCTACAGTTCTTGGAAAGATCCTTCAAATTGGCAGTGAGTGATGCAATAACATTCAGTTTGATTGTGCACAAAGGTTTTCATTCTGTGTATTCTGCCTTTGCAGAGCAGAGTAAAATTAAAGGGTTACAGGTCCTTGGACAATTGGGGAAAATCATCAGGTTTTCAGTCTGACCTGTCAACCCAAAAACCTAACTCTTGACGACTGGGACCTCAAGGATTAGGTCAGAGCATTGCGAGGAAATTTTGTATGGTTACTGGGAACTGGACATTAATGTTGTAAATAGCTGCTGAAGCTCAGGGGTGTAATTGGCAGTTGTAGGATGGTGATTAAGGTGGGCTTGGTAGGCTGGATGATCATAAATAATGGTAGGGATTATACTTTTGGTTAATCCAATGAGGGAAAATTCTTAGAATTTAAATTGTGCCGACCTGAAGCTAGATTCCAATGAGGCTACCCAGGAACTAAGATCTGTTCAGACAAGTTCCCTTAAATGACAAAGCAGACATTTTTGTGGCTTTGGACTCTGTTGCATATATTTGTCTATCAGACACAGAAGGAAGGATCACAAGCATTGCCAGCTATACTTCAGTCAGTTGCTGATTTCAGTCATGTAACAAAGAAAGGTGTTCTGGGTGATTGTTACCCATGATACCTGAATGGTATTATTATAAAGAAGCCCAGATCCATGTGCTTCTTTTCTCTGAGGAAAGAACTATGTTTTTTTTAATCAAAGTATTTCTCCTTCATTTTGTAGCCTAGAGATTTCTTTATCAATAAATTGCCCATAAAATTTTGGTAACAACACATCTCTTGACCGAAGTTGATTTGCGCCAAGTTAACATCAAAAGAAGTGCAGAAGTTGTGCCATGAATTAACAGCACCAACAAGAATAGAATAGGCCCCACAATGCCAGGGTGAAGTGGTTTAAACAATGAGAAAACACAATTGCCTCTTCTAAGTGAGATTAAAGACAGAAAACACTTTTCTATCCGCATCCTTATCTTTCCATCCACAGAAAAGTTATAAAATCATTAATTTCATTTGACTAATAATCGGTAAGAGAAGCACAATTCTAATTATAAGAATAGGTTCCAAAGAAATGTTGTATCTTATTTAAAGAAACAGATTACATTGCTAGAACAGTCAAGAATAGCCCTTTCCCAAGCTTCTCTCTAGTGACTGCTAATGATAACTCTCAAATAGCTAATTAAGCTGACCAATTTATTGAATAATTAAGGGAAAACTGATTTATAGCAAGTGTTGGCCTGTTAGTCCATCATAATTGATTCCTTCTGAAAGGTGTGGTATCCAGGCTGAGAGAAAGGTTTTAAAGTCATATTACCTAGAAATGGAAGAGAACTGTATTCATAATACAACATTACATTCTTTGTATTACTGATGACAGTACTTGATCCTTATTTCAAATAGATATCATTTGTTTAAATTTCCTTTGGGTGCTATGGTTCCCTCTCACAGTCTAAAGATGTACTGTAGATTACCCTACTAACAAAGATGTTAGTGGGTTAATTGGTCATTGTAAATTGTCCTGTGATTAGGCTAGTTTTAAATAGGTGGGTTGCTGGGTAATATGGCTTTTTGAACTGGAAGGACCTGTAACACACTCTGTCTCTAAATTAAAAAAAATTAGTTTCACAGTTGCCCTTTACTAGCTCTCCCAAAGCTTATTCATTAAATATAGTCACTGATAGTCATCACTGGCTGGCTATTCAACCAGGGAAATATCTTAGCTGAACTATCCTCCAGTGTCCATATAGATGTTCTCCCAGGAGGAGTCATTGTCTGGCAAAAAGAAGTATGGATCTAGACGAATTGAGATAATTACAGCTTGCCTGTTCGAAAATGATTGTCGAAACACAGAATAATAGCCAACATCAGTCATTTAGATTTGAATTAATTTACTAACAGTTCAGCAAAGATAAGAAATTAAATCAGGAAACTCACTGGTACTTTGTGGCCCAGCTACTCATAGGATAAGGACTTTGAGTACTGGGGTGGGGTTGGGCATGGTGCTGTTCTGACATTGACGGATCATGTGGAAACAGCAGTTTTGTAAAACATGGCTGGAAAATTTTATGACATTCATAAACAATTGTAGAATCTATGAAGTAGTTGAATCAAACCATCTTGGACAAATGGCCCAGAGATTTCAAGATCTTTATAACAATATTTACATGTGAGGGAGAGGGTTAACTTAGGTAACTAGAAAATAAAACAAGAAAAGGGAACCCTGATGAAGGACCTCAGTCTGCAAACGTTGGCTGTTTATTTCCCCCTGTAGATGCTGCCTAACTTGCTGAGTTCCTCCGGTATTTTATGTGTGTTGCTCAAGATTTCCTGCATCTGCAGTATCCCCTGTGTTTGCAATTAACCTGCACCTGTTGCTTCTGATGTAGGCAACATGCCAACCATCCTTTACTAATTTGTATAACTGGTACCTTGGTCAATATTAGCAGTGATACTGAGGGGCTGTACAACTAACCAGCAGGCTAAATATTGTGAGCAAAACTAGAATACTTAAAGGAAGCTCTTAAAAAGGTGGTGCACTGTGGCAGGTATTCTTGCAGACATCCCATCATGGGTGATATTCCAGAATGGCACACATTCTCACATTGGAGAAGGAACAGTTGTCAGAAATTTTCTACACCACACTGGAGACCTTGGTATAGGAGGATTATTGTTGCTCAAACAGCAAGGCTCCAAGAAATCCTTCACAATCAATCAATCCCTTTGACAAAATATACCAGGCATCAACTTCTGATGCATTGGTTGTGCTGGTAGAAGATTATTTACCTCAAATCTATGATCAAGGCCAATTATCAACTACCAATAATACCAGCAACATCAGCTCTGCTTATTTTACCAGGTTCCTGATGGTAGTCTATCTACGAATCTCAGCAAATGTCCCGGAATTCAGCTCACACTCCTACACTTAGCACCTCTGCAAGCCTCAGAGAAATATATCATTGGTGTTTCTTCATTGATGGGTATAAATCCGGGGTCTCTTTACTTAGCAAATTTGCAGGAATACCTTGATCACAAGGGCTACAGTGCGTCAGAAAGGCAGCTCACAACCACCCCCTGAACAGCAAGGATGGCTGCACAAGAATTGTCCTTGCCAGCAATACTCAGATCACAAAAGCTGAGTAGAGAATGCAAACTGTTTCTCAATCTGATTGTCAGGCACATTACAGTTACTTAAATGTGGGGGGGTGGGGTGGGGGGGCGGGGAAGAAAGAAAAATCCATTTGTAATTACATTCAACTTAAATAAATTGATAAAACACATTATTAATTATGATGAAGTTATAAGCAAACAGGTTTTCTTTCTAGTGACATGAACCACATTTAAACTTTGATATGTCCACTCTGCAGTGTATGCTCACAGATGTCTAGATTACACAGTATTTGCGTTGTCCACTGTAGTCAGCCAATGCTTTACTCCAGTACCACCAGCAATCCCTTTTCGTGACCAGTCCACATGAGCTTCATAGTGCATAAACAGAATAATAAAATAACAATCATTTAATTTATTCTGAACTTTATCCTTTTAAATGATATTTCCACATTATTATAGTAATCTATATACTAAGAACCTTGAATCCAAATTAGCTGAAGCATTGATAGTCGTTCTTTAGATATGTCCATGTATATTAAATTGACCCAAGGCTGCATGCGCTTTGTTATGAAGAGACCAACAGCTATCTAATCATCTCACTTTATCTATTTTTATTTTTAATGAAAGCATTCTAAAGTTAATTTCATCCCTTAAAAATATTGCAGCTGCGGTGAGATTTAATAAAGGCTTAATCAACATCAGTTTTGAGAGTTCTTTAAGTGCAATCCACTACTAGATAAATTACTTAACACGGGGAAATTGAACACTAATGTATTATGCAACAGATTAGTTTTTGCATTTGCATAATGTGTTACAAATGACCTGCAGTTACTAGCAATAGAAACTCAATAAAATGCAAGTTGAAAGAATGAGTAATGCCAATATTCTAATTATTTTATGTTTGCCTGTGGATCAAATGTAGCTTGTTATTATTATTATCAAATATGCAGCTGGACTTGTGCTGTCAGATCATTTTGCCACACTGTTATCTTTTCTGTGAAGTTGTGTATTATATATTCTGCTTCTTTGCAATGTGAGATTTTATTTGCTACAGGATCTGCACTCGGAGAGCTGAATGCCTTTGAATCACCAGGTCAAGGACAGAGACTCATCTGCTGTCAACATCAAGCTTGACAACTGCTATCCTCGATTTATTTAATAATCTTCTCCTCTTCTAACAGCCCAGACTACTTAAATACCTGTATGGGTACTGTCAATAGTGTTTAGCTGAAGTGTAATATTACATGAATCACAGACCCTTTAGGCTATATAATGGACTGGTAATTTATTACTGAAGGACAGGGCTGCTCTGAAAATTCTTTTAGCACATGTGGCATGGTATGAATTATCTAGGCACAAGGGCAGCAGGTGCTCTCATTAAATTTACAGTCACTGCCAGTGGAGAGTGAAGTGTTTTTTTTAAAGTATATCTGCAGCTGTGGCCTCATAGTGATATATATGTGGCTATAACACAAGACAAGCACTATATACAACAGGAAGATTGAACCCCCGCCGAAAATGCGAGAAAACACTTTCATTTGATCAGGGAAATTGGGCTTTTATCAGCCAAAGTCTTTTTTGCCTTAATTAGGCATTAAAATCTTATGCTAAGCCCCCCTTTTCTGTGCATGTGAGACTGAGATCAAATTACCTAAGTCTTTTATAGCATTTGTATGCAGTGAAAATCTTTATATATCACGGGGAACAGATCTGTACTGATCACTGCATAGCTTAAGCAGTATGTCACAGCCAGAAGCAAATTCCTGACCCACTACATGTATTTTAGGAAAGTGATAGTTAGTATCTCTGAGACTGTGTAACCTTTCAACATTTAGTTTTGCTTGTAAGTAAAATTCAGGAACTGCCTGTGCCATTTAGGAAAATTATGCAATCATCTTCTAATAGTCTTAGCTACTGAGTTTATTACTGATTAACTTCAGCGAGGACCAATACTCTCTGGCATTTTACAAGACATACACCATATTTCATCATTTAACCTGGTCTAGAATTACACTCGGCAGTCGTGGTTGTGAACAGAGAGCAGGTGGATCAGGAGACCAAATCATAATTATGTGCATTGTAGCTTTTATCTCGTGACATATTTTGAAAAGACCTCTACAGTTTGGCCAAAACATAATCCTTCTGCAGAATATTATTTTAATTATTAACATTAAAGCATTTAGGAATGTAAATTGGGAACAGTTTGTTATGTCTTTGTAACTACAGAAACAGATTGAAAGAAAAATACAGAAGCCGGAGATACGCCTGAATTTAGTTTTACTTTTCTTTAGTAAGGTGCTCACATATGACGTGGTGACATAATGACTTATACTATTCACGTACTTCTTACATATAATCTGTAATGAATTATGTAAAGAAACAAAGAATGCTTGATCAAAGTACTTACAATATTACTCAAATATTACTGAAATATTAAATACCTAACACTCCTCCCTGCTTAGCTCAAAACTCCATCTCAATATAAAACGCATCTCAACTCAATATGTTATGTAATAAATAAATACATACATACATTATACAATATAATACAACTACAATATTGACATCCACAGCATAGTAAATTTTAAATTGCCCTATTCAGGCCTAAACTTTTAATCACTGTGGAGGATTTCTTACTTTTGTGGGATAACATCTGTCCTTACAAAGGGAGTTACTCTGCTTGGCGGGTGAGACTTGTGGCTGTGAAACAATACCAGGTTCTGGGGGTCCTCTCTGGTGGTTGTAGGGGTTGACTCTCGGACTGCAGGAAGTGGTCCTGACAGCTCCAGACACCTTTCTTCTCTAGCAATTGACTTTGCTCGCCTCAGCTGATCGATGACACCAGATGCAATCTCCACTGTGTAGGAGAGTGGTCCAGTTCTGTCCTTAATTTTCCAAGTACCATTTCTGATCACCTTCTGATCAATTTCTGATTTCTGTAGTCACTCACTAGGACTGTTTGCCCAGGAGAGAAGAGCCTTGTTTGAAGAGCCCTCAATTTGTCTCAGGTGTTTGTCCAGCATGCTCCTTCTAAGGTTGGTTTTGAGAAGATCCAAGTGTGAGTGTGAGGGATGATCCCTGGTGAGTTGTTGATTGTGGAGTGTGCTGTATTGCAATATGCAAGGAGGAAATTGGTGAGCTTCTGATTCAGTGCCAGTGTAGTGTGTTGTACAGGCATTGCTCACAGTGTATTCTTTAGACTCTGGATAAGCCTTTTCACCAAGCCATTTGTATTTGGGCGATGCAGTGCAGATGTAATATGTCTTATCCCATTCATTTTCAGGAATGACTGAAACTGTTCCATGACAAACTGTGATCCATTGTCACTGACTAAGTGTTCTGGAACAGTTCTGGCCACTTTGTTGCTATATCCACGACTCCCAAAAAATTGTGTCCATGAATCCACCTGTCACGAGTTATGAGTAACGAAAGTGAACAGGCCATAGCCTTTGCTTCACGTACCTTACTGCTACAGAGAAAAATTATGCACAGATTGACAGAGAACTCTTGAGTCTAATTTGAGGTGTAAACATTTTCAACCTGCGTTTATGCGTGAAAAAGTTTACCCTCATTACTGATCATCAACCACCAGTGTCGATTCTCAGCCCGTAGAAGGGTGTTCCTCTAACAGCAGCAGCATGAATGCAGAGATGGGCTCTGTTTCTTGGAGGACACAATTACAAAACTGAATTCAAGAGAATGACTAAGCATGGAAATGATGATGGATTGGCCTGTTTATCTGTGGGAAAGGAAATACCTGAAAAATTTACAAAAGTAGACACTCCTCTTAACATATTCTCACTTATGCAAATGAAAAGTCTCCCTATTATGACAGAGAAGGGAAACCAGAAAAGACTCAATACTGTCTAAGTTCTAAATTGCTATCCAAAATGGATGGAATATGCAGCAGAAATTCTATTTCCCCCAAGGATCAACTTGCCCTTGACAGAGGTTCCCTTATGTGGGGATTGAGAGCTATTGTACTATCCAAGCTGCGAGCTAAAGTGTTGGAGTCATCTAGGCCTGGTCAAAATGAATGCATTGGCTCAAAGCTTTGTCTAGTGGCCTGGGATAGATCAGCAGATTAAACAACTTGCCATTGTTATGCCCGCAGCCCCCTCCCCTGTGAGAATCGCAAGAGCACTAAAGGGAGGGTGAGTCAGTGGACCCAGGAAATGGGAGGGAGACGTGCCGGATGCCTCGTTCCCCGGCGATGCAAAATAACGCGACATTGGCCATTGTCTCTTGGAGACACATTTGTGGATTGGGGACTGGGCTACGTGCAAGCCCTCGGGCAAAGTGGGCTGGTTGAGAGAGAGATTGCATCACCCCCAACCTGATTGACATCTACTACCCTGCGAGTCAAGATAAAAGAGGGGCTGTAGAGACGGCCCCTCAGACGCACTAGAAGACACGCTAGCGATCCCGTAATAGCGGGCAGCCATTTGAAGGAAGCCACGTGTGTTCGGTTCCCTTGCCTGGGAACCGGTGGCGGGTACCACAGAAATGATTTTCTTGAACTAACAACGGGGAACCAACTCCCCCGACTCAACGGATTGGCCTCATCAAAAGACCCGGGCAAGTTTCTTTTCTCACAAATCTCTCTCTCTCCAACAAGTGAAAACCCAGCGGTCCCCAAAACCAGAAGCCTGCAGGAACTGAGTGACTTTTATATTTCCAATGGACAATATATTATCCCCTAGACAAACGATAGAGCTATTTCTTATTGATGATTATTACTATACCCATGCTTTTAGATTGAGTATTGACGACGTATGTTATCTGAATGTTTGTATTAACCTTATTTTTGTGCCCCTTTATAAATAAAGACTTTTAAAAATAGAACCATCAGACTTCAACGGACCTCTCTACCTTTGCTGGTAAGTGACCCAGTTACGGGGTACGTAACACCATGCACTGTTCGGGATGCCAACACCAGAAAGTTATAATGTGTGAATACAGTGTCTGGTGTCACCATTTCCTTTGCCTTTTGGAAAGTTACCTCACACTGTTTTGTCCATTGCTAATCCTTCTCTGTCTTTAGTAGTGAGTTCAAAGGGTGGACAGTAGCCAGGTTTGGCAGGAACCTGTTATAGTATTTGATAATCCTAAAAAGGACCACAACTGTAATACACTCTTTGGACTTGGGGCATCCAGCGCTGCTTGAACTTTCTCAGTGCATTTTCTGTAAATCTTGTGTGTCAACGGTATGACCACCATAAGTGATGCCTGGTTTGAAGAATTCACACCTGTTGCATTGTGCTCTGAGCCCATAATCTTCTAATCTTTTTAACACTGTCTTGGGATTTTGGAGATGTTTCTCGTCATTCTCATGTTAATCTCAAGGGTTAGATTAATTTTGGTGAAGGTTAAAAGGTTGCCATAACATCATGGGCCAAAGGATCTGTACTATGCAGTATTGTTCTGTGTTCTGTGTAAGATTTCAGGAAGCTCTACTTAAGATCAACAAATGGCATGTAACCCTCTCACCAGGGCTCGTATACAAACTTGGCTCATTACATAACTCTGCTAACAGCCACATGACTAAGCAGTAAAAGGCCACCTTTCATAAACAATATACATCTGGGGTTGGTATGATTTGGGGTTCAACCGAACTGGAAGGTTGGGATTTTCTGATTAAGGAACATTGATTGTAGCGAATGCTGCGTAAATACTGCTCCATGCAAAGTTATCGTTCATCAGAAAAATAACAGATAAGATACCGGCATAAGATTATAAAGAACTATATTTACCAAATTTCCAGTCACAGAAAAAAGAAAAGGAAAATAAAAGGGCTCATTACAGTTAAACCAGTCCAATGTGCACATAAACATTGGAGCTCATTTCTGGAGAAGTCGGTGGTGTATCGTATTACTCATGCATGGAACCCATGGTCTGCATGAAAGCATCTGCCACAGCCCAAACTTCCCTTATGGACCATCTCAAATGAACTGGCCATTCATCTGCATAATGCACTTCTTACAATGGAGACTCCTTAAAAGTGGCATTCTGCAGCATCTTCCCTTGTGACCCACTCCGCAGCTCCCACCAAAAAAAGGACCCCAAGCCAGACTACTGTCCTTCAGAAAACCGCCCCTGCCCAGCACTCTTCAATGTTCTACTGGGAAGAAAGTTACAGCATGTACCAAGACAACCTCAATTGGCTAACAACACATTCTTGAGTTGGACAACATGGCTCCTTATCCTTAGCCAAAGCCAAAACATTCTTGCAGCAGGATACACTGTTTTTAAAGAAAACTGCTAAAATAAAAATACCTCGCAGCATAGCAATAGAAATCTTACCCAGGGCATTACAACCATAACAAAACAAAAGTATTTTTGTTTTTTTGAATTTTGATAGAATTATAAGTTGAGGGAAGCAACAGAGGGGAGAAACTGAAATAAGCAGTTTCACCAGACAATATACTTATACCTGAATATTTATGCTAATTCTATTAGAACAACATAGTCTCATGGGCAGCTCTTTGCATTGGAGGTCGTGTCTTAAAAACAAATTAGAATCCTAATTGAATTTTCAAAAGACATTGAAGAAAGTTTCTTTAATGAGGCTAATAATAAAGTTTAAGGGTCACAAAACTGACTGTAGACAAATTGTCTAGACAGCATTGAGTATTAGTTTGTCAAAGGAAAACAGAAAATGGTAGGAAAAAAAGGAGCTTCACCTGGGTAAATTAACTTGTGGTGTTCTGTGTAAAAATCAAGCAAACTGCTGGAAAACTCAATGGAGGGAAATGACCATTCAACATTTTGGCAAGACCCTTCATCTGGACAACAGGATTTATGTACATCTATTCCAGGAACTCTGCTATCTACAATGATCCTATTCTTGCGACTGAACTCAGAGTCACCCATATGCCTTCTGGCAAAATATATCCAATATTTCATGCGAGTATTTTTCAGCATCGGCTTTCTCTTTGCCACTCTCCCATAAAGCTGTGACTGGTGAAGCACCCGGGCAACAGTTGTTGTATGAGCAGACTCTTCAGTCACAGCCACTGAAGGTTTTAGCTCCTCCAGAGCTGTCACAGGTCTCTTGCCAGCCTCCGTCACGAGTCCCCTTCTTGCACAGTCACTTCGTTTTTGAGGATGGCCTACTCGAGGTAGATTTACAGCTCTGCCACATTCTTTCCGTTTCTTGCTGATTGACTGAACTGTACTCCAAGGGATCTTCAGTGACTTGGAAATTTTCATGTATTCATCTCTTGACTTGTGCTTTTCAATAACCTTTTCGTGGAATTGCTTGGAGTGTTCTTTTGTCTTCATGGTGTAGTTTTTGCCAGGATTCTGACTCACCAGCAGTTCGGACCTTCCAGATCCTGGTATATTCTTAGTGTAATCAATTGAAACACCTTGACTGCACATGGTGATCTCCATTTAACTAATTATGTGACCTCTAAAACCAATTGGCTGCACCAGTGATGATTTGGTGTGTCATATTAAAGGGGGTGAATATTTATACAATCAATTATTTTGTGTTTTATATTTGTAATTCCTTTAGATCACTTTTTAGAGATTTGTTTTCACTTCGACACAAAAAAGTCTTTATCTGTTGATCAGAGTTTTAAAAAAAGCCAAATTAAACCGTTGTGATTCAATGTTGTAAAACAATAAAACATGAAAACTTTGAGGGGGGTGTGAATACTTTTATAGGTACCACATTTTTAGAGAAACTTTAACCAATTATGTATAGAATGATAAACTGTAAAGGAAGAAAGAAAAAAGGTACATATTAAATAAGCAGCATTTCTTGCCTTAAAATTGTCTCACTTTGACCCTATCCAACAGTCATTTATGTTTTGTAGGAGAAGTTAAAATTATTATCATAATTAAAATTTTGCCTGAAGTATAACATAGTACAAAATTTTGCATGCTTGAAGACCAATTTTGTTTGCAGAACCTAGAGGTTCACCTGTGCATAGAAGATCTTACTGAGTGTATAAGGAAACTGAATGTTTATGCTAACTAGCGAACACGAGGAAATCTGCAGATGTTGGAAATTCAAACAACAACACACACAAAATGCTGGTGGAACACAGCAGGCCAGGCAGCATCTATAGGGAGAAGCGCTGTCGACGTTTCGGGCCGAGACCCTTCGTCAGGACTAACCGAAAGGAAAGATGGTAAGAGATTTGAAAGTAGTGGGGGGAGGGGGAAATGCAAAATGATAGGAGAAGACCAGAGGGGGTGGGATGAAGCTAAGAGCTGGAAAGGTGATTGGCAATTGTCTTTCCCTTCTCCAGCTCTGTATCACTTTCGCCAATCACCTTTCCAGCTCTTAGCTTCATCCCACCCCCTCCGGTCTTCTCCTATCATTTTGCATTTCCCCCTCCCCCCACTACTTTCAAATCTCTTACCATCTTTCCTTTCGGTTAGTCCTGACGAAGGGTCTCGGCCCGAAACGTCGACAGCTCTTCTCCCTATAGATGCTGCCTGGCCTGCTGTGTTCCACCAGCATTTTGTGTGTGTTGTTTATGCTAACTATCTTATTCTGACACAGAAGAGTCCGATTTATCCTTTGGGTCCACTTCTCCTCTGCTTATTTCTCTGTACCCATTGAACTTAATCTTTCTCACATCTGCTCCTCTGCCTTTATACTTTTTTTGCCATTAATCCACATTAAAGGGCCATTTAGAGTAGAGAGTTAACCTATCAGCATCTGTTTGGGATGTGAGAGTAAAGTGGGGCATCAGGACAAATCCGCATGGCCACAGAGAGAAAATGAACATTCTACACAGACAGTACCCAAGGTCAGGATCGAACTCAGATCCCCGACGCTGTGACACAACAACGCTAACTGCTGCACCACTATGCCACACAGTTGTTCTGCTTCTATTACACCAACGTTGGAAGCTGCTGTATGACTAACACCACAGTTTGATACTTGCTGCTCACATACTCACATTAATTCTGTGTAATTTCAGGTTGAACATTTTTAAGAATGAATTGATTGAAATGGCAAAGCAATTTTTATGGTGCTTTAATCATGGTCCAGGGGATGTTACACAGAAAAAAAAAATCTAGGTGCTCATTGGTCCTACAAAATAAATAGAATATCGCATTCTAACAATGAAATCTAGTCTGCTGTTGTGAACTGGTTGACCCAACATCATTGTAATGGATTCTCCAATAAATATGTAAGGTGTACACTATCAAACCATACATGACTCCTCAGTTAGGACCTGTTTTTTTCAGCTTGTGGCCCACACATTTTCTTTTAAGTGTACATGCAGTGCAGTGTGATATCAACAATGTCAAAGGCATGTTGCTTGATACATGATTAGCATTTTTACTGCATGCCTAACTCAAAGTTCAAAGGTCAAAATAAATTGATTATCAAAGTATGAACATAATATGTCACCATTTACTACTCTGAGATTCATTTTCCTGCAGGCATTTTCTCCTTTTTCTACTGGCTCAGCAAGTACATGGAATTGTATAATCTAAAGCTTCAGCATGTACTATACATGCTATAAAGTCTCAATCTCGTTTGGCAATTGATTTTACAGTAAAATGCAATTCAATAGGACATACAAACCTCAGACTTTCCAATTGAATTTCTAGGCCCATCTGTTTTACCTTAAAAGAAGTATGTATTCTTCCTGTCCTCTCCTTAAAAGATGGCGCCATTAACAGGCGACTGTTTACATGCAACTCCAAAGGGAATCATCAAATATTCCTGTTTAGTGCTACTGCAGCTGTAGCCCACAGTCATGGCGATGGGTACTTCAGAAAGCATGTAAAACATTTTTTAAAAATCTATCAATACACAAAATTGATTTGCTTGCTAAGTGATGCTTTAAAAAGTCCAGTTACCAAATATCACTTTGCTTCTTCCCACTTGCAAATGCTCCAGCAACTTTTGCATCGTGACAATACACACAGGTAACACCAGTTTCTATAGTGTACATAAATATTTCTTGTAGCTGCACTTTCCTGACCTCATGAGCTTTAGGTGTAGCAGTTTCTACTGTTTTATTAAGCCACTCCACTTTAAATGAATTAGCAGTTCTTTTGCGCCTCACGCCCTTTGCTTTTTTTGGAATTTGACATAGTGAATCAATAACTTCTTCAATTAAAATAGTATAAATAGGCCAGTGTGAAAATCTGCAGACAAATCATTGCGAACTCCATGTTGTCAACACCATCCACATCAGAAACCAGGAAAGGAATTGTGATTGCGTACGATAGTGAAATATACTTAATGTGCTAATAAGGTAGAAAGGGCAACCATTTATGCGCAGTTTAAATTTCTTTGTGCACTAGTAGCAAAGGATGTGTATGTGTGCACACGCATGCATATTGGAGGGAACATTGGACTGCTGTGTAATTTGCTTCACAGAAACGTAGCTACACCCCACCATTTTGGAAGCAGTGCTGAAGCTCCATAGCTTCACATTCTCCACAAAGACAGGACAGATGAGTCTTCTACAGGTAGAGGATGTGGAACATGCTTTATTAACTCGCCATGGTGCACAAACTTAACAGTTCAGTCTCAGTCCTGCTCACATCGGTTTTATGTGCCGAGGGAGTTTTCCACCATCTCTCTGGTAGTGATGTACATTCCACTTCGGGCAAGCATCAGGCAGGCACTGGAGGAATATAGCAACGTAATTCTCTGTCTGAGAGACCGACGTCAGAACATCATTCAAGACGGTGAACCCTTGAAAGGCTTCAGGCCCTGATGGTCTACCTGGAGGGGCTCTGAAAATCATACACTATAACAGTGGCGGGTGTGTTCAAGGGCTTCTGCAATCACTGACTGCTGTAGTCAGAGATTCCCATCAAGAGGGTGATAATCATGCCAGTGCCCAAGGAAAGCAGGGTGAGCTGCCTCAATGACCAATGTCCAGTGGCACTCACACATATCTACAGAGATGAAGTGCTTTGAGAAGTTGGTCATGGCTAGTATCAACTTCTCCCTAAGCAAGGACCTGGACCTGCTGCAATTTGCCTATTGCCACAATAGGTCTACAGCAGATGAAATCTCACAGGCTCTCCACTTGGTCTTGGCTCACTGGAATAACAGCAATACTTACCTCAGGCTGTTGTTTACTGACTACAGCTCAGTGTTCAACGCATTCTTACCCTTAGTTCTAATCAACACGCTCCAAAACCTTGTCCTCTGTAAATGGATCCTTGACTTTCCCACTGTCTGTGAGGATCGGAATTAACATCACCTCCTCGCTGATAATTAATACTGGCACACCTCAAAGAAACATGTTAAGCCTGCTGATCTACTCCCTCTATACCCACGACTGTGTGGCTAGGCACAGCTCAAATGTCATCTATAAATTTGCCGATGTCACAACTATTGTTGATAGAATTTCAGATGGTGATGAGGAAGTGTACAGGAGTGAGATAGATCAGCTGGTTGAGTGGTGTCACAACAACAACCTTGCACTCAACATCAGTAAAACCAAGGATTTTATTGTGGACTTCAAAAGGAGAGATCCTTGATGGATTAGAAGTGGAAAGGGTGAGGAGTTTTAAACTCCTGGGTCTTAACATCTCTGAGAATCTGTTCTGGGCTCAACATGTTGATGCAGCTACAAAGAAGTCTTGACTGCAGCTATATTTCATTAGGAGTTTGAGGAGACTTGGTACATCACCAAAGACACTTATAAATTTCTACAGCTGTACCGTGCAGAGCTTTCTATCACTGTTTGGTGTGGAGGGGCCACTGCACAGGATCAGAAGAAGTTGCAGAAAGTTGTGAAATCAGCCAGCTCCATCATGGGCAAGAGCCCCCAGCATCCAGGTGGTATCCATCACTCAGGATCCCTTCAAATGCCCTCTTCTCATCGAGGAGGACGTACAGGAGCCTGAAAACACACACTCAATGTTTCATGAACAGCTTCTTTCTCTCCACCATCAGATTTTCCTCTGCTTTTGTATTCCTTTTTAAATTTTATATAGCTTATTATAACATAACTTTTACTATTATCTATTGCAATGTACTGCTGCCACAAATCGACAAATCTGACATACAGTATGCCAGTGAAATTAAACCTGATTCTGATTTTGATTCTGAATAATGCTCATGTCCCTTCTCCAGACACTGTTTTATTCAAACAGGACACATTGTGATGGCTGAGGCATACCTCAGTGAACAAATTAGTGTTTTAGTAGTTTGCTACAATTGCTCCCTGCTCTTTCCTGAATACAATAAAGAGAATTTCTTAACAACAATGTTTCAAAATTCAATGCAAAACTAAACATGTCAATCACAGTGTGCTAGGCCTTAATCAATAAATTTCTGAATTATATCATTGCATAGATGATGTTTATCTGCTGTACTATCATTAAATTGTGTGTACTGTGTTTCATTTTCCTTGTGCTTCTAAAGAGACAATGAAATAAGATATTTGGTTATATTGTATTTGCCACCTTTTTTTTTCTTTCATTACGCCATTTGCTATTTCCCAGTCTTCTGGCACTGGCAGTTAATAAAATCTATTTGCCGGTGGCTGTGCTTCAGTGGCTGCTGTAACTTCTATATGAGAAGTATCTGGTATCCACTAAGTCTGTGGTTCCTCAAAATTTCAAAAAGGACCACAGGAGAATTATGTACAAGAAACTGGCTCTCATTCTTCTGACATGACAATTTAGAATTCCATATTGTTATTGCTCTTCCCTTCAAAAACATTCTGAAGTCAATATTTTATCTGAAGTAACATCTGCTTAATTGGCTTTTTTTAAAAGTGGTTTTATTTGTAAGTGCAGAATAACTTTATTCAATAAGGGTTTTAGTATTTCAGTATAACAAAACTGCCAAATCAGTTATTCAACATTACTACAGATTGTTCTTATAACAGTTTCTTTTACTTGCAAGAAAATAAGAATGACAGTGCTTTTTGTAAAGAACCATTCAGCGAGTTATCCTATTTTGCTCATTATGCATAATAATAGCCTCCGATTCAGTATATCAAAATCATGTTTTAAAGTATTATCCGCTGGTCTAAAGAGAGAATTTTACTTTGAGTCAATTGGAAATAAAGCATCAGCAAAGAAATGTGAGGCAGTCCAAACGGAAATCCCTCTTGAGCAGTCAGCTCATCCCAGAAAGAATCATCCCTGCCTCCTGTTCTTTGCTGAGTTCCTCTTTGACTTCCATGCGGGCCTGATCAAATACCAAAATTACGGAGAGCTGGGGGAGCTTCTGTCTTTGCCGAACTCACCATTAGGTCCAGTGATAGGACAGGGATATGCTGACACAATGAGCTGTAGGTTTCCTTCCGTCCTTCCACGATAAGTTCAGAAGTGGGGATGCTTGCTGTTGAATGTACAATGTAGAATTATTAATTTCATTACAACTGTTCAGTGAGTTTTAACAAATGATTGAAGATTCGCCTTCTTTGTTACCTGTACATTGAAACATATAGTGAAATTTGCCGCTTGCATCAAATCAAATCGGAGAAGGTTGTGTTGGATAGCTGTAAGTATCATCACACATTCAGTGCTTACATAGCATGCACATGCAGTAACTCATGATCCCTAACCATACGTCTTTGCACTGCAGGGCAAAGCCAGAGAACTCAGAGGAAACCCACACAGTTACAAGGACAAAGTACAAGCTTTCTACAGACAGCAGCAGGAATTGAACCTCCGTCTTACAGCTGTCGCAGCAAAGCGTTGTCCTAATCTCTACACTACCATGACACCTTATAAGGTGAAGCAGACTATACTTGCATTCTGTCACAGACAAATAAGTGGTAATGTTTAAGTCAGAGAAGTATCAGGCAATGAGCATCTTAAACAAGAGAAAAATCTGCAGATGCTGGAGATCCAAGCAACACACACAAGATGCTGGAGGAACTCAGCAGGCCAATCAGCATCTGTGGAAAAGAGTACAGTTGACATTTTGGGCTGAGGCCCTTTGGCAGGACTGGAGAGAAAAAGCTGAGGAGTAGGTGGGAGGAGGGGGAGAGAGAAAAACAAGGTGATAGGTGATATCTGAAGGGGGAGGGATGAAGTAAGGAGCTGGAAATTTGACTGGTGAAAGAGATACAGAGCTGGAGATGGAGGAGTCTGATAGAAGAGGACAGAAGGCCATGGAAGAAAGAAAAGGAGGGAGGAGCACCAGAGGGAGGCAATGGGCAGGCAAGGAGAAAAGGTAAGAGAGGGAAAAGGGGATGGGGTGGGGGGGGTTCATGCCATCAGTTTGGAGGCTACCCAGATGGAAAGTAAGGTGTTGTTCTTCCAACCTAAGTGCGACCTTATCCCGACAGTGGAGGAGGCCATGGATAGACATATCAGAATGGGAATGGGAAGTGGAATTAAAATGGGTTTCCACTGGGAGATCCATTTTGTTCTGGTGGACAGAGCATAGGTGCTCAGTCTCCCAATCTACATCAGGTCTCACTGATAAACAGGAGGCCACATTGAAAGCAACAGACACAATATGTGACCCCAACAGACTCAGAAGTGAAGAGTCGCCTCACCTGGGAGGACTGTTTGGGACCCTGAATGGTAGTGAGGGAGGAGGTGTAGGGGCAGGTGTAACACTTGTTCCACTTGCAAGGATAAGTGCCAGGAGGGAGATCAGTGTGGAGGGACAAATGGACAAGGGATTTGCGTAGGGAGTGATCCCTGTGGAAAGAAGAAAGGGTGGGGGAGGAAAGAAAAGACATGCTTGGCGGTGGGATCCCATTGAAGATGGTGGAAGTTGCGGAGAATTATGTGCATGATGCGGAGGCTGGTGGTGTGGGTTTCGGCCTGAAACGTGAACTGCACTCTTTTCCATAGATGATGCCTGACCGGCTGAGTTCCTCCAGCATTTCTTGCTGCCTACCCTTGAATTGATTGACATTGCCAGCACTGAGTCCTCACCATCAATATCCATGGAGTCATCACCAACTCTGAAGTAACCATACACTGTAAATATTGCAGCTGCAAAAGATGGTCAAGGGCTGGGCATTCTGCAATGAAAAACCTATGCCCTTATACCTCAGAACCTGTACACAATCTACAAGTCAGAAACTGTATGCTTGACACAATGCTTTCTACTGAGAGAGTGCAGCAAGAACAACTCTCAAGATCATTGCCATCCGGGACAAATCACTTCATTTGCTGGATCCCAAAATTACCACTCTAAGCATACATGCACTACTGGCACAGCGCATGTAATCACCAAGTGCTTTGCAGTTACAGTATTTGCCTGGGCTGTTCTGATCAAACTTTCCAAGCACACATCCTCTATAACCGTGAAAGCAAGAGTTAGTAGATACACAGGGATACCATTACATACAGTTCCCTTCCAAATCACACAGTACTCTGTGTTGTCCTTCATCAATGCTGGATCTAAATCCTCAAATTCACTTCCAACAGCACTTCATCAGAAAGACTGCAACAGTGCACAATAATTTTCTAAGGCCATTTAATGACGGACAGTAAGAGCTGGCCTTGTTAGCAATGACCTGATCATAAACTATGAATGAATACCTGAATGCCAAGCTCCATCCCATGGGCCATAAGCAATCAGTTCATATCCCACTGACTATCACTGACGCTTGAACTTTCTTAATTATTATCATTCATGCTTGTAATTTTCCTATTGCACTTTGCAAATTCATTTATCAAAACTCTCTTACAGATTTATTCCTTGACCATCCGTTTGATGTGGCTAAATTAGATCATTTGCTTTCAGGCCAGTGTAGCTTCCAAATTTGGTATGACTGCTCGTCTTGGTAAGGCATTGTTGACATTTTGATTATACAGGGCACCATAAGCATTGCCAATAATGACATACCAAGACAGCTTAGTACGTCACTGTGCTCGTGGTGCCATGTATGGGCAGTGAGTTTCAGTCTTTTGATCTGTCCATGTTAAAAAAAAACATAGGACTTAAGGATGCATAGTGATTTTGAAACCTGCTCAATTTGCAGCCACAAATTGATTTGTGTCCATAACAACTGATTTTAAAAGGAATTCTCCTCCCAGCCTTCTTTGGAGCTTGCAGTGGAAGTTATTGAAGGACCGGTGTTAATGTAGTGAAAAGATTCTTGACGAAGTATCTACAACAGCTAAGAACACATATCTCACTAATCCAAATGAAGTAGTTTCCTCACACTTTAATCAAATGGTTTTATTTGTGCTATGGACAATGTCCTGATGTGAACCTTCACAATGAGCATCACTCTGAGGACTTTTATGTCGGAATATATTGCCTATTTTCACTGTTGTCCCTGTGGAAAAATCGTCGTCTATATCATGTAGGAGGCAATGTTGCCAGGGCACCCACATCACTAATCCTCTGCAAACCTTCCTATGATTGCCGTATTTGTTGTGTAAGAGCCTCCCTTGAACCCAAATCCTTGACTAAGCACTTTGTCATCCCCTAATAATAGCTCCTTCATTGGTTAATTTGATTATGGCTTTGTAAAGTGCCTTAAGACATTTTTCTGCAAGTAAAAGGCTGTGTGAATATCCCCTGTATGTTGTATTGTACTTAACCCTTAAACTATCATTCACCACAGAACGTTTATTGTCAAATGCATGTCTGTATGTTGTCAACATCTTAAAAATCATAAAGACCCTTTCAAATATGAAATAAATGCAACGATGGGCAATTGAAGTAATTCTTGTAAACTCCTAGGTTAATTTTCCCCACAACTGAATGAACAAGTTAAAGACACTAATATCTCAAGTATTATTCATTGTTTCATTGGGAGTCTTGCTTTAGATTGAGCAACTAATGACTCATAAATTATTAATGAATGTTTGATTTGGTCTGCAGGCTTTATGAGGCCATCACAGAGTGCCTTTTATCTTGCTAACTTCTTTATAATCATTTCTCTTCCCTCCCTGATATCTTGTAGATGGTAATTCCTACACCCTTTGCTATCCCTAATAGAGAATACCAAACCAGAGACTTATTCGCATGTGACAAGAAGTATTTGAATAAATTGTAATGTATAGCATAATCATTAAGATATAAGGAAATATTGTGTACTTTTTAAGAAGATTAACGTTGAAATGCAGGGACTCCAACAATTTCTGTTGATGCTTTCTAGTTGGTTTCATCAGTACAGAATTGATAATATTTGTTTATACCATCAAATTGAAGTCCAAGTTCAATTTATAGAGACAACTGTGGAAATTATCGAAAGAAACGGACATAGCTTTTTTATATGTAATGGGGACAATAGTTGCAGATAAATGTTAGTATAACAGTAAAATGTCACAAAGAGGGTCAAAGTATGAATAATACGTGACATCATAATTGGTATACGAATAGTGCTAATTCAAAATAGATATTATGGCTTTGGTAATTGTAATTCTCAACACCTTTATTGGTTTATTATTGGTATTGGTTCCTTAAGATTGTTATAGCTGGGGGTGGCAATGTGGACAAGCTCCCACTGCCTGTTAAATGCTCCCACCTGCGTGGGCCAGCTCCTGGCCTTCATGGATGGCTTAGCTACTAAACCTGGTGGAACCATTTCTACTGATAGGAGAAAGGGCAAAAGTGGGTTACTGGCGCCTTAAAACTGGTCACTTCAGACAGATGGGCCTCATCAACTGTGGTTGACAGTTCATCTAGGTGAAGGAAAACTCTGATCTCAAATATCAGCTGCCTTCTGGCAATACTCACTTATGGGGAAGGCTTCAGGAGTAAACCCCCAGGGGAAAATCCTGAGCTGGAGTCCCTAAGGCAGTCCTACAAAGAGTTCAATGCTGGCTGGCAACTCCAGCAATGCTGCTGGCATCAAATTGTATCAGCCTCAGCCGTTCCTTTGGGTTCATCATATGCATAGAAAGGGGGAGCTTGCTACATGGGCACAGTTTGCTCTCCATATCGTACTGCCCAAGCTTACATATCTAGGCTGCTAGGATGCAACATCCATGGTCGACCCTGACCAACAGAGGCTCTCATTATTAGTATTGGCTTAATATTGTCATGGGTACCAAGATGCAGTGAGAAGTTTGTCTTATATACTGGTTATACAGATCAATCATTACACAGTGCATTGAGATAGAACAAGGTAAAATAATAATAATGCAGAATTTAAAAAAATAACTCTGCAGAGAAAGTGCAGAGCAGGCAGATAATAAAGTGCAAATAATAACAAAATAAATTGTGACGTCACGAGCCCATCTTTTTGAACAAGAGGTCCAGTCAAGTGGCTGATAACAGTGGGATAGAAGCTGTACTTGGGCCTGGTAGTGTGTGCTTTTAGGCTTTATAATCTCTGTCGCTAGGAGTTGGGAGAAGAGAGAGATTCTCCAGTGTGGGGGTGGGGAGAGTTTCATTGATTATGTTGAATGCTGTACTGAGGCAGAAAGAAGTCTCACTTGGCTTTAAAAAGCCAAATAACTGTAAAGCACCAGTAGGAATAATAAGCAAAATGACAACTGGTATATGTAAATAAGGATCAAGTAATTTGAAATCATTTTGGACTTGGCCTAGAAATTCGATTACTTGGCTCTTTATTTCAGCTTTGTGCAACTGAAAATGCATTTTTTTCAGAGTGAATTGCAAAAAATGCTATTCTGGGAAATTCTTCTAATATTTCATTCACATAGATTGATGTCATTCCCTGTGCAATGCCCTTTAGAAGCGCTCCTAAGGATAGAGGTTTGAAGTAATGAAAGGCAAATTATGAGGGATATCCGAAAGTTATTTTTCAAACAACATTTGGCGTGGTGTGTACTGAAGCCACTGGCATTTGTCCAGCAAAGTGCGGCAAAAACATTGTTCCCTTGTGTTTACCCATCAATTGATGCTCTCAGACTACATGGGCTAATTTCCACAGGACCAATCCAAAAAGCTCATTGCACAGTAAAATGCATTATTTTACATGGAAATCTTGGCAGATGGCCAAGGGCGTGGTGCTCGGTTGAATCTCCTCAAGTAGCCATTAACAATTTTCATTCCTCAGATCTGGGGTGCTCCTATTGATGTGCCCGAATTTAGTATGCTTTCGGTGAGGTCAGATCCTGGGAGGCTGATGGAGCTGCTCCTTACCTTATTTTCCTCCCCTGATTGGCCCACATACACCTCGTTGTAACTGTATCAGACGTGGAAATTTGACATGACTGTGTTTATAATTCATTTATTCTCACCATTTCCTCTCACAGACGCAGTTTAGTACATGTAATGCAGACTTATCCAAAAAATATTTTCCATCCCAGGTGCTTGTTGTTACTATTAAAATCAGATTGAATTCAAATTGGATTGTTCTGAACTGGTTCCAATCTACTTACAGTGCGTTTTTGGCTCTCTTCAAAGCATGTGTCAGATGGCATTAAATTATTGGCTGACAGGTGGACTGCGGTTTAGTCCAAAGCATGATAGGAGTGAGGATTCAAATTGGACTCCTTACAGCAGCCTGAAGCTGCATTTACAACACTCTCAGGAATTGGCAGTCTACACTCAAAGCTGACAATGGATGTATCATTTGGACAAATTAAAAACTGTAAAGTAAGAATAACCATCTATGCAATGGAGAAAAATTAAAATTAATATGAAACATGTGCCAAATTTATGGATAAAAGAAACCATGGTGATCAGAGAGAATATGGAAAAGAACCAAAAAAAAGGGAAAAAGTCAAGAGAGGTTATGAAAGAACATGTAAAAGTAAAATAAATCTTATGAAAGCTACAAACAGTGAAAATGTTGTTCTCAGACAGAATGCAGAAGAATGTATAATTCTAGTCTTAATAAAACCGGGTTGCTATTTTGCTATAAATGCCGAAGATTGATATAAGGCATTCATATATAACTCTTTCACAAGCTTCATTTTCCTTTACTAAATTGCATTGCTTTTATTGGGAGAAGTCACTGATTTTGTTCAAATACCTATTTCCTTCTAAAGACCTTTTTTATGATAAAATTTACTTGATTTGTTATGTGTGGTGTTGTTAATGAGCACTCTATTGTATAAACAGAAAAAAAAGGACAACATCCCAATAAAGATGATAATAGAAATTTTGTTAGGGAGGAGCAAACAAATGAATACTTCCATTAGTTTTCACAGAAGAGTATGGTACAGGGGTCATAAAGGGCTTTCATGCCTCATTAAACTGTGATCAGCCAGCCTGATCCTCTGCCTCTTGATAAGCAAAGGATATGAGCTCTGAAAGTTACCCCAGCTTTTTTTCTTAAGTATTTACACTCCAGGATGAATGCACCTGCAGTGAGGATGTTCTGGAACAGCTGCAACACCAGCATCTAGATATACTAGATATGTCTACTGTGGTTAATACTGCCACAACAGTTTTGTGTGCATTTCTAGTTGTCCATTACAGGAAGGATGGAGAGGTTTTGGAAAAGGTGTTTCAAAGGTTTACCAGGATGCTGCCTGGATTAGAGGATATGAACTATAAGGAGAGGTTGGACAAACTTGGGTTGTTTTACCTGGGGCATTGGAGATTGAGGGAAGACTTGACAGAGTTTTAAGTGCAAAGTTCAAGGTACATTTATTATCAAAGTACGGATACAAATTGAGATTCATCTCCTTACAGGCAGCCAGAAAACAAAGAAACCCAAAGAGAAGCCATTAAAAAAAGACCGTCAAACATGATCATATGTATGGCATTTATAGCAAAGTAGTAACCAAGCTTGATTGAAAGTAGTATAATCATAGTATTATCGATTATGAGATAGAATAGAATTTTAATTTTTTCCCAGGGCAGTAGGGACATACGTTTAAGATGAGTAAAAGAAAGATTAAACGAGTTGTGCAGGGCAACTTTGTTATATCTTTTTTTATATTCTATGCCCTATATAATGGTGTTCCATCAATCAGCAACAAACCATTGGAAGGTATTAATGACAGTTCTACCAATCAGTGCGCACTTACCAGTCAGGGATACAAGAGACTGCAGACACTGGAATCGGAAGCAAAAAAACAAATTACTGGCTGAACTCTTAGGAACAACCAGCATCAGTGGAGGCAGAGGATGGTCCATAATCCAAATGGATGTCAGGATAGGTCCATATGTGGAGTCCAGACCCAAAATGTCAACCATCCTTCTGCCTCAACAATTACTGCATGACCGTTGAGTTCTACCAACAGTTTTTGTTCCATACTCATAAACATACAGGAGGTTGGGGAGCCACGAGACATATACTGAACATCTCAGGAATGCCTCTGCTACCAGATTTCTGAAAGAACAATGAACCTATAAACACCACATCAGTATTTTTTCCTTGCTTTTTGCACTCTTTATTTACAAACGTTTGTAATTTAATTTTATTTTATATATGCTTCTTATTGTAATTTATCGTTTTTATTATTATGTATTAATAATACATAATAATAATACTGCTGCCGCAAAACAACAAATTTCACAACATATGCCAATGATATTAAATTGATTCTGATTCTGAACACCAACCTCACTAATGTTCGATTTGGATTTTGCCAAACTCACTTAGCTCCAGACCCCTGAACATTCTTAGATCATTTCAGAGGAGAGATGAGAGGCAGCGTTTGGCCAAATGACATCAAGAAACTCTTACAAATTTTGACACTCTTTGCATTAAAACATTTTCAAACCCTTCACCATCAAAATCCTGTGGATCACTACTTACCAGAAGTCTACTGTGTACATTCACAAAAATACTATGGCTGCAAGAGCATGTAAGAGACAATACTCTGGCATATTTCTTGTCCTGACTCCTCCTAATATTGGCAAGACATCAATCAGTAGTGTGATTTGAGTTCTGTTTACTTTTCTAATTGGGTGCAGCTCACAACAAATGGAAAGCATAATATCATCTACCAGCGTATTCCACCTTGGGGTCTGTGGACCCCTGCTTAACGGCATTGTTCCATGGCATAGAAAAGGTTGGGTCCCCTAACCTAGACCGAAATGGACCTTTCAAATGGCCTTGTGTTCATAAAGGTATGCATTCATTCACTTCATCACTGGTACATTGTACTGCAGCTTCAGTATGGCATCTACCAGTTGCTTTGTAATTAATTTTTAATTTTTTTTAGAGATACGGCATAGTAAGAGGCCCTTCTGGCCAAATGAGCCCGTATCACCCAATCACATCCATGTGACTAATAAGCCTACTAACCTGAATGTCTTTGGGATGTGGGAGGAAACTGGAGCACCCAGGAGGAATCGATATGGTCAAGGGGAGAACGTACAAACTCTTTACAGAATACTCTCATCTTATGAAATGCAACCATTGAAGGAAGTTACTCACCATTGCTTTCTCTATGGCTTTTGGGATTAGGGGGATAAATTGTAGCCCAGCCATCAATATCCACATCTCATGCACGGAAGATAATTACCTTGCCCAGTGAATCATTGGAGCTTCAGATTTATTTATCACACACATATCAAAATATATACTGAAATGTGATATTTGCATTCACAACCAACACTCTCAGGGATGTGCTGGGCACAGCCCCAAGTGTCACCACACATTCTGGTGCCAACATAGCATGTCTACCGTGAACAACACAAGCAACAACAACAATAAAACAAAAAAGACAACAGCAGCAAAACAATCATCTTTCCTACTCTCCCTCCCCACACCCCAACTCCTTACAGGCAGTCAAGCCTTCCAGCTCCAGGACTGGCCACCTTCTGGCCTCCAGTCCTTATTCCTCATAGACATTGGGCCTCCAAATTTGGACTTTGCCCTAGGATCAGCAATCATGGGTTTGACCTTTGGACTTTGACTTCCAGACTCCCATGGACTTCTGACCCCAGTGACCTTATGACACGTTTGGGCCTCTACCTTCAGTCTTCGACTTTCAGGCTTCCATCTCCGGATTCGCGTACTCTGGACATCAACCTTTAGCTTTGACCTGCCAAGCTATTTTATTGAAGAACATCTGGAGCAAGCACTTAGATATTGTACTCATTATAGAGGCATTAAGTATATGAAATGATTAAGGCCAGGACAGGCAATCAGGGCACAAATCATGAATTTGAGCTCCAGAAATAGATTTCTTGTGATTTCTTCACCTCTGCGCTTGAATTCTCAGTTTGAATTATAAGCCCAGAAAAGCTCCATCCCCAATTAGTAAAATCTATTCTATTATGTAACTTCCCAGACCTATTATTTTAAGTCTTGGATATTTTAACTGGTTGAATGAATTCAACAGTTGTTGTTGAAAGCGTTTGTGGTGTCTATGAAAATAGAAAGGGTAAGTCAGTGACCCCAAGTGAAAAGCTGTTGGGAGCACAGAATTCCTCTGATACTTCACGCTCCTGGATTCAGTTAGGTCACCTTCATAATAGGTTTTCTGTTTATTTTTTCATGAGGTGAAATGGATAAGGGAATGGATCACTGGAGAGCAGCTGCTCTTCAATAGCTATTCTAGTTATCGTTTAAAATCTTGGTTCCTTATTTCAAGCAGTCTAGCTGTAGAAATTCTACCAATTTAGCAGTGGAGAGAAAAAGAAAATATATCTGGAAGCACTTGAATTGATAAAGAAGGCTTGGAAATTTTGCTAAGAGATGCAACAGATAAAAAAGCCCTCTCCCCTATCACACAAGCATGACAGGATGTGGCGCCGTGGCATTGCCATCTTTCAAATGCACAAGCCATGGGAACAGATGTGAAAGGAATAGTCCAGATAAATGTCAAGGAAAATCAAGCAAAGTCTTGCCAATTGTAATAGCCTCAAACCTCTGAAAGTGTTCGACATTCACTCTGGCTCTAACATCGTGCAAGATCATTAAGTTAAGAAACCATTGACATGCTCTTTCATAGATGTACTTGCATATCCAGTCCATTTACCTATTCTGCTGCAAAATAAAGGCACAATGGCTGCCATCACAGTACTGCAAACCAATTTGCTTAATATATTTTTGATTGTATGATAATACCAGGATGTTAATTGATTTAAAGTATTTCTACAAGCCATGAGAGCTTATTCACAAAACAATTGGTTCCACACATACCATCAGAAGGCATTGCATTTTTGGACATTCTGTCACTTGTTAAAAGTGGTCGTAGTTAATTGTGTTCCTGCTGCTCCCCAGACCATAAAAGTAGAGAACATGCTTTATATATCTGGAGTTGTTTTATTTTCAGCTGTGTTATGCACACATCCCTTTCTGAACAATTAATTCATACATTCTGTCCTTAGGAAACTCAAAAAGCTTTTGTGGTATAATTTCAACAAAAAAAAACACAAAATAAATCAACAAAATACACTGATATATACAGCTGAGAAGGGCTGATCTTATTGGTGACTTTCAAACAATTGGGCTGAATGAGAGTATGTTATGGAATACAATGGTTATATTGCAGTGACCAAATATCCTGTACTGTTATAATGCAGGTATTGAATGAGAGGAAATACAATATGCATCAATCACGTAAATTGTGTTGAAACTCTCACAAGCATGTTGCCAAACAAGTAGTGTGGGAAAAGTAGAAGGAAATTGAAGTGTCATTCCTCGAAAAGGTTGTTGAAATAAAAAATTTCACATGCTGTTACTGTTACTCCAACCAACATTACATTAACAAGTGTTGACATATTACTAAATGCACCAGAACATTTAAAATCTGATGCAACTTAAATTTTGTTACATGATAATGAAATCTGACTAATCTTTTCCCTTGGTCACTGACAGACAGAGTTCTGTATGTGTTGATATACAGTATGTGAGATTTTGAAGATTTTATTTCATTCAACAGAACATGAAATTTGAAGCCTTTTCCTCTCCAGCTTGCAGACAATAAACAGCACTTTAGTTTCAATAATATTAACGACACCACTAACAGTACAAAACAGCATATGGAAAACAATTCCTTCTCTGTTCTCATTATATGGCTGTATTTTGAGTTACAATCAATGTAGGTATTAATGTTCACTTTTGAGTGTGTGGTTCTGGAGCATTTCACTGAGCCAGCAACGCTGATAATATTTTTGCCCATCACTGAAGTCAGCATTTTTTTTCTACTTGCCATTCCATTAACTGCAAATCCATTTGTATCCATTTACAGCACAATATAACACAATGGCTAGCACTCACGTTCAATTAATGCATTCAGCATTGGCAATATAATGTTAAAAAGGCACTAAAATTACATTGTTAACCCTAGGAAAATATCCACAGAGTACACAACAATGAATCAAAAACATGGTGCACATAATTTTAACCATGTGCAAACCTACAGGAGGTGTGATACTACTCAACCATCCACAAAATTGCATAATTGATAAAAATGCTATTTGGATCCGAGTGTATTAGTATCTACTCTGTTCCTGCATTAGATTCAAATAACCGACTACCAAACACTGATCTGTTGAAGATGGAGAATACTAGAATGAATCACATTACTCGGTTTTCCTAATACTTTGCTCCTTGTTTATCCCATTCTCTCTGACATGTTTTTTTAAAATCTTCTAACTACATTCTTGCTTTAATTGCTTCACTTTTGTCTATATATTTTATTCCTTTTCCCACCATCCTGTTGTTTCATCCTATTTATCTCCCTGCTATTTATTTCTATAACTGCTTCATTTTTTTAATCATTAAAAAATATACTGCATATATTTTTGCTATTTCCCTCCTCTTCTCTTACCTACTGATTTAAGCTGACAACACAGATTTAAACTACTTTCACACCTCTTCTTGACGTGTTGTGCTGCTGACTCATTTTATGTTCTGGTTTAAAGTCAAAGTCAAGTTTATTGTCACATGCAAAAGTAAATGTCTGCACAGATGCAATGAGAAACTAGCTTACAAACACATAGCATTATATAGAATTGAAATTCAAAATGGAATTAGTTTATTGTTGTCACATCTACTGAAGTACAGGGAATTGCCAGATCAATTCATTACACAGTACTTTGAGGTAAGTTAAAACAATAACAGATGAAGAATAAAGTGCAATTGCTACAGAGAAAGTTCAGTGTGGGCAGCCATTAAGGAGCAAGGTCATGAGGTAGATCGTGAGATAAAGTGTCGATTTTATCAGACTAGGGATCCATTCAATAGTCTTTTAATAGCAGGGCAGAAGCTGTCTTTGGTCCTGGTGGTATGTGCCTTTGGGCAATTGTATTTTCCGGCTAATGAGAGAGAGGAGAAGAGAGAATGTCCAGGGTGGATGGGGTCATTGATTATGCTACTGTACTGAGGCAGTGAGAAGTATAGACAGAGCCCATGGAGGGGAGATGACTTTTTGCGATGTGCTGAGCTGTGTTCACAACTCTCTTCAGGTTCCTGCAGTAACTGGCAGAGTGCAAAACTCTCGTACTAAGCAGCTGTGAAGGCTGAACCTTAATTAAAAACCCTTTCATTCTTTTCCAGACCCCAGTAAATACATATTACAGAAGGGTGTTGAAAGAGTGCAGAGAAGGTTTACAAAGATGTTGCTGGGACTTGAGAAACTGAGTTACAGAGAAAGGTTGAATAGGTTAGGACTTTATTCCCTGGAGCGTAGAAGAATGAGGGGAGACGATAGAGGTATAGTCGGCCCTCCTTATCCATGGGGGATTGGTTCCGGGACCTTCCGCGGATACCAAAAAACGTGGATGCTCAAGTCCCTTATTTAACCTGTCTCAATGCGGTGGAGTTTAGGAGCAGGTGTAGCTCTGAATCTGCAGTGTTACTGTTCACGAAAATAATCACGATTACGACTGAAAATAAGTTGGAAGTAATAAAGCAATCAGAAAGAGGTGAAACGCCATCAGTCATTGGAAAAGCGTTAGGCTATAGTCGGTCAACGATCAGAACAATTTTAATGGAGCATGTGAAAGGCACTGCCCCAATGAAACCTACAATTATTACTAAACAATGTTGTGGTTTAATTATTGAAATACGTATGTTTCTTAAGTGTTTTCTTTGCATAGAAAGGTAAAATATATACTATATACTAAGAAAAACATTTTACTAACTGATGCTAAATAATACCGGATGTACCTGTTCCGACATCAAATTCGACTTAAAGGCAGACTCAGGAACAGAACTCATTCATAACCCGGGGACTGCCTGTACTTTTAAATCATCTCTAGATTACTTATAATACCTAATACAATGTAAATGCTATGCAAATAGTTGTTATACTGTATTGTTTAGGGAATAATGACAAGAAAATATATCCTGTACATGCTCGAACAACGAGTGCTGGAGAGAGAACTTCCGGGTTTTCCTGATCCGTGGTTTGTTGAATCCATGCATGCGGAATCCGCGGATAAGGAGGGCCGACTATATAAAATTATGATGGGTATAGATAGAGTGAATGCAAGCAGGCTTTTTCCACTGAGGCTAGGGGAGAAAAAAACCAGAGGACACGGGTTAAGGGTGAAAGGGGAAAAGTTTAAAGGGAACATGGGGGGGGCTTCTTCACACAGAGAGTAGTGGGAGTGTGGAATGAGTTGCCAGATGTAGTGGTAAATGTGGGCTCACTTTTAACATTTAAGAAAAACTTGGACAGGTACATGGATGAGAGGGGTATGGAGGGATATGGTCCAGGTGCAGGTCAGTGGGACTAGGCAGAAAAATGGTTTGGCACAGCCAAGAAGGGCCAAAAGGCCTGTTTCTGTGCTGTAATGTTCTATGGTTCTAAGTAGATGAACAATGGTCTCAGTCCATAAGGCCATAAGAGCAAGAGACAGGGAGCAGAATTAGGCCATTCAGCCCATTGAGTCCACTCCACCATTCAATCATGGCTGATTTATTATCCTCTCAACCCCACTCCCCTGGCTTTACTCCATAATGTTTGACACCTTGAATTATCAAGAACCTATCAACCTCCACTTTCAATATAGTCAATGATTGGCCTCCACAGCCATCGAAGGCAATGAATTCCACAGATTCACCATCTTCTGGCTAAAGAAATTTCTCCTCATCTCTGTTCCAAGTTGTGGAACAATTCCAAATCCCTCTATTCTGAGGCTGTACCCTCTGTTCCTAGACTCACACACTATAGGAAAAATCCTCTCCATATCCACTCTTATCTAGGCCTTTCAATATTCAATAGATTGCAATGTGATCCCCCCTCATTCTTCTAAACACCAGCAAGTACAGCCCCAGAGCCATCAAATGCTCTTCATATGATAAGCTTTTCATTCCCAGGATCATTCTCATGAACCTCCTCTGGACCGTTTCCAATGCCAACATACCATTTCTTAGATAAGGGGCCCAAAACTGCTCACAATATTCCTAATGCAGTCTTACCAATGCCTTATAAAGCCTTGGTATCACATCTTTGTTCTTATATTCTAGACATCTCAAAATGAATGATAATGTTGTATTTGCCTTCCTTACCACTGACTAAACCTACAAGTTAATCTTTAGGGAACCCTGCACAAGGACTCTCAAGTCCCTTTGCACCTCTGATTTTTGAACTTTCTCCCCATTTAGAAAATACGCCTTCATTCCTTCTATCAAAGTGTATGACCGTACACTTCCCTACACTATATTCAATCTGCAACTTCTTTATCCATTCTCCCCACTTGTCCAAGTCCTTTTGCAGACTCCCCGCTTCCTCAACACTACCTCCCCCTCCACCTATCTTTGTATCATCTACAAACATGGCCACAAAGCCATCAATTCCATCACCCATATCATTGACATATAACATGAAAAGTAAAGGTCCCAATACCAGCCCGGCAGAACAGCACTAGTCAACAGCAGCCAACCAAAATAAGCCCCCTTAGTTCCCATTCTTTGCCTCCTGCCAGTCGGCCAATCTTCTATCCACAGTAGTATCTTTCCTGTAATAACATGGTCTCTTATCTTGTTAAGCAGCCTCGTGTGGCACCTTGTCAAAGGTCTTTTGAAAATCCAAAACAAACATCTAGTGACTCTCAAACAACTCTCAAACAAGAGAAAACCAAAGGAACACACACAAAATGCTGGAGGAACTCATCAGGCCAGGCAGCATCTATGGAACAGAGTAAATAGTCAATGTTTTGGGCTGAGACCCCATTCATCAAGACTCAGTGAAGGCTCGCTCAGTTTCCTCAGCATTTTGTGTGTATCCACTGACTCTCCTTTGTCTATTCTGCATGTTATTTCCTTAAAGGATACAATAGACAATAGACAGTAGGTGCAGGAGTAGGCCATTCAGCCCTTCTAGCCAGCACCACCATTCACTGTGATCATGGCTGATCGTACACAATCAGTACCCCGTTCCTGCCCTCTCCCCATATCCCTTGACCCCGCTATCTATAAGAGCTCTATCTAACTCGCTCTTGAATGCATCCAGAGACTTGGCCTCCACTGCCTTCTGGGGCAGAGCATTCCACATATCCACCACTCTCTGGGTGAAAAATTTTTTCCGCATCTCTGTTCTAAATGGCCTACCCCTTATTCTTGAACTGTGGCCTCTAGTTCTGGACTCACCCATCAGCGGGAACATGCTTCCTGCCTCCAGCATGTCCAATCCCTTAATAATCTTATATGTTTCAATCAGATCCCCTCTCATCCTTCTAAATTCCAGTGTATACAAGCCCAGTCGCTCCAATCTTTTAACATATGACAGTCCCGCTATTCCGGGAATTAACCTTGTGAACCTACGCTGCACTCCCTCAATAGCAAGAATGTCCTTCCTCAAATTTGGAGACCAAAACTGCACACAATACTCCAGGTGGGGTCTCACCAGGGCCCTGTACAGCTGCAGAAGGACCTCTTTACTCCTATACTCAATTCCTCTTGTTATAAAAGCCAGCATGCCATTAGCTTTCTTCACTGCCTGCTGTACCTGCATGCTTGCTTTCATTGACTGATGTACAAGAACACCTAGATACCATGCTAAATTTGGCTTACTTTATCACACTATCTGTAACACTATTAACTTCTGCATCATCTACAAACATCTCCCACATCTACATCCAAGTTGTTAATATATTTCACAAATTACAAAGGACCCAGCACCAATCCCAACAGCACATCACTGGCTATAGACTTCCAATCAGGATGGTATCTTTCCACCACTTCCCTCTGCTTCCTATTGCCAAGCCACCTTGTCTTGTTGATCTGGGCTAGCCTATATAAGCCACTCTTGTCAAATGCCTTACTAAAATGTATATGGACAAATTCTACTGACCTGCTTGCATCCATTTTTTTTTAGTTATTTACCATGCTTTCTCTTAAATTCCATGCTTCCTGCTGGATTCATTAAAAGCATCAACACAAAACACAAACAACAAAAATGAGAGCTGACCACAGATTTGATCAGGAAGTTTTCCATTTCCCGGTCATTAATTATGACTAAAAGCCCCGCTTGCAGTTTGTGGGAGTGACTTGAATCACATCAGTATGAAACATTTGGCCTCCTGGCGTTTGAAAGCCAGGTGACCCACTTCCTGCAGTTTCATCACGGTACCAACTTCCCACTCTTTATGCCCTTGTTGACTGCAGATTCAGCACACACTGGGTGCCCATGGTATATCACATATGCCAACCAAGAAACACAGTGGCATATTTCCATCTCCATTTTCTCTCAGCTTCCTCTTAATACTTCTTTTGCTGGTCTAGATACCTTGAACATCTTAAATGTCTGCAACATACACAAAATGCTGGTGGAACACAGCAGGCCAGGCAGCATCTATAGGAAGAAGCACTGTCAATGTTTCGGGCCAAGACACTTCGTCAGGACTGACTAAAAGAAAAGGTAGTAAGAGATTTGAAAGTTGGAGGAGGAGGGGAAAATCCAAAATGATAGGAGAAGACAGGAGGGGGTGGGGTGAAGCTAAGAACTGGAAAGGTAATTGGCAAAAGGGATACAGAGCTGGAGAAGGGAAAGGATCATGGGACGGGGGGCCTAGGGAGAGAGAAAGGGGGAGGAAAGCACCAGAGGGAGATGGAGAACAGGCAAAGAGTGATGGGTAGAGAGAGAAAAAATAGGAGGGTGGGAAATAAATAAATAAGGGATGGGGTAAGAAGGGAGGAGGAGCATTAACGGAAGTTAGAGAAATCAATGTTCATACCATCAGGTTTGAGGTTACCGAGACGGAATATAAGGTGTTGTTCCTCCAACCTGAGTATGACTTCATCTTGACAGTAAAGGATGCCATGGATTGACATATCAGAATGGGAATGGGACATAGAATTAAAATGTGTGGCCATTTATATCTACTCTCTTTTCCTTTTTGTTCACACAGAACAGTGAACACATCCACTACACGCAGGTCCACAATAAGCATTCACTTTTTGTCCTGTACAAAAAAACTGTACAGTGAGTTCTGATGTAAATGCTTCCTTGCTCTTCAACTTGTTATCTTCAGACATCCCTTGACCTTCCTGAAAGAAGAATTGAAGTGTTCACTCCAAAGAAAGTCTTGAAAGGCAAAGATACCTTCAGGTTTAAAGCCACAAACTTCAAACAAGGGTTTCATCATGAAAAGGCTTCACTCCTAAAGTGCGGCTGACTCAGAAAATTCTAAATGCAGAAATAAGGTATTCTGCATCTTATACCCGAGGATCGAATATCTTTCATCACAATAGCCTTCGGGAGGATTGCCTTGATATTGCTGCCTTTTTGCTGGGTGAACCCATACACTGAAGAACATTTGGGAGTGTCAGTCTCTCATTGCAAACTATTATTTCTACTTCCATTCCAACTGTATTCATTTAATTCAACACAGACCAAGATCTAACAATAGCTATCTTTGAACTGAGTAATGTATTTCACATTTTCTTCCTTGCATTTGGTGGTTTGAAAAGACCACATTTGGTATAAGGATTATCTCGGATGCTGAAAGGCTGAATTTAAATCATTGGTTCAAATTTATGTAATTGGTGAATTGTAGCTATTGAAAAGGGGATTAGGAGGGGTTGGCAAATTCTGGCTTAGAATCATTTGTCTTCTTTCCCAGTACAGTCTTCTTGATTTGTTGGCTGTATATCCAGATTGTAATTGAAAAGTGGAGGTAATTAAAAATGGAACACATCATTTACTTATTAATTATTACTTTATCCTATGAGAGTTCAGCAGATTGCATAACATTATAGATATTTAATGTCATTATTCACAACCTTACAATTAATATTGATTGCATTCTCAAAAGCACTGGCTCCAGTTTCCTGAGACTTTTGTTGCCTATAATTACTAGTGCCCCCATCTACTCCATGAGGTCAAATACAAAACAGCCAACTTCATTAATGAATCCATTTATTTGCAGTTATTTTGCTTCTCTTCTGTTGACACATGCTGATGTGTTAGTATTGCTGGTTAGTTAGACTCTTCCATCATGCTTATTCATTTCCTTAATCTTTCAATACTGTATTTATGTAATGAACTACATAAGATAGCACAGTACCACATTGGACAGGCCATTTGGCCCACACAATGTTGTGCTTACCTTGGTGATAATTTATACTAAACGTCCTTCCGCAGTGTATCATCCCTATCCCTCCATGCACTTCATGTTCATGTATCTATCAAAAAGCCTTTTAAACTCCACCAAGAGAACTTGGCTATCACATTGCCATTATGCGTCTCCCCTCTAACCGTAAAAGCATTAGCTCTGCTGTTTGATATTTCTAGTCTGGGGAAAAGATTAGCCGTAAGCTATGTCATGTTTATATACTATTGAATATACTTAGAATTTCCTGCATCTGCAGAATTTCTCATGTTTACTATATGCTATTAGCTATAGTTAATAGGTATAAATTATCAATGTTGATTTTATCACAAATGGGTTTATAACCTATGGTTGTGTTATATTGATGGGTGAAATACAACAATGCCATATGAAAAGAGCCTTTGATTTATATGAAAAACAATGATTTTCTTCCTCTGTGAATAAACTCTTCCTGAGCTTCCAGCCGGGTACAGCTATTGATTATAACCAACATTTTGAAGACAAACTCTGCCATATTCTTCAGGGATAAGAAGATGGTAGAGTTTGTCATTGAAATATCCGTTATAGTCAATCACTGTACCCAGCTTGAAGCCAGAGAAGAGTTTATTTATCATATACACCAGGAAAGCACTAGATCTTTTGTTGCTGATAATATCCAGATTCTTGAAAATAAACAAAGTTAAGGCTATTTAGGTGTTTTTATTAAGTTGATAAAGTAATATTTTACTTACATGTGTTCATTTGATTCAAAAGCCACTACCTCCGACACATACTTTTGGTAGCAGCAGTCATTGCTTCCCCTTGTCTCTGCCAGCTGTATACCCATGAGCCTAGGACATGGTATGGAAACTTTAGAGATCTACAGTACATGCAAAAGTGGAGTATTGAGGGAGAGCTGCAGTGAAGTTAATGAAATCCTTCAGATGAGACATTAAACCAGTCAACTTTACCAAATGTACAAGAAGATCTTAACATGAAAAGAAGCAACATCATTGCCAATATTTATCTCTCAAACAGCTTTAAAACAAAAGTGTTGAGTCATTAATACATTATTGTCCATGTAGACCACAGTGTGCAAATTGTTTGTTATGAATCATATCTGACAGCATTTCTGGGTTGAATAAGTGAAAGTGATTGTTTCTTGGATTTGCAATTGCCATTCAGGTCTGAGATGAGAAGAAGTTTCTTCACTCTAGCGTAGTGAATCTTTGGATTTCTATGCAGTTGCTGTATATTTTCCAAAACAGAGATTGGTATATTTTGTTTAAAAAATAGAGAAGGACAGAAGTCAGGAATCTAAAGGCCATAAAATCAAAAAGTAAACTGCAGATGTTGGAAACCAGAAATAAACAAAAAAATTGCTGAAAAACACTCAGCAGCACAGAGAGCATCTTCAGAAAAAGAGATAATGTTACGGGTTTAGGACGGTTCCTCAGAACTCAACCTACACACTAGTTAGCTTAACAGCTTTCATCTAGAAACTGTTACAGAATACTATTGAAAAGTTTATAGCAAAGTTATCAGGCAAAGTCAACATGTTTTTGGGAAATCGAAAGTTTATAAGAGACATGTCTATTTCCTTGCAGAAAATTGAAGCTCATGGTTTAGAGGGAAACAGGAAAAAAGGCATAAATGAGATTTTATCTGGTCGGCAAGATGTAAAGGGTGTTGTGCAGGTGCTGAAATAATTTATTGCTCGACTGCTCAGTAAATGTTACTGGGGGCATCAGCCTTTTAATTTTCATATAATAGACAATAGACAATAGGTGAAGGAGTAGGCCATTCAGCCCTTCTAGCCAGCACCACCATTCACTGTGATCATGGCTGAACATACACAATCAGTACCCCGTTCCTGCCCTCTCCCCATATCCCTTGACCCTGCTATCTATAAGAGCTCTATCTAACTCTCTCTTGAATGCATCCAGAGATTTGGCCTCCACTGCCTTCTGGGGCAGAGCATTCCACATATCCACCACTCTCTGGGTGAAAAAGTTTTTCCGCATCTCTGTTCTAAATGGCCTACCCCTTATTCTTGAACTGTGGCCTCTAGTTCTGGACTCACCCATCAGCGGGAACATGCTTCCTGCCTCCAGCATGTCCAATCCCTTAATAATCTTATATGTCTCAATCAGATCCCCTCTCATCCTTCTAAATTCCAGTGTATACAAGCCCAGTCGCTCCAATCTTTCAACGTATGACAGTCCCGCCATTCCGGGAATTAACCTTGTGAACCTACGCTGCACTCCCTCAATAGCAAGAATGTCCTTCCTCAAATTTGGAGACCAAAACTGCACACAATACTCCAGGTGGGGTCTCACCAGGGTCCTGTACAGCTGCAGAAGGACCTCTTTACTCCTATACTCAATTCTTCTTGTTATAAAGGCCAGCATGCCATTAGCTTTCTTCACTACCTGCTGTACCTGCATGCTTGCTTTCATTGACTGATGTACAAGAACACCTAGATCTCGTTGTACTTCCCCTTTTCCTAACTTGACTCCATTTAGATAGTCATCTGCCTTCCTGTTCTTGCCACCAAAGTGGATAACCTCACATTTATCCACATTAAACTGCATCTGCCATACATTTGCCCACTCACTCAACCTGTCCAAGTCACCCTGCATTCTCATAACATCCTTCTGACATTTCACACTGCCACCCAGCTTTGTGTCATTGGCAAATTTGCTAATGTTACTTTTAATCCCTTCATCTAAATCATTAATGTATATTGTAAACAGCTGCGGTCCCAGCACCGAACCTTGCGGTACCCCAATGGTCATAGCCTGCCATTCCGAAAGGGACCCGTTAATCACTACTCTTTGTTTCCTGTCAGCCAGCCAATTTTCAATCCATGTCAGTACTCTGCACCCAATACCATGTGCCCTAATTTTGCCCACTAATCTCCTATGTGGGACTTTATCTAAAGCTTTCTGGATGTCCAGGTACACTTCATCCACTGGCTCTCCCTTGTCCATTTTCATAGTTAGATTCTCAAAAAACTCCAGAAGATTAGTCAAGCATGATTTTCCCTTCATAAATCCATGTTGACTCGGACTGATCCTGTTACTGCTATCCAAATGTGTCGTAATTTCCTCTTTTATAATTGACTCCAGCATCTTTCCCACCACTGACGTCAGGCTAACCGGTCTATAATTCCCTGTTTTCTCTCTTCCTCCTTTCTTGAAAAGTGTGACAACATTAGCCACCCTCCAATCAGCAGGAACTGTTCCTGAATCTATAGAACATTGGAAAATGATTACCAATGCATCCACGATTTCTAGAGCCACCTCCTTAAGTACCCTGGGATGCAGACCATCAGGTCCCGGGGACTTATCAGCCTTCAGACTCAACAGTCTATCCAACACCGTTTCTTGCCTAATATAAATTTCCTTCAGTTCATCCTTTACCCTAGTTCCTTTGGCCATTATTACGTCTGGGAAATTGTTTGTGTCTTCCCTAGTGAAGACAGACCCAAAGTACCTGTCCAACTCATCTGCCATTTCCTTGTTCCCCATAATAAATTCACCCATTTCTGTCTTCAATGGCCCAATTTTGGTCTTAACTATTTTTTTGCTATTGACATACCTAAAGAAGCTTTTACTATCCTCCTTTATATTCTTGGCTAGTTTACCTTCGTACCTCATTTTTTCTTGGCGTATTGCCTTTTTTGTTATCTTCTGTTGCTCTTTAAAAGCTTCCCAGTCCTCTGGTTTCCCACTCATCTTTGCTATGTTATCCTTCTTCTCTTTTATTTTTATACTGCCCTTTACTTCCCTCATCAGCCACAGCCGCCCCTTACTCCCCTTAGGATCTTTCTTCCTCCTTGGAATGAACCGATCCTGCACCTTCTGCATTATTCCCAGAAATACCTGCCATTGTTGTTCCACTGTCTTCCCTGCTAGGGTATTGTTCCATTGAACTTTGGCCAGCTCCTCCCTCATAGCTCCATAGTTCCCTTTGTTCAACTGTAATACTGACACATCCGATTTTCTCTTCTCCTTCTTGAATTGTAGGTTAAAACATATCATATTATGGTCGCTACCTCCTAATGGTTCCTTTACCTCGAGGTCCCTGATCAAATCCGATTCATTGCACAACACTAAATCTAGAATTGCTTTCGCCCTGGTAGGCTCCAGTACAAACTGTTTTAAGAATCCATCTCGGAGACACTCCACAAACTCCCTTTCTTTGGGTCCAGTACCATACTGATTCTCCCAGTCTACCTTGCATGTTGAAATCCCCCATGACAACAGTATCATTACCTTTGCGACATGCTAATTTTAACTCTTCATTCAACTTACACCCTACATCCAGACTGTTGTTTGGGGGCCTGTAGATAACTCCCATTAGGGTCTTTCTACCCTTAGAATTTCTCAGTTCTATCCATACTGACTCTACATCCCCTGATTCTATGTCCCCCCTCACAAGAGACTGAATATCATTACTCACCAACAGAGCCACCCCACCCCCTCTGCCAGTCAGTCTGTCCTTTCAATAAGATGTATAGCCTTGAATATTCATTTCCCAGGCCCTGTCTGCTTGAAGCCATGTCTCTGTTATTCCCACAACATCGTACTTACCAATTTCCAACTGAGTCTCAAGCTCATCTACTTCATTCCTTATACTTAGTGCATTCATATATAATACTTTTAATTCGTTACGCCCCTCTCCTTTCATATCAATTCCTATTTCACTTGGCCATACTGTATGATCTCTTCTTGAGCTTTCTACTCCATTGATTCTGTTGTCCTTTTTAACTTTTCTTATTTTCACTTTCCCTTCAATTCCATCCTTATATTTCCAGTTCATCCCCTCCCCCCCACTACTTAGTTTAAACACATCCATGTTGCAGTGGCAAACCTGTTTGCCAGAATGCTGGTCCCCCACCTATTAAGGTGCAACCTGTCCCTTTTGTACAAATCATCCCTACCCCAAAACAGATCCCAGTGGTCCAAGAATGTAAATCCTTGCTTCCTGCACCAGTCCTGCTTTTCATCCTTCTTCTGAGTTCTCTGAAGTCCCGCTGCAGAATGTCCTTCCTCTTCTTCCCGATGTCATTTGTGCCGACATGCACTACCACTTCCGGCTGTTCACCTTCACCCTTGAGGATTCCCTGCAATCGGTCCGTGATGTCCTGGATCCTAGCACCAGGGAGGCAACACACCATCCTTAAATCTCGCCTGTTGCCACAGAAACCCCTTTCCATACCTCTTACTATGGAGTCCCCTACTACCATGGCTCCTCCTGATGTCTGACTCCTCGGCTCTGCTTCTGCACCAATTTTCAGCTCGCAGACCTGTCCGCCTCTCAGACTGGCAGTTTCTTCTGTCCTGACAGCTTCCAAGAGGGTGAACTTGTTTACGAGAGGTACATCCCCTGGGGTCTCCTGTACTTCAAGCATCCTTTCCTTCCTCATCATCGCCCCCTTTCTCTCTTCCGGTATCCTCGATGTAGCGACCTCACTGTAGGTCCTGTCCAGAAAACTCTTGTTTTCGCAGATGAACCTGAGGTCATCCAGTTCTTTCTTCAGTGCTGCAACATGCTCCTTCAGAAGCTGAATCTGGACACACTTTCCACAGCTGTAGCAGCCGGGGGCACCATCAGTGTCCCTGACCTCCCACATCATGCACATAGCACACTGAATCAGCTTAGCGGTCATGTCTTCACCCTCTGCAATTGTGCCTGGCGTAGTCTCCTCACCGAAGACTCTCGAGCCAAAGACTGGCACTTTTCACACCAGGCACTTCCCAACAGGCCATAACTGACGGATGAAGGTGGAGAAAGCTTTTCTTATCACATGCACATTGAAACATACAGCGAAATGCGTCATTTGCATCAGTGGCCAACACAGTCCAAGGATGTCCTGAGCGTGGACAGCACCAAGTGTCAACAGCTTCCACCACCAATATAGCATACCCACAACTAACCCTAATTTGTATGTTTTTGGTATGTACGATGAAACCAAAGCACATAGGGAGGACGTAAAACCTCCTTGTAAACGGCAGAGGGAAATAGAACAGTACACCGCAGGAACAGGCCTTTGGCCCACAGTGTTGTGCTGAACCAATTAAATCAGAAATCAAATGGCCAACTAAACTAATCTCTTCCACTTACACAATGTCCATGTCCTTCCTATTTCCTTACATTCATGTGCCTAAATGAAGCCAAATTGCCGGTACTCCAAAGGATTACACTAACCGCTATAGTTACGTGCCATAAAAATTTGCTGATGACACAAAGGTAGGCAAGGAAATAAGTTGCGAAGGGGAGATAAACAACTACAAAAGAGCACTGATAGGTCAAGTGAGTGGGTACAGACCTTTGTCGGGCTGTGGCAGCAAAGGGGAGCAGGGTGTGACTGATGGAATTGCTCAGCTGGGATTTTGAAGCAGTTCAGAAAGGGTTTACAAGACTATTGTCAGGAATGGATGGTGTAACTTATGAGGATTGTCGAACAGATGCAATTTGTATCTATTGGAGTTTGACTGCCTGAGAGAATATTTGATAAAGACGTTAAGGTTTTGACAGATGGGTGTGGAAGTGGCGATTTTAGGGGAATGTGGAATTTGAGGTCACTGTTTAAAAGTAATAAGTCTCCTACTCAAAAATGCAAATGAAGAGGGTAGAGGCCAGATTCTGCCTTCTGGCTTCCAGCCTCCTCTCTTTCCGTTGCAGTCCCGAGAAAGGGTTTTGGCCCGAAACTTTGAATTTTCGTTCCTTTCCATAGATGCTGCCTGACCTGCTGAGTTCCTCCAGCATATTGTATGTGTTACTCTGGATTTCCAACATCTGCAGAATCTGTTGTGTTTGTCCATGTGATTTTTTTTAATGGGAGGGGGAATCAATGAATGAGAAGATGGTACAGCAAAGTGGTTCTGAGGTAATAGATCAGCCTTGATCCTACTGGCAGAGCAGGTATGTGACTTCTTATGTTTTTTATGTTACACAAATATTTAGCTAGTAAGTATTAGTGTTAGCAGTGTAATTGTAATATGTTCTTCCTAAGAAGCCCAGTACTACCGGATATCAAACCTACAATGTGCAGTGTGTTTATTTATTAAGAAATACATCATAGGAACAGATTCTTCTGGCTCACTGTGTGTCTGTCTCCCAATTACACCAAGGTGACAAATTAACCACCAGCCCCTACATCCTTGGAATGTGGGAGGAAACTCAGGCAAGCAAGGGGAGAACGTACAAACTCGCTACTTACAACAGTGGTAATTGAACCCGGGTCACTGACACTGTAACAGCATTATGCTAGCCCTGACATTGTCATGCCACCCAGGACTGTTCAGCATGACTCATTTCTTCCAGGGAGAGGAAGAAAGAAACAACAGAAACATAATAAACATATCCAAAATACAATCTGAGCCACAAATCTTTCTGAATGGCAATTATCAAATACAAATTTTGGCAACACTTTCCAACTCTGCAGTCATCTGTTCCTGATTTCCCACCAGTAAACATTTATCATGGGGCAGTGGAAACAGCCACGGAAAATCATAGCCAAAGTTATTTCATCAGGATATTCATCATGCTAAGAAATAGTTCTCAGATGGGTGAAATTTCCATGTTAACCATCACAGGTTAAAACCACTCACCCAATTATTTATGGCACCTATGAGAATATTGCTTAATCTCTTCTATAGAGCCTTCATTAATTGGATTATGTGTTATTTGAAATATATTTCAGTCCAACAGCATTAGCACTGCAAGGTCTCTTTACTTCTGTGATGTTGGCAACTAATGCAGAAACACAAAAATAATTGAGTTGTTTAAAGCAATAAAGTGACAGGGGAAACAATGTAATGCAACCTGGTTATAGACTGTTAACATCGTTCTTCAGGGGGCCCAAGATTCATTTTGGAATTTGTACATATGACAGAGAGTCAAATTCTTTGGAAACATGTACAGGAAGTTCCGGCTTGCACTGCACATAACTTTCCGTTCAAAAAGATGGTATGTGACGTACATTAAATTGCCCTAGGTTGTCAAATGGAAGAGACTCCTTGATTAGGGTGTACTTTAAGACAATTACCCCCAGCAGAATGGCCACAAAATCCAAGGGACAGAGGGGACTTTTGCAACTCAGAATCAGGTTAAGTTTTAATATCACCGGCATATGTTGCGAAATTTGTTGACTTTGCGGCCGCATTGCAACGCAATACACGGTAAATTAGGAAAAAATAAATGGATTACAGTAAGTATCTATATGTATATTAAATAGTTAAATTAAAAATATTACTGCGAAAACAGAAAAAACAAAATAGTGAGGTAGTGTTCATGGGTTCAATATCCATTTAGGAATCGGATGGCAGAGGGGAAGAAGCTGTTCCTGAATCACTGAGTATGAGTCTTCAGACTTCTCCCCACTTGATATCCATGATGGGCAGAACAAAGCCTTAGGTGTGAAATGTATAAATGTAGAAAATCCAATCTAACCCATTCTGTATTCCAATTCCAATCCTAACAGGCATTGGAAGTTTCAGAAACTTTCTCAGCATGGGAAGAAGAAAGGTTGAAGTGGCTATGCTGTTAAATCTTTAAATATTCAAAATCCAACCTTGATGACCGGAGCCAATTAAATTTTATGAATTCAAGTTGATTTTTTTCAGAGCTTAGAAAACCCAGGAGATGAGAGTTCAACAGGTATCTATTCTGTTTCAGAATTGGCTGTGTGCTCCAACACATCCACCATGACGTCTGACTTCTGTTATCTCTCGCACACTTCCCTCCACCCAGACAATTATCCTGCTCCCGTCCTACATTTCAACAGGTATTCGTGTAGCAGAAAGTTGCTGCAGTGGTGGAGAGCATTTCAGCTAATAACGGCTTATGCAACTATCAGAGAAGTATCCACTCCCTTATTCATTCCCAAATTGTTTTACAGTATTATCAGTTATTAAGAGCATATTTTTCCAAATCTCTGAATAACCCAGCAGTTCCATTCAGTAATTAGCCTGAATGCTAAAGTCACAAACTGCCTAACAGTAGACCACCACTGACAGGACACTCATTCATTGCAGTGACAGGGCACCAGTTTCTGCAGATCTTCAGTAAACATACCGGGGGTTCTACCCATTGAAATGCTAGTTCGTGTGATTTTACTTTTTTGGCAAGTACAACTGCATTGTATTCATTGGAATGGAGAGGAATGGCTATAATGCAGAAGTCTCAGGGAAAGGTAAATAATGCTTTTATTTAATTCAGTCCATTTAAACTTAAAAACTTCTGATTGTTTCCAGGTGCTCCCAAGAGTTTACAGTCTTAAAACATTTTATTTTTAGGTTGTTTTAATAATTTAAATGAACTTCAGTCATATTTTTTAATAGTTTTGAATACTCATGCATATATGTGAATATCAGAAACGTTAACAGAAATACATTCTGCTTGACAATTGGATTAGCCAGGAGGCATGGCTTAACTAATTGTGTTAAATTGGAATTTATGGAAGGAAGTGTGTTCCACAAGGCCTTGCTGATCACTTAGAATCATCTTCCTTGTGAGAGTTTTTCAAAGTTAGATCAGGTTTAGCATGTGTGGAAGGTGAAGTGGCCCAAGGAAATTTCAGGCGATAATAAGGTTTAGATTTCTACTTGCAGGACCTGAAGTAATTTATTACTGGCTTGGCAAGTTTATAGTCAGATCCACTTAGAAAGCATAGTTATTTGATTCATTCCTCAGTCTTGAAAAGATTTGAAAATATGCACTGGAATAAAAAGAAATTTAGTTCTGTGAAATCTAGTCTTGGATTTATCCTTTTACCTTGCTCCATTTCATTGAAATCGATGTAAGGGAATTATTCCATTATCATTAGGTCTATATAATTGTTGTGGACTACATATGTTATTAATAAATTTGCAGACATTAAGAGGTAAATCATCCATCTGGATTCCCCTCTATAAAATGTGTTTCATCTTGACCATTCACAGTTCTTTCTGAAGCATGCCTCAGGAACAATGATAACGGGTGTTCTGTGTTTTCTGGGATAAGCAGTTGTCCAGTGTGTGATCTGCAGACTTTGCTGCCATTAGGAGGGAGTTACTTAATACAGCAGCAGGACAATTGATTGAAATATTTATACTGGGCTCCTGGTGAATGGACTTGAGGTACCAATTGCCATTGGGAAGTTCTTTCTTCAAACTGAGTCATTGTGGGCCAAAAGTTCCCACACATTTATTATTTTCAAGAATGCTTTGAAACCATCCCTGAATACTTTTCTTTCATCCACCTGGTAATCTCTTGCCATGAAAGTGTTTGAAATAGTGTGACTTTTTTATTAGTGTCATATGTGCAAACAATATTTCCTATTTCTGGAAGCTGCATGAGTGTAATTATAACCTTATTTTTGGAGATGTCATCTTGGGAGAAAATTTGATTTGCAGCATCTATCATTAAGGACCACCACCACCCAGGTCATGTCCTCTCCTCATTGTTATGATTAGGAAGGAGGTACAGAATCCTGAAGGCACACACTCAGCAATTCAGGAACGGCTTCTTCCCGTCTGCCACCTGATTTCTAAATGGACATTGAACCCTTGAACACTACCTCTAAATTTTTTAATTTATTTTTGTTTTTCACCAGTTATTTTAAATTAATTATTTAATATACGTATATACACTTACCATAACTCAGTTTTTTTTTCTGTATTTGTCATGTATTGTGTTGTAATGTTGCTGCAAAGTTAACAAATTTTAAAATGCATGCCGGCAATATCAAACCAGATTCTGATTCTAATCTTGTGAATGGATTTGGAGAGCATGAGACAACGTCAAAACTATTTCATCAGTACTGTAAAGTAGTAGTTGTAGGTAGCCCATTAATCTGAATTGTATGGTGCATGTGGGAAGAGCAATGCTTTATTCAGCCAACAATTTGTTCTGGATTTTAAACAACCATTTTCTTTACATAACCAAAGGCTATACTGTTGCATTCAAAGTGAAGGCAAATTGCATCATCAAGATATCTACTCTAACTTCTCTTGCTAGGGGATAGTGCCATATCAGGCCACTCCTTGGTTCAGGAATGGAGGATAATTTCTCCTCTGTCCTGCAGATTAGCTCTATTCTAGCAAGAAGCTCGTTGATTTCTCCTTACGGTAATTTCTCTTTACTCCTTTTTTCCACCCTCTACTTTCTTGTTCTGTTCCCCACTCTGCCTTCCACTCTTCTCATCATCTGCTTATCAACTCCCCTCTGGTGCCCCTCCTCCTTTTCTTTCTCCCATGGTCCACTCTCCTCTCCTATCAAATCCCTTCTTCTCCAGCCCTTTACCTCTCCCATCCACCTGGCTTCACCTATCACCTTCTAACTTGTCCTTCTTCCCCTCCCCACCTTTTCATTCTGGTATCTTCCCTTCTTTCTTTCCATTCCTGATGAGGGGTCTTGACCTGAAATATCAAATGTTTATTCATTTCCATAGATGCTGCCTGACCTGCTGAGTTCCTCCAATATTTTGTGTGTATTGCTAGTTGGTGGTGTTTGGGCAACATCATAGCATAGCAGTCAGCACAGCACTATTACAGCTCAGGGCATCGGAGTTCATAGTTCAATTCTGACGTCATCTGTAAGGAGTCTACACATCATCTCTGTAGTTTTCCCTGGGTGTTCTAGTTTCCTCCCACAGTCCAAGGACATACTGGGTAGGTTAATTGGTCCTTGTAAATTGTCCTATGTTTAGATTTGGGTTAAACTAGGGTTTTCAGGAGTTGCTGGGGTGGTGGGACTCAAAGGATCAGAAGGCCCTATTCAGTGCTGTATTGCTAAATAATTTTTTTTAAATTGGCATTCAGAAAATTGTTAATTTGATAATACAAACTTGTTTAAACAATCTTGGCCTGATGAACTGCCTCAGCCCAAAACGTCAACTGTTTATTCCTTTCCATAGATGCTGCTAAGTTCCTCCAGAAGTTTTGCATATGTTATTCTTATTTATCACTAGTTTGCTTTGAGATTAATTTTGTTGTTAGCAAACCAGAAATGGCATCCTATTTCTATGAACAGACAAATTAGAGAAAACCGCTCTGTAGCATCTCTCAATTGATAGTCAACAGTATTTGTGAAGTTAATAAAGGCCACTTACAGTGGGGGGTATTGTTCCCATTATTTTTCTTGGAGTTGACTCAACATATCATATCATATCTGTATGGAACTAATGTCATTTATTGTGATGAGTCAATACGTTCTAACATAAATGTCCTGATCACAATAATTTTTTCATCTACTAACATTAGAGATGCATGGTAGGTCCATGAAGTCTAGTTATGACCCACTGACATTAGTCAGGACACCTCAGACTTTCACCATGTGTCTGGGTATAAGATCAGCTCAGGATAGACTCTGATTGTTTCCCATTCCTGTCCTGGTTGAAAGTAGTCGGATACTGAAGCTCTTTCTCTACACCCAGACTTTACTTTTCATGTAATGTTAGTGGACAAGTAAAGTTGATTGGTTTCCTTCTAAACAGTGAACATACAGTTGAAGTCAGAAGTTTACATACAACTTAGCCAAATACATTTAAACTCAATTTTTCACAATTCCTGACATTTAATCCTAGAAAACATCCCCTGTCTTAGGTCAGTTAGGATCACAACTTTATTTTAAGAACGTGAAATGTCAGAATAATAGTAGAGAGAATTATTTATTTCAGCTTTTATTTCTTTCATCACATTCCCAGTGTGTTAGAAGTTTACATACACTTTGTTAGTGTTTGGTAGCATTTCCTTTAAATTGTTTAGCTTGGGTCAAATGTTTTGGGTAGCCTTCCACAAGCTTCTCACAATAAGTTGCTGGAATTTTGTTCCATTCCTCCAGACAGAACTGGTGTAACTGTTTCAGGTTTATAGGCCTCCTTGCTCGCACACACTTTTTCAGTTCTGCCCACAAATTATCTATCGGATTGAGGTCAGGGCTTTGTGATGGCCACACCAATACCTTGACTTTGTTGTCCTTAAGCAATTTTGCCACAACTTTGGAGGTATGCTTGGGGTCATTGTCCATTTGGAAGACCCATTTGCGACCGAGCTTTAACTTCCTGGTTTGAGATGTCTTGAGATGTTGCATCAATATATCCACATCATTTTCCTTCCTCATGATGCCATTCATTTTGTGAAATGCACCAGTCCCTCTTGCAGCAAAACACCCCCACAACATGATGCTGCCACCCCCATGTTTCACAGTTGGGATGGTGTTCTTCGGCTTGCAAGCCTTACCTTTTCCTCCAAACATAATGATGATCATTATGGCCAAACAGTTCAATTTTTGTTTCATCAGACCAGGGGAAATTTCTCCAAAAAGTAAGATCTTTGTCCCCATGTGCACTTGCAAAATGTAGTCTGGCTTTTTTATGGTGGTTTTGGAGCAGTGGCTTCTTGCTGAGCAGCCTTTCAGGTTATGTCGATATAGGACTCGTTTTACTGTGGATATAGATACTTGTCTACCTGTTTCCTCCAGCATCTTCACAAAGTCCTTTGCTGTTGTTCTGGGATTGGTTTGCACTTTTCGCACCAAAGTACGTTCATCTCTAGGAGACAGAATGCATCTCCTTCCTGAGCAGTACGACGGCTGCGTGGTCCCATGGTATTTATACTTGCGTTCTATTGTTTGTACAGATGAACGTGGTACCTTCAGGCATTTGGAAATTGCTCCCAAGGATGAACCAGACTTGTGGAGGTCCACTATTTTTTTTTCTGAGGTCTTGGCTGATTTCTTTTGATTTTGTTTGTAAACTTCTGACCCACTGGAATTGTGATATAGTCAATTAAAAGTGAAAGAATCTGTCTGTAAACAATTGTTGGAAAAATTACTCGTGTCATGCACAAAGTAGATGTCCTCAACGCCTTGCCAAAACTATAGTCTGCTATAGTTTGTGGAGTGGTTAAACAATGAGTTTTAATGACTTCGACCTAAGTGTATGTAAACTTCCGACTTCAACTGTAGTTACTGTCAAAGAAACTTTGCAAAGCTTTTATTGACAAAAAGCAAATCAACTTTATAATATACGGACTTGCAAGAATAAGGTCAATGCATACCTTTTGAAATGGGTTATTCATCATTTGCTTTAACTAATGTATTACATACACCAAATGCAATTACCATTACATCATTTTCATGTAGATATATTAATGTTACTGTATTCTGATTAATACCTTTGCTGAATGAGTCCAATAGGTCATAGTCTGACACCAGTATATTTTCTATGAATATATCTAACTTCTATAAATTAACTGCTGACCCTGACAACAGATGAATAGTTTAATGGATTGGAATGATGCCTTTCTTTACACTATTTTAATCATAGTGCAAAGTGAGATTGAATAAATGTGTTAACATCTTAAATTAAGTAATCCACAGAGGAATGTAATACAAATATGTTCTGATTTTGCCTTCTAATGCTTCTAGCAGCCATTTCAAGGCTATTGTTAGTCTTGAATAGTTACCTCCCTGTCTGTTAGAGTTCAATTCATGTTTCCCACATCGATCACCATAAACATGTATCCAATTTATTTCTCTATTTATTTTGAATTCCCTTGTCATAGCTCCTCTGTTTGCATAAACTGCTCAGTGTTGTACTTGGATACGAATAGTAATATTATGTAATGCCAGTGGCATTCCTCCCACCAACTACTTTGACAAAGTTTCTCTTAATTCATCTCTGCTGAATGGTGCTGACTTTGTTAACCATTTAATGCAAGTTTGAAAAGTTAAAGAATTCAGTAAAAGTGAATATGCTTAAAATGTTTCATATTATTTCTTACAGTAAAATTCTTAAATTGTAGAACTATTCTGCTTAAATCAATTGAAAAGTATCTGTTGATATTACAGGCAATAAACTGAGCCTAATGTGTCACATAGCTTGAAATAGAGAGGAGCAATTCAGCCACACACACAAGTATCACTCACCAGTTGTGCTGTGCTCCATGTATTTGATTACTTGATGGGCTGAGTGGCCTAATTCTGCTTCTATGTCTAATGGTATGTATTTAATGCTGACAGCCATCAACAAATTCTTTTACTTTTATCGATGTTTTTAAAGTATCTGCAGAAAATTCTGGTGTCACGTATCATTTACTTTACATCATGGATAATGTTCTGGGATGGAGGTAACTTTCTTCTAAGGCAGGGTTCCCCAATTTGTTTTCCACAAGGACTAAATTATGTCAAGCATGCCAAGCCAAGGGCCAAAACGTCCAGGGTCATTTTTCATTGTGTCAGTAAGTTGTTTTATGGGCAGATGTTGTTGTTGCTGCTATTACCATAATAATAATAATAATAATTATTATTATTATTATTATTATTAGTAGCAGCAGTAGTAGTAGTAATAATTTAGGCCTGGGATTCTCAAAGCCTGTGTTGTGGGTCCCACAAGAAAAAAAATGTACTTTTGAAACAAAACAAGTCCAAAACTAACCACTTAATTATGACTCCAGCTATCACAAATGCAGCTGTCACATTAAGAACTCATCTGGGGCTTAAACACACACACACACACACACACACACACACACACACACACACACACACACACACACACACACACACACACACACACACACACACACACACACACACACACACACACACACACATCTTCACCACTTCTCTTCCACACAAAAGTTTTAGTAGTACTGCCTTTTTCACTGTTGCTGTTCTCACATTTAATCTATTTGTTCTTTTTAATTAAGCTATGTAGCATTTGAAGTATGAAGTGTAGCTATAAATGAAATTATCAGTATTATTGGTGTTGTAATATTATTATACCACAATAAGATTGACAAATGGACAAAAATAAATTGAATCACTCACCAATCAGTGAGAGAAGTGACAGTGACGGGATGAGGCAATCCTTTTAATGTTGGGCCTGTATTCTGTATATAAATTAGAGCAGCACATGCTTTATTTACATGTTATGACAGGTGCATTCACGTAAGTGCCAATGGGTCAGCACGGTCCAGACATTTGGCTCTCACGGTCCGGACCTGGCCCATGGTCCACCTATTGGGTTTGTCTGTTCTAAGGTGACAGTAGCTCTATCTTTAGCTTAAATGGGAAAATCAAATGGAAGCAGATCTTCCAGCTCCTTGCAACTACTGCCAGCTTGCAACTTTCTACTATGACTGGGATTTCCAGCTGGAGGAAATACTGGAGTTCAATATGTCTGCCATAAATTGGTGGATCTATTGAAAGGGCATACTCATGACTAACATTCCCTCTAATTTTTTTTACAACTGCTTGTACCAACCATTGCTCTGAGCAGGAAAATTCACATCAAACAAACACAACTCACAACACAAGTAAATGCTGTCAGGCAGTCAAAACAACTGACAGGCACAATAACAAAGGTAAAATGCTTCATCTAGATGGCATCAGTGGTCAGTGGGCTGGCAGTTTATTAACAATGAGTTACCAACTTCCATTCTGTGTTTATTGTTACAATTTGTAACAGTTTTGTAACTTGAAACACAAACAATGTAAATCCATTGAAGCTCTGACATGTTTCAAAGTAAAGGTTGCGGTATGTTTATTATTTATAAAATTTATGGATTACATTCATTTGTCGTTGGTAGGTCACATCTGGAATTTCCAGTTGGCGGACGATTTCCCTCCACGCCGCTCTGACATATTGGGAAATCATGTATGTGGCAAGTTACAGCAGTGATTTGCCTTTGCCTTCTGCTGGGTGAGTTTTTTTTTTCAAGAGATCACCAGCTCTTAACCCAACACGGGTGGAGAGCGTGCAAGGGAGCTGGTCAGATTCGAACTCGGGATCTCTCGCCCCAAAGTCCAGCGCTGATGCCACTACACTACCCTCTGGCATTATATTCATTAGTCATAACAAATTACAGGAATTTCACAATTATATTAACATAGATTTCAAAATTATTTTAGCATAATTTCAAACTTATATTAACATTATGTAAATTTCCAGCTGTGCGACAACAAAGTCCATGTGGGCTGGAACATTTCAGATACAGAACGGCTGCACACTCATGCAACTTAAAGAGAACTGTGCTTATAACCTATTTCCTCTCCATAATACAGACACCATGGACTGCTGTCAATACAATTGGCTTAGCAAGACTGGAAGGTAATGGGAGTTCAGTAGGACTATTCTGGAGAAGACAAAAATATCTAAAAAGCAACTGTAGCGCTGGCACAGACAAGTGCAATATGAAATTTGAAAGTGTAAGTCCATAAGAAAAGTGAGGGTAATTGGTTTATAATTCTAGTGATTAAGGAAAATGCAATTGTCAGTGCTCTTCAGAGAATTATTTTCCTTGGGATAATTTATCAGTTTAAATAAAGCTTTATCCTTGTTACCTAAGATTGTGTGTTGCTATGGTTTATCTGTTATACGATCCAACTATGAAAAATAAAATTTTAACAGAAGTCATTTACATTCCAGTCAATTCAATGCGTCTGCTTAATAATACACAGTAGACTCTGAAAACGTACAGTGGAATTGAATGATGAACAACTTGTGTATAGATTTACTGTCTGTACCATCTGCAGGCCTCTCATACAGAACCAGACATTTAGAGGGCTATGTAATCTATTTTTGCATGAGACATATCAGAGCAGTTGCTGGAAATGCAGCTGATTCCCTCTTTTGCTCTGGCAACTCTCCTTGTTACTGACTTACCCTTATCCCTTCTGAAATGGAAACTCTAAACCACTAAATTTCCCCATCACCCCAGCTGCCCATTCCCAAAAGAGCAATCATGGGCTTTACCACTACTATCACTGTTCTCTGATGACCAATCCTTGGTATTCTCTCCCCTTCACTCATAACCATCCTTCCAGGCCTGGTCACTATCCAAACTTTATTGGTTTGCATACTTTGCACTTGACATGAACATTTAAAAAATCCTTCCTTCACGTCAGAACTGTGGGCTCGATTCTGAAATCTTCAGCCTCAGACAGGATTAAATTTCGATGGAGACCAACAACACGATCTGACATTGGTGTACTATGCAACAAGCATTATTCGTATCTGCAGGTTCATTATTGCAAATTTCATTATCCTCTGTGTTAAATGTCAGATAGAAACTAACTGAGACCTCCCATAAGTCATGCAGATGCCAAGAAAATCATGAGATGGTGGATGTTTAGAGAATGTATGAATGTGATTAAGTCTAATGACATGATAAAGTTTCTATGGCCAGTACTAATGATTTTAATTTTTCAAATGCGAGTGCTTACCCAGTGAAGTATGGTGCTCCATGGACCTGCTAACTATGAAAGTTGTTCTCTATAAAATGGAATGAAAAGTCACTAAAACTCCTTGCAAACATACCTGTTCTGACCAGAATTGATGGCACGTAGAGATAATCCTGAAGAAGGGTTTCAGCCCGAAACATCGACTATCTATTCATTTCCATTGATGCTGCCTGACCTCCTGAGTTCCTCCAGCATTCTGTGTGTGTTGCTAGCAGAGAAAATTTGGTTTGTTAGTCATATTGTCATCATTTACATTAAACTTATTCCAATCAAGCTGCAAAAGCTAGGATAAAATTATGGATGGTCTAGTCTTTACAACAGGAATTAAACCTAATGGCTTGTTGGTACAGGCACAGCTCAAGAAAAAATTCAATGAAGGTTCCTGTACCTGAACCATTAAATGATTTTCTTTGTGCAGGTGTTGCCTGACTTGCTGAATGTTTCCAGTATTTTCTAATTTTGTTTTAGATTTCCAGCCTCTGCATTTTGATTAATTTTCAAAATATTCAGAATCAGAATCACTTCATTACCAGTATGTGAAACAGACTAAAATTGAATGCCAAACATAAATTACAGGACTATACCATAACAGACAACACAATAGCAACCAACAATTCAAGACAATCGTGCAAACAGCTATAAGCAATCAAAAATTAGCAGAACAGTCACATGCACAAATATCAATAATCAAACTTAAGTCAATGTGAGCATATAAACAGACTCAATTATCAATTGAACAAGATCAGGAAAGGCCATTTGACTGATGTTGTCCAGGGACAGTTAGGGTATTAAAAAGGCTGGCTCTGTTACAGGAGTCAAACAGGACACACTGGAGGCTGTGGTAGAATTAAGGACCCTAGGGAAAGTCCTGGTAATTCTGGACAACGTTTCTCACCCTCTGCAAGTCACCTTGGCTGATCAGAGAAGCACTTTTAGTAATAGACTAAGAAAAACATGCTTCTCCAACGAGTACTAATGAGATAATTTTCACCCTCGGCCATTAGGCTCTATAATGAGTCAACCCAGAGCCAGGGAAGTGATCCCCTCCAGTTAGACTGTTTGAGGTAACTTACTAACTTACTATTTTACTAAAACACGGGAGATTAGTGTGCAAACTTAAAGCACACGGTATTGGGGGTATGGTATTGATGTGGATAGAGAATTGGTTGGCAGACAGGAAACAAAAGGTGGGAGCAAACGGGACCTTTTCAGAATGGCAGGCAGTGACTAGTGGGGTACCGCAAGGCTCAGTGCTGGGACCCCAGTTGTTTACAATATATATTAATGATTTAGACGAGGGAATTAAATGCAGCATCTCCAAGTTTGCGGATGACACGAAGCTGGGCGGCGGTGTTACCTGTGAGGAGGATGCTAAGAGGATGCAGGGTGACTTGGATAGGTTAGGTGAGTGGGCAAATTCATGGCAGATGCAATTTAATGTGGATAAATGTGAGGTTATCCACTTTGGTTGCAAGAACAGGAAAACAGATTATTATCTGAACGGTGGCCGATTAGGAAAAGGGGAGATGCAACGAGACCTGGGTGTCATTATACACCAGTCATTGAAGGTGGGCATGCAGGTACAACAGGCGGTGAAAAAGGCAAATGGTATGTTGGCATTCATAGCAAAAAGATTTGAGTACAGGAGCAGGGAGGTTCTACTGCAGTTGTACAAGGCCTTTGTGAGACCGCACCTAGAATGTTGTGTGCAGTTCTGGTCCCCTAATCTGAGGAAAGACATTCTTGCCATAGCAGGAGTACAGAGAAGGTTCACCAGATTGATTCCTGGGATGGCAGGACTTTCATATGAAGAAAGACTGGATCGACTAGGCTTATACTCACTGGAATTTAGAAGATTGAGGGGGGATCTTATTGAAACATATAAAATTCTAAAGGGATTGGACAGGCTAGTTGCAGGAAGATTGTTTCCGATGTTGGGGAAGTCCAGAACAAGGGGTCACAGTTTAAGGATAAAGGGGAAACCTTTTAGGACTGAGATGAGGAAAAACTTCTTCACACAGAGAGTGGTGAATCTGTGGAATTCTCTGCCACAGGAAACAGTTGAGGCCGGTTCATTGGCTATATTTAAGAGGAAGTTAGATATGGCCCTTGTGGCTAAAGGGATCAGGGGGTATGGAGAGAAAGCAGGTACAGGGTTCTGAGTTGGATGATCAGCCATGATCATACTGAATGGCGGTGCAGGCTCAAAGGGCCGAATGGCCTACTCCTGCACCTATTTTCTATGTTTCTATGTTTCTATTTTTCTTTTTTACTTCTCTTATAATATTTGTAAATTTGTATATGTGTGCACTTTTAATGCTACTGTGACACAGTAATTTCCTTTGGGATCAATGAAGTATCTATCCATCTATCTATCTATCTACATCTGAGTGAGGTTTGTCGAGAAGCTCAATAGCTACAGAAGGAAACTTTGGAGATTACATGTAGTCCTAGTAGTGAAGGATTTGCAACATCTTCCTGATAGCAAATTGGTGAATAGGTGACTATAGGGTGGGTGGAGTCAGTAGTAATTTTATCAGCTCTTTTCATCACTCTGAGGATGAGCAGGTCTCTTAATATCAACTGTCAGCCACCACAAATCTCATTCAAAACCTGGATACAGATAGGCAGTGGAAGAACACAAATGTGGTCATGAATTTAGGGAGCAAAAAGGCAAAGTTGAATGCCAATAGCATAAATTTGGAACATCAAGCAAAGTTTGTACATAATTCTGCCACATAGGTAAAAGGACAGGGTGAACCTGGAGAAGAATTTGGGAGACAATCGGAAGTGACTGTACAGTAGCACCATAGGTAATACACTTCTCCAGATTAGGACCAAATTCAGAGCCTTTTACTTTAGGAATTTGTCTCTTAGCCAATAATACATAGCCCTTTATATACAAAAATAATTTTATGATGTTATGCTGAAGAAAGATATAAGCCAAGAAATTTCTTTGATGGAGAAGGAAATAGAGACATTAAGTAAAATATTTGAAGCCAAAACATTAATCTTTCAATTTAAACTACATTTCCAACATGTTTTTATTCTGATTTTTAACATTATGTTTTCTTACACTGGAAGCAATTTACTTATTTTCCATAAATTCTAATCTTGTCCCTAGAGTGTCGAGCATTTTAATCTCAAAAAGCCATTTGCTTTGTTCATTAATTTTAATGAAAAAGTAAAGCGGTGAACACAATTTATGTTCATGTCTACTCTACTGCTAAAATTAACACAGCTGGACATGATATACAGGCAGAGCAAGTGCAAATAGAAGCTCGACCATTTTTACACCAAATAAGCCATAGAATTCATGTGAATGCAATGCTGCATTATTTGTGCAATTCATTTCCACCAACCTACTGTATGTGGCCTGGACTCCAATGAAATCTGTTTTATATTTCAAAGGTCAGGTAAGAAAGCAATTTATCTCCAACAATGGTTCTTTATAGTCACAGAAAATTTTGTGCCGAGCATTTCTTTTGACGCAAAGGGAATATTTTGTTTCCAATAAGAAGAATATTACTGCTAGGTATATGGTGAATGAAAACTGGAATAAATTCAGTACTGGAAATAGCGACATTCAGATGATGATGATGATAATATTCTATTGCCAATAGTATTACCCGGAATAAAGGCAACAACAGGATTTACCATCTTTCTATGAGCAAAGCATTTTATTGCCTGACTAATTGGGCAATTGAAAAAGAGTGTACTGAAATGAAAAATATGTTATTAGCGTTTATTTATTGCATTTTGAACATTAATTTTTACAGTGGTTACCCAGGGACACTTCCTCAAACTGCTGCAATCCTATATCATCATTCCACATGACAATATAAAAGTAGTGAATTTTTAAAATATTTACAATGTTTTATAAGCTTTCTACCTTGGCTATGAAATACCGTATATCAACAATATTCAACCAGCATGAAGGATTCTACCTCTAACTGGTAACCAGAGATGTTGATCTGTTCTATTGAATTCCCACCCAGTGATCTTACATTAACTTTGAAATAAGATGTATTTGACTAAGGTTTGATTCTTAAAACAAAAGATTGTCCTATTTGATTACAGATGATGGGAATCTATGGTTCAAAACATAACAACTATTATTTAGGTGACATAAATTTTATTTATTTAATACTTTATATTCTAATTCTTAATCCAGCATGTTCAGTAGAAGCAGAACCTCTTCCATTAAAGAAGTTTAAATAATGGTGTATTTTTAAAAAACAACAGAATTGCATCTTAAAAGTTGTAGAAACAGTGCTCTTATCTCATGTATAACACTGATAAATGGAAGCAAAATAGTTTGAAGAAAAGGCTTGTGAAAAATGAACTGGAGTAAGATAGAGTAACAGAACATGCTGACCTGACTAATCCCACTAGTAATTGAGCAACAGTCTGGAATAAATCATTAGAGCTGTTGCATTTTTAGCAATAAATGTTCAGCGACTGACTATTCTCAGATTATTTGCATTATACGGGCAGACTAATTCACAAAACCCTCAAATTTAACATGCAAGTATGTAACTGTGATAAACATGGAATAAACGTGAGTGAAAAAGCAAACCGTAAAATCTCCCCATGTGAATTGGATATATGTTTTCAATGTAATATACATCGTACACATTGAGATCTGCAGATGTTTATACTTCTATTATCTATTTAAATCTTCTGCGTGCTTCTGGGTCATACTGCATTTTATCAGCAAAAATCAGTGTGAAATGCAATGTTGTTTGCTACAGTGTTACCAAAGCCTTCCGAGGTGCATTGTAGAGGGCAGAGTGGCATCTTCCCATCTTTCTACGGGCATATTGTAGATTCCCAGCTTTTACCTTCAACTTAATGTTTTAGAGCACAATCTCTGTTCCAATTTTCTCAGGCAGCAAATGTTGATAAAGGAGGTTCTGTGTACTGGAGAGAATGGATGAAGAGGGCATGCAGTCTGGTGCTTAGGGAATCAGAATCAGGCTTAATATCTCTGGTATATTTATTAAATTTGTTGTTTTGCTGCACCACAGAGAAATACATTTAAAAAACTAAAAACTACGGTAAGAAATATATATATATATATATATACCTTCAGGCTCTTGTACCTTCTCCCTGATGATAGAAATATGGATAGGGCATGTCTTGAGTGATGAGGTCCTTAATGATGGATGCTGTATTTTTCAGGCATTGCCTTCATGCTGGGGAGGCTAGTTTCCACACTGGAGGTGTTTGAGTTTGCAAACTTCTGCAGCTCTTCCCCATACTGTGCACTGCCCAGTCCATACCAGATATTGGTGTAACCAGTTAGAATGCTCTCTATGGTACGTCTGTAGGTATTTGCTAGAGTCTTTGGTGACATACCAGATCGCCAAGGGGGGGTGTCCCTCTATTACAGCCACCATGTGATCCAAATCTCTATTTTTCATTCACCACATTCGCAGAGTTTATGTGCCTTTATGTTATTCTGTTGGAAGTATTTACAACTTCTCACACCCCATAATTTCTTAACTCCCCTCCTTCATCTCTGTTGGCATTTCTTCCATCCAAAGATCTTCCATCCCATCATTAGTCTACCCTTTTAGTCTATTTCTTTCCAGAACCCCCTTCTCCAGCCCTGTATCTCTTTCACCAATCAACTTCCCACCTCCTTTCTTTCCCCCTCCCCGCTTCCCGGTTTCACTATCACCTTGTGGTTCTTCCTCCCCTCTTCCTACTTTCTTACTCTGATTCCTTGTCTTTTATTCCCATCCTGATAAAGGGTCTCAGCCTGAAATGTCGACTGAACTCTTTTCCATAGATGCTGCCTGGCCTGCTGAGCTCCTGCACCATTTTGTGTGCCCATGCTTTTCTCTGTTTTTACTTTAAATCTATTAGTGTCTAAAACTTTACTGTACTCATAGAAGTTCACTGACCTGAAGCGTTAACTCTTTCTCTTTCCTTTTCAAAGAAACTAAATGATCTGCTAAGCATTTCCAGCAAATTTTTTTGCTTTATTATCAAGATATATAAATCATATTTCCAAATGAACAGATTTCAGATCTGGAATATCAAATCAATATTTTTCAAAAGAAACTGAGTAAAATCAAAAATCCATTATGGGCTTTATGCACTTTGATTTGTTAAGCTTCACACAGAGCAAGCAACATGAACAAGTATTAAATCAGACCAAATTGTGACAATTTTGCATGCAGCACACCTTTTCGATATGGTCTCCTCCTGGTTCTCAAAGGGAATAGAATTAACTCTCATCCTTACACATTAGTCTCCATTTAGTCTTACTCAAGTCATAACTTCAATTCTTTTTAAAGATATTAAAGATATCATACCTCTAAATGCTTTGGTCTAGAATCTGTACTGATTTACTTACAGAACAAAACTAGTCTGATTTCCAATTAGCAATTTAACCAAGATAAATTAGGTCAGAAGATATTAGCTCACTTGAATTACCTAATCGGCTCTGAATAATTGTTAAATTATAATTTGCAGAAACTGAGTTGTGAATTGATGTTGTATATGTAATTTAGAAATAAATCTTCACTGGTGCACTTCAAAACTGAGTTAGATCACTGAACACATTTTAAGAGGAGGATCTTTTCTCATGACTTGCTTATATTATTGTGGTGAATACTCTTATTATAGATTTATGAACTTATCTAAAATATTACAATGGCTTGGACTTTCCTGAAAAATAATAGTCCTACAAAGAACTTACAGCATTGACAATGTAATTTTCAGGAAGTTTGTGATCTGCTGGCAAAGCAGAAGTCAGGTACTTCTGTCCTAAAGTAGAACCACCTGACTAATGAACCCATGGAAGTTAGACCTGTGCAGGAACATTCATTTCAAAGGTGAGAAACATCTTCAAGGAAGAAGTAGGTTTTGGGTTATTTTCATTCTTTAAGTCATTTAGCTTACTTAAATGTTTTAGTTGTTCTTTAGTGTTTCAGTGGTTTTAATTCAGTTTTATCACATATTTGTAATAAATGTTGATGTTTTGTAATGGTTTGGTCAATCATTAATAGTTTTTGAATACTTCTGAATGTCAGATATTTTCACATACATTCAAAGTCTTTGTCAGTTTTGTCAATCAAGTAAGCTATGGGTATACCTTAGTCATGTGTCAATGCTCTTAAACATTTATGGGGTAGAGTTTTTTCTTTGATTTTGTCAAGCAAAGCCATTTTTGTACTGCCTGAAAATCTGCTGAAGGGAAGTTTGGACGTAAGGGGTAGGTGAATGATAAGCATGGAGGCCTCACAGCAACCAAGACATTTTGGGTCTATTCTGTATGCACGATAATTACAACATCTATATTTCATGGTGTCATCTGTAATTAAAGGTTGCACAGCAAGTATACAAGGTTCACTGGATGACTAGCTCTAAGCGTATGCAACAGACAAAATATCATTGGAATTGGCTTTCTGCCAAATTACATCACAAAAGAGTGTTAAATGTTATTGATGGACAAAACGTATTTATCTAATCAAATGGCATATTTTCACTAAATTATTGAAGTTACAGCATAGAAAAGCATTCAACTCACTCATTTGGAGGCAGGTAATCTACATATACTGCATATGCATTCTTCTCAAATGGCTATCCAGTAGTCTTTTTAATGATGTAGTAGTCTGTCTCAGTACTAATGCATGGCTCAAAATCTGCATGTTCTAATAATGTCAGTATGAAAAATAAATTATCCCTTTATTCTTCTGGCATTAAAAATTTATCTGTAAGTGGAAACTATCCTTTCAGCGTATCGCCTCTTAAAATTTGGAAAAAATAAATAGGTTTATCGTCTCCAACAAGAGGGCTAGAAAAGAGAATGTCAAAACACACCTGCCAGTCAAAGCGTATATCAAACCAGTCTGTGGCATTTGATTCATGGAATTTTAACCTAAGTCAAACCAAGGCTGCACCCAGTGCCTCACCACCATACCAATATCGTGTCCATGTAAAAGGAATGTTTATTGTCGGTAGGAGTAAGGGCTCAAGCTGATAATTCACATTCCGTCTCCGATCACAGCTGCTGGCTTCGGGAAGCTTTGTTTAGTCTCTCACTTGATTCCTGTTCTACTCTCTGTGGTGCAAAACTGAAATGAAAAAAAAGCAGAAATCATATCCTTGTGTGGTATCATTGAACAGGAAAGGAAAGTGGGGATAGTTAAGAAAACAACCAGGTAGAATTCTGATGTACCACTTACAGATATTACAAACTTTCTGGATAACTCAAATGTTCTGTGGTGGATGAAGTTACCCCCTCCCATCCCCCATCCTCCATCATTCCAGTTCAACTGCTTTCACTGAAATGCTGGCTAGACAGTTGGCTCGGGCTCAAAGGGGAATGGAGTTAGCATGATATAAATCACTTGTGCGTTTCACAGCCAAGATAAACTCCAGCCACAGAGATAGGCTCAGCTAAGACAACAAACACATTGGCTACTCTCATATCCTGCAAGAATGAAAAATACACTCTGGCAAAAGTACGTGGACCAATTATTGACAAACACTTGCCTGAGCTTTACAACATTTTCTCTCTGCAGATTAGCACTCTAACAAGTCCTAAATTTAAACTACTTGGAAAAAAGAAAAAGCCAATTTATATGGGGCTGTTAAAAAGAGCCTTTGAAGATAATGCATTCCAGCTGAGCACATCATAGTTCACTGCATCAAACACTGGCAACTTTTCTAAAACATTAAATAGCTAATGTCTGCCATGGCATATTATCTTAGGATCAGTCGATTCTATGAGTAAAGGCGCAACTTTGCTAAATTCCTTTCCCAAAGGCAAAACTACAAAACATTTTTTTAACAAATCACCAGGTCACGAGGAGAAGAAAAAGGCATTCATCTTCCAGGCATCCCAAGGGAAAATCTGCTTTAAATGTAAGCTGTCACACGCCATTAAAAGCTACCCTCCCACTTCCCCATCGTGCTTAGCACGATGACTGTAATAGACCATGATTTCCTATATCAGGAGGTTGTTTCATCTGCTCATATCCGATATTTGTTACTCGGTGCTGCTTGGAATTTGGCTTCAGTTCATATTTTAATCGGAGTCTATAAATACACAAAGTGTTGCCTGTTTGACATCCAGCTAGGGATTTACAAGATATCCTATCTAGAGTGCTTTATGAGGTTGGAGGCTAGCTGAGGAAAGAGATCAAGATGCTGCTGACTGCCCAGGTACCGGCCCTGACAAAGGAGAATGCTGCCATTTTAAGCCTCCACAAAAGGTACAAATTGAAGTAAGATGGAAGGAGGAGAGAGAGCTCAACTGCAATTCATGTTGTGCTATTAATTTGCAACTCAATGCTGTATCTATTAGTCTTACAAATCAATCAGAGAGCTTGAACCTTCACTAGTATAGAGGTCGCAGACATGGGCTACATGTTGCTACTTGTAGATGGGACCTTTTGAGATGTGAAACAGACTGTCCATGATGCATGTTAATACCCACATGCTCCTCCATGCCACTTTCAATTTATTTTATCTCACTGTGTCAGCCAGCGCAGCTTACTCCCATATTAATAAATGAACTTTTTATTAAAGTCAGGAAAAATAAACACTGCTGGCTGTGTTGCAGGACTGTTGGCTCGTTTTCGTAGAGGCTATGAGCTGCGGAACCTCCCCCACCCCTTGTCTGGAGGGGATTTCTTTTAACATTTCCAGAAGGAAACAGGCAATAAAAGTGGATGCAGTATGACTACAGCAGACAGAGCACAGTCCCCTGTTTGTTAGCTCAGCAGAACAGCTTCTCCATCAATGGAGTGAAGGGCAGAATGCTATCAGTTCTCTGTGATGTCCCACCGGAATACTAATTTCCATTTTAAAGCATGCAGCATGTCTGCTTTGAAAGCCTTTGTGGCTATCTCTCAGAACCTTCAAAAATCAAAGTGATCCTCTCCTTCCCCTAAGGGTCTTCACCCTCTTCACAGTTTGACTTGGATATGAAAAATAATACAGAATGCAAGATTGATTATAACTAGAAGTGTATTCCCACTGGTTAATTGATGTTCATGTAATCATCTTATTTTTAGCAACTGCTTTCTCTGTCTTTGCTGACTTTGCCACTGCTGTGATTTTTCAAGCCAGACAAGAGATAAATTCTCAAGAACATCTGTGTTTTATAGGACATTACATCTTCAGCATCTATATCCACCGAATTTGGTGGCATAACGCCTGACGCTTGGGCACATTGTTTGCTGCAGAATGCAAATTTACACATTTACATTCAGCATCAGACTGGCTGGTTTTCTGCCAGTTTGATGCTGAATGCAAATGTGTATATTTATGTTCTGCTGCCAGTTGGTTTGTCTGTGGTGTCCTTGCCTCTCAGAAGAATGCAGAGACAGCAGAATGCAACATCAATCAATCTGCAATACTGTTTTGAGACCAGTGCCACCAGATTGGACCTTCCCGCATATGCCTTTTTCAAAATTGGCTCTTAGGATCTAATATTTAACAGTAGGAAAGATGCCCATTCTGACCTATGAAAAGGGAATACTAATTACTTGAAATAAAAACAGAAGTTGCTGGAAACAGACACAAAGTCAAACAGCATTAGTGGAGAGAAAAATAAAGAAATTGAAAAACAAGACCCTTCGTTAAACTGGGAGAGTTGATTTATTTATTTTCATTAATTGTTCTGCAGGTTACTGAGCAACTGTTTTATCTGGAGTTAGGGTAAACCTGGTTGGTAGTTCTAGACCTTGTTACATAGAAGACAGAACAGTACAGCCAGGAACAGGCCTTTGGCCACACAATGTAGCGCCCAACTAATCCCTAGTAAATTTCAGGGGAACACAAGTATCTAATTATGCTTTCCATGTAAAACATTTACCCCATAGACCTTGTTTGAAATTGTCCCTCTCACTTTAAATGCATGCCCTCTGAAATGAGGCATTTTCAACCCTGAGGGGGAAAAAGATACCATCTGGTCTTGCCTTTCCTAGATTTCTGTTGGGTCTCTGCTCAGCTTCTGCCACTCCAAAGGAAACAACCCAACTTTCTTTAGCCTCTCTTTATAGCCCACTAATTTTGGCAGAACGCTGGTAAGCCTTTCCTGCACCCTTTCCAAAGCCTCCACATTGACTTTTGAATCCTACCTCAATTAATAAAGGCAAGTATGCCTTCTACCTTCCTTGCTTTCTATCATTTTTGAAGACACATTCAGGGAGCTATGAACTTGGATCTCAAGATCTTCCTGTGCATCAACACAGTTCAGAAGTTTGTCATTAATTCTGTACTATCCCATTAACTAAAGTGTAGCACCTCACACTGCATTAAACACCATCTGCCATTTCCTTGCCCATATCTGCAAATGATCTATATCTCACTATATTCATTGACTATTTTCTCCAGTGTCTTCAGTACCACCAATCCTTTTACTGATTCATAAATTTGACAAGTGTGGTGTTGCAATAGCAAGGACTGTGCTTTTGCTTCAGGGTTTCATCAAAACCTTTATTCTCACACATACTGTGGATATTTCAGCCGATATTCTCTAAAGTGTGCAGCATGATAGGGAGGGAGGAGGAGTGGATCTAAAACCTGCCAGAAATGAAAAGAGATGAAGGAAGGGGAGGCTCACAGCAGGAAGCTCAATCCTTCAAGGAGTAGTTATCAATAAAGAGCGATGTGCGAGGTTCATCCATCATCAGAAGGAAGGACCTGGATCAAATATGCAATGTGCCGCAGCTACAATTACTGCCACAGAAAACTTCCCCAGTGTCTGTTGCAGTTGTCCTAGCACTTCTCAGGCTGGGGGAGAAGATGACCACAATTTTTTTCCCTCTAATTTGTAACACTCATTAGAAAAGTCTTTCACTAGTCCAGGAGAGGGAAAATCATTTCATTCTGTCTTGACGGAAAGCAACAGGCAGGTGAGCCTGTGAATTCACTGAAGTTATCAGCTCATGAAAGAATAGATCATATTTAAAAGTAAGCAATCAAATACACTCCAGAGGGTCATGATGCTCGGCAGACCCCAAGGACAGGGTCCCCCTAGAAGTGTGGGCAGTATGTCCTGTAGAATTTGGGATGTGGATTCCTGGAAACTTGAGGGCAGGGGCAGAGCATCCTGCTGACAGTGGGAACATGGTGCGCTACAGACTACTGGAGTCCAGTGTCCTGCACAGGCTGGAGTCACTGTTCAGTAAACAATTACAATGGTTCAATTTTAATATCGAAGAATGCATAGAGTATACAAACTGAAATCTTTGCTCTTTGTGAACGTCCATGATGGAGAGAGAACAAAAAATCCCCAAAGAATGAATGACAGAAAGATGTTAGAACCCCAAAGTCCCCCTCAAGCAGCAGTAGAAGCATTAATCCCCTCCCACATTTACTCCAGCAAAAGCATCAGCCCTCACCACCCCCCATGCAACAGCAAGACCCCAGAGTCCATCAGAAACTACTGTGCATCCCAACACTTCAACATCGCAACAAACCTTCACTCTCACTAACAAGGGAGAGATATTGCCCCTGCCACAGCAAGAGGGGAGGATAACAGCTCACTGTTTCGATGTTACAATCTGCAGCTTCACTTATTTGAGTTCCCCCGACTCAAGAATCAGCAAACTCTCTCTCATCATTGAGAGAGAAAGAGAGTCACTCAAGTGCAGAGGCCTCTGACAGCCGCACCAGCTACCTCAATGTTTCCATCTCCCGCGATGCTTCAGCCATCGACGCCGGCGAGGAATCGAGTTGTCCACAGGGAGGGCCGCACCCTGAAGGCGCAAGTCTTCCAAGCCACTGCTGGAGATCCCAATAAGCCAGACCACTCGGCGAGTTCCAAAGAGCGAAAACTCACCATCCATGAAGAACATAGTTTGAGCTCAGCTGTAGATCATGGATTCCAACAGGACCCCAGCCACCTTGAAAAGGAAAAAAAGAGACACAAGAACAGGAGATTTAAACTGTTTCACAGGTGAATGTGAAGAAGTCGCCATATCCACAGAAAACACTGGTGCCATCCCTATAAATGTTTGTATTTTATTATAGAGTAATAGAACACTAGAGCATTGAAACAGGCCATTCAGCCCATCTAGTCCATGCTGAATCATTAATCTGCCCAATCCCATTGACCTGCACCTGGACCTTACCCCTCCAATCCACGTACCTATCCAAATTTCTCTTAAATGGTGAAATCAACTCATCATCCACCACTTGCATTTGCATCTTGTTCCACTCTCACCACTCTCTGAGTGAAGAAGTTCACCCTCATGTTCCCTTTAAACATGTCAACTTTCACCCTTAACCCATGACCTCTAGATGTAATTTCACCCAACTCCAGTTGGAAAGGCCTGCTTGTGTTTACCCTATCTATATCCCTCATAATTTTGTATACCTTTATCAAATCTCTCCTCAGTCTACCATGTCTAGGGAATAAAGTCCTAACCTATTCAACCTTTCCCAATAACACTGGTCCTCAAGCCCTAGCAACATCCTTGTAAATTTTCTCTGCACTCTGTCAGTCTTAGTTACATCTTTCCTTTAGGTAGCTGACCAAAACTGCACACAATACTTTAAATTAGGCCTCACCAATGTCTTATACAATTACAACCTAACATCCCATCTCCTGCATTCAATATATTGATTCATGAAGGCAAATTTTCCAAAAGTTTATGACTTCTTGGTGATGTAGAATTTTTATTTCTATTTTCAAACTTTATTATCAGAATCTGGGTACAGTTGGAAAGGCCAGCATTTATTACCTATCCTTAATTGCCCTTGAGAAAGTAATGGTGGTGAGTCATCCTATTGAACTGCAGCAGTTGTTCTCTGCTCTACAGTCTGGAGCTCCAGGATTGGACTCAATAATGAAGAAGCACTGTTGATATCTTTCCAAATTAAGATGACATGGAAACTGAGGATAACCTGCATGTGGCAGACCAACAAAGTGCTCTCTGCAGCCCCTTATTTTTCTCACCTTCACCTCTCAGTTTCTTATTTCATCCCACCCACCTTTCCACTCACCTGGTATCATCAATCACTTGCTAGCTTATATTCACCTCTCGCTCCACCTCCTTGTTGTAGCTTTAGCCCCCTTCCTTTCCTGTCCTGATGAAGGGTCTTTGCCTTAAGCGTCAACTGTTTGTTCCCCTCAATAGATGCTGATTGACTTGCTGAGTTCCTCCAGAATTTTGTGTGTGCAGCTCAAGATCAACAGAATGTCTTGTGTTTATGGTTCACCCTCTGTTCTTGTCCTCATTAAAGGAAGGGGGTCATAGCTTTGGAAGGCCTTGTCATAGTGACCTCAGGGGAGTTGCTGCAATGCATTTTTTTCATGGTGCAGACTGTCTGCTGGTGGTGGAGAGAGTTTATGTTTAGAGTAATTGATGGGGCTGCCAATTAAGCAGGCTCTTGAGAGTAGTTGATGCAGTCATCCAGGTAAATAAAGATTGCACCAACACATTTCTTGATTTATGCTTTATATCATAACCATCAAGCTCTTGAACCCATGGGGATAACTTCATTCAACTTCACTTGTCCTACTACAGAATGGTTTGCACAAACTGTGGACTCACTTTCAAGGACTCTTCATCCCACGTTCTCCATATTTATTGCTTATTTATCAATTACTATTGTTATTATTTTTTCTCTTTATATTTCTCCAGTTTGTTGTCTTTTACATATCGGTTGTTTGTCTGCTCTGTTGGGTGCAGTCTTTCATTGATTCTATTATGGTTCTCGGATTTACTAAATATGCCCGCAAGAAAACAAATCTCAGATCTGTGTATGGTGACATATATGTACTTTGATAATGAATTAACTTTGAACATTAATATACAGGTATAGTAGAAAGGCCCTGGGATGTCATGGACAAGCCATTTCCTGTGCAGTACCCAAATTTTGCCATTATCTTTTTCTTTATGCATTTGTGTAGATTGTACAACTGAATTTCTGATCAGTGATCACTGCTAAGGTACTGATAGCGGAGGAAAAAATGCATTTCACAGTAACATACTGTATATGTACTTCGTACTTAGCAATGACAATGCCTTTGAATTTCAAGGGTAGCTAAGCAGCAACTCCCTTGTTAGAAATGGTCTTCCACTGACACTTCGTAGCACAAAAAGTTACTTGACTCATGACCAAGTATTGTTGAGGATTTGCTACATGGAGTAATGGATTGCTGGGGATCTGCAAATGGAAATGAACATTGAGAAATCTCAAAAATTTCTGCCCTTACATGGAAATCATGATTGTTGATGAGGTAACTGTAGACAGTTGGGTCAAGGACACTGTCCTGAGGATCTCTTAGGATGATTGACCTCTGACCATCAGAATCATTTTCCTCTGTTCAAAATATGACTCCATTCATTGGAGTCCTTTCCTATTAACGTCCATCAATTTCAGCTTTACTAAGGTAGCTTAACACCATACTTAGTTAAATAATGCATTGATATCACTCTCAACTTACCTTCAATATTCAATTTTTTGAATCCTGCTGAGTTCCTCCAGCATTTTGTGTATGTTACTTTCATTTTTTTTGTCCCTATTTGGAGCAGGACTAATATGAGGTCTAGCCTTATAATACCCAAGCTAAGCATCTGTCCATAGATTCTTGGTGAGTAAATACCACTTGATAGCACTGCTCATGACTATTTTCATCAAGTCAAGTCACTTTTTTTGTCATTTCAACCATAACTGCTGGTACAGTACATAGTAAAAATGAGACAATGTTTTTCAGGACCATGGTGCTACATGACACAGTACAAAAACTAGACTGAACTATGTAAAAAAACAACACGGTGGAAGCTACACTACACTACAGACCTACACAGGACTGCGTAAAGTGCACAAAAACAGTGCAGGCATTACAATAAATAATAAACAGGACAATAGGGCAAGGTGTCAGTCCAGGCTCTGGGTATTGAGGAGTCTGATACCTTGGGGGAAGAAACTGTTACATAGTCTGGTCGTGAGAGCACGAATGCTTCGGAGCCTTTTCCCAGACGGCAGGAGGGAGAAGAGATTGTATGAGGGGTGCATGGGGTCCTTCATAATGCTGTTTCCTTTGCGGATGCAGCGTGTAGTGTAAATGTCCGTGATGGCAGGAAGAGAGACCCCAATGATCACCTTGCTGATGATGAAGAGCAGACTGATAAAACTTTGATTTGTATTAATTTTTGTGAATAGGAGGTGCATTTACATGTCATTATGCTGCTTTAACAGTACTGGAACATGTTGGTGAGGGATAGCTCATTTCAGAATGCACAGACCTTCAGCATTACAGCTAGCATGTTGTCTGGCCCACTGCATCCCATGCTCTCAGCTGTTGTTGAGATCATATGAAGTGAATCAAATTAGTTAAAAACTGTCTTCTGTGATGGCAGAGATCTCAGAGACAAGTATTGCCATTCAGGAACATAAGTGGCAGTAGAGAGATAGTTAAGATATAGGACTAGGGTTGTAAATATCTTTCTACTGATGCCAATTTATAGAAATCCCGACATGGCAGTTAAATAAGTAAACATGAAATAAGAGGCACTGGTATCACTAATGGTACCTACCAGATTGTCATTAAAAAAAAACATCTGATTGAGTGAGGCCTTTTCATGCATGTAAAACTCATAACTTTGCCAGTTTGGCACAACATCATTGTGATACTGTTATGCTTAGCTGCCTTCTCAAATGGCCTGGCAAACCACTCTGCTCAAAGACACTTCAGAATGTGTAAGATATGCTGACTTACATCTACATTTTGTTAAGTAGCAAAAATAATGTGAAGAGTTTACAGAAGGATTGCATTAACTAGTCAGAAAAAAATCAGAAAAAACCAGCAGAAGTTGGACTACAGTATTAGTTCTTAAATGCTTTAAGTACAAATCATTGAGCTGTTGTTGGCCTTCTGCCGCCTACTTATTATTCATGCAACAAAGTGTCGATCTTTAAATAATGGTACAATGTTGTATGCCTTTGACATTTATCAGTAGCAGGTGCAAACTGTATTCTTTAGGCATTTTTCACATGAGTAAGTATACAAATTGAGGAAATAATTTTGAGAAAGACATGAGGAAGCTTTTGGATTGCATTGAAGAATACATTTAGCATCAGAGTGAGGGATCAAGCAAGTGGCAGTTAGACCTTAGACAAAAAGGCAATAAAACCATAAGCACAGGAGCAGGATGATGCCATTTGGCCCATCGAGTCTGCTCTGCCAGTTGATTATGGCCGATTTATTTACCTTCTCAATCTCATTCTCCTGCCTTCTCCCTATAACCTTTGGCACCCTTACTAATCAAATCAGATATTGTACATTACTTTTTTTTGATTGAAGACACTACAATCATTCCATGAATGTGGTTAAATGGGAATTAAATTTAATCGCCAAAATTAGAGAATTAATATTAGGTAATAACATCAGCGAAAGGCTGATGTTATTGTGTCTGGGTGGCTTGGAAGAAGGATCTTAACAAAAACAATTACCTAGATAGTGGATGGATTATCTTCCAAAATCTTTTGATTCTGAAGAACTGCCAGAGGATTACAAATCTGCCAATGTGACACCACTATTCAAAGAGGGAGGCAAATGAGGAAGTAATTGGAGGCTGATTAATGACACATCTATTGTTGGAAAAATATTAGAATCAATCATTAAGGAATAATAGTATCACGCTTGAAAAATCAAGCAGAGTAATATGGTTTGACAAAGGGGAAAATCATGTCTGATAAATGTGTTAGGAGTTGTTTTATGAACCAGTTAGTGTGTTGTATTTGGTCTTCCACCAGGCAGACAACAAGGTGGCTCTCTGAAGGTTAAGCCCTGTGATAATGTCCATGGTGTTGGAAGGTAACATATGGGCATGGATGAGATTTTACCATTACGCAGAAAGCATCGTTTTCAGATTGACAAGTTGTACTGGGATACTGAGACTGCAACAGAATATAATATAGAGTATATTAATGACCCGGGCTAAGGAAACAAATATGGAGTGGTCAAATTTGTCGGCAACACACAAATAGATAGGAAAGCCAGCTGGATATTTTGCGGAAGCTTTAGTATAAAAGTAGAGCATTTAGAAGAGCTTCTGCAACAATACAAGGGGTGAGTGAAACAACATCTCTGATCTGGGAACAATTTTGGTGTCCTAATTAAGGCAAGATATTATTTCATGTTCGACACAGTCATTGTGGGTTGAAGGGCCTTTTTCTTTGCTGTACTGTTCTATGTTTATTGGAGATTGTTCAGAGATGGTTCACTAGAATTATCCTGGAAAACAGAGTTAACATTTCAGGAGAAAACAATCAGTTTTATGTAGGGGAGAGAGGAGGGAAAGGGTAGATAGAATAAAGGGAGAATCTCCAATGTGGTGAGGCCAGCATTGCATTGGAATAGTGAGGGCAGTTAGAAAGTGAGAACAAGATCAAAGTAACATTTTTTAAAACTGCCAAAATGCAGAACTCTAGGAAATAATGAGAAGGTTAAGCCATGGCAATGGAAAGGATAAAGGCTGATGGGCAGGACAATTCCTATAGTTTTTCATTTCACAGATTTTATGGTCAATTTTTGGTGCCCTTGCTCTCTATCTGACCTCATTTTAAAGCTTTTATGTTACTTTTCCCATGTCTATAACTGCCCTTAATAATCTAATTGACTGGATGACCAGCTTAAACCCTCAACAAGCCTGGGCTCATCATATCAAATATATTTGCTTTATTCTGTCCAATTCTCTGACATCTTTTCTGTAACTTTTTTTTCCCTCAGTTCTGATGAAAGGTCCTTGATCTGAAGCATTTTCTCTGTTTCTCTTTCTACAAATGCTGCCTAACCTGTTGAGTGCTTCCAATATTTTTGTTGTCATTTCAGATCGCCAGCATCTGCTTTTCTTTTGATTAACATCATCTTGTGATTGACCATACAAGCAAAAATAAAGTCTTACAGTTGTCATTAAGGATAGAAGTTAAATCCTGTTTACAGAAAAATGGTGACATTTTTGAGCATAGCAAGGAATCATTCACAGCTAATAAACACAAATATAACAAGTTATGTTTTTTGTCAATATATTGTACATCATAATAGAAAACAGCCTTCATTTTTAGGAAGTCCTTCATGACTGATGAAGATTTCCATCTACATCTACTTTTCAGAAGGTTTTGACAAGGGCCACACATGAGGCAGCTTAACAAGCTACAAGCCCATGGCATTACAGGAAAAATTCTAGCATGGATAAAATAGTGGTTGATTGGCAGGTGGCAAAGAGTGGGATTAAAAAGAGCCTTTTCTGACTGTCTGCCGGTAACTAGTGGTATTCCACAGGGGTCTGTGTTCTTTTTGCATTATATGTCAACTATTTGGACGATTGAATTGATGGCTTTGTTGCAAAGTTTACAGACAATATGAAGATAGGTGGAGGCACAGGCACGTTTGAGGAAGTAGAGAGGCTACAGAAGGACTCAGACAGATTAGGAAAAAGGACAAAGAATGGCAGATGGAATACAGAGTTGGGAGGTGTATGGTCATGCGCCTTGGTAGAAGAAATGAAAGGACTGACTGTTTTCTAAATGAAGAGAAAATACAAAAAAACTGAGGTGAAGAAGGACCTGGGAGTCCTTGTGCAGGATTGCCTAAAGGTTAATTTGCAGGTTGAGTCTGTGGTGAGAAAGTCAAATGCAATGTTAGCATCCATTTCAAGAGAACTAGAACATGAAAACAAGGATGTAATGTTGAAACTTTATAATGGTGAGGCCTCATTTGATGTATTGTGAGCAGGTTTTGTTCTCCTTATCTTTGAAAGGATGTGCTGAAACTGGAGAGGGTTCAAAGGAGATTCACAAAACTGATTCCAGGTTTTGAATGGCTTGTCATTTGAAGACAATTTGATGGCTCTGGACCCGTACTGACTAGAATTCAGAAAAACGAGGGGTGACCTCATTGAAACCTAATGGTGAAAGGCCTTGATAGAGTGGATGTGGAGAGGATGTTTTCTATGTTGGGAGAGTCTAGGACCAGGAGAGACAGCCTCAGAATAGAGGTGCATCCTTTTAGAATGGAGATAGAGGAATTTCTTTAGCCAGAGATTGGTGAATCTGTGGACGTCTTTGCTACAGACAGCTGTAGAGGCCAAGTCTTTATGTATATTTAAGGCAGAAGTTAATAGATTCTTAATTGGTCAGGGCATGAAATGATACAAGGAGAAGGCAGGAAATTGGGTCTGAGAGGAAAATTGCATCAGCCAATGATGAAAAGTTAGAACAGACTTGATGGTCCAAATGGCCTAATTCTGCTCCTATATCTTAAGGTCTTATGGATTCTTGGAAGTAGGTACAGAAGAGATGTCAGGGGTAAGTTTTTCTTTTTGGTTGTTTTTTTTTTTTTTACGCAGAGAGTATTGAGTGCATGGAATGGGCAGCCAGCAACGGTGGTGGAGGCGGATACGATAGGGTCTTTTAAGAGACTCCTGGATAGGTACATGGAGCTTAGAAAAATAGAGAGCTGTGGGTAACCCTCTGTAATTTCTAAAGTAAGTACATGTTCGGCACAGCATCGTGAGCCGCAAGGCTTGTATTGTGCTGTAGGTTTTCTATGTTTCTATTCTGAGATGGTTACAGAATCAATTGAGGAACTGCTGAACTACTGATAGGACAGGTGGAGGCATAAATAAAATGACTGTCTCCTGCCCTCCTCAATAACTACAGGACTGCTGATTCTCAAACTAGTGATGATCAGTTCTGGTATTTCCCAAATCTTCAGGGTTATTGCGATTTTAGGTAACATAAGTATTTGATCTTGTACTGTATTTAAATTCCTTTAAGATCTACAATTGAAATACCTTTCTTGGTGCTTTCTTTTTCCTGAAAGAATGTGAAGTATTCATTAATTCTTCTAATGTGTTTTTGCATCTGTCACAGCCAGCTCATGTCTTATGACTCATGTCTCTAATGTGCTTTGTTTAGATTTAATATCCTGACCTCAGAATGAACTAAATCATAGTTGTTTGGTGATCAGTGTAGATATGGTGGGCCAGGGAGTCACTTCATTCTGCTGTTTGACTCTCTTGCAATTGAAAACTCCTGAATTATACAATCTTCTATTATTATCATCATATCTTGGTGATGACAGACAATTCTCACCAATATGCTCTGACTATATTTTTTCTCAAACTAATTTGGTTTCTTAATTTTTGTAAAATTAATGCTTTCTTATTTATTAATAGCAAGGCTAACTCCCCTCAGTCATCTTGTCTTTTCAAAAGCATAATTATTTTTGAATATTTAATTCACAACCTTGATCACTTTGCAGGCTTGACTCTCTACAGTGTTTATTTCTACTTGTACCATTATTTGTATCAAAACTACTGTGCAAATTTGGACCAAAGGGTCATCAGTTTTATCCTTTGCCATTTTCTCTATTTTGACAGTAATTGCAAGTATATTATTTTTCTCTGTTACGTCTCTTCCCAACATACTCCATCTCTTAGCTTAGAATCAATGCTGAAAGCTCCAAGGGCTACCTAGGTCTCTCTCACTAGTTCGGAAAGACATACACAGAGATTGTGATGGAGGAGTCTGGGAAACAGAATTTTACCATCCGCCTGATCTACGCCTCTCATTATTTAAGCTCTTCTATATCACTTCTCCTTCAGCTATGTTCTAAGACCAAGGCTCACCAACTTCTCACTGTAACTCAGATCCTCTATTCATAGTCATGCAATCATAGAGTAGTACTGCATGGAAGCAGACCTGACTGCCCAACTTGTCAAGCTGAGCACAGCATCTTCTCTTCTAATCCCAGTTACATGCATTCAGTCCATAATCCTCTAAGCCCTTCCCCTCCATGTACCTATCCAAATCGCTCTTAAATACTTCAAATGTATCTATCTTGACTACTTCCTCTGGCAGCTCATTCCAGATAATCACTACACTCTGTGTGAAAAGTTTCCTCTCAGGTCTCTTAAATGGCTTCCAACTTGTATCTGTGCTCTCTAGTTTTAGACTCCCCAACCCTGGAGAGAAATCTAACACTATCCACCTTGTACATACTCCTCATGATTTTGTAAACTTGTATGAGGTCAGCCCCTCATTCTCCTGCCCTATGGAGAATAAATATCCCGTGTACCCAATCTCTCCCTTTAAATCAAGCCCTCTAGTCCAGCTTGACAATGCCTTTCCTATAATAGGATGACAAAAGCTGTAAACGATACTCCAAATACAGTCTCAACAATTATGTATATTCCTGCAATATAGAACATAGAATAGTACAGCACATTACAGGCGCTTCGGCCCACAATGTTGTGCCGACTCTCAAACCCTGCCTCCCATATAAACCCCCCCCCCCACCTTAGATTCCTCCATATACCTGTCTAGTAGTCTCTTAAACTTCACTAGTGTATCTGCCTCCACCACTGACTCAGGCAGTGCATTCCACACACCAACCACTAAGTGAAAAACCTTCCTCTACTATCCCCCTTGAACTTCCCTCCCCTTACCTTAAAACCATGTCCTCTTGTACTGAGCAGTGGTGCCCTGGGGAGGAGGCGCTGGCTGTCCACTCTGTCTATTCCTCTTAATATCTTGTACACCTCTATCATGTCTCCACTCATCCTCCTTCTCTCCAAAGAGTAAAGCCCTAGCTCCCTTAATCTCTGATCATAATCCATACTGTCTAAACCAGGCAGCATCCTGGTAAATCTCCTCTGTACCCTTTCCAATGCTTCCACATCCTTCCTATAGTGAGGTGACCAGAACTGGACACAGTACTCCAAGCGTGGCCTAACTAGAGTTTTGTAGAGCTGCATCATTACATCGCGTCTCTTAAACTCTATCCCTCAACTTATGAAAGCTAACACCCCATAAGCTTTCTTAACTACCCTATCTACCTGAGGCAACTTTCAGGGATCTGTGGACATGTACCCCCAGATTCCTCTGCTCCTCCACACTACCAAGTATCCTGCCATTTACTTTGTACTCTGCCTTGGAGTTTGTCCTTCCAAAGTGTACCACCTCACACTTCTCCGGGTTGAACTCCATCTGCCACTTCTCAGCCCACTTCTACATCCTATCAATGTCTCTCTGCAATTTTCAACAAACCTCTACACTATCTACAACACCACCAACCTTTGTGTCATCTGCAAACTTGCCAACCCACCCTTCTACCCCCACATCCAGGTCATTAATAAAAATCACGAAAAGTAGAGGTCCCAGAACAGATCCTTGTGGGACACAACTAGTCATAACCCTCCAATCTGAATGTACTCCCTCCACCACAACCCTCTGCCTTCTGCAGACAAGCCAATTCTGAATCCACCTGGCCAAACTTCACCTGGATCTCATGCCTTCTGACTTTCTGAATAAGCCTACCGTGTGGAACCTTGTCAAATGCCTTACTAAAATCCATGTAGATCACATCCACTAGACTACCCTCATCTAGATGCCTGGTCACCTCCTCAAAGAACTATCAGGCTTGTTAGGCACGATCTGCCCTTCACAAAGCCATGCTGAATGTCCCTGATCTCTAAATTCCTAAATGATTCTCTAAATGCCCACAGATCCTATCTCTAAGAATCTTTTCCAACAGCTTTCCCACCACAGACGCAAGGCTCACTGGTCTATAATTACCTGGACTATCCCTACCACCTTTTTTGAACAAGGTTTTTTTGAACAAGGGGACAACATTCACCTCCCTCCAATCCTCCAGTACCATTCCCGTGGACAACGAGGACATAAAGATCCTAGCCAGAGGTTCAGCAATCTCTTCCCTCGCCTCGTGGAGCAGCCTGGGGAATATTCCGTCAGGCCCCGAGGACTTATCCATCCTAATGTATTTTAGCAACTCTAACACTTCCTCTCCCTTAATATCAACATGCTGCAGAACATCAACCTCACTCATATTGTCCTCACTTTCATCAAGTTCCCTCTCAGTGGTGAATACCGAAGAGAAGTATTCATTGAGGACCTTGCTCACTTCCACGGCCTCCAGGCACATTGTCCCAATTTTATCTCTAATCGGTCCTACCTTCACTCCTGTCATCCTTTTGTTCTTCACATAATTGAAGAATGCCTTGGGGTTTTCCTTTACCCTACTCGCCAAGGCCTTCTCATGCTCCCTTCTTGCTCTTCTCAACCCCTTCTTAAGCTCCTTTCTTGCTACCCTATATTCCTCAATAGACCCATTTGATCCTTGCTTCCTAAACCTCATGTATGCTACCTTCTTCCACCTGACTAGATTTTCCACTTCACTTGTCACCCATGGTTCCTTCACCCTACCATTCTTTATCTTCCTCACCAGGACAAATTTATCCCCAACATCCTGCAAGAGATCCTTAAACATTGACCACATGTCCATCGTACATTTCCCTGAAAAAACTTCATCCCAATTCACAACTGCAAGTTCTAGCCTTATAGCTTCATAATTTGCCCTTCCCCAATTAAAAATTTTGCTGTCCTCTCTGATTCTATCCTTTTCCATGATAATGCTAAAGGCCAGGGAGCGGTGATCACTGTCCCCCAGATGCTCACCCACTGACAGATCTGTGACCTGACCCGGTTCGTTACCTAATAATAGATCTAGTATGGCATTCCCCCTAGTCGACCTGTCAATATATTGTGACAGGAATCCATCCTGGACACAATTAACAAACTCTGCCCCATCTAAACCCTTGGAACTAATCAAGTGCCAATCAATATTAGGGACGTTAAAGTCACCCATGATAATAACCCTGTTATTTTTGCACCTTTCCAAAATCTGCCTCTCAATCTGCTCCTCGGTATCTCTGCTGCTACCAGGGGGCCTACAGAATACCCCCAGTAGAGTAACTGCTCCCTTCCTGTTCCTGACTTCCACCCATACTGACTCAAAGGACGATCCTGCTACATTACCCACCCTTTCTGTAGCTGTAATAGTATCCCTGACCAGTAATGCCACCCCTCTTCCCCTTTCCCCTCCCCCCATCCCTTTTAAAGCACTGAAATCCAGGAATATTGAGAATCCATTCCTGTCCTGGTGCCAGCTAAGTCTCCGTAATGGCCACTACATCATAATTCCATGTATGTATCCAAGCTCTCAGTTCATCACCTTTGTACCTGATGCTTCTTGCATTGAAGTACACACACTTTAGCCCTTCTATCTTATTACCTTTACACCCTTTATTCTGCTTCTCTTTCCTCAAAGCCTCTCTGTGTTAGATCTGGCTTTACTCCATGCACTTCTTTCACTGCTCTATTGCTCCGGGTCCCATCCCCCTTGCAAATTAGTTTAAACCCTCCTGAACCATGCTAGCAAACCTACCTGCAAGGATATTGCTCCCCCTTGAGTCCAGGTGCAACCCATCCAATCTGTACAGGTCCCACCTTCCCCAGAAGAAATCCCAATGATCCAAAAATCTAAAACCCTGCCCCCTGCACCAACTCTTCAGCCACGCATTCAACTGCCATCTCCTCCAATTCTTACCATTACTATCACGTAGCACTGGCAGCAATCCTGAGAATGCCACCTTCGAGGTCCTGTTCTTCAGCCTTCTGCCTAGCAACAAGGGCAGGCCAGAAAAGTTCATCGGTCTTGAAGTTAGTGGAGGGAAGCTGAGGTCAAGATATGCATGCCATCACTCGGATAGTCAGGGCCTGATCAGGAATAGCTAGCATAGTTTTATGCATGAAAGATCATGCCTGACAAATATTTTGGAGTTAATGTCCCTAATCCAATACTCAATGCCCTGATGACATACTAAATGACTTTTTCACTACCCTGTTTACTTGTGTGGCCACTTTCACCGAATAGTGCACTCGACCACACCCCCCGTCCCCCTGGTCCCTCTGTTTCACAACTCTTGTCTGTGCCCTGCCATTCACTGTATAAGACTTTCTCTGGTTTGACTGTACAAAATACATCACCTCACACTTATCTAAGTTGAAATCCAATAGCCATTCCTTGGCCCATCTCACTAACTGGCTGAGATCTTTTTTTAAATTCATTGTAATCTGCTTCACCATCAAGAAGACCCAAAGTTTATTATCATTAGTGAACTTGCTAATCAAGCCATGTACATTCATATTCAAATTATTTTCATAAGTAATGGATAACTGAGGTCCCAATACTGACCCTTGGGCCACCTCACTAGCCGCAAGCCTCCAGTCAAAGAATCAAACATCAGCCATCACCCTCTACTTCTTATCATTGAACCAATTCTGAATCCACCTCATTAGCTCCCCCAAAATCCCAAGTAACCCAACCTTCCAGATCATCCTGTATGCAGGATCTTGTCAAAGGCCTTACTAAAGTCTATATAAACAACATTAACTGCCCTACATCCATCTATCCCCTTAGTTAACTCTTGAAAAAACTCCAGAATATTTGTCAGGCATGATCTCTCATGCATAAAACTATGCTAACTATTCCTGATCAGGCCCTGACTATCTGAGTGATGGTACACATATCTTGACCTCAGCTTCCTTCCACTAACTTCAATACCGATGAACTTTTCTGGCCTGCCCTTGTTGCAAGGACGTGGCGATGGAACGAACCCAAGTGCTGAACATGGGCACGAAGGCCAAGTCGGGAGGTGTCGCCATTGTAGCAAGCGTGGGAAGGGTTCCATGGGGGTCTTTGCCCAGAGTCTTGGTTCTAGTAGATAATTCAGGAAGAAGGTTAGACTTAGAACTGATGGTCCTCAGTCCCATGGAATGAGGTTACTCGTACACAAGTTGACCAACAAACTGGCACCTTTCAGTTGTGGTCATCGGATTCTTATACTGCCTTGCTTGATGGAACGCAGGTGTTTGTAGTTGTTGGTGCCGGAGAAAGATTGGGAACTAAACGAGGTGGTTAAGGCCCAATTCCTGAGGAAGATAGCCAGGTGCCAGGAGGGACCATGACAGCCCTTCCTGAACAATGGAACAATATTAGTCACCCTCCAGTCTACTGGAACTTTACCAATGTATAACGACACAGCAAGTATCTCTACAAGGGCATCTGCAATTTCTTCTCTAGCTTCCCATAAGATCCAGGGTGCACTTTGTCAGGTTTTGGGCATTTTCCCTCCTTAATACAGTTCATGGCTGAAAATACCTTCTTCCCCATAATAGGCATATGATCCACAACCTCACTACCTAATATCCTAGTAATACACACAAAAATGCTGGAGGAACTCAGCAGGCCAGGGAGCATCTATGGAAAAGAGTAAATAGTTAAAGTTTTGGGCCAAAACAACTTCATCAGGTCCTTATAGACTCTCCACCCTTTAGAACAACAGTACTAGTACTACTATAATAGTTGCACTCTCCTTAACCAAATATGTAAGGAATATGTCATCTAATAGCAAATAGAATTCAGAATCATGATTGAAAGGGAATTCTTGTGAAGTTACTTGCTCCAGCAGGGTATTAAAGTGAGAGATCTCCAGCTGCAAGTCAGATGAATCCAAGCTATTGCAGTTGATATCCTGCTAGATCTTGCAACAAATCGGAGCGATACATGAGTGAAGTTGGTGATTACAAGCTATCTTGACTGACTCCACAGCAAGCTGACATGAACTAAGTTGTAACATCTCTCAGTTTACCTAATTTGGCAAGGTGTGTGTGTGTGTGTGTGTGTGTGTGTGTGTGTGTGTGTGTGTGTGTGTGTGTGTGTGTGTGTGTGTGTGTGTGTGTGTGTGTGTGTGTGTGTGTGTGTGTGTGTGTGTGTGTGTGTGTGTGTGTGTGTATAGATATATATATAAAACTTAAAAGCAGAACTTGAGTATTATTTGTAGTTCTGATCATAACTGATAAATTGTTCATTATTGTCACATGCACCAAGGTACAGTGAAAAAGTCTGTATAGCATGCCACTCAATGGATTGTGCCATAACAACATTACTTGGAGATAGTACAAAGGACAAGCCATAACAGAACCAAAAACGTTATGTGTTAGCAGTGCCTCTAATTTCTTAGAAGTTTGCAAGGATTTGGCATGTCATCTGAAGCTTTGACAAACTTCTATAGATGTGTGTTGAAGACTACGTTGACTAGTTGCATCACGGCCTGATATGGAAACACGAATGCCCTTGAATGGAGAAGCCTACAAAAAGTCGTGGATATGACCCCCCCCCCCCCCACCCGCATTGAGTACATCTACAAGGAGCGTTGTCACAGGAAAGCGGCATCCATCGTTAAGGACCCCCAACACCCAGGCCATGCTGTGTACTTGCTGTTGCCATCAGGGAGAAAGTACAGGAGCGTCTGGACCAGCACCACCAGTTGCAAGAACAGTTATTACCCTTTGAACCAAAAGAGATAACTTCTCTCAACTTCACTTGCCTAACAACCTATAACTCACTTTCAACGGCTCATCTCATATCCTTAACACATATTTCTTATTTATTTATTATTATTATTATTTGTCTTTTTTTCATATTTGCTCATTTTGTTTTCTATATTTTGGATGTTTGTCCACTTCATTGAGAATGGTCTTTTATTGATTCTATTGTTTTTCTTTGTATTTACTGTGAATAGCTGCGAGAAAATGAATCTCAGGGATGTATATGGTGATATTAAATTTATTTGAACTTTGAACTACAGGGAAAGTGCAATGCAGGCAGACCATAAGATGCAAAGCCTTACGGTAGTCGGTGAGGTCAAGATTCCACCTTATTGAACAAGAGGTCCATTCAATCATCATATAACAGTAAATGGAAGTTGTCCTTGAGCCTTGTGGCACATTATATTACAGGGAGGATGTAGACACTGGAGAGGGTGTTGAGAAGTTTCATGTAGTTGCTGCAGAAAATCAAGGTAATACATGTTAGTATAGGATGGAAACTGTATCTGTCTTCTCTTGAGAGTGTAAGGATAGGGTTAAACCAATAAAATGATAGCATTTTGATGGAGTGGATTGGGAGAAATATTTTCATTATTGGTGTAAAGAAGAATCAGAGAGGATGGGCATTTCCAAAGGGACATTTGGTAGAAACTTCTCTCCCCGAAGCAAGTGTTGAGAGTGCGGATCATACTTTTACAGGGTTTTGAGGTGATATAGAGAAAAATTAATGGACGCTTTTGTTAATATAATTAAATAATTTAAGATAGGAGAAGGCTCAAGTTGTGAATAAAGGCCTGAATGGACTGGTTACATCAAAGAACCAAATACCATATGCCACATCAGTAACTTTCTTAAGTTAAAAACTTTCACCTCTCAGCATTAAATGTCCGATTAGTGAAGTATTTAACCATTCAAACAAAAAACCAAATGACTCAAACCATTTCAAAATGATTTTGTTTTAATACTTCCCACCTCACCAATAGCCATGATGATAGTTTGTTGTATAACAATAATCCACCTATCTGGATCACTGAATCTGCAAAAACGCATATAACAGAAAACATAAATAACTCTGTGGTTCTGAGTCATCCAAAATATTGGATGAACTGCCTGTGCAGCTTTTGCTGATCCTAGACAGAAGATAAGGTGACCGTTTGAGAGAAATACTCGGTGTTTGCTTCTAATGTTAAATGTGTAATCTAATTTAAATCGGTTTGATCTGAATAGTTCAAGTTGATATGCCTGAGAACTGCCATGTGCGTGTGAGCATTCTGATATGAAACCTTCCCCAGAGCACGAACTGTAAAGGAGAATGTAATTACTGTGCTACTGAAATAAACTCATAGCAACTTGATCCAAGCGGAAGGTGATCTTCAGGTAAAACAAAGGATTAAAGCACTTTGATGCACTGTGTCTGAAGTGTTTTAAGTGATCAAAGTGTGAGTCAAACACCAATTTAAGTATTTCTTACATAGGGGAAAGCTGTTTTGCTCCATTGCATCTACAAATAAATGTCAAAAGCAGTGGTCATGCAAAACACACTGACTGAACATCAGCACACATGAAACAGAATCCGTTGTGTAAAATCATTCTTTCAGAGTGCAATCAGGAAGCATTCTGCAAATTGTCTCTGAAATAGCAGTAGTTATATAACAGTACAAGTTCTCATTAAATATGCAAAATTACCCATGAACCAGTGCAACAAGTTGCACAATAAAATGTTATCACATCTTTCTTTGCAGTAAAATGCGTTCATTGATATATTTAAGCTGGTAATCTAATATAGCTTTATTTATGCAGTTTTATTTTAGTCTGATTTAAAAATTACAGAATATTACTTAATAAAAACTAGAATGAACAACATATTAGTTTTAATAAATATTGTTATCTTAAATGCTGTACATAGTTCTCCAAGTGCAAAGCTTTGAATTTAATAAATGCCAACATATTATGGTGAATGACTCAGTTTAATTAAGTTTCTGACAAAATTAAATATGAAAAGCATTTAAAATGTAGTTCCAACTGTCCACTCACCTACAAAAGCTAGCTTAATTCTCTTCAAGTAGATACAACTGTAAAGAAATTGTAAAGCTCTAGTTCCGTCTGAGAGTGGGGCCAGTTTCATTCAAAGTCACTTTTAGATCTTCTTTAGATCGGAGAAACTTTATTTATACTGGAGTAGTCATATATTTACACTCCCTCTATGCTGCATGCTGGTTTGGTCAATTTCGCTCAGATTACATAAAGAAAAATATCACAAACCCAAGCCTATTACATTAACAGTGCCATAAGAACCTACATATTATATTAGAATAGATAAAGTCATTCTTTAAAGAAGTCATTCTGTTCAAGGTGTATCTGTTGTAAAATCATTTTTCTAACTGAAATGCTTGTCTCAAGGGATTTTATTTATTTGTAAGATATAAATGAAGTAAATGAAGGGGATCTATGTCAGGGAAATCATGATTTGTGCCCCAGATAGTACCCAAGCAATAAATCAGCAGAACACTTCTGGCAGTCAGAGGCAGATTCGGATATTAATTATGTGTCTTTGGAATACGGTTCCTTGTTTATGTAGTCATTTCATCTCCAGTTAGGTATAAATGGTCTTAAATATATGCTGCTCCATATGCAGAGCTTTGAAGTTAATAAATGTCAGCACAGTAAGGAAGAGAACTGATTCATCGGCTGAGGATTAATATAATATTTTACATGCTTTCTTTCCGCTGTACCTTTCTTTCTTCTTGTGATTGATATGACTTTTATATTAATATAATTCAACTGACATCTCTCCAGAAGGCTGGTTAAGCAGCTGTTCTGACCATAGGCATTGGCAGACAAATTGAGTACTGAAGGGGCTTGACAATTCTGACTCTCCCTTAAATTGCACACACACCTGTGCCAGAGATTTTCTCAGATAGATAAGTAAGTGGGGTTTCCATCAATACCCTGCCCAATGTTACGATGGCTAAGCGGGAAATTTCTCAAGGAAATTTAAAATGAGCAGGGCAATAACCTGGAGAACTATCTTGCTTCTTTTTATTTATTCGCTTCAAAGATGTCATAGAAACACAGAAAAACCTACAACACAATACAGGCCCTTCGGCCCACAATGCTATGCCGAACATGTACTTACTTTAGAAACTACCTGAAGTTACCCATTGCCCACTATTTTTCTGAGCTCCATGTACCTATCCAGGAGTCTTTTAAAAGACCCTATTGCATCCACCTCCACCACTGTCGCTGCCAGTCCATTCCACGCACTCACCACTCTCTTCGTAAAAAACTTACCCCTGACATCTCCTCTGTACCTTAAAACTGAGTCCTCTCGTGTTGGTCATTTCAGCCCTGGGAAAAAGCCTCTGAGTGTTGAAATGACTAACTGTTCCAAAGTGAGAATATGAAAATGTCATACTGTTCCAGAATGAGATTTGCACAAAATCAGACCTTCAAAGTACATGTGGCTCTGTATTATATGCAACTTAAAGTATCTTTCTTTACTATCTGGTTTGCTGCCTTCTGATGGCAACTTTTCAAATGAAAATATGACAATGGATCCAATATGAAATAACAGTAAAAAAGTGAATGTCTGTTATGGTAAGGAGATGCATGCCAAAAAAAAACTTCTGCTGTTTCATGGAAACTCCTATGGTCAACATGGTTTAGTTTATCTGATATACACCACAACGTTGTCTCACATGGATACAATACTTTTGGTTTTCTGCATTGATAACCTCTGAATGTTTTGGAAGAAAAGTCAAGTGGGATATGTAGAATAAACAGCAGGGACCATAAGAGAACTGATGTACAGAGGCACCTTGGTGTTTAAGTCCTTAGCTTCCTGAAAGTGGTGCTACTGGTGGGTACCGTAGTGGAGAAGGCATTTAGGATGCTTCTTTTCATAGGCTGAAGCACTGAGTCAGAATGTCATGCGCAGCTATGCAAAATATTGGTTAGACTGCTCTTCAGTATTATAGAACATAAAACATGGAACAATACAGCACAGTATAGATCCTTTGGCCCACAATGTTGTGCCGACCCTAAACCCTGCCTCCCATATAACCCCCCACCTTAAATTCCTCCATATACCTGTCTAGTAGTCTCTTAAACTAGTGTGTCTCCCTCCACCACTGACTCAGGTAGTGCATTCCACACACCAACCACACTCTGAGTAAAAAACCTTCCTCTAATATCCCCCTTGAACTTTCCACCCCTTACCTTAAAGCCATATCCTCTTGTATTGAGCAGTGGTGCCCTGGGAAAGAGGTGCTAGCTGTCCACTCTATCTATTCCTCTTAATATCTTGTATACCTCTATCATGTCTCCTTTCATCCTCTTTCTCTCCAGAGAGTAAAGCCCTAGCTCCCTTAATGTCTGATCATAACCCATACTCTCTAAACCAGGCAGCATCCTGGTAAATCTCCTCTGTACCCTTTCCAATGCTTCCACATCCTTCCTATAGTGATGCGACCAGAACTGGACACAGTACTCCAAGTGTGGCCTGACCAGAGTTTTATAGAGCTGCATCATTACCTCGCGACTCTTAAACTCTATCCCTCGACTTATGAAAGCTGACACCCCATAAGCTTTCTTAACTACCCTATCTACCTGTGAGGCAACTTTCAGGGATCTGTGGACATATACCCCCAGATCCCTCTGCTCCTCCACACTACCAAGTATCCTGTCATTTACTTTGTACTCTGCCTTGGAGCTTGTGTACAGTCCTGCTCACTACACTACCGTAAGGAAGCGATAATAGCAGAGAGAATGCAAAAGATGTTGCCTGGCGTGGGCAGCTGAAGTTACAAGGAGAAATTGGATAGGTTGTGTTTAATTTCACTGGAAAATACGGGGCTGAAGGAGACCATATTGAGGTTAATAGAATTATGAGGGGCTAAGATAGGACAGATAGACAAACTCTGTTTCCAGGGGAGGAACAGGAAAGCACATGATTAAGATCAGAGAGGAGATCCCGAGGACTATGTTTTTAATACAGAAGGCTGGGAATACCTTGAATGAGCTGCCAGAGAAGTTGGTAAATACAGATACATTTATAAGGATTAAAAGGTATGTGGACAGAGACTTAGTTAGGAAAGGCCTAGGGCAATCTGAGCTGAATGCAGAGGTGCGTCACAGTTGGCATGGATGATGTGGGCCTTAAAGGTCCATTTCTGTGCTGTATGATTCCATGATTCTATGACCTTATGCTCAATTGAACCTGATTATGGTTGCCTCCTTATTGAGAAAAGTGCATTAGAATTTCAAAAACATCCAAACTCTTTTGTTATGCTTCTTATGAAGATCCCCAAAGATTCCTCAGAGTGCATTTTGTAGAATCCCTCCAAGGATTTCCTCTTAGATGTCTTCCTAACAATGGAGGTCTTATTTTATGGTTCTCACCGGCAGCAAACTATCCTGCAGCGTGCTTAGGACCAAACAGAATTTCATGAAGAAATTTCAAACCAACCTCTTCAACGTTACTTCCTGAGGAGGAAGCCGGAAGAACAGTTGGTTGGCTCACTCAGTTCCTATCTTGAAGGATTTCTGAGAGGTAACCACGTTCATCACTTGCAAATGTTAGTGGTGTTTTGATCACTGTGTCCAGTTCTGAACAGCATTAAAAAGGGCTGAGGTTGGAGTAGTTGAAATAAAAGTCAATGGATTGTGTCAGTAGTGAGAGTGTGAGGAAGGACAGGCAGATGATAGGGCAAAATTGCAGTCAATGGGATGAGTTGAAGTGTGACATGGGGGCAAAATTGAAAATGGTGATGAAAACAGAACTGAAGGTGTTAAATTTGAATGTGCCCAGTATGCAGAATAAGATAGATGATCTTCTAGTGCAATTAGAGATTGACACGTATGATGTTGTGGACATCATGGCTGAAAGAAAATCAGAGTTGGGAGCTTTACATCCAAGGATACACATTCTATCGAAAGAACAGGCAGGTAGGAAGAGGGGGTGGGGTGGCTCTATTAGTGAAAAATGAAATCAAATCCTTAAAAAGAGGTGAGATGGGATCAGAAGATGTAGAAACCTTGTAGGTAGAGTTAAAAGACTGAAAGAATAAGGAGATCCTGATGAGAGTTAAACACAGGCCTTCGAACAGTAGTTAGTATGTGGGATATACAGTAAATTACAATGGGAGATAGGAATGTCATTTAAAAAGGGCAATGTTACAATAGTCATATCCAGATAGATTTGGAAAATCATGTTGATGCTGGTTCCCAATAAAGGAAATTTGTAGAATACCTACAAGATGGATTTTTAGAGCAGCCTGTGAATAAGCTCACTTGGGGAAAGGCAATAGGGGTTTGGGAGGTTGTGTAATAAACAGATTTGATTAAGGATCCTAGGGTAAAGGAACCCTTAGAAGGTAGTGATCATAATATTATAAAATTTACCCTTCAGTTTGAGAGGGTGAAGATAAAGCCAGATGTACCAGTACTACAGTGGAGTAAAGGGAACTACAGAGGCATGAGAGAGGAGATGGCCAAAGTTGATTGGAAAGAGTACTATCAGGTATGTTAGCAGATCACCAATGGCTGGAGTCTCTAGGGGCAATTCAGAGGCACAGGTGAGATACAACACATCCAAAAGATGAAGAAGTATTCTAAAGGGAGGATGAGGCAACTGTGGCTGATAAGGGAAATCAAAGTCAGAATAAAAGCAAAAGAGAGGGCATATAATAAAGCAAAGATTTAGTGGGAAGTTAGTGGATTGGAGAGCTTTTGAAAAATAACAAAAGGCAAATAAAAAACCATAAGAAGAGAGAAGATGAAATATGAAGCTAAACTAACCAATAATATAAAGGAGGATACCAAAAGTTTTTTTCAGATATATAAAGAGTAAAAGAGAGGCAAGAGTGGATATTGGACCACTGGAAAATTATTCCGGAGAGGTAGTAATGTGGGACAAAGAAATGGCAGACAAACTTGATAAGTACTTTACATCAGTCTTCACTGTGGAATACACCCGCAGTATGCCAGAAATTCAAGAGTTTCAGGGATCAGAAGTGAGTGTTGTTGTTATTACTAAGGAGAAGGTGCTTGGGTAGGTAAGTCATCTGGGCCGAATTGGTGACACCCCAAGGGTCTGAAAGAGGTGGCTGAAGAGATTGTGGAGGCATTAGTAATGATCTTTCAAGAATCACTAGATTCTGGAATTGCTCTGGAATATTGGAATGTCACTCCACTCTTATAGAAGAGTGGGAGGCACACAAAGAAGATTATAGGCCAGTTTGCCTGGCTTCAATGATTAAGAAGATAATGGAGTTCATTATTAAGGATGCTGTTTCAGGGTAACTGAGGGATCGTGACAAAGTAGGCCAAAGTCAACAGGGTTTCCTTAAGGAAAAACTTTGCCTGACAAATCTGTTGGAATTCTTTCAGGAAATAACAGGCAGGGTAGACAAATGAAAGTCAGTGGATGTTGTTTACTTTGATTTACAAAACACCTTTGTCAAAGAGTCACAAATGTAGTTGCTTAACAGGATAAGAGTCCATGGTAAAAAAAAGGAAAGATACTAACATGGATAGAAGATTGGCTGAGTGGCAGCAGGCAAGGTATGGGAATAAAGGGGGCCATTTCTGATTGGCTGCCAGTGACTAGTGGTTTTCTGCAGGCATCTGTATTGGGACCACTTCATTTCACATTATCTATGAATGATGGAATTGATGGCTTTAAGGCCAAGTTTGCAGACAATACAAGATAGGTGGAGTGGTAGGCTGTGTCAAGGAAGCAGGGAGACTGCAGAAGGACTTGGACAGATTGGAAGAATTGGCAATGAAGTGGCAGAAGGAATATAGTGTAGAGAAGTGTACATATACACTATGGTAGAAGGAATAAAGATGTAGATTATTTATTAAGTGGGGAGAAAATTCAAAAATCAGAAATACAAAGGGACTTGGAAGTCCTTGTGCAGGATTCCCTGAAGCTTACTTGGCAGATTGAGCCAATCTTAAGGAAGGCAAATGCAATGATAGCATTTATTTTGAGCTGATTTAGAATATATAAGCAAAGATGTAAAGCTGATTCATTACACTCTTGCACTTTTTTAAGGCATTATTCAGATCACACTTGGAGTATTGTGAAGTTTTGGGCCCCTTAACTAAGGAAGGATAGAATCGTAAAAAAGTACAGCACAGGATCAGACCCTTCGGCCCATCTAGTCCATGCTGAAGCTATTTAAACTGCCTATCACATCAACCTGCACTGGAACCATAGCTCTCCATACCCCATACTATATATGTACCTATCCAAACTTCACTTAAACTTGAAATCAAGCTCGCATTGACCACTTGTGCTGGCAGCTCATTCCACACTCCCACAATCCTCTGAGTGAAGAAGTTTCCCCTCATGTTTCCCTTAAACTTTTCACCTTTCACCCTTAATCCATGACTCTGGTTGTAGTCCCACCCAATCTCAGTGGAAAAATCCAGATTGCATTTACCCTATCTATGCCCCTTATAATGTGCCGGCATCGAAAAGAGTTCAGAGAAGTTTTATGAGAATAATTCTGGAAATGAAAGGGTTAACATATGAGGAATGTTTGATGGTTCTGGGCCTCTACTTGCTGGAGCTTAGAAGAATGAGGGAGGATCTCTTTGAAACATATGGAATGTAGAAAGGCCTAGATAGAATGGATGTGAGAGGATGTTTCCTATAGTATATTTAAAGCTGAATTTGATAGCTGCTTGATTCGTCAAGGCGTCAAACTTTATGGGAGAAGACAGGAGAATAGGGTTGAGAGGGATAATGAATCAGCCATGATAGAATGGAGAAGAAGACTTGATGGGCTAAATGGCCTAATTCTGCTCCTATGTCTTATAATCTTATGGGCTAAAGCAAAGGAATACTGATGCTCTGGATATCTTGGATTAATCCCCAAAAAATGGGAGGTTGGCTGACTGTCAGGTGCCTTTACTTCCAAGGAAAGATATCCTTGGTGCCAGAGTATAGGAAGGTCTATAATGCAAAAGCGAAAGAGAGAAAGTACAACTGGAGGAAGGTAAGTGGAAGCAACACACACAAAATGCTAAAGGAACTTCCTCCAGCATTTTCAGATTCAGATTGTCATTTAGAAACCACAAATGCAATGCAGTTAAAAAATGAGACAACGTTCCTCCAGAATGATATCACAAAAGTATATGACAAGACAGACTACACCAGAAAATCCACATAACGTTTGGCAATCCCCAATCCAGAGTCTGGAGAGGCTGCTGCATATTAATATCGCACTACCGTCTTAGCACATTCCCCGGAAAGGAGCTCCAAATCCACTAGACAAACAAGACCAAAAACTAAAGCTACAAGACCTGCACAAAACCACATAGTTACAACAGTGCGAAAAATAGCATAATTGATTAAAAAAAAACAGACCATGGGCACAGTAAAAATAGTCCAAAGATGTTAAAGGACTATAACTTCAAAAGAAATCACCACACAGTTTCCACAAGTCCCCAGGGTCCCGACAGACTCGCCATTCCATGCCGGCGGCAGAAGGGAATACCCTCGCTATGGACTTCCACGGCACCGCCCGACTCAGCCTCGCAGACGCAGCACACACCGAAAGCGACCTGACCGCAGCGAACTCCGAGTCCATCGAACCTCCGAGCCAACGACCATCCCCTCCGGCACTGCTTCTCCGAGCACCACCCTCTGCCGTGCTTATTAAGACAGCCCCGCCAACGGCCATCGGCAACGCGACCCCGAGGACTGGGGGCCTGTTCTTCCCAGCAGAGTCCCGGACCTCACAGCAGCAGCAGCAACGAAGAAGGTCTTCCTAGAGATTTCCTGATGTTCCTCCGTGCTCCCATGTCTGTTTTCGATCGATTATAATTGTACATGGCACCCCACGTCACAAATAACAGATAATCAGCTCCAGAGTGGCCGCTACAAGCTGCGTCGCGCCGCCATCTTGGAAATGATTCTTGCGTGTGTTGCTTGGTTTTCCAGCATCTGCAGATTTTCTCTTGTTTGTGAAGGTAAGTGGAGGGCTTCTTTAAGGGACTCTGGGGTCACATCTATCTCTCTTGGTCTATAGAAAGGGCCACAGTGGGCATTTCCCACTTCCCCTCTACAATCTTATTTTGCTGCATGAGGGAAAGCAAATCCAGTACATCAGACTCCTCATTACATCAGGGTGAGATTATTTCAGCTCCTGGTACCCCACTTATTCCTACCCTGATAAGTACTTCTTCATGAAGGCATTCTTAATCCTGGAGTCCAAGTGTTCATGGATATGTATCTGCTTGTATTTTGGAAAAAAACATCTGGGTGCTGGGAAGCAGATGCAAATCCATGCCCTCTACCCCTGACTCCCATCAGCCACTTTGCAGGTATTACTCATGCTATGATGAGCAGATTCTGCCTGTGAGGGCTGGTTGTGGACAGACCAAAGGGAAAAGAACTACCACTCACACTGAGTTCTGTTCAGCACAGTGAGCGTGCACTACACCTGGAGACTAGCAGATCTGCTCTATGCATCGACAGACCACCAAGGTCCGAGGGTTTGTTTTACCACATCCGGTAAGAGCGTTGCCTCGTGTTGAGTGGCCTTCAGAGTTGAGTGGCTGCAGTGATGACTCTAGCCCACTCAACATCAAGGGTGGCATGGGAGTGTAGTGGTTAACGCAGCATTTTACAGTGCCAATGATCACCAGCCAGGGTTTAATTCATGCCACTGTCTGAAAGGAGTTGTACATTCTCCCTGTGGGTGCATCAGTTTCCTCCAGGTGCTCTGGCTTCTTCCCATGTTCCAAGGGTGTACAGATAAGAGTGAGTAAGTTGTGGGCACACTATGTTAGAGCTGGAAATGTGACAACACTTGTGGGCTGCTCACAGGACATTGTCGGACTGAGCTAGTCTTTGATGCAAAAAATGCATTTCACAGTATGTTTCGATGTCTTATATGTGGCAGATAAAGTTAGACTTAAGTTTTAATCTTATCTTAGCCCTTTGATGATAAGTTGCAGGTCATTTAGTGCAGAAAGAGCACCTGTGGAGGCCAAGGGTTTGCTTCTGGTTATGTCCAACATGCCTATGTAAAGTTATAAAGATCTCTTTTAATAATGACTTCATTAGCTCTCTCATTGCTGGAAACATATCCCGAGCACTAAGTGAGGTACCAGTGCAGATTAATTGTCACTGCCAGGACACTCAGATGTCATAGACTCACCAAGGTAAAATTGGCATTGGAATCGTGCACACTGCTTAAGGTTTAACCCAAGCTAAGCCTTAGTAGATTCAAATTTAGGACTAATTCCAGGAAATTCACTGCATGAGCGAATTATTTTGTAGGAGATCTATGAGATGGAGTTGTGTTACATGGAAATTGTTAATGATGAGTTGGCACTATAGTAAAAGTATAATTAGAAGTTGGGGCAAATAGCTTCCTTTTCTGTGGTTCTGATTTTCCAAAGAGAATGTATGCTTTATAAGGAAATGCTAACCAGCTACTTTTGAACAAGGAAGGTTTTCATGACAGTTTTATTTTATCATTAGTTATTTGCTGCCTAAGAAAGGTTGATTTATGTTTCTGAATATTGAAATGCTGACACTTATTGTTTGAGTTAATAGAAAAGGTATAATCTGATTAAGAACTATGCTTTCAATAAGATGCTTCAATAAACTGGAGGAACCTCTGGAGAAACAACATTCACGTCCCTTTTCAGCTAACTACAGATATTGTGTCTGTTTAATCCCAACTGGCTGAGAGGGAGTGCCCATGAATCAACTGGTCCTGATGAAGGGTCTTGGCCCAAAACGCCAACTCTATTGCTCTCTGTAGATGCTGCTTGACCTGTTGAATTCCTGCAGCACTTTGTGTGTGTTACTCTGGATTTCTAGAGCATCCACAGAATGTCAAATAAGAGAAAGGTGCAGATGCTGGAAAACCAAGCAACAAGTACAAGATGCTGAGGGTCTCAGCCCAAATCATTGGCTCTACTCATTTCCATAGTGCTGCCTGGCCTGCTAAGTTCCTCTAGTGTTTTGTGTGCATAATCTGTGGAATCTCTTGTGTTTAGAATCAGCTGGAAATGTCAGCTTTAATCCCTGTCTAATATTTACTCTCCATGGACTTCAATGGAAATTGGGGTCATGGAGAACAGAAACTATTACAGCAACTGATCACACCAAGTATCTGACAAACAGGTTAGATCAAAATTTTCCCTAATCTCTATAGGGAAACTGGGAGAAATTCTGCAGATTTTCAGGAACTAAATATTTAAAGAACAAATTTTCCATAATTTTCTTGCTGTGTTTCCATTTATGGATTGTAGAATAAAGCAAGATCCATGATGAGGAAAGTGATGCAGGAGGACTGTTTATTTATCTAGCAATACAGTCTGGAATAGGTCCTTCCGATCCTTCGAGCCACGACAAACCCCGGGCAAACCCGATTAGCACTAACCTAATCATGGAATAATTTACAATGACCAATTAACCTACCTTTTATGCCTTTGAACAGTGGGAGGAAACCTGAAGACCCAGAGAAATCCTATACATTCCAGGTGGAGGATGTACAGCGACTCCTTACAGAATGGCACCAGAATTGAACTCTGGAACGCCCCAAGCTGTAATAGTGTCATGTTATTCACTATGCTACCGTGGTGTGATAGCTCTCTGATGACCAAATATGCTACAGAGACAGCTATAATAAGGAAGGTTAATGCTTCTGTTCGGTGCCGAAAGGCCTGTGAATGTTTGGGCTTGAATACTCCTACTCCTACAAGCTTCATCAGAGGGGGAAAATGTTTAACACACAGAAAATAGTTTTTACTAAACGAAAATGAAACTGTTGCCACGTTTATGTGTGTTGTCAGGTATTAGTTACTCTTTGATGTGACCATGTCCTTCACATCAAGAACTACACACTCCTATCCCTTAGGTTAGTTAGTTCTGTATGCGCTGAAGTTGTACCAGATTGTAGCTCAGAGTATATTTAGAAAGAATAAACATATCTGGTGAGGGGAGAAGGGAGTTATATATCACTATCTCACTCTCTTCATCTTTCTCCATTTGTAAAATGATTAAAAACTCTTACTATACCTTGTTGTTCCCAAAAAGTATTACTCATGAGTCTTTGTGTTCCTCTCAATCTCATAAACTTTCAGTTATTACTCTATCTTGTCATAATCCATGAAATATACATATTTTTCTCATTGTTTATGATTCATTTTCACAACAAATATCCCTGGAGTCAGGCATGGTTCAATCATAGTCTTCATGCCTCTGTTAGAAAATTGTGGGTTCAAGGCCTACTTCAGAGGTTTAAATTTAATTTTAAATTAACACATCCATTACCTAATGACAGAGTTCTGCACAGTGAGAAGTTTTGTTTTGGATGAGGTGTTTGCTTCTTTAAGTGGACATAAAAGATCATAAAAGTGGACATAAGAGATATGGCATTCAAGGAGTTTTTTTCCTTTTACCCAAGCCAATGCTTGAGCCAATATTTTACTCTTAAACAACATCATTGAAACAGATTAGCACATCTTAATTTCAATGCTATTTATTGGATCTTACTGTATAATTGCAATCATGTGATTTCAGAGGCTGGCTCAGTTCCATCAAGGATTTGATAAATTGCTGCTTCTGAAAATAAAAGCTACTGGTGCAGGAGGTAACATTTCAGTGTGGAAGGAAGATTGGCTGCCTACCAGAAAATAGTGAATTGGCATAAACAGAGAGTAGACAGAAATGTATCTTTCTCCATTTGACAAAAGGATCCACGTGCCACCAGGGCCTCACAATTTATATAAAACACTTCGATAAATACATAGAGAAGTGATTGCTGAATTTATGGATGACATAAATGTACATGGGAAAGAAGAATGTGCAGAGGATATAAGGAGAGGATAATAGGTTGTAGATTAAGATCTGGCAAATGGGTTATATTGTGGGAAAATGTGACATTTTCCATTTTGGCAGGAAAATTAATGTATCTGAAACAGTTCGGAGAAGGCTTTTCTGAACATGTTTAGAATGGGCAAGTTGTCAAAGGAGGGAAGTTTGGACAGGCTAGACTTGCATCCACGGAATTCAGAGGAGTGAGAGGGGACTGAATGAAACCAAAGTGTCTTGAAACTGGGAACTGGATAAGATGTTTCCTCTGGAGGAGAATTCAGAACTAGTGATCACATATTTTTTTTAATTAATTCTGCATGCAAAGCGAGTGTGATCTATCCTGAGGGAAACTTTAGAGGGAATCAGCTTTGATTAGTCTTTTGTCTCTACACCCAAGCCAGACAAACAATATGCATGTCAGAACGGCTGTCAGCCTCCAACAGGTTTTGCCTGACTTTGCCCTGCCCAAGCAAAGTCCTGAATAAGGGCTCAACTATTTGAGATAGAATTGAGGCAATTTCTTTTTCTCTCAGGGATTGGAGACCAGTAGTGGCAGAGTCCTTCAATATTCCTGGTGGAGGGGGACATAAATATTATGCAAGCAAGAAGTGACAAGCTACTAATTGAGGAGTTAAAGTTGCAATTAGATCAGTCCGTTTTTATTAAATAGGAGAGGTGATTCATATGTCGAACAAGTGTGATACCTTGGTGGATTCCGCTGACTGAAAACTCCCTTCTTGAAAGGAATGGATAGCAATTATCAACATGTGGCAAGACCAAAAAATCTGGAGGAGCTAACAGAAAGTATATGTCTGTTGTCTAAACGATGTCTAATTATGTTATAGCCTCAAAAATATTCCATTGGAGCACTGTGGAACAATCCAAAATGAAAAATGCAGTTCATTTATTTCCATTTTTCTGAAGCCAAAGTGCTCCACCTTGTTTTAAAAGATCATTCTGATCTATTCTTTTGCACACAGCATTTCAGAATGAGTTAACAGATTGATTACAATAAATTTAATATTGACAAAGATGATGTTCTGAAGAATTAGTACCATTCAAGACAAAACAATGCACTAGAAATTTACAAAGTTGGATTAGATAATTTTGGGAAGTGGCTTCAAAAATATTATCTAATTGTTAATCAAAAGGAAAATGAAGTTACTAAAAACTGTGAGTTTCCCCATCCTTAGCATGCAAATCTGCTAACTGACAGTGGTAGAGGCTCTGAAGTATTGTTGAATATACTTGACAAAAATACAAATAAAATAGAATAAAATTATTATTTGTTTCAACTACATAAAGTTTGTTCATGGTAAGTAAATAGTAGTTTCTTTTTATGTATAGTCTAAATATTTATGGCGTTCTCATGTCTGTACACATTACTAAATAATCCATGCCTTGGCATTTGTAACTGAGAAGTCGGAAATCTTGCAGGAAAATGTTTAACCTAAAGACATACAAAACTCATCATAGTTTGTGCAGTAGATGTCTTCTATGTTGCCTGTCTGCACAAGTTCCATTCTTGAAATATGATGCATCTGACTTACCAGTTACATAATATAGTCAGCTTGAAGACTTAATTCAATAGAATAATTTCTGAGCAACACATACAAAATGCTGGAGAAACTCAAAAGACCAGGCATCATCTATGGAAAAGGGTACAGTCAATGTAACGGGCCAAGACACTTCAGCAGCTCCAGGGTCCCGCTGATTGGTCTCGGCCCAAAATGTCGATTGTACTCTTTTCCATAGGTGCTCCCTGGCCTCCTGAGTTCCTCCAGCATTTTGTGCATGTTGCTTGAATTGGTGACTGAATAATTTCTGAAGTAGGTTTCTGATATTACAACATGGAAACCTTGAAACTGGAAGAAACACAAAAATCTTGGATATTATTAGATACACAGGATATTAACTTCTCATTAATTAGAGCAAGGAAATTTCAATAAAGAACTGACAGATACAAAATTGGTTTTACTCAGGAGATTATTGGTTAGATGTCCATCCCATGAAGCAATATTTAAAAACAATCAAAAGCTAATTACCATCTTGATAAATAAGAAAAGCAATATGGTCAAATTAAATTACTATGTCTGGAAAGCGATACTGCCTCCTGTACCTAATAAAGTGGCCACTGAGTGTATATTGACATCTTCTGTTGTAGCCCATTTCGTCAAGGTTCAATGTATTGTGCATCTAGAAATGGTCTTCTGCACACCACTTTTGAAAGTCGAGATTATTTGAGTTACTGCCACCTTCCTGTCAGCTTGAACCAATCAGTCCATTCTCCTCGAACCTTTGTCATTGACAAGGCATTTTCGCCCACAGAACTGCCGCTTACTGAACTTTTTTTTTAGTTTTTTGCACCACTCTTTGCAAACTTTAGAGACTGCTGAGCACAAAAGTCCAAGGAGATCAGCAGCTTCTGAGATACTCAAACCACCCTGTCTGGCACCAACAATCATTTTCATGGTCAAAATTATTTAGATCACATTCCGTCCACATTCTGACATTTGTCCTGAATAACAACTGAACCTCTTGACCATGTCTGCATTTTTTTTTATGCATTGAGTTGTTGCCACATGATTGGCTGATTAGATATTTGCATTAGTGAGCAAGTCTATCAGTGTTCCTAATGAAGTGGCCACTGGGACTATATATAATAATTAACGGTGGAGCAGACTTAATGGGCCAAATGGCCTTATTCTGCTCCTATGTCCTATGATTTTACTGCCAGGAAATGGAAGCTTTAGGTGGTGAAATCTAAAATAGCTGTTTAAAGCATTTTAAAAGCTATCCATCAATTTTTTTCAGCTTTGATCATTCTTCAGCTAATCATAGGAAGTTATATTTTTGACACACATTTGGATGTTCTGAATTTTATTTCCCTTTTTTCCAAAAGTGCTTCTTCTTTCCAGGGTACAGTGCTGTGTGATATTATAATCAACAGCGAAGGGAAAGAATGAGTAGCTTGGAACTACTCATGAGCTATAACTTAAGTGGAGTGAATTTTTGGAGAAAATCACAGTGTGATTCTGTAACTATTAGCTTGTTTAATGCTTCCAGTCAGGATGAATTTCTTAGTAAATGTCTTATAGAATTTTCTCAATTATATTACATGCTTTCTTCTTTCTTTGCTCCAAAACCCATAATTTCTCAAATGTCTTGGCCAAATATCTGTTCTGCGCGTGTAAGACTTCCCAAGGCAAATTTTGATGAATAAGTTTTATACAGATGTGAAAAATGAGCCAAACTGCCAGAAATTTTCTTGGGACCACTTTGCTAATTTATATTTCAATGGCTCCTTGAACTCTCGGAAAACCAAGTGGAAATTAATAAATTTAAATTAGATTCCCCATTATACAATGGGATCCTGATTTTTAAAAAGTAATATATTGACAGGACTATTGGAAAATTTGAAATACACCATGAAAATGGCAATGGAGATATTAGTAATGTGTTGTGAATTGGCTGTCATTGTTAATATTTTGGATCAACTCCATCCCGATCTGTATTCATCTGTTATGATAGGCTCACATATTAGGAAAAGCAGAGACTTAGAGAGAGACAGAAGGAGAACAAACATGAAACCTAATTACATTGAGCAAAGAAAAAATGCAGGCACGCATGAAATCAACATTTTATACATACAATAAGAAAAGACCTTATAAACCTATTGATACCCACAGTTATCACAACTATTCATCTCATTGTACCCTACCTCTGATTAGACTCTACCATTCCCCGGTTCCTCATGTCCGTCCTATATGCTCTAATGATGAGATTTTCCACAAAGGTGCCTCTAAACTGTCTTTCTTTCTGACTGCATATTCTCCCTCTACCTTTGCTAATCAAAGCCTTAATTATATCTTATCTATTTTCTGCATCTGTGCCCTCACCAAGCCCCTCATGAGAAACAACAAGCTAACAGTACCAGTCCTACCACCTTATCAGCTTCTGCATTCAACAATTTCCATCACTTTCAGAGTGGTTTCACCACCAGACACATCTTCGCTTTTCTTCCCCTTTCATCATTTCTATGGGAAGGGTAAAATGTATTTTTTTCCAGGTTTAGGGGTGTATAGAACTAGGGTGCATAGGGGAGAGATTTTAAAACCATTTGACAGACAGGATTTTCCTACAGAGCATACATGGAGCAAGCTGCAAGAGGAAGTGGAGGTGGGCACAAATACAAAGCTTACAAAACATTTGGACACATATGTGGATAGGAAAAGTTTAGCGGGGTATGGGACAAATGCAGGAAAGTGGGATTAGTTTGGAGAGGTATCTTGGTCAACATGGAGAGATTGGGTCAGATTGATTCCATGCTGTACAATCCAATGAATATACGAATTTTTGCGACTCCGTGGACCACTTTTCAGTTCCCACCAATCACCACCATTACCACTTCTTCCAGCACTTTCCCTTGCATCTACAAACAATTAAAAGCACTCGCCCTTTCATCTCTTCCCATTCCACCATCCGGAGACCCAGACAATCTTTCCTGGTGAAGCAGCAATTCACTTGCTTCTTCCTGTCCAGCATGCTTCATTCAATCCTTGCAATGTAGCTTCTTCTACCCTAAAAAAAATCCAATGCAGATTGGTTGATCACACTGTGGAGTGTCTGTGTTCCACATGGGCAACCCTGAACTTCCAGATGTCTGACACTTCAGTTCCTCAGCCCATTCCCACTCTGCCCCATTGGTGTCTGGCCTCCCTTACAGCAAGCTTAAGCAACAACACATCGTGTTCCATCTGGGTATTGAATTCTTCTGGACTCTATTGAATTTTACAATTTCAGGTAACTTGATTTCTCAATCTTCATTCATCATTTATTCACCATGTTAACTCAGCTTCAGTTTTGTTTCCATCATTTTTTACTCTAAGCATGAAGGATATGCCCAGCTTTCCTCGTTATGCATTTTGTATCTCTTGTTTTCTTAATTTTAATTTACTTTTGTCTGTGTTCTCAACCTTCCACTGTTCCCATTCACTTACTGACTAAGTAACTTGTTTGCAGCTTATCCCCATGGTCAACCCAGTTTTACCCTCTCAGCGACCTCCCCTTTCAGCTCAAATGAAGGGTCTCTGACTCAAAACACTGACTTTTTTCTCTCTCTGCCTGCAGATAGAGCCTAACTTGCTGAACATTTCCAGCATCTTTGAACATAGAACAGTACAACACAGTACAGGCCCCTGGGCCCTCAGAGTTGTGTCAATATTTTAACCTAAATCTAAGATTAATCTAACACTTCCCTTCCACATTGCCCTCCATTTCTCTATCATTCATGTGCCTGTTTGAGAACCTCTTAAACACCCCAAACGTATCTGCCTCTACCACTACCACTGACAGCACATTCCACACACCTACCGTCTCTCAATGTAAAAAAAACCTCTGACATCCTACAGTCACCTTAAAATTTTATCCCCTCTTATTAGTCAGTTCTGCCCTGGAGAAAAGTCTCTGGCTGCATACTTGATCTATTTCTCTTATTATCTTGTACACCTCTATCAAGTCACATTTCTGCTATTGTTTTAGATTTCTAGCGTTTCCTTTTTAATTTTCAAGGTATATCTGTTGACTGAGTGAAAGCAATAGTTTAGGAGCTTAACTATTTTTATATATCCAAAATTTCCAGCTGGTGTTGTAGTGGCATCAGCACTGGACTCTGAGGCAGATGGTCCTGAATTCAAATCCAACCGGGTCCCAGGCTAGGCAGCAGCAGTATCTGTGCAGAAGGAAGGAAGGCCTGGCAATCTACTTCTGTATCTTGCCACAGAGACCCTGTGGACAACTACAAGATCCATAGGGTCACCACGAGTCAACGACAACTCAAAGGCACTCAACAACAACAAAATGGACTCAATGCTGGTAAAGAGATTGGCATGGAAGGGTACTGTTTGGTCAGCATGACCATGATGGACTGAGGAGACTGCTTCTAATCATAATTCTCTGGACTCCATAATTTTACGACTTTAAAGAAACTAAAGAGATTAGATATGCATAACGCTGATTTCCTCTTGCACCATAAATTTCTTTGCAGAAAGGCATGTGCAAGATGAATGGGATTATTTTCCAAAAGAAAGAGTACGTAGTTATATCACTCTTGGGCTGACATTTATTATCCTTGACATTTCATAGTTTGAAGGTTCAAACACCCTTTCAAGATTTACACTTTTGATCTAGCTTGATACTTTAATACGGACAACAGTGAGTCAGTAAACCAATCGTCCTTTCCCTGCTGAAGCAGATATAAAAAATCCCATGTCAACGTACCCAGTGTCCTGTCCAACATTTATCCAAGCATCATCATAAAACGTAGATTTCCTGTTCATTTATTTAATTCCTCTTTGTGAATTTTATAGTGAACAAATTTACTGCTGCATTTCCTAGCAAAATTATGGATGTAGAGCAAGTGAAAATAATTTATTAACTGATGTGCAATTTTCAGATAACCTGAGGACTTGAAGCAAGTCAGATTAATCTGAATTCTTTATAATTGTCCATCACTTCCTTAGTATGCCGAAAATACATTAATGTGTAATCCTGGCATCAATTTCTAACTTCTTCAGCCTGTTACCTCTTCCACCTATCACCTTCAACTTCCCCACCCATTCACCTTCCCCCGTCATCTGGTCTCACCAGCTTGTACTCCACCTACTCCCCAGCATCTGATGAAGGGTCTTGGTCTGAAACGTTGACTGCTTATTCTTCTCTGTAGATGCTGCTAAGTTGTTCCTGAACTTTGTTGTGTGTTGCTTAAGATTTCCAGCATCTGCAAAATCTCTTGAGTTTATTATCTGTCAGTCCTGTCTATTTTTCACCTCCCTGCCCATCCCCTTCCAATCCCCTTCCACACTTCTTTTCCAGAATTGTCAACCTTGCAGAAATACAAGTGACAGCAGAGGCGATAACCCGGCTCAGAGTGCATCAAAGCAACCGAACCCAGTCTTTGGATAACAATTTAAGTGCTGTGCTGAATTGGAAAGGTTGGGTACAGGCCAAATCGAAGCGGTGGGGTCCAGGCCAAGAGCGAACCCAATGTTTGGATGATGATTTAGGCACCAAGCCAGATTGAAAAGGTCAGCTTGTCAGGACTCGAGGTGAGGGATGAGCTGGTTCTGATCGGTGCTCCACACTGTGCTGAACTAAGTGCTGTGGTTGGACTCTTTTTGCAGATTTCAGATCCAAATGCTATTTGCTTGCATTTATTGTTTCAGTGATGTGTTTCTTTTCTCTGCACATTGAGTGTTTGACAGCCTTTTTTTTTTGAATGGGTTCTTTTGGGTTGCTTATTTCATAGCTGCCTGTTAGGAAGGAGACAAAACTCAGTCGTATACATTCAAACTCCACATAGCGCCAATTTATTACAACACTTATTCAATTCTTGGATATTTTTAAAATGACAAAAATTCATCCTAAACATCACTTACAACTTCATAACAGCAGCCGACATTACAGTACACATTCAATCAGCCAATAAGAGTGGTTTACATACACTCCAATCCAATCACATATTAGTTCACGCTCTGCTTCCACCACATATGTAAACATTCTTGCTCCCTCACCAATTTATTCTGGGGGTTTTTTCACCCATAATCTCTGGAAAATGGCCTGCAACTTTCAGTGAGGTTAGTACATCTAAGATGTCGAGGAATAGCATTAACATGGATGTGAAACTGGAAGTGACATGGGCGTTTGGAAGCTGACGCCTCTTTGAAACTTGTAATGTTCATCGAGAATGACCCTGACTGGGAGCGAAGCAATAAGGCAAAGAGAGGTGTTCTTGACATGATTTCCTGCTATCAACAACCGGTTCATGAGAGGAAGCTTAGGAAAAGGCAGTCAAATCTCGATGCCTACTTGCAGAAGGACCCATAGTTAGAGGAGAACCCAGAGCCTTGTCCCTCCTCTAAGACGTAGCCACCACTATCTGCTGCGGCTACAATGTGTTGCTGCACAACCAATGTACAGGTTAGGCGTATCTGTGTGTTTATTTGCATTAAGCAGGGTCTGAGTGCAATGTATATGTACTTTGATAATAAATGTACTATGAACTTTACTTGGAGTGACAAACAACTTGTTGAATCAATTTATTTTTGTCATCCGACTGTCCCAGGGGACAAGGACAAACTTCTATCATGTATGCAGAACAGTTCAGATGGGAGCCGGATAATCTGAGGCAAAATCTACTTGGAATGTCCTGGATATCTCACTTCAGAGCCCAGAGGGCGAGGAGCACCTCAAAGCCCCTCTCCATCTGCACCATCTCAGAGCACTGCCAAGGGCACCTGAAGTCCTTGCTGTTTACAGGAACTGAACATCTCTCTGGCTTGACCAACATCTGTCTGCCAGACGTTAGAGAGAGCCAGAGAGAGAAGGGCCTGGGGTTTATGGGGGGAGGGTGAAGTGGCAGTGGCAGAGAAGGTGAGACTTGGTGATGGTGGGAGGGAGCGCATGGTGATTTCCCATGTGAGGTGGAAAGTGTGCTATTGCGGATGAACACACATTGGGAGTCGCAGGGTGACTCTTCAGCTAGGCCTGCAGCGAAGGGCAATGGGTCAGAGGCAAATCGTCAATGATGCCAATATCCGTCTGTCCTCTCCCTCCTGTGACTAGGATCAGACACATCATTTTCTTTCCCTTTGGAAGCGGGCGCCAAACAGTCAGCCCACTCAATCTCTGAGAACAGGCACCTAACACACTATCTTTTCCTTTCTCTGGGACTGGGTAGCGTCATCTCCCCCATCTCTGGGACTAGTCATCAGACACACCATCCATTCCCTCCTCTGGGGCTGTATGTCAGACACACCGTCCATCCCACCCCCCCCCCCCCCATCTCCAGGACTAGTGATCGTACATCCCATTCTCCCCCTCTGGAATCAGGCATCAGACATGCAATCCTCTCTCATAAGCTTATGGTGCTTTATGTGTGCAGAGGACAGATGACATCAAAAAAGTCTCACTTGCACTCCCTGGGTCAGACAAGGAGTGTGTTCCCTCTACACCATCCCATCACTCACTCCCAGGTCAGAGAGTGAAGTTCTCACTACACCAGCCCCTCACACGTTCTAGGGGTTAGACAAAGAGTGAAACTCCTTCTATTCCTGCCTCATTGTAGAGAAAATAAGACATTGGACAGGAAATGATTCAAGAAAAGATGAGGGATCCCTTCACCTGTCACTTGGATGCGCAGAGGAAACATCTGAGTTATGGAAATGATGTGGAGGCTTTGGAGAGGATGAGGAACAGGTTCATCGGGACGCTCTCTGGATAAGAGGGCATTATCTAACAGGGGTAGTTGGACAACTAGAAGCAAAAAAGGCTGAGGGAAAACCTAATAGAAATATATAAGATTACGAGAGACATGGACTATTATCTGTAATCTTTCTCCCCTACGATGTAATTGCTAATACAACATACTTATACATTTCAGTGAGTTTACAGGAGAAGTGAGGGACAGGTTTCCTACACGTAGAACAATGGATGCTTGGAATGCGCTGCCAGGGATGGTGATGGTGACAGATACAGTAAAGTTAGTTAAGAAAACTATTAGAATGTGTAAAGACGGAGGGATGCGGGTGATGTTTAAGAAGAAGAGATCAGTTTTGTTTAGTGTTTAGTTACTATAGTTTAAATAATTTGGTAGAACATCATAATCTGAAGGGACTGCTCCTGTGGATGTCCCCCAAGGAGACTCTAGTATTGAAATATCCAAAGATTCAACACAAAAATATCCTGAAGCAGGAAGTTCTGCCTCACCCTCCTACAACTGTTAGGGCAGTAACTCAGTAAAACCAACCTGCTTTACTGAACCATTGTGTACTGTACTTCTGCATTTATATACTCACCCAATTTTTAATTTAATCTTCCCTTGTGAGACTTGAAATAATGTCAGCGCCTGACTGATGCCAAACCTCAGCTTCTGAGAACACTCTGTATGGTTCCGTTCCCCGTATCCTTGGGTCAAACCATGCCAGGAGCACAGGCCCGGTCAGTAACGATTCAGCAACTTCCCACAATGTTCCCAACCCTTCTGTAGGTCTGATTGTCCATCTACAATTCCCTAGGATGGGCAGCAGGGGACCCAGACAAGCCATAGCTCCCTGCCAGAAACTGCCCATCTTTGATGGGCCCTCAGGGGAAATGGAAACAATTCATGTGCACATGGATTATCAGATTCAAGTACTAAGGGTTAGGCAGTGACATTGTGAAATGTAGGTTAAATCCAGAACGGGCTGTGTCAGACTCACACCAGGAACACCGAGCACAGTTCCTGATTCCACATTCCTTGGAACAGACCTCACTCCGGGAATACCATGCACAGTTCCCATCTCTCTATCCCTTGGTTATACTCACACTTGGAATGCCATGCAAATTCCTGCATCCTTTTCCCTGGGTCAGACCAACAAGGGGAGTATCATGTACGATTCCCAACTCTGTCTCTGGAACAGAACCGCACTGGGAGCACTGTGCACAGATCAGGTCTCCATATCCCCTGGGTCAAAACAATACTGAGGGCACCATTCACATGTGGAAATTCCAGAACCATTTCTTTTAGTTTAGAAATTCTAATCTCTCGCCCCTCTCCCTCCTTCTCCCAGGATATGACCTGCCACTTGCTAATAATGTCCTGCCAATCTCTGTCATCCCTGGCCAGTTCCTGCTGCTCTTTTTTCACTCTGACAGGGTAGCCATTTTGTTCAAAAATCCACTCAGGTCCTGACGTCAAATAGGATTTTGGTGCTGATGGGGTCCCATTTCCTGGTGGTGAGGAGGAGCACAGTTCTCATGGTCTCTCAGGTCCTGGTGGTGAGAACGACAGTGGCCTTGGTACAGTCCTAGCCTCCATGCCCATTCACCTTCACCCTGACCCTCACAACTGTTCCCTACGGCCACACACTCACAACCCACAGGAGGACCAGTGTCCAGTGACTTCCTCAGTTGGCCCTTGAGCTTAGCCAGACCTTAGAAGATCAATCATCTGTCTTCATGGCAACCAGCCTCCTCCCCAGGACAGCGCTCACTACTGGTACCTCTTATCTGATGGGAGATGACCCACCGAAGTATAGGAATTCTCCCAGGATATGGAGGTATGGGAGGGCAGTGAATAAGTTGCCTGGGCCCCAAATGATATAGGGAAGAAGATCTGGGCAAGCACCTCCTCCCAGGACTCAAGCTGCAGAAGCAGGCTCTAAGCCAGCTGCTGATGGGACAGGACTCCCCGCTGCAGGACAACCAGCTGGTGTGGGCAACAATCTAGATAACTAGGCTACCTTCTACCTTGCCGGAGGAGTGGAAGTGTCGAGGAGGACACAGCTTCGTGGCTGGCCGCCAAGAGCAGATCAGTGGATCAAGTGGGATCAGGTCATGAGGGGGTGTTCCACACAAGTAGGGAGAGTATTGTTTTGGTCTCATGTGCAACTGATTAGTGAATGGTCAGCGTTAACAGGGTCTAGCCCCTATAAGACCCGCTTTGAGCCTAACAATGGGCATGGACTAGCACATGGCTCCACCAGTTTTAAATGGTACTACTGAGGTCAAGCGACAGCTGACTGGTGGGTTTCAAAGCAATAAATACAATTAAATACTTTTTTAATTACAGATGAATGTCAAGGTTGTATAATAAATGTACTTTGAACTCCAGTGTCTCCTACTATTCCTGGTGACCTCGTGTAGGTTTTAAGGGGGTGGGTGTGTAGGAGCTGGAAGTGGGTGTGGAAGGTGGAGAAGGAGTAGGAAGAGGTGAGGGAGAGGTAATAGGAAAGGATGAGGGAGAGGGGAGAGGGAGATTTGTATTAAACAATAAAGTGGTTATTTAGAAAAAGATGGCCTTCCTGCTGTCTCAGGGCTGGGTGGGCTTGTAACTTTCCAATGCCTTCTATGTGCTCAATATTTCCTCCCCATCCATCCCACAGCAGACTTGCCCTCCTTCAGGTCCTTCCCACAATATCCCTTGCTTCCTTGTCACCCCTCCCGCTCCGTCCCTACCCCTTCATTACCTCTGCCTCAGGAACAAGCATTGCAGAATCCTCCTGTCTCTGCGCAAATAGTGGGGGAGTGTGGTGTGGAGGGAGAGTGGGAAATGGACAATTCTACCTTCCCATTCCCATGCATAAGGGAACTGGAGAGAAGGGGAGCTCTGAAATTGGGGCAGTGGAGAATAAGGTGTTCCTAACAGAGAAGGCACTAGTGGGGAAAGGATGGAGACAGAGACTCAGAAACTGGGTTCCAGAATGAGACACCACCATCCCGCAGGAATTCCCAGAGATGGAGAGTGAGATAGAGGGAACGGGAAGGAGAGAAGGGCGAGAGTGAAGGAGCAAGAACCTGGTGAGAGAGAGAGGGGAAGGGGCAGAGAGGGAGGAGTACAGCTCAGGAACAGGCCCTTCGGCCCGAGATGAACGAATTAAACTAGTCATTAAGTGCCTAACCAAACTAATCTTCCCCTACTAACCCACACTCCACAATATTTGGGAACCGCCTAACAGAATAATTTTAAAACAATGAAGCACGGAGCTCAGTTATGATGAGGTGAGACTGGAGCAGGAGATGAAGGACTGGGCCATATCAAAGTGACAGTAACTAGTGAGGCTGAATCTACAGTAAAGAGAACAACAAACACAAGAGAGGAAATTATCCCACTGATACTGTGATATACAACATGGTACAGGCCCTTCATCCATGATGTTGCACTGACCTTTCAACCTTATCCAAAATCAGTCTCACCCTTCCTTCCTACATAGCCCTCCATTTTTCTTTCATCCACCAGCTTAAATAAGAGTCTCTTAAATGTCCCTAATATATCTGCCTCTGCCACCACTTTACGTGACGAAATATAACTAATTATAACAAACCTGAACTGATTGCTTTATTGCTTTGCAAAGATTTTGTAGCTTCGTAAACCTTGTACTGTATGTTTGCTCCCTGTGCTCTCTCGCACTGGAGCAGTGATTCATGTTAGCTTACTTATTTCTTATCATCTCTGCTTTGAAGGACAAATCTCTCATTTGGAGACTTTGACACCCCAGAGACACTCAGCCAGAGAAGCATCAGCTCCGCATCACAAATTTTGAACGGTGCAATGTGATCTACATTTGGGAGTGTACAAGTCTAATCTGCTTAACCTCACCTTACATGACAAACGCACTGCCCCAGAATAAATCTGACAAATCTTTCTTGCACTTGCAATATATCCTTCCAGGTGCAGAGGAATTTGTTAGGAGCAATTTGAAGGGTCTCTGCTCAGTGTGGGTGGTGATATTTTGGTCCCGTTCTGTACAAAACATGCAGAAAATATGTACAGCAATCGGGAATGTGAACCAGGGACCATGGAGACTCAGATGTGCGTTTGCACGTGAGCATCTCCTCCGAGGAGAGAGGTAGGAGCATCAAGCTTCTGGGAGTGCACATATGGATGGTTTCACCTTGACCCACAACACCATCTCTTAAGTTAAGAAATCACAGCAGCATCTCCACTTCCTGAGGAGGTTGAAGTGAACAAGGCTCCTTCTCATCCTGCACCCCTTCGCCCCACCCAGTTCTCACCAATTTTTACAGGAGCACCTTTGAGAACGTCTTGCCCAGCTAGATCATGGTCTGGTACAAGACCTTGAAGGCTTCTGTCTGCAAGACCTTACAAAGGATTGCGAGTACTGCTAAGAGGATGATTGGGTGTCTCTTTTCCACCATTAGAGATACTTATCAGGAGCGTTGTGTACACAGAACTCTTAGCATTATCAATGAGCCCTCCTATCTATCCAACAATCTCTTTGATCCCTACCATCAGGCAGGAAGTACTGCAGCATTAGGACAATGATTGCTAGGATGGGAAACAGCTTCTTCCCTCAGGCTGTGAGACTACTGAACTCCCTGCCACACCCAGGTCTCATCACGTATGAAGTGTGAGTAGCAATATACTGTCTGCTTTTTAACTTGTATTGTAAATATACCTCATTGTTAGTTTATTTATGGTAATATTACTTTATGCATTGCATGTGAGTTATATGTACTATGTACTGTGGTGTGCACCTTGGTCCAAAGGTTTCATTTGGCAGTATGTGGTTGACAGACAATAAAATTGTACTTGAACTTGACTCTTGTCTTTTAAAAAACAACAGAAGACAACTAAAAAGCCCTTAAGGAGAGAAAAGATGAAATTTATTAGTTAAGCCAGCTAATAATATAAAAGACAATACCAAATGTTTTTTTCAGATATATAAGAGTAAACAAGAGACGAGAGTGGATATTGGGCAAACTTAGTATTTTGCACCAGTCTTCACTGTGGAAGACACTAGCAGTGTGCCAAAAATGTGAGTGTCAGGGTCAGAAATGAGTCTAGTTACTATTACCTAAGGAGAAGGTGTTTGAGAAGCTGTGAGGTCTAGAGGTGGATAGGTCAACTGAACTGTATGGACTACACCCCAGGGTTCTGGAGGAGGTAGCAGAACAGATTGTGGTGACAGTAGTAATGATCAAGTTCAAGATCAGTTTTAATTGTCATTCAACTATACACAGGAATACAGGCAATTAGACAACATTCTTCTGGGGCCAAGGTGCAAAACACAGAACCATCAGTCACACATAGTGCATATGGCACATTCCGTTATGATAGCAGAAAAACATACAGTTGGGAAAAATATATTTAAAAAAGTAATAATAGACCGCAAGTCCCTAAGTGTCCTAGCCCATGGATTGACGGTACATGGATGTTGTCTTGGAGCCTCTGGACCATAAGATGAAGCAGCAGGATTAAGCCATTTGGCTCTTTGAGTTTGCTCTGAAATTCTATTGTTCCTGATTTATTATCCCTCATCCCATAAACTTTGAAGCCCTTACTTATCACAAATCTCTACTTTAAATATACCAAATGACTTAGCCTCCCATAGCCGTTTATGACAATGAATTCTCAGCACCCTCTGGCTAAAGAAATTCATCCTTAGCTCTGTTCTGAAGGGATGTCCTTGTGTTTGGGTGCTATACCATGCCACTGTACTGCCCCTTCCTTTATAGCTAACCAAAACTGGTCAAACTCAACTTTTGCACTGGAGTAGTGCAAAGTTTATTCTTTTCTACTGTACTCTAAGTATAATGTCCAAAATCCCGTTAACCTTCATGATTAATTTACCTGGCCAATGCTTTTGCAAAGTATGCACCCTGACACTGCTCACACTTCCAATGCCCCTAACTGTCTAACACTTAAAAGGTACTATGCTCTATTCTTTATGGGTCTGTGGTAAGTGGCCACACAGCTGATGATTTCAAATTAATTTGTCACAACAATCTGCTGAATTCAAATCCATTTTAAACCTTCCAAAAATACTTGGCACCTGGAGTCAACAACAGAAAAGAAATTTGCAATTGGATCACAAATCATGGCTATTATTTCGAGTATTGTATTCAAGTGAGGATGAAGTGTGATTTTCTCACATGAGGATAAGCTTCTAACTCACTACGATCAAATACTCGAACAGAACTGGATTTTTGGCTTCACAATTTACCTCGCTATGATGCTGTGACCCATTGCCTACTCGAATTGCACTTCTCCAGAAACTTTCACCTTTCATTCAATATTCAAAATTCAAGATTCAAAGTGCATTTCTTATCAAAGAATGTATAAATTATACACCTTGACATTTGTCTGCTTTCAAGCAGCCACAAAGCAAGAAACCTGTAAGAACTCAGTTAAAAAATAGAACGACACCCAGTGCAGAGAAAGAGAGAGAAAAAAAACAAAAATTGTGCAAACGATAGAAGTGAGCTCAGCATTCCCAACTAAATTGAGTCCTAAGATCCAAAACCCTGGAGCAGCCCAGTCTTGGTTTGAGTTCATCACATTAGCAGGGCAAGCCACCATGAAGCTTGCAGACATGGTGAAACACAGCAGGTGGGGTAGTCTCACAGCCTCAGTATCACAGAGAGAGGAGCGAACATCATGGAAGACTGAGTGAAGTCGGCCCAACTCTCACCACCAATCCCGACCTATCTGAGCTGGCATTTAAATCGCCCGAACAGCCATTAGGACCTGGCCCCTGCTGCCACAAAACGCTCTGGGCCTAGACCACGCTGCCCCAGCCCAAAGCCATTCTCAACTTCTCCAAGTCGGCTTGGCACTTAGAGCCAACCCAACCTTGCACTCAGATTAGTTGAACGGGCATCAAAACTCCTCCGCCTCGACTCCTCCTCTCCAAACTGCTCACTCCAACTCCATCGGCTTTGATTTTGTAATGCACCAGCACGCCTCATCCCTCAAATTCGCTTTGGACTCTGCACAGTTATTGTTTTACCTCATTCAAGCTCAATGCACTGTGCAATAATCTGATCTGTATTAACAGTATGCAAGATAAGCTTTTCCACTGTATCTTGGTATATGTGACAATAGAAATGAATATGCCTGTAAACATCAGATTTATGACCGGTAAGATTTTGTAAATTAAAAATTTATTCCACTAATAGCATAGACATAATTGCCTAGTGTTTGCACTTACCTTAACCTGTTCTACACAGAGTAGCTTTTAGATTGTTCCTGTTCCAACCTATTGGATGAGAAATGGACAATTTTGGGGTCAGCTACAGTATGTTTCATCACTAGGATTAAAATGGATTGGGTGCAAATGGATAGCTAGCTGTGCAATTTAAGAGAACATTTACGGCAGTCACTTCATTTGGAGTAAACAATCAGTGCTAAAATTGGCTTGTGGAGAGTATTTTCGCTAGAAGGGACACCTTGTGCCTATTCTGATGAACAGATGTTAATCCTAACACACTGTGCAATCTTGAAAATTAAACAGGTTTGTCTATGATTCACCTATTGATGAAACATTGATGTCCCATTCGTTCATTATGAGCCTTAGGTAACTGCCAAGTGTAAAGTGAAGTATCAGATACAGCACTTAGCAATATCTGGTATATTGCTATAGCAAAGAAAAGGATCAACTTTGCTTGCCGTATACATTTACATGTAATTTGCCTGACATGCAACACGTAGCACCTTTCAAGAATAATAAATAATAAATTATATAAAAACAAAGTTAGTGGTTAAATTGCAGATATAGAATGACATACATAAATACCAATACATATCTACAATGTAAACAGCATTATGAAAAATGGGTTAACACGTTTACAGTGCTCTGTGGTGACTATGCTAATAGAGGGAGGTGGGGCTAACTAATGGTTGATCAGACTAACAGCCTGGAGGAAGAAACTTTCAAGATGGTGTGAAGTTTTTATTTTAATAGCCCTATAGTGCTTTCCAGAAGTGGAATTTTTGGAGAAGACAGTTTGCTGTGTGTGTTGTGTCTGGAATGAATTTCCCCACCCACTTCTTTGTCCTGGACACATACAAGTCGTGCAGTGATAATAGACTGCAGCCAACGAATGACCTTTTCTACTGACCTGACAGTTCACTGTAGTTTCTGTATATTGCACAACGTCAAAGTCATTACAGTGAGGGCACACCACAACTGAAAACCCCTCCCCTTGCCCACTCTTCTTTGAAAGTTTCAACACTTTGTTTCATTTCTACTTTATCAATCAAACAAAGCCACGTTTGAACATCCTATTTGAAGGATAACACATCTGACAATTTAGCATTCCCTCAATACTTCACTCAATTATCAACTGAGAACAAACTGGCAAATCATTTAATGAATCAACAGACAGTTCTACATCAACTGCCAACTAGACTGAGTGAGTCAAGCCAATACTGGAGTGCTTAAGAGACAAAACAGCGAACTTGCTAGGAGACGACGACAAAGTAACACTAAATCAGCTGCAAATAATAAACATCATGCTCTAATCATTTTACAAAACATGAACGTTATTTCAAAAGAAATAAAGGTATTCATAAAGTTGCATTTCTCCTACCCCTATTCACAATGAAATGTCAACAGAGATAGCAATATCTGATTATCAACACGTACAAGGGGTTTTATTTACATATAAGGTTACTCTATCAAATCATGTCTTCATTTGCGGTTTCCCAATCCACAATAGAATTTCAACAGCTAAATATTGTAAAGACTAAAGCCATTTTCTCCAGACCGAGTCATAAACTCCACTCAATACCCCAGACTAGAAATTGTTATGACCTCTCAGCTTTTCCCATCATTCCCACTTCCCTCCTTTATCACCCCACCTACCCATCCCTCTTCCATCACCTGAATTCACCGATCACCTGCCAACTGAGCTCCTCACTCGTAATTCCACACCCTCCCTACCCCCCCTTCTATACTGGCTTCAGCCATCTTTCTTTCCAATCTTGATAAGGAGCCTTAGCCCAAAACAACAACAATCCATTTCCCTCCCAAGGTGCTGCCTGACCCATTGATATTCTCTAGCAATTTTTGTGTTGCTCTAGATTTCCAGTACCTGCAGTCCCTCTTGTGCCTACAATCTTTATTTCTTTCTTTCATTCTGGTCTCCATAATTCAGTGTACACCTCTATCTCTTCAATTAATCTATTGGCTATTTGCTCTGTAATCTCTTTATTCGGTCAGTACCAAATTTAATTTAATAATGCCCTGTGAAGGGTTTTCCTGCCATATAAATACTTACTGTAGAAATGGAAAATGATGGAAATATTGAACCACTCAGGCTCAATGGGAGAAATATTTCTCTGTGGGAGAAATAGCCAATGATTTAGACTCATTAACTAAAAAGTCATTAACATGATAATTTTACCCGTGTCTTTCTCCACTGCCTGATTGCTATCTCCAGAACTTGCTCTCATTTCAAATTTACTGCTTTTTCTCCAACCCGCCCCCCCCACCACTTCCAAATATAATTTTTGGAGTTTGCGGGTTTGCTGACTAGTACACAGGGGATAACTTCGCCTCCCTTCTTCAAAATTGTGATTATGGAGACCAGATGACATCTTACTATAGTAGTTCACTGAAAAGACAACACCTCCGGGAGAATAAACAGCACCCCCCTCAGTAATGGTTTATTAGTTTAGATGTCTGTGCTTGCAACTGTGGTGTGAACTTCGAATCTCCTAACATGAAGTGTGTTACCAACTAAGCCACAGCTGACACTTCAGTAATGGATGAATGATAGCAGCTATTATAACAGTCGGTAGCAGGAATAGAAATAAAATACAGAACTGGGGGACCCAAGTTTTAAGACGATAGTATTTTGTTAAAGCAACTGTGAGGAAACTCATAAATTAACCAGTATTTATCTGTAATAACTTCTTAAGATTTTCCCAAAAAATAGCAGTAATTTTATTTAACTGCACTTACAGTTTGATTAAGACTGGCTAATTTGAAAATCAGAACCTCGACATGGGCTGTTTTATCCTTCATGGTTGTTGCAAAGCCTGTGACTATTTGTACTCACAAGGCTCAGCATGATTGGCAAGTGAGCAGGATCATGAGCCCATAGTCAAGCTGTTCTTTTATATAAAACAATGAACAATGAACTGGTATTGAATAGCACTGCGTGTCTCCAGCAACTAGAAATGCCACTTGAATTTAAAATATTTTAAAACATTATCAGTTGTATTAAATCAAACATTTTACAAATGTTTGTACTTTAAAAATTCCAGTACTCAGCTTTTGAGCAATGAATGGCTTTTAGTAATTGGAATAATTTGGAATGCTCTGCCAAGTGCTGAGGGGCCTGCCAAACATTTTGTTTTGAAGTGACTGTTTCTGAAACAAGACTGGCTTATTTCTATTCAGCACATAGAATATGAACACACATTCAACTCTCTGAATGCATTTTAGATTATGACTTTGAAATTCTCATTGCTTTTTAGACCCAAAACAAATAATCATGTATTACAAGAACATCAACTCCTGCTCTCTATGATTGTACGTATAGAACACAATAATCAGCACTAGACTGGTTCATGACATGTTCAACACCAATTGGTTTATAGCATTTCCAGAAACGGCCCTCATAATGGAAGTGATTAATCGGTATTAACTGAGAAAGCAAATTATATTTGATTAACACAAAACTCTGTGAGCACAGGTAATACGCAAGACTGATTGTCACTGCAGGCAACCTCTAGTGCTCATTGCCAACATCCTAAACAGAATGTTGAAAATATATAAATCAAGTAAACCCACAGTTGACAGCTAAATAACAGAAGTGCTGAACCCATTCCAACAGAGACAGTCCACTTAGCTGCAGTCTGTTTGTCTGTACATGGATCCCTAGTGCTTTGTATGTTAGTGTAGTAAATTCTCCACTGGAAGGCTGCTGCCAAGTCTGCAGCACAATCTTGATAACATCCTTTTCAAGCCAAAAATGAAAGCCTCTCCAGTAAGCTGAGAAGACATGCTGTTTCTCTGGCTACATTTTTTTTAACTGTGGCTCTGTCAATACTGGCAAAGGCACTTATTTATTTGACGTGTTCTGGAAGGCTTGAATCGCCCACGGAAACTTTACATTCTTGTCCAGCCTGGTTCTTGCGACAGGTATTTTTTTCCACCCCAAAGTGCCTCCCTTCAGTTCACAAGGTTCAGAATATGAACTGGATTTAAAAGAGCGAAAACTCAAAGCTCCTGGGTCTATTTACAAATGAATGCTCAGACCTGAAGTAGTGGTGAGCATTCATCACAGCTTCAGAATGGCTTAGTTTAATCACAATGGAGCAGCAGGAAGTATTTCTTTGATATCACACTATAGTCGATCTGCAGTATAACAGATGACACTAGTGTTTCTGCTACTTATAGGCTGACATCCAAGGAATCATCACCTCATTCTCCAAAGCCTATGAGATGATGAGCCTTGCATTTAAAATCCATAAAACTTTCTCCCCCATTGCAGTACGCTGCCATCCAACATTCAAAATTCATAATGAGACTTAGGAAATCATGGGCTACTTCCTCTATTTCAGGAGCCATTTCTCAGTGAAAGCAAACATCAATAAACTCATTCCCAACTCTCACTGTGCCATCACAGCCTTGGATCATTTGAGGGAAACCTGTATCTGAAGACCAAGACCACAGACCAGATACAGAACTCTACTGGAGGTTAGTGATCCCTGCTTCTTTAACAGAAAGGATTCTGCAGACACTGGAACTCCATAGTCGTGATGAGGGGTCTCAGACCAAAATGTCAACTGTTTATTTTGCTCTATATATGCTGCCTGGCCTGCTGTGTTCTTTCAGCATTTCGTATATGTTGCTCTCACCTGCTTCTGCAGGCACTTCAGGTCACTGGAAAATATCACCAAAGTTGTCACCACAAAAATTTACAAATTCATTGGAAGGATACACCAATCAAAATCAGTGCCCTGCTCCAGGTCACAATGTTCATCATCTTGTTATTGGTCCCTTGTCGTTCTTTGGCTACTTTAAGCAGGGCATGTCAATCATACGCCCAAAACCAGACTCCTGAAACAGACGTACTTTCCTATCTCTAACTGGAGATGACTAGGCAGATAGAAAACAAAGATTCAAAGATCTGCTCAAAGCTTCTCTAAAGAAATGCAACGTTCTTATTGACTCCTTAAAATCTCTGGTTCATGATATCTCAGAACAGAGAAGGAGCATTTATTATACTATAAAGAACCCTGCAGAAGTCAATCTCAAATTATAGTCTTAGATTAGAAAAAACATATTATAGGCCCTTAAACTGAATTATCCACAAAAAGCAGGATAAAATCAATCCAATCATTTAATGTCTTATTGGCCTTAATTAAGTCAAAAGTGAAAAGAAGAAAGGATAGCTGACAGCCCTATCAATTGCTACCTACTCACCAGAACATGCTGAGCCTTCTTCTGTACTCCCTTTTCACCTTTGACTGTGTTCCTGTACATGGTTCTAACTTCATAATCAAGTTTGCAGACGACACCACAGTGGTTGGCCTGATCAGAAGGGATAACGAGACGGCCTATAGGGATAAGGTCCAGCACCTGGCCGCGTGGTGTGCCGACAACAACCTGGTCCTTAACACCCAGAAGACCAAGGAGATCATTGTGGACTTCAGGCATGCTAGGAGCCACACTCACATCCCCATCTACATCAATGGAGCTGTAGCGGAGCGTGTATCAAGCTTCAAATTCCTTGGTGCCCACATTTCTGAGGATCTCACCTGGTCCCTGAACTCCTCCATCCTGATCAAACCTTTACTTCCTGTGAAGCATCAAGAAAGCTCACCTCTGTCCCAGGATACTGACGGACTTTTACTGCTGTACCATTGAGAGAATACTCACCATCTGCACCTCAGTGTGGTATGGCAATTGTCCCGTATCGGACTGCAAAGCACTCCAGCATGTGGTGAAAACTGCCCAGTGGATTATCGGCACGCAATTGCCCACCATTGAGAACATCTACCATAAATGCTGCCTGGGCAGGGCAAAAAGCATTATCAAGGCTGAATCTCACCTTAACCATGGACTTTTCACTCTCCTTCCATCTGGTAGGTGCTACAGGAGCCTCTGCTCCCGCACCAACAGGCACCGGAAGAGCTTCTTCCCGGAGGCTGTGACCCTGCTGAACTGCAGATCACAGCGCTAAACAGTATTGCACCCATATTGGACTGTCTCAGTACTGCTATATTTGCGTGCTGTAGCACTTACTTTTTATTTTCAGTTATTTTGTAAATAACACTATTCTTTGCATTTCTGGTTAGATGCTAACTGCATTTCATTTATTTCTTTGTATCTGTACTCGGCACAATGACAATAAAGTTGAATCTAATCTAATCTAATTAATTACCTGATTCCTGAAGCTCAGCATGGACCTCTCAACTAGAACTATTTAGCTATAGGCCTCATCACAGAATTGGTCCAAGAGTAGACAATGTAACAGGTGTAGTTTGAGGACATACTCAGTATAATCTGTAAGGTATAGTACAGCAGAATGTCAATATTTCTTCCAAAGAACTTCCAAACACTTGATTTCTGGCCTTTAGATGGACAAAACTCATGCATGCAAATACAGTAATCATCAAGTCACATCGTATCCTAATTTTAACATTGCTATTGGGTCAAATCATTGGAGCAATTTACATACAAAATTAAAATCAAATTTAGTAGTATGCATTGAAAAACTTAATTGCAGCAGCATCACAGGCACATGGTGTTAGAGATACAACATTCACAAGAAGAAAAAATAAATTAAACATGAATTATATACCAGAAAATTATACAAGAACAATATAAACAAAGGCCATTGTTGTGCAAAGTGGTCCAACTGATCATAGTATGGTTTTACAGCATTGTCGGGGTGTATTCACCACAGAGACTTCAACATGCAAGAATTTTCCAGTGATGACCATGTCTAGAGTAAGAACAGAATGTAGCTAAAATAGCTTTGAGAGTCTAAATAATTCTCAGAGGAAGTATAAGGAAATTCACCCTCAAGCCATTCTCAGATCCCTTCTGTCGTCATTTTCAGAACAGTATTGCCAGAGTTCTGGGTAGAGGAGGTCCATCCTCTCCTCCTGTTTGGCAATGGTGAATAAAAATGAATGAAAATCATATGCATACACACTGGGATCAAATATTGTAATTGTGATCCCTAAAATTACACGAGCAGATCTAAACCCATTGGAAATATTGAAGGCCCAAGGCGTGTGTACCTAATTATACAGTTAGGGGACACTTTAACCTTTGGGCTGTTGCCATTATTTTATTGGTGGCCAAGTGTTTATACTCACAGCGGGAGCAATGGCATGGTGGCTAGTTTACTGAAGTAATGATCCAGAGACAGAAAATCAAATTCCACCACGTTAGCTGGGGAATTAAATTTCAGCTAATTAAATAAATCCAAAATAGAAGCTGAGCATCAGTGACAGTGGCATGAATTTACTAAATTTTTCAAAAGCCCCAGCTACTTCACTAGTACCGTAGATTCCGGATTTTAAGCCGCTACTTTTTTCCCACATTTTGAACAGCTTTGAACTTTGCGGCCAATAATCCGAAGCGGCTAATGCATGATTTTTTTCATGCCGCCTCGTAAACATTTTGCCTCGTAACAGTAGACCAATAAAATTGATGAGTAGTTCACAGAGGTCCAATGAAATTGTACGATAAATCAAGCGCACTTTCACAATTAAATTATTGTAAATCAGTCATTTGTACTCACCCTCATCAACATGGAAAACACTCGAAGCATTGTGCTGCCTAGTTAGTTTAAACTATATTTGTTTTCTGTACTACATCGCGGGATGCTATGACGTCACACCCGGTTTCGCGGTGTCTTGTGGGAAAATGCCGGTTTGCGATGAAACGGGACGGAGGGGGGGAGCGCATTACGCGAGCGGCTTTGGATCCGAGCGAACTCTGCTTTTAAGTTAAAGGCAATCAATAACTTTTCCTGGTAGGCTGCAATATATATATTTTTTTACCAGTCGTTAGGAGATATTGGAATGTTGTTCAGTAAAGAAGTATACGCAACGTATATTTAAAAGTAGCCGCGTACGGGCACAGTTCGAAAAAAAGCATTTGCAATATGTATTTGTTTTTGTTACCATATGGATTTAATTAAAAGTTAAAAAAATCCTCACGTGTAATATCTTTCTGTGTAAATATCTCATATTACAACGTGGGACACCTGCGGCCGAAAATCCGGTGCGGCCTAAAATCCGGTGCGGCCTTTACAATTAAAAAAATGATTTTATTTCTAAAATTAGAGCCAGCGGCTTAAAATCAGGTGCGCTCTGTAGTCCGGAATCTACGGTACTTGACAGGTATCAACCCTTATTGTGTCAGGCCTGTTTGTCTCTAGACATACAGCAATATGGTTGACTCTTAACTCTCTTCTGAATTATCTCAGCCACTTGATTATAATCTAAAATACAGAGACAGCAATAATATTGAGCAGGACACTAGATTCAGTCTGGCTTCAGATTCAACGAAGCCTGCCTGCTCAATCCTGCCATGTCCCCCTGCAAACAACAATGTTTGCCCACAACAAAGGCCGTATTCACTAAAACATCCCAGAGCTCCCTATTAATATCAATGGGTATGTGCTGCCTTTATGGCAGTTAGTTAGTTTATAATATTTTCGCTTAGTAATTCGTTTGTTAGCATTTTTTAGTTAAAGTTAGGATTGTTTAAGTAAATTCATTTGTCTGTAATACATCGCGGCTGCGATTACGTCACATCCGGTTTCGCCGCGTCTTGTGGGAAAATACCGGTTTGGGATAAACGCAAGGGTGGGGGGCGCTCACATGTGGCACCACAGCGCGAGCAGTTTTCTCTCTACGCACCAGAGACACAGTGAAAGCAACGCTGTATGTCATAAGATAATCGATATGTTGAATTAAAATGTTAACGCTGATTCTGTTAAAAGTAACGACGGTCGATAAGGTTTATGTTTTCGTTAGTTAAAGAGTCGGGATAGTTTGTGTTGAAGTGTATTTAAAGCAGTCAATGGAGTAGGTAGATTCTGACTGTATGCTGCACTTTAATGTAATGTAGTTGTTGTAGTTTTACCTTTGCAAGTATTCACGATGTAAATGTGATATTTAGAAGGAAACAAACACTGTACCAATCTTGTATTGTTTTATCAACAGTTTTCACCATACGTTAATGTGAAGAGTGAACAGTAAACGGTTAATCTTACTGCGACCTTGTTTTCATTGACTACGGTTTATCTCGACGTTTAGTTCGGCGTTCCATTACACCCGAGCGAGAACGTTACAGTGAAAAAGCGGCATTATCAGGTGTTTCAAGTGCAGCAATGTCAACTCGGTCCAGCATCAAGTCATTGCCATCCTGCGACAGGGGCAGTAGGGCATCAAGTAAGGCCACCCAAGCAAGAGCTAAAGCAGAAGCCGCCAATGTGCAAGCGCGCTTTGCCAAACAAGAAGTAGAAATAAAAATGGACGCGGCTGCCAGAGAAGCCGAAAACCAGAAGGAAGAGGCTGCCAGAGAAGCCGAAAACCAGAAGGAAGAGGCTGCCAGAGAAGCCGAAAACCAGAGGAAAAAGGCTGCCAGAGAAGCCGAAAACCAGAGGAAAAAGGCTGCCAGAGAAGCCGAAAACGAGTTGGAAAGAAAAAGGGTAGAGGCAAAGTTAGAAGTGCTGAAGCTAGAACGAGAAGCAGCAGCTGCCAGGGTGGAAGCAGAGTTAATAGAAGATGCTGAAGAAATGCATGATCCGGTTGACGGAAAATCTACTTCAGAAAAGATCAGGTTGGAACGCACAAGAGACTATGTCCAATCTCAAATAGAATGGAAGACTCGTTCTTCCACTCCACACTCATTCGATAACGTCCCACTTCATGAGGAGTCTCAGAGAGGCCCGACTGCATCACATCCATCCCAGAAAATCAATTTACGCGTGCAACTCTGCGACGAATCCAGGAATGAAAGGGCTCACGACAAGTACTTCTCGACACCAAACTTACCAGAATTGGGCAGAAGAGAGGAAAAGACCAAGTCCAGAACAGCAAATTCCATAACAGATGTACACCCTCAGTCGTATATCCGCAGCCATGTTTCCTCAGCCCGCATGCCACTTGCAGTCGAACCCGTAGCACGGTATTTAGCACAACGGGATCTCGTCACTTCAGGACTATACCAGTTCGACAATAAACCTGAAAATTACCGTGCATGGCACTCCACGTTCACCAACGCTATCGACGGAGTCCAGCTCAGAGCAATCCAGAAGTTGGATCTTATGGTGAAATGGCTGGGAAAAGAATCATGTGAACAGGTGAGACGCATACGTTCAGTGTACATCAACAAACCCGAGCTAGCATTGAAGAAAGCATGGGAGAGACTTCAGGAGGGCTATGGGGCCCCCGAAATTATTGAAGCGGCGCTATGCCAACGTTTGGGAAATTTTCCTAAGCTAAGAGAACTCGGAGATTTACTCATGGAGATTCAAGGCGCCAAAGAAGATGGCTACTCAGCTGGTCTAGTATACCTAGACACTCCAACCGGGATTAGATAACTCATGGACAAACTTCCATTTGGGCTGCAGGACAGGTGGTTGTCCCTTGCCTCAGAGTACAAGGAAGAACACAGAGGTTGATTTCCTCCCTTTGAGTATTTCACTAGGTTTGTGTGCAAGGAGGCAAAGAAGCGAAATGATCCTAGCCTCATAGGTCCAGGAAGCAGTACAATTTACACCAAGCCAGATAAATCCTCTCCGAATAATTTCAACGTTATTAAACCAGTCTCAGTGCTTAAGACTGAAGTCTTTACAACTAACAACGACCCTAGCAAGAATTGTCCATTGCATAACAAACCCCACCCCCTCAAAAGATGCAGAACGTTTAGGGAAAAACCCCTTGAAGAGAGGATGGCCCTTCTCAAGGAGAAAAGAATATGTTTTAAATGCTGTTCCTCAACCTCTCACCTTGCTAGAGAGTGTACGATCGCTGTGAAGTGCCCGGAATGTAATAGCACTAATCACGATGGGGCCATGCATCCCGGCCCGTTACTGCAAACCGACAACGCTCCTTCACCCCCACAACAGGACGGCGGGGAGGGAGAAGCTCACTCCAGGACAACTGTTGTCAGCTCGAGCTGTACAGAAGTTTGCGGTCAAGCTCAGTCAAGCCGTTCTTGTTCAAAGATCTGTCTCACTAAGGTGTACCCTAAGGGAGCCAAAGACAAGGCCATCAAAGCCTTCGTAATTCTGGATGATCAGAGCAATCGCTCGCTAGTCAGTCCAGAGTTCTTTAACTTGTTCAACATCGAGAGTGAGCAGTTCCCATACTACCTTAGAACTTGCTCAGGCAACATGAAAACTTACGGAAGGAAGGCTGAAGGCTTCCAGATCAAGTCCCTGGATGGTAAAGTCGTCATCTGTCTCCCTCCACTCTTAGAGTGCGATGAAATCTTGAATAACCGCACTGAGATCCCGACGCCAAGTGCGGTGCTGCACCAGCCACATCTCCACCACATCGCCAAACACATCCCAGAGCTGGATCCAAAAGCAGAAATACTCCTGCTATTAGGAAGAGATGTTCTCCAGGTACACAAGGTTAGGCAGCAGGTCAATGGACCACACGACGCCCCCTTTACACCCGAGTGAGAACTTTACAGGGTATATCTAGCCTCCCCATTAGCAGAATAGGCCAACCTATCTCAGTGGCACAATGTTGATACAAAGGCTCTGGCATTGAGATAGAATCTAATGAAGTTCCTTGCATTAGGCAAAACCAGGAAACACCTTCAAATTTCAGCTTAAATTGACAAAACAATAGGCCTCTGTTCTAAGCTTCTCATGAAAGAAACATGAAGGGCAATATGGAAAACAGATTGTCTATCATCAGGAATTATCCAGAGAGCACCACTAATGCCTCTGCACAATGTAAGATCACAGAACGTTACTGTGGAAACAGCCGGAGAACAAATAAATATCCTTGTCATAAATGGTATGACATCTAGAAATCCAAAAGTCAAGATGAAGCATCTTCACTTTTGGACAAGTGCTGAGTGAATGATCCATACTGACGGCTTCATCATCACAAAAGCCCGTCTTAACCCAATTCACTTCAGATTATATTCTTTCCGAAGAGTAGATCCAAACACTTACATTGCCACCATAGCTCAGGTCTGGAATGAGCCATAAAACAAACCAATGCTGTTTAATGGAAGCTGGAATAAAATGATAAGAAGGCACCTATTTCCTTCAGAAATCAACAAAAAATCCAGTTCCATTTCATCTTAATTAGCAGAAAAGAAGTGAAAGGTGCTGTCAATAAAGAGCTGTTCTTATAGCTTATGTCTAAAGATGAAAAGAGAATTATATGAATTCCAGAGATGAGTTGGAAGTTCATAGTTCCTTACTGATTGATTGCTGTTGCCATTTCTCTCTGACAACTGTGTGGCTAAGCACAGCTCAAATGCCATCTATAAATTTGTGGATGACACAACTATTGTTGCAGAACCTCAGATGGTGATGAGGAGGTGTATAGGAGTAAGATAGATCAGCTGGTTGAGTAGTGTCGTCACAACAACCTTGCACTCAATGTCAGTAAGACAAAGTAATTGATTGTGGACTTCAGAAAGGACAAGTTGGGAGAATTCATTGAGGGATCAGAAGTGGAAAAGGTGAGCAGTTTCAAGTTTCTGGGTGTCAACATTTCTGAGGATCTATCCTGGGCCAAACATATTGATGCAATTACAAAGAAGGCACCACATCGGCTATACTTCATTAGGAGTTTGAGGAGACTCCGTATGTCACCAAAGACGCTTTCTAATTTCGACCGATGTACCATAGAGAGCATTCTAACTGGGTGCATCACTGTCTGGTGTGGAGGGGCCATTACAGAGGATCTGAAGTACTACAGAGAGTAGTAAACTCAGCCAGCTCCAACATGGGCACTGGCCTCCCCATCATCCAGGACACTTTCAAAAAAGCAATGTCTTAAAAAGGCATCATTAAGGACCGCCATCACGCAAGACATACCCCCTTCTCATGACTACCATCAAGGAAGAGGTACAGGAGTCTGAAGACACACACTCAACATTTCAGGCACAGTTTCTTCCCCTCCGCCATCAGATTTGTGAATGGACAATGAATCCATGAACACTTCCTCAGTATTTTCTTTCTTCTCATTTCTTTTTGCTCTTTTTAAATTATTTATTAGATATAGTTCATATTGTAATTTATTGATTTTATTACTACATATTGCAATCTACCGCTGCCGCCGAACAATAAAGTTCATGGCATATGCAGAGGTATTAAACCTGATTCTGATAGTGAGTTTCCCAAGAATGTCATGATGTTAACAGTTTTAGTTTTCTGCTATTGGCCTTATAATGGTATTTGGCCATGTAAGGTATCAAGAAGCCACGATAAGATTGAGGTCAATAGAAAACATAGGGAAAACTCTCTACCAATGTGATTTTATTTGGCATGAAGAAAGATGGTTGTAATTGAGGCTTACTGGTCACTTCAGCCTTCTGACAATGCTGTAAGTGTTCTTTTCATCAACATCCAATGCCCAATCATTCTCAACTGCTTTATCAATGCATTTTTCTTCATCATAGGGTCAAATATGAATATTAAATATGTTCACGAACTTTTCCATTTACAATTTGTCAAATAATGAAGTAATCTGTGCCTTATTGTCACAAGACTTGGGCTGAAATAAGAGTGTGCTTAACTATAGGTTAATATTCACACCATATAAGCACAGTGTGTGACCATCTTCAACAAAAAAATGAGACTAAGTATATTCACCAACCTGACCATCATCACCATGAACATTCCTATCAATCACCATTGACCATGAACATAATTGGACCAGACACATATATACTGCGGCCTCAAGAGAATGTCAAGTGTTGGAAGGTCAAAAGTGAGTGATGATAAGAAGGCGAAGATGTTCTAGGAGATTTGAAGACAATTTATCCGATTAGGCAGTTGAGTGGCAGGTAAAGTAAATTGGAAAAATTAGAGGTTATCCAGCTCAGCAGAAAAAAAACCAGCATAATTTAAAGGTAAGAGGAAAAGAAATTAATATGAAAGTGGACCTGGGTATCCTTATACACAAGTCAATGAAAACAACCATGAAGTCACAAATTAGGGAAACAAATGGTATGTTATCTTGCATGGATAGATTTGAATCTCTGAGTAAGTATGATTTATGATTAAATGGGACTTCGGCAATACTACGCCTGGAACGTTGTCTACATTTTCTATTTCCTTACCTAAAAAAACAGGAATTACATGCTACAGAGGGAGAACAGCACAGATTTACCAAACTGCAACTCAAGATGGTAGATCTGTCTAATCAGAAGAGATTGATCAGACATTATATTCTAGAATTTATCAAAGTAACAGGTGACCTCAATGTAATGTATAAAATTCTTAGAGACCTACCTATGAGGGTAGGTCTGCTAGTTAAGGAGTCAAGAGCTCTGGTCACTATCTCTATACATGGGGAGGCCATTTTTCAAAAAAATGAGAAGAAATCTCTTCACTCAGAAGGTACTGAATCCTTGGAATTTTCTTCTCTGGAGGGTTATGGATGTTCATTTATTGATATATTCGGAAGAGATTTATAGATCTCTGGCTACTAAAAGAAACAAGAGATAAAAGAGTAGGGCAAGTGTGTTTGAGGAGGATCAGCCATGGTGGTGAAGGTTCAAAGAGCTGAATGGTTTAATCCCTCTGTGTTTTCCTAGCTTTTTATATTCTGCAGCAAATAATTCACCTCCTAGCACTGCAATCTTTCCACCATCTACAGAGTCAGGCATAGAATGGAATAACCTCCACACACTGCGATGAGTTCAACTCCCAGCAATATTCAAGAATCTTACCACTGCAGGGTACAAAGCAATTAGTTTCACGAGCACTTTCCAGCTCCTTAAAGATTCACTTCATCCATAATGGCTGTGGTAGACTGAACTGCTCAGCCCAACTCACCAAAGTGCTATTTGACAGTGCTGCTGCCAATATTAGACCTTGGATGCAAGATAAAATGGTCCAGCAATCAAATATCAAGCCCAAATAGAAGGAAGCAGATCTGTATGAGAACTCATGAGTAGAGCTACTCGGACCTGATGTTTCAATCCCAATGATAAAGTCGGCACTCTCAATGTTGGCAGTAGGTTTGGAGTGGTGACGAGGAGGGTAGCTACTTCATCGTGGTCATCAGGTGGGCACCCTCCTTCTTTGACGTTTCATTGATAAGCCCACAATGTCTCCAGAGGGCTCAATGGTGCTACCTGGCATCCTAGATACACCCCCCTCAGTTCCGTACACTCCTGTCTTCACCTTGCAGCCCAGTTGTTGTCTTTCCTTTTAATCCAAATCCAATTGCTGCTTTCCTCTGCTGCATTTGACAAGGACTTGATTGCTTGTTGGAGGGAGACACCCCTCACCCCCACCTTCTTCAATAGACTGGTCGCAAATGTAGCAACGAATCCCCTGCATCCCACTTCTACAAGTGAGAGCAGCATACATTAAAAGTTCCATTGTTGGGTATGCACCATACGTAGATTATGTAATATTGGATATTTACCACTTGAAGAATTGTAGCATATGATCAAATGCTCTAAATATTGTTGATGCAAATGAGCTACGCTTTCAGATGGAAAGCTAAATTTTCCTGTTTAGTGAAGAAGCCTTGTGGTCAGTTTGAATCATGACATATGGAGTGAAATACTGAGAAAGGGACATCATCTACAGAAGGAATGATGGGCTTGGCTTGGGTGTAACAATTAATTAAATTTCTCTGCAAGTTTGGCGGTGAGGTATTCTTGATGGCTCTGATAGCAAACTACTTTATCCAAAATCACCCCTTATCTAAAACAACATTGCTTCCTTGCACAATACCTTGTACGTTATGTGGGCATGAAAATCATTACCATGAAGTCCCAAGGTGAAAGGTACACTGACCTCAATGCAGCACAGTTTAGAACACATTTCAATATGCCATACAATTTTTAGCCCGATAGATATATATATAGCAATATACTGAAGAGAAATCATATGCATGTACGAAATGGCAGAGACCAGACATTTGCATGCCAGTGAAGCAACAGCTGGGAGAATCTGGTATTCGAGCTGCAAGGTAGCTCTACTAGACTTTTGGTAGTTCCAGCCTATTTTCTCACATTGGAGGGCAACAACATATCTGCCATCCATATCTTCAACATGGACATTATTAGCTGATGCTTTGCAAATCACTTCAATTACAACTTTCTTTGGACAAACAAAATTAATTCTGTTTGGACAGAGATGAAAGGTTTCATTCAATGTCTGGGGAAGGCTGTGCTAAGGAAGAATCATCAATTCTAGAAGTGATATATATTACTTTACCAGAAAGGACTAGTTGTTCCATTAAGGGTATTTCATAAAATTTGAATTTATCTTTCAGCTATTTCCAGAAGCTCAACCTTATGTGAGTATGTCTCCATTTTGTCTGAAATTTCCTCATAGATGTTAGGATGACTTCTTAAATGTTCCTTTAGGCACAGACAATCAGACTCACTCCATCCCAATCCTATTGGTATGCTAATTACCACATTCTTATGATTTAATGGATTCTGCGTTCATGACTGTTGACATTCAGTAGCAATATGATCAAGACTGCTGAAATTTGAGTGCCATTATTTTTACTCTTAATTCATTTTTGAAATCTTTCACCATTCTTTCATTGTCACTGAGTTTAAATGGCTGAACTCCCAATATTATAGCACTATGTGAATACCTTCATCCAAAGTATTATGGCTATTCAGGAAGCTAGACTGCCATCATCTTCTCAGGGGCTGTGAAGGGCACTCAGATTATGTTCTGGGATCTGAGTATTGTGACAAGGCTAAATTTATTGCCCATCACTAACTGCTCTTGGAAAAGTGTTGCTATGCTTTCTTGAACCATTTCACTCCTTCATGCTTTGAGGCAGGGAGTTTTAGGATTTAGACCTAGAAACGATGAAGGGCCCCTCCACTTTGAAATATGGATGGCGTGCCATGTGGTGGGGGGGGGGGGGGGAGATCTACAGATTTTGGAGTTCTAATGAGTTTAGTGGCCTTATACATCGTGGTGGCAGATGTTGCAGTTAAGGAGATGCTGTCAGAGTAGCCTAGGGTGAGAAACTGCAGTTAATTTTACAGATGGTGGCACTGCAGTCTCTGTGTACAAACGCTGGAAGGAATGAAAGTTTAGGGGAGTTCACTGAGTGTCAGTAAAGCAGGGTGCTTTATTCTGGATGATGTTAACCTTCTTTAGAGTTGTTGGCACTGCACTCATAAGGACAAGGTCTGAATCCTGAAGGATTTCAGCCCAAAATTGTTGACTGCTTACTCATTTCCATAGATGCTGCCTGACCTGCTGAGATCCTCCAGCATTTTGTGTGTGTTGCTTTGGATTTCCAGCATCTGCAGACTTTCATGTATTAAAGGTGTGAATATTTCATCAGCTCCCGACTTGTACATTGCAGAAGGTGGAAAGACCTTGTGGAAAAAAAGATGAATTGCTATTGCTATTAGGGAGCTGTCCTATTCAAGACACCAAACTCTGTATAGTGACATGAATGTGCTATCAAGGGTCAAGAACAGTTTGTGAAATGAGTTTTTCAATTTGCTGTTATTCCTATTGGGACAGCAGTAGGGCAGAATCTCTGTATATTTCTGTAAACTGATTTGAATAAAGACTGCTTCCATCTGTGGCACCTATTTTGAGGCAGCTGACTGTGGCTCCTGTAGTTTGTGTTTGTGCAGCTGAAAGTAGGCAGCTGCCACTTGGCAGCAAGAAATATTAGACACTGATTAATGGCAAAAACTGCCTTGAGGGGCAGATCATTGATTGCCACACAATTGATTGCACACACTAGACTGCCCTTTTAAGTTTTAACTGCCCTTCACTGCACCTCGTAATGCTGGACATCAATAAAATACTGACAGACTGCTGTCCAACATCGTTAAAACAACCATAATGGAAGATGCGACATAGGCTGTGACCTTATACCATTTAAATATGGGACAATATCTGTAACAACTCCTGCAATTTTTGAACAGTTGACTAATAACACTCCAAGTAATATTCATTCCTATCTACCGACAGATTGCGCTATAGCAGATAACCTTTGCCTATGATTAGATACACGATAGCATCGCCTTAGAATAGCTGAAGTACAGAGGGCATGCCAATATATCAGGCACATTGGCTAAGGCTTCATTGGTTTTACCACACACACTGAATGTGCAGAAAGATCTTGGGTCAATACTCAGAGTTAATAAAATATCTTAGAAGCCATCCTCTTCACTTTTATTCAGGTCACAATTGCACGAAGTGAAGGCATCCCACAATGCATTGCGACTGGAAACGATAGGCAGTAAAAACTGACTCTATTGTCAATCTCCCTTTCACAGTGGTTGGAAACGAGCAAATATCCACTTTGTAGCCCCTTTCAAACATTTCTTGAACCCTTTGAAGCCCAGCCTGTAGGATTGTCAGAGAAACAGACAACTGCAATCTGATAGATGAAGAACAACATTAGAATCTGGTCCTTTGGAGTGGCATTCGAGTGTTGGGTGTCCTCAAAGCTGACCATAAATGTTAAAAATTCTGTCCACAATTAACAAAACTTCACCTTTAGCAGAGAAAAAATAACTTATTGAATTCTTCCTTTATTTTGCTTCTTTTTATTTTTGCCTAATTAGACAGGTTTTCACCAATTCACTAGTGCGATCTTGAAGTGTTCTCCATTTTTTTTAGCTTTATCTACTTTTTAAAGATGTATTTTTGAAGCAATTAAATCCATATCTCAATTTTTTCCACAAATGGAATTACTTATAATTCACACTTTCTTCTGTTGTTTTCCGTGCTAGCCATCTGAATCTGTTTTAACATAAGTTGTCCCTGAGAACGCTGAAAAGCATATCTGTTCTTCATTAATCCAGATATATCATCACTTTGTTTTGTATTTGGACACAACTTTTATTTTTAATTACTAAAGAGTGATTAGAAAATTTCTATCCAATAGAATTTGTTAAGCAATCAAGGTGTTTATACTTCATATATACACATTTCAGTTTAAGCAAAATAGTTAAAATAATTGTTTCACTTCCATGTAAATTAACAAATAGATTTGGTAATTAAATAAAGATAATAACTTTGCTGTCTGTCATCTTTCTACAATACATTATTCCTCTCTTTCCTATACAGGTTGTAAAATACCTCTCGTCTCCTGCTTTCATTAGCATAACATCTTGATATCACTTAACCATGCGCCATCTGAATTTTTTGAAATTACCTCAGAGCGAAAAGTGCTTTACATTTACATATCTTAATTGTACCAAGTTCATAATTTGAGGCTAGAATAGACAGACTCAAACCAGGAGCCTCTATCTGTTGTCATTCACTCAACTGTAGGATGAGTTCAATAGTTTAAATGTCAGGACTTAATAATAATGGCATCAAAACCAATTTGGAACATGTTATAAACTTAGTCAACTAATTTCACTTCACTAAATGTGAACGGAAATTCTATCGGCTGATATGTCAAACATCTTAGAAATTCTACTTTTAAAAAAATTCCTTCAAGGGACGTGGGCTTCATAGGCTGAGCCAGTATTTAGTTGTCCATCAGTTATTGCCCTTGAGAAAGTGATGGTAGGCTGCCTTTGGAATGACTGTAGTCCCTGAGGTGTGGGTATACCCACAATGCTACTAGAGGGAGAGCTTCAGGATTCCAACCCAGCTGCCTACAGGGGTATACCACTGTTTGGTGAAAGAACAGCAATATACTTTCAAGTCAGGATTTTGTGTTTTGAAGAGCAATTGTGTTACATACTTTCACTGTCCTTGCCCTCAAGGTTATGGGTTAGGAAGATGCTGTATAAGGAGTCATGGTGCATTAGTACAAACTGCTGCTACTGAGCATTAGGCGCAGTCAGTGAATGGGTGTGGATAGGGTGCTTATCCAGCAGCTGTTATATCTTGTATGGTGTCACCCTTCTTGAATATTGTTGAAGCTGCACTTGTTGTGGCAAATCCCATCGTACGCTTGACCGGAGCCTTGTGGGGAGGCACGTTGCATAATAGCACAATGCTTTAAATTGGTAGTTGTAAGACCAGGCTTCGATTCCTGCCACTATCTGTAAGGCGTTGGGATATCCCTCCCTCGATCTGTAAGGCGTTGGGATATCCCTCCTTTAACGCGGGTGCTTCCTCCAGGCATTCTGGCCTCCACCCACATTCCAAAGACACGTTGTCAGTGGGTCAGTGGGTTGTAGACATGCCATTTTAGCACCAGAACCATGGCAACACTTGCTGATTTGCAAGATTTCATTCATGTGATTTGACACAAACTATACACTTCACTATTGTTTGAAGTCCATGTGAAAATATAAAGGTAATTTTTAATCTTTAGATAGCCGACAGGCTTTATGGGGGTTATGAACTGGATTACTCACCACAAGATTCCTAGCATTGGATTTATAGCCACTTATCTTTTCCAAGCAGAATTATCAGACTTCCAGAGACCTGTATGGCTGGAAAAATCAGACAATCCCTCATCCTTAAGTTTCTGCCCCTTTACGAAATCTGTAACTTATCTTGTGACAGAAGAGTTTGTGATGGAGGAGGAGAGGGGTGGGCAGACTGAAAAATGCTTCTTGCATTAATTCCCTTATTTTGCAAGGATGAATCTGGGTGGGACTTTGTTGTCCCTCAAGGTCCTTTCCACAGAAATCCTGCTCATCAAGTAATCTCTGCAATAAGCAATCTGTCCTCCTGGAGGAAGCTGTAGTAACTCTGATACAGGGTCAAAGGTGGCTCCCAAAGATCCACAGTGAAGTGAATTTTGATCAGAATATCAATTTGGAACAGTGAAGGTCAGTACTTTCAATTTTCCCTGATACTTTGCAATAGACTTGGTAACATTGGCTTCTCAAAAGAACACTCAAAAGCTGTCTAATATCCTGCGAGTTATTGATGGAGTAAGTGCATTAGTAACCCAAGTCCTAGAAGAAGTGCCCACACCAATCTGAAAATGACTCTGTTTTCCGGATTTGGAAAAGATATATGTATACCACCCAGAAAAGATAGTCTCAATGCCATTTCTGGACTTGGGTTAAACTGAACTGTTATTTTTAAAATCTGAGTTATTATCTGTCTTATCAGATACTAGTGGGTATTTTGTGTATTTCCAGATTTTTTTTATTGTTACTATTTTTATTTGACTCTTATTCCACCTACCAGTGCTCATAGTCAAATCTCTAGCTGAAATCTGCTGTTAATGTCCAATTTTGGATTTAATATTAGGTTATGAGCTCTTAAGGGAATTCACATCTGTCAGTTATCTCTTCCAACATTCTTGCTTTCACAGCATGTGCATATTGAGAAATCTGCTACAAGTTGTTGAATAGAGAATGAAAATTGATTATACTGCTGGAGCAGCACTTAACTTAATTGAGAATGCACTTAACCCTTGCATTTGGATAGGGAGGAGCTGGCCAGTTCTCAATAATTTTTCACGACAAATGAAAGAATCCATGTATTTGAGATCTTTGCTATAGACGTTCCCATTCAGCAAATCCTTGAAAATAAGTCTGCAGCATGTGAAATGGAGTATCATTCACAATAAAGTGTTATTCAGCTGACAGATGAATATTGCCAATGGTTATATTATTTGAATGCTCTGGTTGAGACATGCTAGTATTTAAGATATCAGGGCTATTGCAAAACATTGAAGTTAGTAGAAAAGAAAATTGAGCAGGATTTAAAACAGATTTACCAAATTGCTATATCCTCTCTTCGCACTTCCACTGAACACCAATTTCACTTAACAGTGGCATTGGATGTGCCTCAAAATGAAATTGGTTGTTGTCAAAATTTGCCACAGTGAATCTGTAAATTGTCCTCTTACCATTAGCAAATGATTTTGTACTGACCCATCTCAAACATTCATGGAATCCAATGCTGTTCACTATATACACACCATTGAATAATGGATATGCATGGATGTAATTTACCATGTCACAAATACAAGCACAACATAGCACTGATACTAAACATGATAGAAATGTTAACCAGGCTTGACACAAAAAAAAGCCTTGTAAGCCACTGCAATGACTAAAGCATGTTTCTTTAGCATCAGCCAAGAAATTTGGCATAGGATTGGTACTTATCCGTCCAAAAAGGCAGAAAAATCTGGAAACTGTTTACCTGTTTGCAGATAAACTAAACATGACATAAAATCAAACAGTGCAAACTGAGGGAAAGCAAATTCAAGACTTTTGACACCATTTATATAGGCCTGTCTAGGTAATTTCCTTTGAGAAATTCTTGGAACAAGTTAGATTTTTTTTTATCTTTTGCTCACCAGAGAAACATCTGCTCTTTATAACTCATTTGGAGGCCAAATTTTCTGCTTGGAACAGGTACACAGGGACTTGACAGATTACAGTACTTCAAGCAAGAATTTACCTGTTTAGTTTTAGGTTTGCCAGACTATTTTTTTTAAACATGTTGCCCTTCATTAATCTTTGCTTGCCAAGTGTCTTGTTGTGGGAAATACTTCCACAAGCCTCTTCGTCTAAAGGACATACTGTCATATCATTTAACTGCAGATTCCAAGTACTGGTTCAGACTGAATAGATAAAAGTAAAGAAAGAAAAACAGAAAATAAATATTCGATAAAAGTTTATGCCTTAAACAATATAACTGTTTATACTGACAGCAGTGGTCTGACCTACTGTTGAAATAGAGGAAATAACATTTTACACAGGTAGGGTCATTAATGTCAGTAACTTGAGAGAAATCCTAAGAGCATATTACCATTTCATATATTCACAGAGTAAATCCAAAGGCTCTCTGCAGGTTTGTTCCCAAGACAAGAACTGACAGCCTAATTCCCCAGATTAACAAGATTCATTGCAATGCTGTGTGAGGTTGTCACTACTGAACAATTTTGCACTATTTGCTATTCCTGATTTCTTTCTGCATTTTCATTACAGTAAAACTGTATCTCCAATTTAATTTTACTGGGGCCAATAAAACTGGAGTGGAGATTTAGCCCTCCATCCACACTTCAAACTGATAGCATCCTCTTTAAATACCTATTAGCCTCTGCTATTGTCATAGAGGCCTGAACCACCAAAAGATCCTGAAGTATGAGGGTGAGCAGTGACAACTAAACTTTGAACTGAAGGATGGAACAAATGTAATAAGGTCAAATGTTTATCCCCTTAAATTCACAATTTCAAATTATTAATGAATTTAATGACTGAAATATTGCCTGCCTGTTCAGGTAGATATAGAGCAATTAGGTTCAATTGTAGATGAATGTGGGCCAAGAAGAGGAGAAAATCTGCCTGTGACCAGGATGGTTTCCAGGTTGAGTTGAACCAGGCAAAATTCCATATCTTTAACCAGTGGACTACCAGGGGAGACTTAAACCAGGTGGACCCAGGTGCAGAGGAGACCAGAAACAAGGATGGAATTGAACAATGAATCTTTACTTGTGGATTGTCTCGTAGAGAACACAGGGCAGGTAAACTCAAGACTGAGCAAAGACAATCAAACCAAAGGGGACTTAAATAGAGAAACAAAACAAGGCACTTTTGCACTGATAATTAAACAAGACATAGGTAAAAATAATTGACTAACAATCGGGAGAGGAGGAGGAACGTCAGAGCCTGGAGGATGCTATCACCCTCTGGTGATCAGACCAAAGCATGACAGGGAACACCCACACCCACCCCCACTGCCACTCCATTTTCTGGCTGGCAGCTGATGGCCCAGTGCTATCCAGATGGTAACAGTGGAAGTCTCTGATCAGATCCAGGTCCAGGATGGTTCAAGAGAGAACCAGTGACCTTTCCTCTGAGCCATAACCCTCCCAATCCAGCAGGTACTGAAGCCAGCCATGAAGCAGGCAGGAGGACAGAAGTTGACAGATGATGTACACCAGCTGAATGTTGATGAGCTGGGGCGATCTCAGGAGCAGTTCAGCAAATTGTACAGAAGGGGTTTAGACCGGAGACATGGAAGGTGGGTGGCAACTGGAGATGGTAAGTAACTGGGTTGATCCAACAGAGAGCCTTGAATGGTCCAATATAGTGTGGTGGAATTTCTGACACTTAACCCACAGAGGAAGTCTTTGGTGGAAAGTCAAATCCTTTGACCAGAACAGAACAAAGGCCCCAGCTGCCTTCGCCAGTTAGCATGCCACTAATTTTGCAGAGAGGCCTTCAACAAGGCTGGCTGAGTTTTCCGCCACTCCTTATGGCAACAATGGACCAGGACTCCCACCTTGGACTCCTGCTTGAAAAACAGAAGGGATGGATAACCAAATTGACACTCAAGGGGAGACGTATCTGTAGAAGAGTGGTGCAAATTCTGCCCAGAGCAGGTTATCACTCCAGGTGGTTAGTTTGCCCAACACAAGGCACCTCAGGGTCTTAAGGGTCTTTTGTCCACACCCATGGCCATCACCGGTTGGTCAAAATGGGCCAAGGGGAGTCAGAGATGACTTGCTAACACAAGATCCATGAAATTATCTGCAGCACAGAATCCATGAAGGCTCCAGGGGCATGTTGTTGTTCATCCCAGAAGGTGGATGTAGACAGCACCACACCAGATGTAGTTATCTTGGGATGAGTCTGGATGCTTTCCAAAACTTAAGACAGACAGAATGGAAATGTCCTGGCTCACCACAGTAGAGGGAGCATTTTTCTTTCATTCTCTGGTACCACATAGCTGGAGTAAGTTGAGTTCTGCCCCATTGCATTGGCTCCTCAGGAGGAAGTTGAGGGGAGCTGGGGCATGTGCGTGAGTGCACTGAGGACAGTCAGGCTAGAGGGCTCAGAATCTGGCAACCCTGGAGGACTCACTGTGGCACCCTACTCTTCTTTCCTAGAAACGACCGTTAACCTGGATAGAGCTATCGATTAGTCTTGAGATCCTCAGCTGAGTTTCAGGCAGCAATTCATCTTTAATTTCACCTGATAACCCACAGTGGAACATAGCTATAAAGGATTCAGTGTTCCAACCACTCTCTACCACCAAGGCGCAGAACTCAATTGCATCATCAGCCAAGATATGGGTATCCTGACTAAGCTGGAAGAATCATTTGGCCACCTCTCACTCACTGACTGGGTGATCAAACGCAATTTTCATCTCCTTGCTGAAGAGGGATACAGCTGCACAACTTGGAGAGTTCTCTTAGAGCACCTCGCGCAGGCAGAGTTTTGTCAGTGAGGAAAGCGATGATATAGGCAACTTGGCAGTGGTTTGAGGGGAACAGTGGAGAACAATGCATAAGAAACCCTCTACATGTCCTAGGGTTGCCATGAAGTCACTTGGGTACCAACAGTTTCTGAGAGCCACTAAGAAAATCATGGGGAACCAGAAGAGGACAAGTGGGTGATGCTTCTATGTTGGAATGAGACTCAGCAGTTCAGATTCAGAATCTGATTCAGTTCATTGTCATTTAAAAACCACAAATGCAATGCAGTTAAAAAATGAGACAACATTCCTCCAGAATGATATCAACAAACCTCATGACAAAATAGACTACACCAGAAAATCCACATAACGTTTGGCAATCCCCAATCCAGAGTCCGGAGAGGCTGCTGCATATTAATATTGTGCCACCATCTTAGCGCGTTCCCCGGAAAGGAGCTCCAAATCCACCAGACAAAACAAGACCAAAAACTAAAGCTACAAGACCTGCACAAAACCACATAGTTACAACAGTGCAAACAATACCATAATTTGATTAAAAAACAGACCATGGGCATGGTAAAAATAGTCCAAAGATGTTAAAAGACTATAAATTCGAAAGAACCCACCACACAGTTTCCACAAGTCCTCAGGGTCCCGATAGACTCATCAGTTGGAGTAGCTGCAGGGATTTGTTGGCTCAGCTAGATGGCCTTAGTGAGCGACTGCAGAGTGTCAAGATCTGCTGGAGCAGATGCTCAGGTCTATCCATCGTGACTTTTTGACTGGATTAGATATGCACTAATTGGATATGCTCAAACTTTGTTGGGTCCATGAGTGGCTCAGTTTTGCTGTAACCAGCAGGTTTCCGGGCTGGGTTTGAACTTGGGATGTTATCACAAAGTTCCATATCTTTAAACAGTGGACTACCTGGAGAGACTTAGACCAGTTGGGTTCAAGTGCAGAGGAGACCAGAAACAAAGATGGAATTGAACAAAGAATCTTGACTTCTGGATTGGTTTACAGAGAACACAGACTAGGCCTCAATGATCACTACACAGAGAACAGACAAACTCTAGACTGAGAAAAACAGAAAGAACTTAAATAGAGAAACAAAACAAGGCACAGTTCCACTAATAACTAAAACAAGACACAGGTGAAAATAACCAACTAATAATCAGTGGAGAAGGCCTGTCAAAGCCTAGCAGACTCTGGTGCACCCCAGCACCAGCCCACTTCCAGTCTTAATGAGATGGGATAGGATTTGGGAATCAAATATTCCTAACATTTCAAGTCCATATTTAACTTATGTGTTTAGTCTAGTGAGATGGACATCCCAAACTCTCAGAAACCTGCCAAATAAAGTGAGATGAGTGTTTCTGCAGGTCTATCCATGGACAAGCAGAATAAGAGTGATTTCTATGTGCCGACCCAATTTACTTCCCTCTCTCCCTCTCTTACACCTGGATCACATCCTACAACATGACCACCAAACAACTGTGGTAGCTCACTCCCACCCATCCCTTTTTATCAGTTTCCCCATGTTATCAGGTCATACCTCACAGTTGGGCTTTGAAACCCTGATTGATCAGCAACCACCACATCCACACTCCCAGCTACCACCTATCTGACTGCAGCATCCCTTCTCTTTCCAATTCCTCATCTGATTTAGAGCAAAGCCTGGGAATTAGGCAGTCTTCTGGTGTCGTGCTCTGCATGCTGTTTGACCAAAGCTCACCCTTTCTTCTCACAAAACTGCACATCTCAAAATTGGGCTACAATGTCGCATGATACTATATTGTGAATTAGCTTGCCCATATTCTTTTCGAACACAAACTCCAAAGCAGCATGCCTTATTGTCTCCTGCTTTTGGCACCATTCTATATTCAAAATGTTGCATTTGCCGCACATTTTATTTAGTTTGAAAATTCTGTGACATCCTTAGTGCATGAAATTATAAAAGTGTGAATTTGATAGAAAGCCATACTGAGTGGGCAACAGACTTTGAAAACTTTGGGCAAATGTATGTCTGGAATTTCCAAGCCAGAATATTCTATCACATAGTATAATGCTTTATGTGAGAGCTTATAGAATATGACCACAAAACATCATCATGGACTTTAGGCCCGTGAAGTGCATTTCCAGGTCTTCCATCTGTGTCTACACTGAGGACATCCCTTAATCAATTTCCACACATACAGTATTGGTCATGACAAAAAGGTTGAGGTCTACTTAAGTTTTAGTCAAATGACTTGACCTTACCTGAGCTAGGTAATTGAAACTGGGTTGAATATAACAACAAGGGGAATCAACAAATTGTTACTGGCAGCTTCACACTCCCACCTCCAAATACAGTCGGCCCTCCTTATCCGCGGGGGATTGGTTCCGGGACCCACCGCAGATACCAAACTTCGCGGATGCTCAAGTCCCTTATTTGACATGTATCAGTGCGGTGGTCTTTAGGACCCAGCAGAACTCCGGACTTTATTTAACATGTCTCCATGTGGTGGACATTAGGACCTGGCGGCGCAGCTCTGAATCCGCAGTGTCTCTGTTCACGAAAATAATTACGATTGTGATTGAAAATAAGGTGGAAGTAATAAAGTGATCAGAAAGAGGTGAAATGTCATTGGAAAAGCTTTCGGCTACAGTCGGTCAACGATCAGAACAATTTTAATGGAGCATGTGAGAGGCCCTGCCCCGATGAAAGCTACAATTATTGAAATACATATGTTTCTTAAGTGTTTTATATGCATAGAAAGGTAAAATATGTACTATATACTAAGAAAAACGTTTGACTAACTGACGCTAAATAATACCGGATGTACCTGTTTCGATCTCAAATCCGACTTAAAGACGGACTCAGGAACGGAACTCATTCATAACCCAGGGACTGCCTGTAGTTTTAAGTCATTTCTAGATTACTTATAATACCTAATACAATGTAAATGCTATGTAAATAGTTGTTATACTGTATTGTTTAGGGAATAATGACAAGAAAAAATAGGCTGTACATGCTCAAGCAATGAGTGCTGGAGAGAGAACTTCAAGGTTTTCCCGATCCGTGGTTGGTTGAATCCGTGCATACGGAATCCACGGATAAGGAGGGCCGACTGTAATGCTGTTTTAGATTTGTTTTAGGAATTGTAATTTGTAAATGTTGTTCTCTTCAGGGGCAGAACTCAATTATGTTAGAACATAAGCACTACCTCTTTGGGTCATGTCTGCCTCTAATAGGTCCTTGTTCTTTGCAATTGTGATAACAACTGACAGGACGGGATGATGAGCGCTTTCTCCTTGGTCCTTAGCAATATCACATCACAAATAGGTGGCTCAGAGAGAAAGGAGCAGAATGGAAATGAAAATCTGAACATCAGAAATAGCTGAAAAAATGTAATTGTAGGAACAGTAGCCTATGATACATTTCACTTAAATCCCCTAATCTCATGTTATTTCTCTAGTGTGCAATGGGTTCAATGGAGAACCAGCTGAACTGTTCAAAGGACATTTTGTTTGAATATGATTGATGACTGCATTAAGTATTTTAATGATTCATTGTCTTAAGTGAACCTGACATTTAAGCCAATCAGTGTGTGTTGAGTTCCCAGCCTCCAATTCAATGGTAGGTTATTGAATAAGGGCATTTATCACCATGTGGTATGGCCTCAAGTGAGACAAGGATAAGTACTCTCATCAATGAATTGTGGATATGTAATCACTACTGGGCATATTCACAACAGTGTGCTGATGAACATACACTCACCTTTTCATCAGTGTATTTTGGTGAAGTAGATATGAGTGCCCAATTCATGAAATGCTGAATTCATGCTGAATAAATTAAAATTTAGTTGGGATTTGAAAACCTTGTACAAAGAAAGGTTTAGAAACCCAAAACTGAATGTAAATGAATGCTAACAGGTTCCATAACAAATTATCATCCATCTCCCTTTCATCTATTTAAAATAGCCCCTGAGGGGATTATTTTCTTCTAGCCTTTATGCTTTTAATAATGTGAGTGACTATTTACTGCAGCATTATAAATTAAAAAAGAACTTGTATTTAAATAGCGTTTTTCAAACCATGAATACGTTTCAAAACAGGGTACTATTCCACTTGCTCACACACCTTCCGTTTGAAGTCTTCTGATTATTCTTTCAGCCTCTTTTGTCAGTCCTTTCCAAAGTCTTTTTCTCTCTTTATCATGAAATGACCTACACAAAAATTCTTGCTCTTTTCATTGAGCGTGTTGTTAACATTAAAAATAATTTCAAAAGATTAGTCTGATTTAAGTGATTAAAAAGACATGACAGGAGTTACTTGAAGCCACAGATAACTGCAGTTTTGCAAATGAATATATGTTAAAGCAATAGAAGAATTTGCAAAAGAATAATATGGTTACATGCAAGGCTACGATAATCTAGCCAAGTATTAGGAAAAAAGAGTAATAAAAACAGAAGCAACATGAAGGATAAGCCAAATGCATTGATTAAAGGATTATTTCTGTTTATTTTTAGCAAACTGCTCAATATTTTGAAATTATATTAAAATGCTTCAGTCCATTGGCAATATCACAGAAGATAAAAAATAAATAGCTTGCTATCAATGTTGACAAGAGCCTTCCAGCTAACTCTCATCTACAGTCCTTAGTTCAGTTCTTTCTAGACTGCCAATTTTCAAATATATTTATATTTACAGTGCCAATGAGGTAAGCAGATAGAAATTTAGATGAGCAATGTGACAGATTATTAAAATAAACTATTTGCAGTGCATTAACTGAGAGAATTCTCAGACTGAGTAGAATAAAAATTAGTTCCTGTCTCAACACTGGGATAAATTATGTAAATAAGACATCACTAAACTGCAAAAACTTGACAATATGTTTCTCCACACAGACTGTATAGTGGGAAAAGATATCTTCACCCAATAGATGTTCAATGTTGATTTTCCATTATTGATATACAAATCTCAGATTCTGAATATTGGGAGTGTCTCAGTTGAAGACAGGTTTCCATTGTGTACAGACACACAAATGTGCTTAAAAGTAATACATTTATTATCATTGCACACAATTAACAATGAATTCTCTTTTCTTTCATTTGAGTAGTTCTGAAGTGTTTAACCAGAGAACTAAAGCTATTTACAGAAATATGCACAGATGAGGGGAATGAACAAATATAAAACATTAAGAAAACAGAGAAATGGGCTACTTGGAGTCTGATACCTCAATTAGACCATGTCTATATTTTTTACCTCAGTATTAATTCTAAAGCGATATCCCTGATTCCCTTAATATCCATAACAATAAATTTCTTTCTTGAATATCCACAGTGACTAAGCCTTCTCAGTTCTGGAGTGTTGTATATAGTTCAAGCTGCCACACAAGGCAGGAAAGATGTAATTGCTCTGGGGAGAATGCAGAGAAGTTTCATCAGGAAGTTGCCTGTTGAGAGATTGGATATGGTGGACTTGTTGCTAAAGTTCAAAGTTCAAAATAAATTTATTATTGAAGTATGTACATATATGTCACCATACACAACCCTAAGGTTCATTTTTTTGTGGCAGTCGAAGTAAATACAAGCAACACAATTGTATCAGTGAAAGACCACCCCCAACAGGATGGACAATAGCTGAAGTACAAAACAAAGCAACAAACTGTGCAAGACAAAAAGAAAATAACAGTAAGCGAACCGCGAGTGATGCACAGTGGAACAGGTGGACAGGCACCAGGAAACCCAAAAAAGATACAGCCAGCATTCAAAGTAGCCCGCCAACATCATAGACTGTGACTGCTGCAGGTGTTTTTCGGAGGAGCAGTCCACCTACAACACTCAAGCAGTTAAGAGAAGAAAGACACACACAAAATAGTCATTAGAAGTGAATGCAATCATAATATGTGTATATTACGAGTAATGGAACTTGAAACTGACATGACAGCATGCAGGGACAAACTTCATCAACAGTTTATAGCACAACATCCCTTCATGCAAATAAATGCACAATGATTTGCAGATCAATGCAGAGTGATAATTTTAAAATAACTTAATCCCTATAGACATGTTAAACCAAATATGACATAAAGTTGCACAAAAGCTATAAAGAAACCAGCCTAAATACTATGCAGGAAAATAATGATGCCACCCACCAAAGCACTGGCAAAAATACAATTACTTCAACTGATCCACAACCTGACAGTTACAGCAACAACACAGGTGTAGAGCCTGTGTAGAATGCTAAAGACAAAGCTGAGCTTACAGACAAAATTTTCCTAATATCTAATACCACACTAAGAAAGTACATGGGCATTGACCCAACAAGAGAGCCCACAAACCAAAACAAAATATGTCATCAAAATTTGCAAAAATTGTTGATACTCTCAACAATATTATATTACCATAATAATTAGGAAAACTTGAAACATTTGAAGAACTACACAGAATAACAGACTGTACAGCATTAACAGCAGTGTAGTACAATGGCTCCAAAATAGAGGTATTCATTAGTAGAAACTCAAAAATGAGTGATGAAATGAGAACACTGAAATGGCAGAAGAGATTAACAAAACAAAATTGAAACCTTCAGAGCAGAAATTGCCTGCCTACTAGAGTATAAAATGGATAACCTGAGCAAGAAAGTTAAGGAACTATAAGGTATGCACAAGATACAATCAACCTAACAAAATCACTGTAGAGTTTATTTAACAACTAATCACCACTCACTTAGATAACCACAATATACTTACAGAGGAGCAGAAATTATGTTGTAAGGGTATGAAAGGTTGTAAAGAACAGCTGCTAATAGGTTTTCTAATTTCAAATCAAGCCCAGCAAAAAACAAAAATCTTTCAGGTTGTTATATTGACTATCAAAAAGAATTTGACTCTGTTAAACAATCATGGTTAAAAGAAGTTTATGTATAAACTACACCCAATATTTGAGACATTTCTTCAACATCTGATGAAATATTGGCATAATTTTATCACCCTAACTATTAACAACCAAAAAAGAACAAACACCATTATCAAATTAAACTGACACATTTTTCAGGTTGAATCTCTAAGCTCACCATGGTTTTGTCCAGCTTTAAACTCACTCTCTAATTTACTGAATTGGATAAAAATTGGGTATTAAATCAGAAACAACCAAAAAATTTATACCTTGACACACCTTCTGTACATGGACGATTTGAAATTATATGCTCCTTTATCAGTAAAGCTAAAGCAACTAATTCAAATAGTGGAACTATTTTCAAAAGATATAAACATGAACATTGCACTAGCTAAGTGCAGAATATTAAACATAAAGAAAGATGCAATAGATGTAATAGAGTACAAAATGGAGCAGCAGTATACAATAAAACCAATGGATGAAAGTGAAGCAGATAAGTATCTGAGATATCAATAATGAAATAAAATAGATCATAGTGCGATAAATGGAAAACTTTCAACAGAATTTACTTCAAGACTTAAGAATATCTACCAAAGAGAACTCAATATTAAAAATATAACAAAGGCAATAAACACTTTTGTCTTGCCCATATTAATGTATTCTTTTGGTATAATATCTTGGTCCGAAACAAGTAAGAAACAAACAGGAAAATAAGAAGTGTAATGACAAAATGAGGTAAAACACTATGTACACTCTAAGTGAACCAATGGAAGAGCATGACCCTCTATGGAAAACATCCCCACAATCTGAGCAGACTAGATGTCGACAAGGAAGCGTCAAACGCCTGGCTTAAAGCTAGAAACCTCCTCCCAGAAATAGAGGGTTTCTTGCAGTAATACAGACCCAGACGGTTAGCACAAAAAATTATCAAAAGTATATGATAGAAGACCAACAAATTCAAGATGATAAATGCAGAAAATGCCAAGAGAAACCAGAAACAATCCAACACATTACAGGATCCTATAGCAGTTTAACTCAGTCTGATTACCTACCCAGGCACAATCAAGAGGCAAACATCACTCACCAAAATCTTGCTTTAAAATACAAACTCATAAAAGAAATTATACCTTACTATAAGTACAAGCCTAATCCAGTTTTAGAGTCAGAGTCCCTGAAATATATTAAGATCGATCCGTTATCACTGATAGGACAATCTATAATTACCATCCGGATATTATAATACAGGATAAACAAACAAGAACAACTTCCTTACTAGATATAGTCATTCCAAACACACATAATATACAGAAATCAATAAATGAAAAACACCAGAATTATGCTGAACAAAGGGAGGAAATTGAAAGACTATGGAACATGAACAGGATATACATTCTCCCAATGCTAATATCCACAACTGGTATCATTCCAAAGTCACTACACAATAGCATTAAACAATTAGGCATACACAGTAATATTTATGTAAATCTCCAGAAAGCCACAATACTAAACACCACTAGAATAGTCTGAAAGTTCCTCGTAATTGACATATGAGTGTGCTTGGCTATGCCCATACCTTAAATTTTACCAACTTGAGCCAAGAAAAAATAAAAATACAATAATAATAATAAATAAGCAATAAATATCGAGAACATGAGATACAGAGCCTTTGAAAGTGAGTCTACAGGTTGAGGGAACAGTTCAGTGAAGGGTGAGTGAGGATGAGTGAAGATATTCCCTCTGGTTCAAGATCCTGATAGCTGAGGGGTAATAACTGATCCGAATCTCACAGTACGTTCCTGAGGCTTCTGTACCTTATTCCTGATGGCAGCACCAAGAAGAGAGGATGCCCTGGATGGAGCAGTCCTTGAAGAGGGATGCTGCTTTCCTGCAAAAGTGCTCTGTCTAGATGAGCTCAATGGTGGGGATAAACTAGGCCATTCCACTACCTTTTGTAGGGTTCTCCATACAAGTGCACCGGTATTTCCACAGCTGGCCCCGATGCAACTAGCCAATATACTCTCCACTACACACCTATAAAAGTTTGTCAAAGTTATAGGTGACATGTCAAATCTTCACAAACTTCTAAGAAAGTAGAGGGGCTGCCATGCTTTCTTTCTAATGGCACGTACATGCTGGGCCCAGTACAGATAATTTGAAATGATAACACAGAGGAATTTAAAGTTTCCGATCCTCTCCACCTCTGATCTCTCAATGAGGACTGACTCATGGACCTCTTGCTTCCCCCTCCTGAAGTCAATAATCATCTCCTTGATCTTGCTGACAGTTGTTTTTATGGCACCACTCAGCCAGATTTTCAATAACCCTCCGTTCTGTTGATTCATCACTACCTTTGATTTGGCCAGTGACAGTGGTGGCATTAGCAACCTTTAATAGGCATTGAAGCTGTGCTTAGCCTCACAGTGAGAAGTATAAAGCGAGTAGAGCAGGGGGCTAAGCACACAGCCGTTTTGTGTACCTGTGTTGAAGGTGCTTTTGGAGGTGATGTTCTTCCCATTATGAACTGACTGGGGTCTGCAAGTGAGGAAACTGAGGATGCAGTTACATAAGGGTGTTTTAAGGCCTAGGACTTGATTAGTTTTGAGGAGCTGATAGTATCCTGATCTTTGCTGTCCAGATGTTTTAGGAATGAGTGAAGAGCCAATGAAATGACACCTTCTGTTGACCTGTTGCGACTAGGAAAACTGGAATGGATGTAAGTCACTTCTCAGGCAGGAGTTGATATGTTTCATCACCAACCACTCACAGTGAATGTACTTTCAACTGGATGATATTCTTTTGGGCAGGTTACCCCTGGAGCAGAGGAGACTAAGGTGCCCTCACAGAAATGTGTAAGGTTATGAGGGACATAAATAGGATAGATTGTCAAAATCTTTTTCTCATTCCCTGGGTGCGAAAACAAGTGAGCATAGTCTTATGGAGAGAAGTAAGAGATTTAAAGAATATCTTAACAGCATTTTTTAACAGAAAGTGGGTGAAATCTGAGATATCTTCCTGAGGAGGTAGTGGAATCAGCTACAATCACTATGTTAAGAGGTATTTAGACAGATACTGAAAATAGTCAAGGCACGGGATACAGCATAAATGAGATTAGTGTAGATAGGCAAAGAAGTTCAGTATGAATCTAATGGTCGTGAAGCCCATTTCTGTCCTGTACACCAACCCTTGGCTGAAGAAGTGATTTCTTATCTCAGTCTTGAATGGACAACCTCTTACTTTGAAACTGTGAAGTCTAGTGAACCCTAGTCAGTGGTACTGCCATTGATGTTGTCTATCTTGTAAAACCTTTTAAGGATTTTGTATGTTTCAGTAAGATCACCTCTCATACTTCTGTAATCAAGCATGCAGACATCATGGACAAAACTCATTCCAAGAGTCAGTCTAACACGAGGAAATCTGCAGATGCTGGAAATTCAAGCAACACACACAAAACGCTGGTGGAACGCAGCAGGCCAGGCAGCGTCTACAGGGAGAAGCGCTGTCGACGTTTCGGGCTGAGAGATGCTGCCTGGCCTGCTGCGTTCCACTAGCATTTTGTGTGTGTTCCAAGAATCAGTCTGATGAATGTCACTGCACTCTGTCTATCAAATGCATGACCTTACTTAGGTAAGGAGACCAAAGTAGTGCATAATATTCTAGATGCAGTCTCTGCAAGGTCCTTTGTAATCCCACTGTCATTTTTACCATTGTACTTTAATACTTTTCTTTCTTTTCTTATTACAATATTTTTATTCAGGAAAAAAAAAGATTTACAGACTGCAACACATAGATACATCTCAACATAACTTGTGTACATTCATATATTGTAATAAAATTGATCAAAATGTTATAGCATAAAATGCTTTTCAAATGATTTGCTGAACCTGTGACTTGTACAACAACATTCAGTGGTTTACTGTAAGTCATGGACAAATGGGTTCCTCTGAACATCAATACCATCCAATCACTTACCACTTAAAAAAACAAATATTAACTTTCATCCAATATATATAAAACTAGCTGACGTAATTCTCCACATTATATTTCAAATGCCATACCATCATTCCACATTCACTAAACTTTCATCACGTATCCTTGTAGTCCCACTGCACCCTCTTCACAACTCACATTGCTGGTTACCTTTGTGTCATCACAATGGACATATTATACTTGGTCTCCTTGGCCAAGTCAGGATTATGAACAGTTAAGGCCTGAGCTCTAATTGCCCTTGCGTCCTCTCAGTTACAGCGTCCAACCCAAAAATGGTCCATTTATTCCTAATATCTGCCCATTTATCAATCCTCACTCCACACTACCACTTTACTCCAATCATGCATGCTTCATTTTTATTCAATAATCTGTTATACAGCATAAAGTCATTGATACAGATTCTTTTCAAGACCCATTGAAAGTTCAAATATACTACATCCACTCATTCACATTTATCTGTTGTTAACTACATCACAAAAATCTGGCAGATTGTCGAACATTAATATTCTATTAGCGTTCTACTTCAAGTTTTTTAATCTTGGTTCCTAGCATCTTCTCCACTATCATCATTTTTAAAAAAATAATGCTGATGGCTTCCACGTTCCCAGGTTAATTGCTCTTTTTAACAATATTATAAAACATTCCTTATTCCCTGCACTAATTTCTTCTGTTACCCACGACAGGACTACATTTATTGTTGGGTACTTGTGACTTAAAATGAAAAATGTTTGTTGTAAACTGTGCATTGATTCTCTAAACGTAAGCTAATGTTTAGTTATGAAAATATGCTGTAATATACTTTCCCAATCTATCAAAAGAAATTCATGCTTCGTACCATTGTAGCTGACTTCCTTTATATTCAAGACTCCGGTTTTGGACTGTGTTAAATCACATTCAGTCTTGTTCTAATTTCTACCATACTTGTGATCATTCTTCCCGAAATATCCCTTAATAGATTATTAATTAACCCTTTCTAATTACACAATAACAGATCAAAAATAGCCAGAATTAATATTGGAACATCTAACCTAATGAAAGGTTATTACCCCCCATACGCAGGTTCCCAACCTGGGGTCCATGGACCTCTTCCTAAATGGTATTGGATCATGGCATAAAAAAAGGTTGGGAACCTCTGTACTAAAGTACTAACTCTTTCCATTCTTCAACATTGCTGAGGATTTACAACACTTTCTGCTTAATTATTCAGAGAAATATTTTATTCAAAGTCTTGAGTATCAAACATGAAACTAAATATGTTCACTCGGAATTTCCATGAGACTTAGTTTTGTTCGGAGATCAATGAATATCACAGGAAAAGGGTGGAAACTAGCTATTGAATTGTTTTTCCAGTGATCGTCCTAATTTCATTGATGTTCTCTTCATTCTTCACAACTAAAAATTTTAAATGTATTTTCCTTTATTTTAACTTGAGTGAGCACTGCTCCTGATTGCAGATTTTTAAATACTCCACAGAAGCTATTGGGGACCTCAGCTTAAAATAAGCACTCCAAAGCATCATTGTTGCTAACATTCCCAACGAGGGAATGACATGGCATTAAAGATTCCACAAACAGTTAATTATTGAGAGGCATCACTTTACACAGAGGGATTTTTTTGTATATGCTCTGAGAAAAGTTATTTAACTTGTAGACCTTCGATTTTCAAGGTCTTTGCAGTAACTTGTCCTTTGAATTTCTTTAAGTTTTCACTTCATCAGCTGCGCTTCAATTATGAACAATTTTAGGGCAGATGCTAAAACAGGGGTCACCAACCTTTTTTATGCCATGGACCAAGGAAATTAAGCAAGAGGTCAGTGGACCCCGGTCTGGGATCCCCTGTGCTAAAACAGAAGGACCATCTGCTTGGAATTGCACTACTGTATGTTGCAAATTCGTTAGCTCAGGCCAAAGTCCAGCCTTTGACTCAATTTGAATATCAACATAAATACATCTGTATTACACAGCAACTACTTATGAGCCAACGTAGTACGTCTATGATGTTCCATCTCCTAGGCTTGAAATCGCAGGACATTTAATGGCTGTTCTGGTGCAGGAGTAATAACTTCATTGGAGAGGGATGACTTACCAGAAGACTGTAAGTAGATCTTCTGTATGTTTCAGCTCTGTTACTTGAAATGTATCTAATGGTTTCAAGTGTATGGGAATATTATAAGTAATTAAATTATTTTAAAATACATTTTTAGCTGTCAGTGATCGTTAAGTTCAAGCTTAGTGTAATTTGGACTGTACATATACACAATCAAATGAAACGATGTTCTAGTCTATGGTGTACCCACAAATCATATGTCACACAGATCACATAAAACAAAATATTGCCATAAATAAGTGAATGAAATATAATTCAAAATTCATGTAGTGTGTAGTGTGCAGCACAGGTAAACAGTAAGCAGCTTGCAACAGCCCTTAGTGACAAATCCTTGGTGATGGCAGGATACTCATTAGTCTCACAGTCTGGCAGACTTTGTCCTGGTGCCCCTGCACTTCCTTCCAGATATCCAGCAAAGTGGTGATGTGACTGTTTGCAGCGGCTTCCTCGAGGTCAACAAAAGGTGCTACCATTCTACTTAAAATACATCTAATGATCGCAAGATCCTGCTATACATTAAGAGCTTAAGAATTTAATGTACTGCAGGTCAATACCATCAGCGAGTTGCTCGCAGGCAGAGATAATGAAGGAACTGTGCAACTTGCTGCTGTCTGAGTCGATGGAGGCTTACAGTCAAATAGTCGCTTTTCTTGTGATTGTGAGACCCCTTTGGACATTGTTAATCTGGTAGGCCGCATGATTGATTTGCTGAGAGCAGGGGCGGATGGAGGGTTCTAGATTAGAGTCATAGCAAGGACTAGACCTGAAGCCTCAGTGCCGGCTGTTTGCAGCCACCCAGAGTGAGGGGATGAAGCCATCGTGCTTCACAGACGGTGGTGTGGCTGGGTGTCCGGAACGGAGTCGAAGTTGTCCTCCCAGGGCTTCGCTCTGCAGAAGCCAGGCTCTGTTGTTGGCCACTGCAGATTTTTCATTTTTGGCTGCACTCAATGGGACTTGGGGCTTCCACCTGTGGGGTCGCTTGCACTTCAGCCGTCGGATGACAAAGCGTCCAAACTGACGCGCTCTACCGAGGGCGGCCTAGCACAGTGGTGACGACTGAAGATTTCAAATGGACTGAGAGGTCTGGCCTATATACATATAAATGAGTGTGGTTGTGTTCTTATTAATATTCTATACGTTCTTGTACATATAAGGACTCGGCCTCAAAGCCATGGATTCGCCTAGTGAGAGTTGGGCGTTGGGGTGAATACTAGGCCTCAAAGCCACGACGTCACCTAGTGAGCATTGGGGACCAATCAACAATAAAGAGATTGTGGGATGGGTGGTAGAGATCCTCAACAATGCTTTGGTCCCTTTGTCTACAATGCTCCCTATAGATGTCACAAATGGTGGGGAAGGGAGATGCCTTTACATAAGCATCTTTGAATTGTTGTGGATTATTAAAGGCACTTACAAGCATTCAATGCATTTACAGGTTACAAGTGCATTTGTGTCTATTCCAGCTTCTGCATTCTCTATTGGGGAGAAAGATTTTGTTCTTAATTTTCTGTTTTTAGTCAGGTATCTACATGACACATAGCAAAAATCCCGGCTAGATTTATATTACTGTTAGGTTCTTGGAATCCTTGGGGTTCTTGAACTTGAAGACATCCACTGTGATGTGTTAGAATAAGTAATATGATGTGACAGGATACTTGTAACTATCCTGTACATCACAAAATGTTCACAGAAAACTGTGATATTTAATTCTACAGGAAGTCATGGGAAGCAGATAATACTGAAGTTGAATAAGATAGTGCTTCCAATCGGACGGACAATCTGGAGACAGCATATGTTGTAATATGTTAATCCCTATTTCTTCAGAAAAAAATAAACAGGTTACAACTAATTCAAACATTGATTAATGAAATATTACCATCACATATGGTCCAAATTTATCACATAATCTCCAAAATCAGAAGCAGTTTTCGCTTCTTGTGCCAAAACCTATTCAGATGATGCAAACTTTTGCCAAATTCGCTTATGGGCAAAGTGAAAGGTTCAGTTTCATAATGTCTAATTTGCATTACTCCCTAGCTGTGGAAATTTCTGGACTCCTCTCTGTGCTTAGTCAGACAACAGTTGCCTTCTGTATCCTGGAAAACAAGTTAAAAAGAGTATAGTTTCAATATGCAAATGAAAATCCTGTGGTATTATGTTTTCTAATTTGACTAACGATTTTCAAACTGTGCAGAACATAACATCTGTTTTGTTGAGATTGTGGTGCTTATATTTTAAAAGTAACAACATTTCAACTATTAATAATTCCATTCTGACCTCCCTCCTAAAGAAACTGACACCACATTGGATATTTCTCATCCAGAGGTAATCTCTATTCATGTTTGAGCAGTTTCAAAGAGTTATTCAGCTGTAAATGATATCACAACAGAATCTGATCTCCTCTTCTGAATGAATGCATATTCCAGCATAAAAAATCATAATCAGAGCCATCACCCAATATCTCTCTCTCTTAACACAGGAATTTGGAGGCTCTGCATTTGTTACTACTCAACCACTCCAGCATTCTAAATCAGTAATTTAGTGCAGAGATTAAAATGAAAATCTCCTTTTGCCTGATAGTCAACTTTCAAGTAGACATGATTACTGAGGTACAGGAAGATTATTTCAGCAGGTTATGACACGTGTGGAGAGACAAGTTAGGGTTATATATCACAGGAGACCTTGCCCACGCCCAGGATTACGGCTGCACAGGTGGAAGGTCAACTGAGGAAGATCTGTACAAGCAAGGCGGCTGGACCGGATGGAGTTTCCCCACGATTACTGAGGGCCTGTGCGACTGAGCTGGGAGAACCACTACAGCACAACTTCAACATGAGCCTGGAGCAGAGAAGAGTACCCAGACAGTGGAAAACATCCTGTATTGTCCCGGTACCGAAGAAACCACAACCAAAGGAGTTGAATGACTTCAGACCTGTTGCCTTGACGTCGCACGTGATGAAGACCATGGAGCAGCTGATAATACAGAATCTGAGGCCACAAACCAGGCACGCCCAGGATCCTCTTCAGTTTGCGTATAAGGAGAAGGTGGGAGTGGAGGATGCTATCACGTATTTGCTGCACAAATCACTCTCTCACCTAGATGGGGTCAGTTGTGCTGTGAGGATTACATTCCTTGACTTCTCTAGTGCCTTTAACACCATCCAGCCCAAGATCTTAAGGCACAAACTAACGGAGATGGGAGTAGACTCTCACATGGTGGATTGGATAGTGGACTACTTGACAGATAGACCTCAGTATGTGCGGTTGGGAGACTGTAGGTCTGACACGGTGGTCAGCAGCACAGGAGCGCCGCAGGGAACCATACTCTCTCCGGTCCTGTTCACCCTGTACACATCAGACTTCCAATATAACTCGGAGTCCTGCCATGTGCAGAAGTTCGCTGATGACACGGCCATAGTGGGGTGTGTCAGGAATGGACAGGAGGAGGAGTATAGGAAACTGATACAGGACTTTGTGATATGGTGCAACTCAAACTACCTGCGTCTCAATATCACCAAGACCAAGGAGATGGTGGTGGACTTTAGGAGATCTAGGCCTCATATGGAGCCAGTGATCATTAATGGAGAATGTGTGGAGCAGGTTAAAACTTACAAGTATCTGGGAGTACAGTTAGACAAGAAGCTAGACTGGACTGCCAACACAGATGCCTTGTGCAGGAAGGCACAGAGTCGACTGTACTTCCTTAGAAGGTTGGCATCATTCAATGTCTGTAGTGAGATGCTGAAGATGTTCTATAGGTCAGTTGTGGAGAGCGCCCTCTTCTTTGTGGTGGCGTGTTGGGGAGGAAGCATTAAGAAGAGGGACGCCTCACGTCTTAATAAGCTGGTAAGGAAGGCGGGCTTTGTCGTGGGCAAAGTACTGGAGAGTTTAACATCGGTAGCTGAGCGAAGGGCACTGAGTAGGCTACGGTCAATTATGGAAAACTCTGAACATCCTCTACATAGCACCATCCAGAGACAGAGAAGCAGTTTCAGCGACAGGTTACTATCGATGCAATGATCCTCAGACAGGATGAAGAGGTCAATACTCCCCAATGCCATTAGGCTTTACAATTCAACCGCCAGGACTTAAGAACTTTTTAAAAGCTATTATTAATGCTTTTTGAGATAGTGATTTAGATGCATATCATATTTTTTACTGAGTTAAGTATTGTATGTAATTAGTTTTGCTACAACAAGTGTATGGGACATTGGAAAAAAGTTGAATTTCCCCATGGGGATGAATAAAGTATCTATCTATCTATCTATCTATCTATCTATATATATATATATATATATATAGAGAGAGAGAGAGAGAGAGAACCATGGTGCCTAAGACTTTTGCACAGTACTGTAGTAATTTTATGTACTACATTGTACTGCTGCCACACAAAAAAAAACAAATTTGTGACATATATATGTGATGATAAACCTGATGATATGAGTCTCTATTATGGACTGAGAGTGGGAAGGGAGCAGGAAGAGGGGAATCATTGTTGGGAAAAGTGGTAAGAAGAGGGGAGGGAGCAGGAAGCACCAAAATAACATTCTGTAATGAACAATAAACCGATTGTTGGGAATCAAATTATATTGCAGTATCTCAGGGCAGGGTGTGTCTGCACCTGTGACTCCCCTGCCGCTGGTGCTGCTTCTCTGGTACCTGTCCCACACCCTTCCCATGGCACTCCTCCATCACCATTTCCATCTTCCTTTGCTCCCACCAGATTTACAAACTTGTTCTCCGCTCCACATTGACATACAGCTATATATATGTGCCTAAGACTTTTGCATGGTACTGTCAATGAGTTGCTTGGAAATGCACAAAGCTTCATCCGTAAGTTTGCAGATGACACAAAATTAGGAGGAATTGTTCATAGTGAAGAAGGTTATTGGAGGTTACGGGAGGACCTTGATCAGTTAGGGAACTGGGCTGAGGAGTGGCAATCCAAATGAGTATACAAATTCAGTACAATGAGTTAATAAATTTTAGAAAGTTAAACAAGCATTGGAGTTATACTATGAGTGATACAGCACTAGGGAGAGTAATAGGACAGAGGGACGTGGGAATACAGATGCATTGTTCATTGAAAGTGGGGTTACAGGTCGACAGGGTGGTGAAAAAGGTTGTTAGCATGCTTGTATTCATCAGTTAAGATACTGAGTATGGGAGTTGGAACATTAGATTGCAGTCATATCAGTCACTGAAGCCACATTTTGAGTACTGCATCCAGTTTGCTTACCCTTTTATAGGAAAGGTATAGTTAAAATGGAAAGTGTGCAGAAAAGACTTACAAGGATATTGCTGGGACTAGGGAGCGTGCTTCACAGGGAGAAGCTGCCAGGCTAAGTTTTAATTCCTTAAAGTGTAGAAGAATGAAAGACAACCTTATGGAAACATTTGAATATATGAGAGGCTGGATGGGGTGGATTGTAACAGTCTTTTCCCCAGGGCAGGGGTGCACATAACCAGGGGGCATAGATTTAGAGTGAAAAGGGAACTAAAAATCAAAATGGACCATATGCAGAGTTTGGTGTGTAAATAGAACAAGCTGCTGGAGGAAGTGATTGAAGCAAGTGCAGTATCATAATTCAAGAAGCACTTAGATAGGTACATGCAGCAGTGTGTTTAGATCAATATGGGCTGAACATAAGAAATTAGAATTAGCTGGCCATAGACATTTCGAGCTTAAGGTCCTGTATCCAAGCTGTATTTCTCTATGACCCAATGATAAACTAATTTTCCCTCCCTTTTTTTAATATACTATCTTGCCCACCCTCCACTGCCTCCCTCCTCTGGCTTTATAGTCCTTCTTACTAAAGAGAGAGAGAAGTCAAAGTTCTTGTTCCTATATGGTCTGTCAAATGAGTGTTATGAACTAACCCTTGCTTGAAAACAGATGCAGAAGTGTAAATTATCTTGTTTTCATAGCGTGCAACAAAATCTGGATCTTGGCATGCAATCTAGAAGACCAACGAGTGAAATGAATTCCAGACAAATGTGATTGGCTCTAAAGATGTTAATTATGAAACATTTCTGGATGGAGGTTGCCTCATGAGCTCTGATAATAAGTAATTATGCAAAAGGAAAATTTTACTCTGTACTAAATTGTTTTAGTACAGTGCATTATTGGTTTAACTTGCCAGTACTTATATTGTTAAGTTATTAAACTTCATCAAGCATTCTGTGGTTTTACACAGGCTGGAAAAAACTGGAAATGGCCAGATCCATTCATTGCCTTTGAACAACACTTGCTGGAATACTGCTGCATTCTGAGTCACGGTGAAATGGAAGTAAATCTGGCTCAGTTGCAGGCGATTATTATTTCCACTACTGATTTGTTCATATTTATGTGCAGCAATTCATTTTTTGCACTTTGGCTGTCTTTCATTCAGATTCCTTACACTTCAAGCATATTTTTTTTGGATTTCAAAGTTATAAGTTATTTCAAGATACAAAATTGTTTAATGTCATTTGCTGTACACGTGTGTAAGGAGAACACACTACTATTGCTACTCCGGATATAATATAGCACAAAAAACCCCACAAAAGATAAAGAACACAATAATAATAATAATAAACACAATAAATATAAATTTGTAAGATAGCTTACAGGATGTGCATAAATTGATTGTATGGTATGTCCATAAAGTGACACTAGGCTGTGCACAAGGTAACTGCAGGGAAATAATTATTCATGGGGCAGTTAGTAGGTGGAGGTATTGATCAGCCTTACTGCTTGGGAATAGTAACTCTTTTTGAGTCTCGTGGTCCTGGCGTGGATGCAATGTGGCATCTGATGGGATTGGGACAAACAATCTATGAGCAATGTGCAGGTGATCCTTCCTGATGTTACTAGCCCTTTTCTAATACCTTTCTGTATTTATTTACATATTACCTTGATGGCAGGAAGCTGGTGCAAGTTCTGGTGATGAGACGTTTATTTACTGAGCAATCTGCTTAGGAAACTATTCCATATCACATTCAATGCATTCTCTGATGGACTTGTGATGAAAGGTGTACTTCTGCAGAAAGCTTCTACAATTGACAGGGTCAGTTAAACAAGGTTCAACTGAAGGACTATTGAGTGGCTACAAGACCACACCATCAACATAAAGTAGAACCTCAGCACATAGAATTTTTGGTATTTTTATGATCCTGCACCCAATAAAATGGTCACCTCGTGTATGTTCATAGTCTTCTGCTGCTGTAGACTATCCGCTTTAAGGTTTGACATGTTAATCATTCAGAGATGCTCTTTTGCAGATCACTGTTGTAATACATGGTTATTTGAGTTGCTGTTGTCTTCCTGTCAGTTTGAAAGAGTCTGGTCATTTACCTGAGACCTCTCTCATTAACAAGGCATTTTTTTCCCCACAAAATTGCTGCTCATTGTATTTTTTTGTTGTGTGTGTGTGTGTGTGTGTGTGTGTGTGTGTGTGTGTGTGTGTGTGTGTGTGTGTGTGTGTGTGTGTGTGTGTGTGTGTGTGTGTGTGTGTGTGTGTGTGTGTGCCTTGTCTGGCACCAACTATCATTCCACAGTCAAAGTCACATTTCTTCCACATTCTGATGTTTGGTCTGAACAACTGAACCTCTTGACTACGGTTGCATGCTGTTATGTATTGATTTGCTTGCAGATGATTGGCTGATTAGAAATTTGCATTAACGAGAAGGTGTGGAGGTGTACCTAATAAAGTGGCTGCTAAGTGTAGGTTGATGCAACTATGCATGGGTGAGCATCAGGAGGAAGTCAATACTGGGTATGATCTCCCTCCTTTGTCCAGAGAACTATACATCAAATTTTAGTGAACTCAATCTTTTCTGGAACTCCAGATGAAATGGCAACTTTGCACAAGCCATTTTTGAACTCCATCACATGCTTCAACACTGGGAACACTTTGCAATGATGACCAGACTTTTGCCCTAAAATGAGCACTTTAACCCATTCCCAAATATATCACCCTAGTTCTCTGCTCCCATCAGTCCTTGCCACATGTCCCTGGACTTCTGAGCTACAGTCTTAGCACCTTCAAATATTCAGACTTGATGGTGAAGGGCCCAGTGGAGCAGTTTGGCCAACTACCAAAGAACATAGTTGTGATTGTCTCTGGCTCCCTAAAGTCAGTTCAAACTGGTCACAGGAGCTAATCTACTTAAGGATTGATTTTGGATCTCAGCAGCAGGTTGAGTGATATTGTTCATATATAGGAAGGCTTTGCTTACTCCACTACCTGGCATTTTCTCCCTTCATGCCTGTAGCCTTTCTGATGGGTTCAAATACTCTATGCAAAAGTTGTATGACTTTCCTCAGATTGTTTGCTAAGGATCTCTGCCCTAACTAGTAAACTAACAGATGATACAGATGAATACTTTAACCACTAAACTACTAGGCTAGTACATCCACTGAAGCCAGTAAATTCATGAGGCATATAAATAACTTCACTGCAGAAACTTTGTCGGTTAATTGTGCACGCTTTGGTCACCAGCTGCATAAACATTTGACATGGTTTCACACGGGAGGCTGGTCAAGATGGTTCAGTCGCTTGGCATTCAGGATGAGGTAGTAAATTGGATTAGACATTGGCTTTGTGGAAGAAGCCAGAGAGTGGTAGCAGAGGGTTACCTCTCTGACTGGATGCCTGTGACTAGTGGTGCGCTGCAGGGATCGATGCTGGGTCCTTTGTTGTTTGTCATCTATATCAATGATTTGAATGAAAATGTGGTTAACTGGATCAGCAAACTTGTGGATGACACTAAGATTGGGGGTGTAGTTGACAGTGAAGAAGGCTGTCATGGCTTGCAGAGGGATCTGCATCAGCTGGAAAAACAGGCTGAAAAAATGCAGATGGAATTTAATGTGAGGTTTTGCACTTTGGTAGGACCAGCCAGGGTCGGTGCATGCGAGCATGACTTCAATGTTTAAAAGAATTTTGGATAGGTACATGGATAGTAGGGATATGGAGGGCTATGGTCCTGGGTGGAGTTCGAGGGAAATAGGCAGTTTAAATGGTTTTGGCATGGACTAGATGGGCTGAATTGCCTCTTTCTGTGCTGTACTTCTCTGTGACTTTGACTCCAAGCGTATTTAGAATATAAATTGGGTTGATGTAACATGTTATACTTTGAAGGAAGTTCAAACTGCAGTGTGTTAATGAATGAGTTAGCAATAGGATAACAATTACAATTCCTTTCATTCAGATTAATGTTGTAATTCCTGTGGCAAGTGACTGTGGATCTTGGATCAAACTGAAATTTCCAGGATTGAGATTCATAGATTTTATTAGGTAAGCATGTCAAAGATATAGATTACATGAATGAAGATCTAATTGAATGGTAGAACAGGCTGCAGAGCCTAACAAGCTGCCTCACATTCCAATATTCCTTGCTTTAATTGTAGTCAGAAAAGCTCTGATGCCATGAATCAATTGCACTCACATCGACGGTTAATTTTCTGCTCCATGCTCCCGCCAAACTAGCTACAGGGTGGGAAAAGAATCTTAGAAAATATAATTTGTTATTGCTCGTGAAAATTTGCCAATTAACAATGTTCTGAAAAACAGCTGACACCTTACAGTAAAGAAGAAAATGCTGGGAAAAACACCCAATTATTACAGAAGGCTCCAGAATATTTTCAAGTTTGAATACTCAGGAAATTAGCAACTAGCCTAAAACCCAACTGGCTGAACAATGAGTTGAAAAACAACTTACCCAGTTCAACGCACACAAATGCTGGAGGAACTCAGCAGGTCAGGTAGATGTGAATAGACAGTTGACATTTTGGGTTGAGACCCTTCTTCGGGACTGAGAAGGAAGGGGGAAGATGCTAGGATAAAAAGGTGGGGGAAGGAAGAAGGCTAACAAGAAGGTGATAGGTGAAGCCAGGTGGGTGGGGCAGGTCAACGGCTGGAGATGAAGGAATCTGATATGAGAGGAAATTGGACCATGAAAAAAAAGGAAGGAAGAAGGGACCGAGGAGAAGTAATACGCAGGTAAGAAGAAGTAAAACGTAGAGTGGGGTATAGAGGAAGAAGAAGAAGAAAGCCCTTAACTCACGAGTGGAGTCATCGGGACGCCATTGTGACAGTGATTTTTTAGCAGGCTTTCTTGTTTTCGCAAGGCCGAGTTGCTAGCTCGAAGCTCAACCCAGCACAGATGGAAAGTGTGCAAGGGAGCCGGCTGGATTCGAACTCAGGCGCCTTCGCTCCAAAGTCTGGCCCACTACGCCACCAGCCAGCAATAGAGGAAGAGTGGGGTGGTATTTTTTACTGGAAGGAGAAATCAATATTTTTGCCATCAGGTTGAAAGACACCCAGACAGAATATAAGGTGTGGTTCCTCCATCTTGAGAGTGACCTTATCTTGGCACAAGAGAAGGTCTTGGACCAACATGTTGGAACGGGAATGGGAATCAGAATTAAATGTTTGATCCCACTTTTGGCGGATGGAGTGGAGCTGCTCGACGAAGTGGTCCCCCTATTTATGACAGTTCTCACTAATGTAGAGGAGGGCACATCGGGAACACTGGACACAATAGACTATCCCAGCAGATTCGCAGGTGAAAGACTGCTTGTGGCCCTGAATGAAGGTGAGACAGGAGGTCTATGGGCAGATATAGCACTTGGGCCGGTTGCAGGAATAAAGTGTTGGGAGGGAGATCAGTGGGGAGGGACAAAAGGACAAGGGGATCACAGAGAAAGTGATGCTTGCAGAAAGTGGAGAGGGCGGAGGTAAAGATTAGTGGTAGGATCCCTTTGGAGATTTCAGTAGTTGTGGAGGATAATGCATTGCACATGCAGGCGGATGGGGTGCTAAGTAAGCACAAGGGAACTTTATCACTGTTAATTTGGCAGGAAGATGGGGTGAGTACGGATGTTAGGGAAATGGAAGACATGTGGGTAGGGGAAGCATTAGTGGAGAGAGGGAACCCCTGTTCTTTAAAGAAGAAGGACATCTCTGGAGTCCTGGAATAGAAAGCTGTGTCCTGGGAACAGATGCGGCAGTGGCCAAGAAACTGAGAGAAGGGAATTGCATTTTTACAGGAGATAGGGTGGGAAAAGGAATAGTTAAGTAACCATGGAAATCGGTAGGTTAATAAAAGATGTTGGTTGACAATTTGTCTCCAGTGATGGAGACAGAGTGATCAAAAAGGGATGGAGGTGTTAGAGATGGACCAGAGAATTTAAGGACAGGGTGGAACTGAATTGAATTGACTTTATTACTTTATTGACTCCTTCAAATACATGAGGAGTAAAAATCCTAACGTTACGTCTCTGTTCAAATGTACAATTATAGTAATTAATAATAAATATTATGTACAACAGGATAGTCAATATAACATAGAAATACAGTAGTGTCAGCATGAATTAAGCAGTCTGATGGCCTGGTGGAAGGAGCTGTCCCAGAGCCCATTGATCCAGGTTTTTATGCTCTGGTATTGTTTCCCAGATGGTAGCAGCTGGAAGAGTTTGTGGTTGGGGTGACTCGGGTCTCCAATGATCCTTCGGGCCCTTTTTACACAACTGTCTTTGCTAGAGGAGTTGATAAAGTTGTCAAGTTAGCAGAAGTGCAACTTACCCAATTGTTCATCTGAAACAGGAATCTCAGCTTTTGATGTTCATTAAAACAGTGGTCTCTAAACTCCAGGCCGCGGACCGATACTGGGCTGCGAAGCATGCAGGGGTGCAGCAGTAGCTGGAACGAACTCAGCACATCTTTAAGAAAAAAGCCAAAATAAACAAGCTAATTAATCAGGTGCCACCCAACACGTAAATGTCGGCCCAGATCAGAGGCGATTGCCGATTTCACTTGCTCTACGCAATCGGCAAACGCCTCTGATCTTGGCCGACTTTTGCATGCCGGGCGGCACCTGATTAATTAGCTTGTTAATTTTGGCTTTTTTCTTAAAGATGTGCTGGGTGCGTTCCGTTTACCCGCTGCACCCCAGCATGCTTCGCGGCCCGGTATCGGTCCGCGGCCTGGAGGTTGGGGGCCACTGCATTAAAACATTATGATCTTTGTAATAATGTGACCTACAGTGAGTACAAAGCAAAAATCAGCTGTAACAAGTGTCATGTCTGTACAACTACATTTCAAATAAATAAAGACATGCACTCGGAGGGCAAGTTAACTTGTAATTCATTTTGCAGAGAGAGCAACAAATTAAAGTTAACAGTCAATAATTAGTGCTAAGGGGAGTAATTGTGCTAAAAGAAATAGATCCACACGTTACACTACATCATCCTCCTTTAGATTAATGTAACATAAAGCTGTATATGTAATAAAACATTCAATTTCCCTTTAACAGACCATTTTCAAATAAACATGCTTCCACAACAACAGTATTAAAATAACAGTCCATAACTAACTTCACTATACTAAAGATCCAGTCTTTTTGGTGGCGCTCTGTTTCTTTCAGAATCGTGCCCCTGGACCTGTGGAGTAGCATTTGGTTTGGCAGGTGTCTTATCAAAGACAACTTTCTCTATTGCAGGTGTCATGTTGCTGTTAGTGACATTATCATCACTGAGAGGTAAGTTGGTGGATGCAATGTGTTTATCTTGTTGGATGCGGACAACCCAAGTGTGTTCTTTGGCTGAGCACCTAGTATCTGGTCTACATGACGTTTCCATGTATGACCTCCAACCTCCACTGCGTACATCCATGATCCAATTTCTAGGTAATCACGTGCTGTGATTTCCTGTCCGACCTCGAAGCTCCTTGCTGATTTACTGGGCAACTGGTTGAACTGCTTATTCTGCACTTTGTTCCACAAATCTGGTTTCAGGAGTCTATGCAAGATCTCAGATTCCTGTTCATGAGCAGCATTGCAGGTGTTTGACTTGTCAGCACATGATCAGAGTTCTGATACACAAAAAGAAGTTGTCCACTTTGTGCTGAAGAGAAATGTCCTTCTTGTCCTTTGCTTTAATGGACATCTTGAGCGTGTGGACAAGCCTTTCAGCTAACCCATTCATTACTGGATGGTGAAGACCTGACTTGAAATGTTTGATGCCATTTTTCTTCATGGAGAGTCTGAACTCTCCTGATGCGTATTGTGATCCATTGTCGCTCACAATTTGTTTAAGTAAGCCCTTTTTGGAGATGATAGTCCTCAGAGTGAAAACAGTCTTTTCTGATGTGGTTGACTTCATTTTATGACCTCCAGCATTTCAAATGAGCATTCACAGCAATCAGAAACATGGAGTGCATGAATGGCCCAGCAAGGTCAATATGTACTCTTTGCCATTGTGATGGCGGCCACACCCATGGGAGTAAAGGTGCATCTGGGGGTGCATTTTGAACTCTCCGAAGTTACAGTATTTGGAAAGTTTATGCGGTTCTATGATGTATTCAAGAATGCATTCATCCTTTGACCAGTTCCTTCTGTGAACTCTGAATCTCTCAGCTATTGCTAGTGGTTTTGGGCTCAAGTGATTTTGTAAACTTTCAACAATTTCATCGAATGTCATGCATGCTGGCTTCTCAGGAGTTACTAGGTTGCGAAGGTTTAGCACCCACTAAACTAAGAAATGTGGAGACTTCCTTTTCTTCATCCATATTGTTAGCATTACAATACAGTTCAACTCACTCAATATACAATTCCCAATACTCATTAGCATGTCAGATTCATTAACTTTCCCAACAAATGCTATTGTCACATTATTTTCACTTCAGTTTGCTAGTTGTGTGTCTCTCACTGTGCACTGTCACTCACGCATCCTTTTGTTAGCTTCCACAACAGCATCTCTGTACTGGTTCACTCTTTTCTCTGGCTGTCTCTCTCCCGTCCTCCGTGTTCAGTCATCTCAGAACTGTTGGTGCAGTTGGTTATATATGCTGACATTCGGAATCGTACTCATCGCCAATTTGTTGTATCTGTACAACTACATACCAAATAAACAAAGTCACGCACTCGGAGGTGAAGTTAACTTGAGTATTCACTTTGCAGAGGGACCAACAAGTCAATGCATGTGAGTCAGTTATCAGTCAATAATTGGTGCTAAGTGGAGCCATTGTGCTAAAAGAAATAGATCTGTACACTACAACAATTTTTGAACTATTAATAATTTGATGGATGATGCACTTATAATGTAGTTCCCATTCCTGTTGGCTCTATCACTTTGGTTACCTGGAACAGAAAATAATAATAAACTGATATTCATCTTTGTACCTGACATGGCGGAATGTTTTAACAGATTAAAACTAAAGTTTATGCTTCCAGCAGGATAATTGAACATGATTCAGCTGTCTTCAGTCTTATTTTGATTTTGATCAAAATCTTTTTTGATTTTGTGTTCACACTACTATAGACAGGTTGGAGCACTTTAGACCATGACTCAGCAAATTTAAAACCCGTGATAAACCAGATTTCACTGCAACAGCAGTGGCAAATGAGTTGCCTTCATACTAGTGACTTGCATTCAGTCAGATGTCCTCTGTAGCCCTTGGGAGAGCTACTGTTACAAGTTTCTTGGCGTTCATTCAATGTTCATTGCCATGGTTTGCAAAAAGTAAGACATTGTTCAACAAAAATACTGCTTGGTGTCTTCAAGAACACAGCCATAGACATTATTGATGAATAATTGAGAGGATTTGGGTGGCATGCAAGTCTAGGAGAGAGAAAGTGTTATATAACTACCGTAGATTCCGGACTACAGAGCGCACCTGATTTTTAGCCGCTGGCACTAATTTTAGAAATAAAATCATTTTTTTAAATGTAAAGGCCGCACCGGATTTTAGGCCGCACCGGATTTTCGGCCGCAGGTGTCCCACGTTGTGATATTTACACAGAAAGATATTACACGTGAGGATTTTTTTAACTTTTAATTAAATCCATATGGTAACAAAAACAAATACATATTGCAAATGCTTTTTTTCGAACCGTGCCCGTACGCGGCTACTTTTAAATATACGTTGCGTATACTTCTTTACTGAACAACATTCCAATATCTCCTAACGACTGGTAAAAAATATATATACTGCAGCCTACCAGGAAAAGTTATTGATACCTTTAACTTAAAAGCAGAGTTCGCTCGGATCCAAAGCCGCTCGCGGAATCCGCTCCCCCCCTCCTTTCCGTTTCATCGCAAACGGCATTTAAAAGCAGATTTCGCTCGGATCCAAAGCCGCTCCGCCGCTCCCCCCCTCCTTTCCGTTTCATCGCAAACGGCATTTAAAAGCAGATTTCGCTCGGATCCAAAGCCGCTCCGCCGCTCCCCCCCTCCTTTCCGTTTCATCGCAAACGGCATTTAAAAGCAGATTTCGCTCGGATCCAAAGCCGCTCCGCCGCTCCCCCCCTCCTTTCCGTTTCATCGCAAACGGCATTTTTCCCACAAGACGCCGCGAAACCGGGTGTGTCGTCATAGCATCCCGCGATGTAGTACAGAAAACAAATATAGTTTAAACTAAGAGGGTAGGTAGCACAATGCTTCGAGTGTTTTCCATGTTGATGAGGGTGAGTACAAATGACTGATTTACAATAATTTAATTGTGAAAGTGCGCTTGATTTATCGTACAATTTCATTGGACCTCTGTGAACTACTCATCAATTTTATTGGTCTACTGTTACGAGGCAAAATGTTTACGAGGCGGCATGAAAAAAACCTTGCATTAGCCGCTCCGGATTATTGGCCGCAAAGTTCAAAGCTGTTCAAAATGTGGGAAAAAAGTAGCGGCTTAAAATCCGGAATCTACGGTAGTTAGATTCCTTGGTTGTGTAATAATTTCAATTCCTATTGGTTGTGTAATAATTCCTGGGTTCAGGAGATGCCAAATGATTGTCTCTCTTTACAAATTCTAATATTTGCTTTATTTGTTGTATTCATTATGCAAAATATCACTATCCAGAAATATAAATAAATAAACTCAGAAACAGCAACCTATACATAACCAAACCTTAACATTCTGAATTGTGGCCAGAGGCAGGTATCAACTCATTTCACATCATTGCCTTAAACGAGGGAACGTATGGCAAGGATGGAACAGAGCTTGGATCATTTATAATATGCATAAAAGGTGGAGATATTGCAAGACAGTGAGTTGCTGATAAGCAAAAGCCTAACATGAATACTCATCCATTGTGAATGTGATCTCATGGATACAACAGTGCAATGATGGTACGTGATGAACATGAATGGATGGGCATCACCTGTCTTCTTGCAGAAGAAAATGCAATCCTGTCAGGTCGTGCAGCAGAATTCACCTCTTAGCTTCACACTGACATTCAGGAAGTGTTTTCTGCTCTGTGGGTTGCCATTATAAATACATTCAAACCTAGCAAGCATACTGTAAAAGCTGACTAACAGTTTCAAAATTCTGTCAGTTCAAACCCCCACTGTGAATATAGACCTAGGACACATTGGATAGGGAAGCTGAAATAAATCATTGTATTCTCCTGATGATCCACTATAATTTCATGGCATGGGCTTGTCATAACCTTTTCAAGAAAATCCAACACTCCTCTTCCATTATAATTTACTCCAGCAGTAATTTAGAGATTATTGAAGTAAAAATGAATGTTGAAGACACAGAGTTTGTTTTCTCTTGAAAAATGGTTCATTATATTAATGTTTTTAATAATTGCATTTGTAGTTTTTTTTTCAATCACCTAATCTACAATTTGATTTTGTAGTCTATCTTAATTAAACACAAGCCTCAGTGTAATGCTTTAAAAATGGTGCAGTGATTGGAATAATTAGTTCGTATTTTCACAGTAGAAAATGCCTACAATAGAAAAATCAGCTATTCTTTATAATTCACTCATTGGATATGAAAATCATTGGCAAGGATGGCACTATTGTCCATTGCTAATTGTCTCTCTGAACCGAATAGCTTTCAAGCCAGTCAGAAAGTAGTTAAGTACCAACCAGTTTGGTCTGCAATGACATATGGTAGACATCTGGGTGGGGGGCTAGATGTCTTTTGCTGAGGGTAATACTGTAACCGTGTGCTGGTTTAAAGAGCAGTCCAGTATTTGCTCATCACTATTAATAATAATTAGCTTATTAATTGAGCTTTATTTTATTTAAGTGTTAGGTTGGATGATGGAGCAGTTGGTGTACAGGTAGATGAAATGTGCAGTGAGACTATGAGGAAGGATAGGCAGTGTATAGGGCATACATTAAGTCCGTTGGATGGATTGAAATGTTTACTTTAATGCAAGAAGTATTAATAACAAGAATAATAAACTTAGAGCATGGATCAGTACATGGAATTACAATGTTGTGGCCATTACAGAGACTTGGCTGTCACAAAGGCAGGATTAGCCACTTGATGTTTTAGATTAAGATGTTTCAAAAGAGATGTGGAAGGAGATAAAAGATGAGGGTGAGTGTCATTGCTAATTAAGGTAGTATCACAGCTGCAGAAAGGGAGGATCATCTCCTGAGACAGTGAGTGGAAGGGAGCATAGGAGAATTCTATGACACCCCATCCCCTCAACCCCAATAACAACAGGGACACTGAGGAACAGATAAGTAGACAGATTTTGGAAAGGTACAACAATAGCAGGTTCATTGTTATGCGTGATTTCAAGTTCCCTAATGATGATTGGCACTTCTTTAGTGCAAAAGCTTTAGAGGCACAGAATTAGTTAGGTTTTTCCAGGAAACATTCCTGTCACTTTATATGGACTAGCTGACTACTACTAGGCAATGAACTTGGAGAGATGACAGACTACTCCATAGCCAAGCTTTACAGAGACAGTGTCCACAGCTCCCTGACCTCTAGCATGGACAGGAACAAGAGTAGATGATATGTGCAAGCATTTAATTGGTGGAGGGCTGATTACAATGGTATTAATCAGGAACTTGGGAACAGATGTCCTCAAGGAAAATGCACAATGGAAATGAGGAGATTGTTTAGTGATCACTTGGATGGGGTTCTGGATAAGTTTGTTCCACTGAGTCAGAGAAAGGAGTTCAAGAGCTGAGAGATTATGTTGCAGCTCTATAAAAATCTGGCTAGGTCATGGGTGGAGTATTGTGTTCATTTCTGGTTATTATAGGAAGAATGAGAAATCTTTAGAGAGGGTGCAGAACAGATTTACTAGGATGTTGCCTGAATTGGAACACCTGCCATATGAGGAAAGACTGGGGAAGCTAGGGCTTTTATCTTTGGAGTGGTGTCACAACCATGGATTCGGCACCGCAGCAGATTCAGCACTTGCACTTATGAATATGTGTGTATCCCTAATTATTATTTCACTTCAACAGTATTTAACTCCATTCTTTTCATTGTAGCGCTTGTCTAGACTTGAGCAAAGCACAGCAATGTTTCGCTGCCTGCTTGCATTTGGCCTTGCCTAAGAAATTGGATTGTCGAGTCAACTGACACAGAAGAATAGAGGTATTTCTTTTATATTTAGTTATTCCTTTTAGCCGCAGTGTTGGATTCATTTTCCATTTGAGAGTTTTAGTTGACTGCGCTGTTTGGCCTAGTGTTTATTATTTTCCTTTCCCATTAAACTCTGTTTGCACTAAAGTCTGTGGATTTTTGACCCACTTCACTGATTCTCTCTGTCTGTACTTGGGCCATATCTGAACGTAATGACAAGTGGAGGATGAGAAGAGACGTGATAAAGGTGTCCAAGATTATAAGTGGTATGGATAAAGTGGACAGCCAGCACCTTTTCCCAGGGCAGCAAAGGCCTAAGAAGAATCTGTTTAAAGTGAGTGGAGGAATGCTTAGGGGAGATGTCGGACAAACGTAGTGGTAGGAACTTTGAATGCACTGCCATGGATGTTAGCAAAGGCTGATCCAATAGGAACTTTTATGAGACTCTTAGGTACATGGATATAATAAAATTGGAGGATTATGGGTCACATACAAGAGAAGGGTTAGATTGATTGATTGATTGTATAGTTGGTTTCTATAGGCCATGGGCCATCATGGGCTTTGGGGCCAGTTCCATTCTGTACTGTTCCATGTACCAAGTTCTTATGGTATTTAAGTTGGCATGGAGATGTCTCCTATGTCTCCTGATCAATAGTCCAGAGATCTGAATACTAGTTTGAAACTTAGGTGCAATCCTATCACAACAATAACATTTCAGGCACTAACCTTTGCTAAATAGCTGTTCAAAATTCTAATGCAATACATTAATCATGATTTTATTATCCTTAGTTACCTGCTAATCCTTCAAATGCAGATTCCTTTCATTCCATCATATTTACGGGAAGGCTCCCTTTTGTTGGAAAATGTATCCAATTCCTTGAAGCTTCAGTGCCAGCACTCTATTTCTGTACATTCAGTGCATTATATAAAACAAACAGAAATGAATGGTATATCTACAAAAAAATCAGTAATATCAAAAGTATAGATATTTTTAAAACTATTGATCATGAAATTATGTGTTTAACAAGCTCACAAGAAGAATTAATCAATGATGATCTGATGGCTGTTTTCAACTGACTTGTTCATAGTAAAAAATCTTCCCTTCATCTGCAAATATTGCCCCATGCTGCCACTTTCCATAATGACATTGGGTGGGCCTGGTGTGTTGCTGCCATTGTGCTAGTTCAATCCCAGGATTATTTGTATACCAACCTTGATATACCACACCGCAGTTTCAACGCCACACCTCAGTTATGGTTGGATTTACAGAAATACTATACAGTAATTAATCTCAACAACATGGCTCTTTCAAATGGTGTAGGAAGAATATCCAGGGAAATAGCAAATCCTGCAACAGTTCCTCCTCTCCTCTCCTTGCCTTCCTCTGTTGCATGTGTTCAGTTTATTCCAGCATCATGTTCAGTTTATTAAAGTTTGCTGCCGCAGCTGTGTAACTCTGTATAGTGAAAATCCCGGGCTACTTCTGTTCACCACTTCCAGCTCTGTCCTGTACTGAACCTTTGCCAAGCTCCTCTGCTGATTAAACTACAGGCTTTATTTAGCTATCTTTAGCATGAGAGTAATAGAAGACCAACTGAGTACATCCAGTTAATTGCTTCTTAACAAGCAAAAACAAATTCAATGCAACATCAATACATTAATGTACTTCAGACTAATTACGTCTCAGAGAAATTTCAGGAATGTACTGTACAATATGGTAAAACATTGGCAAACATTTCATTCTTCCATTAGACCATAACAACATAAGACACAGGAGCAAAATTAGGCCATTTCTGCTCCATAATTCCATCATGGCTGATTTATTGTCCCTCTCAGTCCCATTCTTCTCCCTTTTCCCTATAATCCTTTGATGCCTTGGCTAATCGAGAACCTATCAACCTTCACTTTAAATATACCCAATAACTTTGTGCCTACAGCAGCCAATGGCAATGAATTCCACACACTCGCCACCTACTGGTTTAAGAAATTCCTCCTCAACCCCATTCTATAGAAATGTCCTTTTATTCTGAGGCTGTACCCACTAGTTCTAGACTCCCCCACTATATAAAACATCCTCTCCACATCCATAGGTAGTCCCTTGGAAATGAAGATGATCAACTTCCACTTCAATAATATTGGTTATGAACTTGTTCATGTGATTAATATGGGAACCACTGACTTTTCCTCAGATGGGCCAGGAAGTGGCAAAGCAATGAGTAAATTGTGAAATGGCTGTGTTCCTTCTGCCACATATGCAGGCGTTGATGTACTGCTTGTGCTTGACCTTGAGGTTTAAGTCAAGATCTACAACTCATGAATGAAAATAATGAATCTTATTGCTCTGAGTTAGCAAAGTCTCTGAAAGTACCATTCACATTGGCAACATTCAATTCCATGCATTGGTAGCACTTAGTAACTAAGGTGAATGGCAGAAAAAAAACAGACCATTCCCAGAATACACTGCAGCCCATCCCATCAAGCAACTCCTTGTCCACCAATGACATAGCCTGCTTATCGTCACATTGGGCTCTTCAGTCATTTTGGAACTGCAGTGGAAACAAGTCGTTAGCAATTCCCAAGTTCTGCCTAGGAACAAGTTAAGAAAAATGCACAGAGATTATGATGGAAAAATTCACTGAGTGTTAACGCACTAATATAAATCAAGAGATTTTACAGACGCTGGAAATCCAGAGTAGCACACAAAATGCTGGAGCAACTTAGCCAGTCAGGCAGCATCTAGGGAGAGGAATAACAGTTGATGAATCACTTTCACCAGGAAGAGGAAAGAAGCCAGAATAAGGAGAACAAGCTGGCAGGTGATAGGTGAAGCAAGCGGGGGGGGGGGAAGGCAGATGGGTGGGGGAGGGACTATTAAGTGAGAAGCTGGGAGATGATAGGTGGAAAAGTTAAAGGGCTGAAGAAGACAGAATCTGATAGGAGAGGAGAATGGACAATGGGAAAAGGGGAGGGAGGTGATGAGCAGGTGAGAAGGGAAGGGGTAAAAGGGGAGAGAGAATGGGGAATGAAAAAGACAGAAGGGGAGGGGGGAAATTACCAGAAGTTAGAGAGATCAATGTTCATGGAGTCAGGTTGGAGGCTAGCCAACTGGAATATGAGGTGTTGTTTCTTCAACCTGAGAGTGGCTTCATCATTGTACTAGAGGAAGCTGTGGAATGACATGTCAGAATGGCACTGGGAAGTAAATAATGCACTAATTGCTTACGTTGCTCTCTACCAAAAATTATTGAACAGAGGCGAAAGGATCTAGTGCTTTTGGAGTGGAATTTTCTCAGATATCTCAATTCCAAAGCACATGTTCTAGGCCTAACACACTAACCAGTGTGATCCTCCAATGTCATTCCAATCAACCTATGAAAGTACAGCCCTCTCACCAGTAAGCAATTTACAATCAATTGTAGCACAACTGATGGTGGTAATAAAATTGTAAGATATCTGTGGGCTGAACAAGCATTATCAATCACTGTTCTCAACAATAAACATGTCACTTAAAGAAGACAAGGATATTGTAAGGAGAATCTTTAAGCCCAGAGGGTATTCAAAGTATGTTCCTAAACATATGGAAACCTGCAACCAATAAAGCTAGTAAAATATGTTGAAAGTCATGAATCCTGCCTAATACAAGCAAAAAGGTATTAAAATAAACCAATATTTTGAGTGTCAGAATCAGAATCGGGTTTATTAACACTGACGTATGTCATGAAATGTACTGTTTTGCAGGAGCAGTACACTGAAAGACATAAAACTTACTCTAACTAAATAAAAATCTAACTAAAAAATTCAAGAAGAGAAATAATGAGGTAGTGTTCATGGGTTCATGGACTGTTCATAAATCTGATGACAGAGGGGAAGAAGCTGCTCCTAAATGCTGAGTCTGGGACTTTGGCTTCTGTACCTCACATCAAAAATGAAACTGTGCAATTGTTGATAAGCAATTAAGGGACTACTAAAAGTAGTTAAACAAGAGAGGAAATAAAAAGAAAAAAAAATGTTGGCAATACCCACAAAGTTAGGCATCATCTATGGGGAGAGAGAGAAAGACAGACAAACACATTGGTTGTTTTTCATTGGGTCGCCAACATATTGCCTGAATGCAGTTTTTTTTTCTCTTTCAGCAGGAGATAAACTAGGAAGCTAAACATATCTATGTTTAGGAAGCAGCAGACCAACAAGAAAAGAAGCTCTTGAAGAATAGAAAAGAAATGAAACAAATGAAAATGGATAAAGCCAAAATGCATAACCCAATGGCAGAAACTTGCACAATAAGTAACTATTAGTGAAATGGTCCGTGTGCAAGATAATACTCAACCTTCAATTTCAAAGGCAAATCCAAATTCAGATGAGAGGCTTCTGACCAGATTGGTTCATTTTAAGATTTATGACCAATGGATGAAAATAGTGGACTGATCTGATTGATTTGAGTTTGCGAAGTTTCCAAAAATATCATTCAATCTGAACCATTTCCATCCAGGTGTTATAGGGAAGTACTAGATACCTTGAAATCCATACATCAGATAATCTTAGCATTGAAAACAGCAACAAATATAAGAGTCAGATATTAGTGGTAATATTAGTGATCAAAAAAGTAAAAGGGAACACAAAAGTAAGGGCTTAGGAAGCTGAAATCAACCAGGGCTCTTGGGAAATTTAAAGGAAGTAAAAGAAAACTTAAACAGTAAATCAGGAGAGCTAAGAGGGGCCATAAAATGTGTATTAAGGAAAATCACAAACCACTTTATATGTACTTTAACAACAAGAGGGTAGCTAAGGAAATGGTAGGGCCATTCACAGAAAAGGGATGGAATTTATGACTGGAAGCAGAGAAAGTGGGCAAGGTACTCAATCAATACTTTGAATTAATGTTTACCTCGGAGTATATGGTATATGGCATTCTAGGCCATATTGATATTAAGAAGGTAGTTTGTAGTGTCTCCTTAAGAACGTTAGAATGGATGTCCCCAGGGCTTGATGGGATCTATGCCAGATTATTGAGGGAGGCAAGATTACTGAGACATTGACTGAGATCCTTGTGTCCTCTTCAGTCACAAGTGAGGTCCCAGAGGGTTGGATTCAAAGTGACTTAGTGGATTGGATTCAAAACTGGTTCAGCCAAAGAAGAAAGCAGGATATTCATAAACTCTTTCCTTTCCGTGCTTTCCTCGCTATTGATCTTACATGCTGGGCACGGGACAGGTCCTCTGAAATGATAACACCGAGAAATTTGAAGTTGCTGATCATCCCCATCTCTGATCCTCTCATAAGGACTGATGCATTGGCTTCCAGTGTCCTCCTTTTCTAGCCAATAATTATCTCCTTGGTCTTACTAACGTTGAGTGAGAGGTTGCTGTTGTGGTACCACTCAGCCAGATTTCCAATCTCATTCCTATATGCTGATGTGTCATCACCTTTGATTCAGCCTATGACAAACTTGAATATGGCGTTGGAGCTGTGTTTAGTCTCACAGTCATAAGCATAAAGCGAGTAGAGCAGAGAGATAAACACTTGTGCTGATGGACCACCCTATCCAATTCTGCTGCCACTTTCAAAGGGCTATGGACTTGTAACTCAAGATCTGCTCTGTACATCAAAGCTCCCAAGTATCCTGCCATTTACTACACAGTTTCCATTACATTTACACTTCCAAAGTGCAACATATCAACCCTTGTCCAGATTAAAATCCATCTTCCATTTTCTTACCCTAAATTCCAACTATCTCTATCACTCAACAACTTTCCTCCCCACAACTCCACTAACCTTGATGTCATCTGTAGACTTACTAATTAGACCACCTACATTTTCATTGACAAACATGAGAAAATCTGCTGATGCTAGAATTCCAAGCAACACACATAAAATGTCGGAGGAACTCAGCAGGCCAGGCAGATCTTTGAAAATAAGTACAGTCAATGTTTCAGGCTGAGACCCATAGATGCTGCCTGGCCTGCTAAGTTCCTCCAGCATTTTGAATGTGTTGGTTACATTTTCATTGAAATCGTTTGTATGTTTTCCCAGCAATTATCCTTGCAGAACACTACTCACTGGTCATAGTCCTTCAGTGGCTGCTGAAGTGGCAGTTCAAACAAACAGTTTTCAATTTAAGATAGTGCCCAGTAATCATTTGCTAGATTATCTCAGCCATCACCAGAAGTTAAAATAACTCCCTGAAGAACGTTAACAGCCTGTTAAATATAACAGGACCAGAAGTAACCAATCACAACATCATAGTTTTACCAGCAAATGCATAAATAAGGAAAATAAGTCAACTTAACAATATCTGTTACATTTAGAAAAAGATCAGGTTCCAAGGCACAGAGAAGAACTCATGAATGGATTATGAATAAAATCTGTTTAAGTAAATTCTACACTTCATCCCCCAATGTCTGTACTGACCAAGATTTTTTGCAATGTAACTGTTATTATAGTTTATAATCCTGTTCACAAATCTGATCCTTTGAAATCAAAACCACTACTACTAAATGCATTTAACACAAACAACTGAGGATGAATTTTTACCCCATGAAGTTCAATGTTCAAAGTAAATTTTATTATCTAAGTACATATATGTCACCATGTACAATCCTGAGATTCATTTTCATGTGGAAAAGCATTTGGAGGACAAACCACAAATGAACAGCACACTGATCATATCTCTTTTTATGATGATGAAGCATTTGCAAATGGATTGCAAAGAGCAGATAACAACTCAACCCACCATCAACCACCTGAGTTACAACAAATTTGGGCGTCAAATGCTCAGATATTCTCACCATCCGGAGAACATCGCCTTCAGGCAAGCCTCCACTCGGAAACAACTTTTCTTCTTCCACAAATGCCTAAGGTGAAATATACCGGCACGAAGCATCAGTTACCGACACCAATCAACCATCCAATGGCATGGTTCATCACCATCCGGGATGGGACGATGTGTGGATCAGAAACTTGTCTAGTAGCTCACCACACAACCAATCAGTGACGAGAACCCCTCCCTACGTCACAATTAAATTTCTGTAATGATGACAAATCGGCTGATTGATAAGTATATAAGGGCCAAACATTCGGAGGACACACAATAAAGGGCCAACACACTAATGATGTGTCCTCGTATGGTGACAAAACATTTGTAAATGGATTGCCAAGATCAGAGAGCAATTCAACCATCCGAGCTACACATCTTCCGAGTGATTTTCAACAACTTCAGGCATCAAACGCTCAGATGAGCTTTTGCCATCAGCAGAACTTCACCTGACGGCAAGCTTCCATACAGGAGCAACTTTCCTTCCTGCAAGGTGACATATGCTACAACGAAGCATCAGTTACAAACACCAATTAACCATCCAATGGCATGGTCCATCATTAAGCAGAATGGGACAATGTGTGGATCAGAATCTTGTCCAGTAGTTCAGCATGCAACCAATCAGCAATGAGAACCCATTTCCCTACGTCACAATTGAGTTTCTGTAATGACGACCAATCAGCTGATTGATGTATGTAACAGCAAAACTTTTGGAGGACACGCCATAAAGGAACATAAAGTTATGTCTAAATCACTTTAAATACAGTATTGGAAAATAAAGTTCTCAGTACGTGTCCCTAAACGGTGAATCCTTTCCAACAGCCTGCACCCAGGTCATATTCCTTTGATCTCAACATTGCTTCCAACATCCTGTCCAAATGTGAGCATTTGCAGTAGACACAATAATTCCATTGCAAGTGAAAGGTCTGGTCCAAAAGGATCCAATAAAAAAGGCAATATAGAATTAGAATTACAATTAGAATTTATTTAAATCTTACATCCATCCCACAAAGTAAAGGAGTAAAAATCTTTGCATTATGACTCCATCGCAATGTGAATTTAGGAGTAGAAGAAGCTGTCTCATATTCTGTTTGCCAGATGAAAGCAGCTGAAACAGTTTATGGTTGGGGTGACTGGTGTCCCCGATGATCTTCCAGCCCATCTTTACACACCTGCTGTTGTAAATTTACTCAATGGAGGGAAGTTCACATCCACAGATGTGCTGGGCTGTCCGTACCACTCTCTGCAGTGCCCAGCGATCAAGGTTGGTGCAGTTCCTCTACCAGGCAGTGATACAGCCAGTCAGGATGCTCTCAATGGTGCCCCCGGAGAAGGTCTTGAGGATTTGGGGGGGCTCATGGCCAACTTCTTCAGTCACCTGAGGTGGAAGAGCCCACCATGGTACAGAGTGATATCCTATTGTATGAAAGCAATCCTTAAAATTGAGGACATCCTAAAATACTACGTGATTTAATAATAACCTGTTTGATGATATTAAACAGTGTGGTGTCCTTTTGCTCAATCACGGGCATAAAACATTAGTAGTATTCTCACCAGGAATACCCTCCACCAGGAGCGACCACTCCCCACTGAACATTGACGGCTCCTCGGTAGAGATCATAAAGAGCACCAAATTTCTTGGTGTTCACCTGATGGAGAATCTCACATGGTCCCTCAACACCAGCTCCATAGCAAAAAAAGCCCAGCAGTGTCTCTACTTTCTGTGAAGGCTGAGGAAAGTCCATCTCCCACCCCCCCCCCATCCTCATCACATTCTACAGAGGTTGTATTGAGAGCATCCTGAGCAGCTGCATCACTGCCTGGTTTGGAAATTGCACCATCTCAGATCGCAAGACCCTGCAGCAGATAGTGAGGTCAGCTGAGAAGATCATCGGGGTCTCTCTTCCCGCCATCACAGACATTTACACTACACGCTGCATCCGCAAAGGAAACAGCATTATGAAGGACCCCACACACCCCTCATACAATCTCTTCTCCCTCCTGCCATCTGGGAAAAGGCTCCGAAGCATTCGGGCTCTCACAACCAGACTATGTAACAGTTTCTTCCCCCCAAGCTATCAGACTCCTCAATACCCGAAGCCTGGACTGACACCTTGCCCTATTGTCCTGTTTATTATTTATTGTAATGCCTGCACTGTTTTGTGCACTTTATGTAGTCCTGTGTCGGTCTGTAGTCTAGTGTAGCTTTCTCTGTGTTGTTTTTTTTTAATGTAGTTCAGTGTAGTTTTTGTACTGTGTCATGTAACACCACGGTCCTGAAAAATATTGTCTCATTTTTATTATGCACTGTACCAGCAGCTATGGTCGAAATTACAATAAAAGTGACTTGACTTGACTTGACTTGAATATGGTAATTTAATAGCAACCTTGTTCTGTTTCTGCCCTACACTTTGCAAAAAGATCTGTGCTGCTTAAAAACACAAGTAAAATCGCTGATTTGATTACTTTGAAAGGCAAGGTCCTCACTGCTTGCAGTTTGCATTGGACGGCACGCTGCCGTGAAGGTGAATATTTATAATTGGATTGCTCTTTCCTGCAACAACAAACCGGACACAGGGAATATATTATGCTGGAACAGTTGACCCAAGAGCCAGCAGCAGGAGGCCATGGGCATTTACTTAATTTAGGCATGCAAACTTCAGGCAAATGCTGCACATTTCCAAGGAAGTAGAGATAGAACACCACATTACTGTTAACTTCACAGGAGGGCGAGAGGAGAATGCTCAATTCCAGGAAATAATGTTTCATTAAACAGTATTATGCCTTTCTAAACAGTCATTTTAATTGATGAAATATAAAAATTATATTCCCATGGATAGAAATCAAAATAAATCTAGAATGTTTGTGTCTAATGCAATTCTATTATTAATTACAATAAATTTTCTTATTTATCGGAAAAGGTGAAGCAGAGTCAATACTGCTTGGATTTGCTTTGTTCACTTTGCATATTTACAGTTTATAATTCTTCTAACACTGAGGTAAGTGCAATGTTTTACCTTCAGTACTGTGCTGATATTCTCAGTTAATTATGTCAAACATTATATTTTGCATGAATGCAATCATTCCAATTTTGATTGTCTTCTGACCTTTTGTCCTCCCTGTGTAGTAATCCATTCAGTTCAGTCCATTAATAGCTCCCTTATCATATCTACATATCATTTAGTTCACAGCCTATGCCTTAAGCATTTTCGAGACTTCATGATGTGTTTGAAATTTTCTACATTGCAATAACAAAAACTATGACTCGTAAACTCTTTAGTGCTTAATTCAAGAAGTTTGAAGGTAGTGCCTCATAGAATGAGTCACTGACTCATTATATTTGTCTTATTAGGTGTGCAATATCAAGCTTCATTCTTATTTAGAAACCTCAGAACTTCAGAAAATGACCTGTAAGAAGAGCAACACACACAAAATGCTGGTAGAATGCAGCAGGCCAGGCAGCATCTATAGGAAGAAGTACAGTTGACGTTTTGGGCCAAGACCCTTCGTCAGGACCCGCATCATGTAAAAAGAGCCTCGCTTACATCTTATTCTTAATATCAGCATTGAAGGAATTGAAATATGTGGCACCTCCAGGATAAATGCATGGTGATTAGGCATTCAGGTCTATAGAAAAACAAGTACCAGTCAAGTACAGGCACTGAGGAGCAGCCAAAGAAAAATGGGTTGGGGTTTGCAGAAGTAAAGGGGTGAAATAAAGGAAGCCATTATTAACTTGTGCTGGATGGAGATAGATAGTCATGGACAATAGAGGAAATGCAATGGGGAATGGTGAACCAGTGAATGAGATCAAAGATACAGAGCAAAATCAGAATTATACAGTATGTCATCTGTTTGAAACCATCCATTGTAATGAGACTAGTAGAGGCAGACTGGAAATCATGCAGGAATTTGTGAGAATAATTAATACTGAGCAGGTAAAACATGTTGGACAACCTTAAGGAGGAAACGAAGGTTAGAGGTGAGAGGACGTTTACAGGAAAAGTTTTGATGAGATCTGTTGGATATATTAATAATCATAAAACATACAAATATAGTCAATGGAGAGAATATAGTGGAATCAAGAAGCAGGAAGTAAGAATTAGAGATGGAGTTAGAGGGTGGAGATAATAATCTTATTCATCTTGACCACAGATTCATTTGAATCACAGTCATCTTAAATGTTAAAAATTCCTCCAAAAAAGCTCATCATCTTTTACATCAAGTGCTTTGTTCCTTCCTAAATATGAACTCTGTAGGATTCCAAGTTTATCCAGAACTTGAGTGCTCATGACAAACCTTGTATTGTTCTAGTACCTCTCTCATTATCAAACCACGAAAAATATCAACCTATGAATCATAACACATCTAAAAGCATGTGTACTGGCTCCAAGGCCATGTGGTTTAATATTCACCTTGTGCAAAATAATCTCGTGGGCATGGTGTTGTCTGGGATGAATTAGGCCTCACCTTTCTACATTCATTTCAGGTCTTAGATCGGCAATTCTCTGCTATTGCAGGATGTGGAGGTCTACCTGCTGGAGTGGATAAAAAAGATTAGAGATGGAAATATCCGTGAAGTTGCACAGAATGTTGAAATGTAGCTTGTAGGTACCTTGATGGGAGTGGGCAGTTGGGAAGGATTCTGCTATAGCGACTGAAGACGGTGGACCTTTGGCTGTGGAGACCAATCCATGAAACATGATCCGGATGAGTTGGGGGCACAGATACAGGGCAAAAACTGAAAACTTCAGTTTCAACGGAGGTGACTAATACCCTGGAGGCACAAATAGGTGCTAACTTTGGAGAAAGTCCTTCATGTCCCCCCTCACAACAAAATGGTTCAAGTTGTACTATTGAAATATTCCTAAAGCAGGCCTCAACTTTCCAGCTTTAATATTTTTAATATTTTTCAGTTGTCTGTGTCTGCACAGTATACTTTTCTACAAGTGATGTGACATCAGGGAGCTGGCCCAGTTATTTCTTAGCTTATCTTTGATCATTATCATTTCCTGCATATAGAGAACTGGAACCCAATTTCATGACGAGTGCTGTTGGCTCACCAAGTGCTCAATGAATCATATGTAAACATTCCGCTGCCTTAAAACTTCAGGTAGCTGTCTCTTCAAATGTCAGAATCATAGAAATGTAGAGCACAGTAACACATCCAGATTTCAGTGTTCATTTATTTATCACATGTACTGTACATCAAGACATCCAACCAACGTTAACAACCAACACAACCCAAGGATGTGCTGGGTGCAGCCTGCAAGTGTTGTCATACACCAACATTCCAACGCCAATGGTACCAACATTCTTATGTTTTGTAATTTTGAAACAATAAACTAATTTATGGGAAGACGCCAGAGTCCGGGAATGTGGGTCTAACTTCAAGTTTACTTTAGTGAGGCGTGTATGTATCACATGGTAATGTGATGATGTATGCAATTCACATATTTTTTACTTATAACCATAATGTATTATTTAAATGAACAAGAACACCTAATCAATGTATGTGCGTATATATGTGTGTGTGTGTGTGTGTGTGTGTGTGTGTGTGTGTGTGTGTGTGTAGATGTATGATTATTCAAAAATTTCTTAAATATTAAATACACAACAAAAATAACAATGCTTTCATCAAGATTCAAGTACATTTATTATTAGAGAATGTATAAATTATATAACCCTGTGATTTGCCTGCCTATTTATGTTAATCCTGTTTATGTATATTTTAGGCCCGTATCTCTCTACTTTTTTTCCATCCTGTCCAAACATCTTTCAAGGCTTGCATTTCTATCCCTCTCCATCACCTTATCTTGCAGCTCATTCTAGATATTCACCACCTTCCGTGTGAAAAACGCACCCTTCAAATCTCTTACAAACTTCTCCCCTCTTAACTTAAACCTGTGCCCTTCAGTTTTAGACTCCCCCGCTCCAGGGCAAAAAAGTAGATGTTGACTCGCCATCCTCTTGATGTGCCTCAGATCTATAAACCTCTAAGGTCATTTTTCAGTCTCCTATATTCCGACAAGAATAAACTCAGCCTATGCCATTTCCCTTTAAAGTAGCTGAACATCACACAGATCCTTCCTGTTATGTACGTCCTTAACCCTGTCAATGTAGCTACAACTTAAACTTATCTCTGCACCCAGTGCCAGACTAGGACATAGAAATAAAATGTGATAATTATGCTTAAAGGCACACGCTTGACTGTCTTATTTAGTTTTAATTTTCTACTTCAGATATTTCTGTTGTTAAACAAAGATTGACCTTCATTGACATTTTAACAAAAAGACATCTTTGCTCAGTATGCATCGATATTGCAGAATCAGAAATCAAAACAATGAAAAATATCAAAGCACATTTACAAAAGTTTGGCCCAGGCAAAGCCTTGCAATGTATGTCACATGGTTTAGCTGCTAATCATTTGCTTAAACAAATCAGCAAACATTCAAATTATCCCTTACTCGCCTCAGCTCATCTCAATCATTACAGGTGGAAGCAGGTTCGGTTGTTCAATGTTACAATTTGAATTAAGTTTTAAGGTGTTTACTATTTGACACATGAAATTTGTTTCAACAAGCCATCCATTGTTTTCCACCCTGCAGTTATCATACTAATGACTTTACTGCAGTATTTTCAGTAGATACAGAATGATGGACTCTAACAGAAATGCTTAGCCATCTTCAAGCCAAATTCAGTCAGAATTACTTCAAGTGAACACTTCTGTTTTCACCACCTTTTAAATTCTGTAATCTCACTTATACAAAAGCAAAGTTCCACTTGCCTTTTTGTTTTTCCTACCATAGAAGATAGAACTGTCCATTCAGCCCACAATGTTGTGCCAAACCATTTAAAAAGCAAATCAAAAACACCCAAATATTAATCCTTCCTACCTACACCATCCATATCCCTCCATCTTCCTTATATCCATGTGCCTATCCAAACGTACCCTAAGAACGTCCAATATATTTGCCTATATCACCATACCAGGCAGCGCATTCCAGGCATCTCACAACTTCAAGTAAAGAAACTTACCCCTCACATTCCCCTTGAACTTAGCTGCTCTCAGCTTCAATGCATGCCCTCTGGTATTAGGCACTTCAAACCTGGAAAAGAGATACTCTCTCTCCACACTGTCTATGCCTCCAGTGCTCCAAAGTAAACAATACAAGTTTATCCAGCCTCTCGTGATAGCACGTGGCCTCTAACCGGGTAGCATCCTGGGAAACCTCTCCAAAGCCTCAACATCCTTCTTATAGTGGAGCAATCTCCATGCAGTACTCCAGATGTGGCCAAACCAGAGGTTTATAAAGGTGCAACATGACCTCCTGACTTTGGAACTCAATGCCTCGACTAATAAAAGCAAGCATTCCATAAGCCTTCTTAAGCACCTTATTGACCTGTGTAGCCACTTTCAAGGCACTGTGAACTTGGAGCCCAAGATATCTCTGCTCAGCAACACTGTTAACGACTTTGCCCTTAACAGTGCGCTGTCTCCTTGCACTTACCCTGCCAAGGTGCAAAACCTCACATTTATCTGGGTTAAACTCCATCTTCCATTTCTCGGCCCATTTCTGCAATATTGTGCTGTATTCTTTGCCAGGCTTCTACACCACCCACAACTCCACCAATCTTGGTATCATCCACAAATTTACTAACCCACCCATCTACATTTTCATCCAGGTCATTTATATACATCACAAACAGCAGAGGTCGCAGCACAGGTCCCTGTGGAACTCCACTAATTACAGACCTCCAGTTTGAATAAGTCCCTTCAACCACCACCCTCTGTCTTCTAGGCACAAGCCAGTTCTGAATCCAAACAGCCAGTTTGCCACAGATCCCATGAATCTTAATCTTTTGGATTAGCCTCCCATGAAGGACTTTATCATATGCCTTACTAAAATCCATATAGACAACATCCACTGCTGTCCCCTCATCAATCTCTCTCATCACCTTGTCAAAAAACTCAGTCAAGTTGGTAAGATACAACATGCCATGCACAAAACCATGCTGGCTTCCCTGTATGAGCCTTGGTTTCCAAATGCTCATATATCCTATCCCTAAGAATTTTCTTCAAAAATTTCCCTCCAGCTGATGTGAATCTCACCAGTCTATAGTTTCCAGGATTTTCCCTTGGTTCCCTTCTTAAATAGAGGTACGATATTAGCCACTCACCAGTCTTGCAGGACCTTACCCTTGGCTAGAGAGGACACAAAGCTAACAGTAGCACAAAGATGAGAGAGTCTTGGCCAAAAACATCGATTATTTACTCTTTTCCATAGATGCTGCCTGGCCTGCTGAGTGTGTGCTACAAAGTTACTGGTCAACAGCCCAGCAATCTCATCTCTTGCTTCCTTCAATAATCTGGGGTAAGTTCCATCCGGCTGTGGGGAGTTTTCATTTCAATACTCCTTGAAGCCCCAACATTTCCTCCTCCGTGACCACTAAACACCAAAATATACGTATACACTCATCACTGATCTCCTGCTCCTCTAAATCCTTTTCTTTGATAAATACTGAACCAAACTACTCATTAAGCAGCTCACACAAATTCCTTGTATCCAAGCAAATGTTCCCCCCTTTATCATAGAGTGGTCATACCCTCTCCCTAGTTATCCTCTTGTTCTTAATGTGTGTGTAGAATGCCTTGGGATTCACCTAAACCCTACTTGCCAAGGACTTTTCATGGCCCCTCCTGGCTTTCCTAATTCCCTTCTTTAGTTCTTTTCTGCCATCTTTATAATTCTCATGTGCTTCGTTTGATACTGGCTTCTGAAGCTTTACATACTTTTACTTTTTCTTCTTGACTAAATTCTTCACCTCTCTGGACACCCAACATTCTTTTATCTTTCCACCTCCATTTTCCTTCAACATATCTGATGTGAACTTGCCAGAGAAAAGGTGTTTCCAATTAACTCTTCTTAGTTCCTGCCTAATGCTCTTGTAATTTGCCCTACTCAAATTTAAACTCTCCCACAAGGACCATACCTATCCTTATCTATGACTATGCTGAAAGATAAGGAGTTGTGGTCAATGTTCCCTAACAGCTCACCCACTGAAGGATCAGTCTCCTGGTCAGGCTCATTACCCAATACCAGGTCCAGTATGGGCCCTCCTCTCATTTGATTGTCCACATATTGATTTAAGAAACCTTCCTGGATACACTTAAGAAATTCAGCCCCATCTAAACCTCTTACACTAAGGAGGTCCCAGTTTATATTAGGAAAGTTGAAATCCCCCATGCCAACAACTCTATTGTTTTTATACATACTGAAACTGATCATTATGTCCTCTAGGGTCAACTGGATGTTAATTATTGTTTTTACTAAGTCAGGCAAATTTGTGATGTGATGCTCACAGCCCCTAATAAAATGGTTTTGATGTGGTGTCTCTGTTCACAAGAGTTCCCGTTAAGGATAGTTTTGTTCTCCTGCAGTCAAGGTTTGATAAGCATACCATTGACCTTTTTGAACACACCCTTACATCAAAGTTCTTCCTCGATAAGGGGAACTACTCTGAACAGAGTGGCCATGGGATTGCCCTATTGCAGGCTTTTGCTAACCTCTACATGGAGGACTTTCAGGAGAGAATTCTGAGTTCATCACCCTTACGCCCCAAATGACTCTTCAGGTACGTTGATGACACCTTCATAGGTGGATGGGAGCTAACCAATCAGGAGGGACAGATGATGGGAGGGTATAAATACCACCGGACTAGACATGCCCAGGCATCATCCCTGATGAAGATAGTAGAGTTTGTTGGAGAGGTGGAGCCAAGTCAAGATGGCACTAAACAGTGACTCCTTGGTTTGCATCTTTGGAAACAGTTCTATTTTTATCTTTAATATCTCTTTTTTTCCCCTTTTCAAGGCCCTGACCTGGAATTACACTCTGACTTTAATTAATTCTTTGCGGGAATGGGACCCACTCTCAGGGCCTCACGACCGGCCGCTTTTTGATATCCCAAGGATGCGGCCTGGAAGGGAGTGCACCTTCGGGGTTCCAGATTTTTGTGGCTCGAGAGATGTGTTGATTCCAGGCCAGTGCCCCTAACTGAAGCATTGCAGGAAAACATGGAACATTGGGAGCAGTGGGTTAGCTACCAGGAGTTGTGTGTCTGGACAGCAGTGCCTTTTTGGCACAGAGCTTGGAAAAAGCAACTCAACAGAGTTGTAAATCAGTGAGTTGTTTGTTATGTCTCCCCTCTCGCTGTGAAACGGGGACACCCCTTTTTCCCTTATTAGAGAGAAAGAGAGAGCCTGTGACATGTTGAGTTAGCTGGTGAACGAGTTGTCTTTGGGGTACTGCAGGTCTGTGTCTTTATTGATGCTTGCTGCAAGCTGAGTGCTCAGTGGAGTACGCTGATGCTTTTTTTTGCTGGTGGGGGGGTTTGTTCCCTTAATGCTGCTTATACGTGGATGGAGAGAGCTGGGGGGACTTTGGGTTTCTAACATTTTAACTGTCATTCATTCTTTGGGGCACTTCTCTGTTTTCGTGGATGTTTGTGAAGAAAAAGAATTTCAAGATGTATATTGTATACATTTCTCCGACATTAAATGTACCTATTGGAAACCTATTGAAGCCTCTTGAAACGTCAGTTAAAATCAATACCTGGACTCGGCTGGAAGCCCGAAAAGAGTTCATTCGTATGTACACCATATGCAAACTTGAGATTCATTTTCTTGCAGGCACCCACAGGAAAATAAAGAATGCAAAAAAATCCACATAAGAACCATACATAACAAAGGCAGTTCAGTGCCGTTAAGAGTGAAACCATCCACACCGGTCCAGGATGGAAGTAGGGCAACAATATTTCCGAGCCTGGTCGAGTGGGACCCAAGACTCCTGCACTTTCCACCTGATGGTAGTAGCGAGAGGAGAGGGAGACTAGTCGAACACAGGCAAACAGGATGGGCTCAAGTGGGGAATCTTCGCTGGCACAGGGTAGTGAGGCTGATTACTGGTTCATTTCCGGCTCATGGGCCTCGATGCTTTAACCTGGCTTGAAGTTCACCCCGGTGCTTTCTTTTCCAGCTATGATCGAGATTCATCTGCTCCAGGGTGCCATATATGCATTCCTAAAAAGTGAAATGTCAGGTGTCACCTTTCAGAGCGGTAGGGACGTGCCAACTTGGTGACAAGACAGGTCTAATGCACATACAAGCCTTGATAATCTTCCTGAATTATCAATCAATTCCATCCTGAGACTTAGGACATATTCAATGACACACCTGTACAGCAGTTAACAATCACCCTCTGTTGTTCTTTCACCCACTTAAAAGCATCCGTGGAATTTATGGTAGTATTTTATGTACTTCAAGAGGGTGCAGTTTTATTCACCTCCTGTCAAGGCTGGGAAGTTCAGAGCTTTCTACTTTTTTTTCTACGGAGTATGTCTTTTCTATATTGTGGTTGTTTTTCTTTCACCATGGTAATGTGAATGGTATATTGAAGGTACTATCTGTTGACAACCTCAACATGATACCTTTATACCTTTCTATCAATTCCTCCTTATCAACTTGGCAATAAAACTAGACATTTGGTTTGTTTTGTTGATTACTGCTACCTGCATAAATATTCAGAAGCATTTCTTCATAATATTCATGTTATCAAAATACTTTATCTTTGTGTAAATAGGCTAGGAAAGAGTTAGATAACTATGTCTTTGCTGAATCATTCTTATTTTAAAAAATACTCCTAACATATGTTATGGTCATTGTTAATCTTGGTTGCAATCTATTTACGAATGTCCTTTTGACGAATTTGTATGCTCAAGCAGTTAAATAAACCTTAAGAGGTTTATTACAACAAAAGTATTTCCTGAATTTTTTTTTGTCTCACAAAGAAAAACAAAGGTGTAGTTTGTGAAAAATTTCTGCACAGTTCAAAGTTCAAAGTAATTTTATTTTCAAAGTACATACAATTTGCCATGTACTACTCAGAGATTCATTTTCCTGTTTACTGAATCCAGGGTATTGAATTTGGGAAGACCAATTTCAATTAACTTAGACAGGACCTAACAATAATAGACTTGGAACAGATATTTGCTGGGAGGTCTACAACTGCCAAATGAGAAGTATTTAATGGGAAATGGAGCTTAAGCTGATGTACCCTTAACGAGTGAAACAAAATGACAGTCTGTCCAAGGAACCCTGGATAACAGCAGGTATCAAGTGCTAGATAAGGAAAAAAAGTAAATCCCTGGTGAGTATTGAAAACTGAAAATACAGGAAACCCTTTTGGAGAATCAAAGGTTTGGGGATGTAACTACAAAAGAGAAAAGGAGAGAAAAGGAAGGAAGGATTAAAGAATATCCCAAAGTTGTTTGTGAACTGGACTATATTCAGGGACTCATCTTCGAACCTGGATGAGTATGCTGCAGTTGTTTCTGACTTCATTAAAACCTGTGTGGATGAGTGTGTGCCTACAAAGACTTACTGTACATTCCCACACCAAAAGCCGTGGGTGAACCAGGAGTTATGTTGTCTGCTGAAAGCTAGATCTGTGGTATTCAAGTCTGGCAATGCAGGCCTGTACCAGAAAACCAAGTATGAATTGCGGAGGGCTATATCAAGGGCAAAGAGACAATTTTGAATGAGGTTGGAGGCAACATCGGCTGCACGGCAACTCTGGCAGGGTCTGCAAGACATTACTTCCCACAAAGCGAAACCCAATAGCATGAATAGCAGTGATGCTTCACTACCAGATGAACTCAACGCTTTCTATGCCCGCTCTGAAAGGGAGAACACAACTACAGCTATGAAGATCCCTGCTGCACCTGATGACTCTGTGATCTCCGTCTCAGAGGCTGATGTTAGACTGTCTTTAAAGAGAGTGAACATTCGCAAGGCAGAAGGTCCTGATGGAATACCAGGTAAGGCTCTGAAAACCTGTGCCAACCAACTGGCGGGACTATTCAAGGATGAAAGAGCTGATTGTGGACTTCACGAAGGGTAAGACAAAGGAACACACACCAATCCTTATAGAGATATCAGAAGTGGAGAGAGTGAGCAGCTTCAAGTTTCTGGGTGTCAAGATCTCTGAGGATCTAACCTGGTCCCAACATATTGATGTAGTTATAAAGAAGGCAAGACAGCGGCTGTACTTTATTAGGAGTGTTATGCCTGTAGCCCCCTCCTTTGTGAGAATCGCAAGAGCACTAGTGGGTTGGTTCAAAGGACCCAGGAAATGAGGGAGAGACGTGCAAATTGCCTCGTTCCCTGGCGATGTAAAGTCACGCGACATTGGCCATTGTCTCTTGGAGACACATTTGTGGATTGGGGACTAGGCTACGTGCAAGCCCTCGGGCAAAGTGGGCTGGTTGAGAGAGAGATTGCCTCACCCCCAACCTAACTGACATCTACTACCCTGCGAGTCAAGATAAAAGAGGGGCTGTAGAGACGGCCCCTCAGAAGCACCAGAAGACATGCTAGCGATCCCGTAATAGCGGGCAGCCATTTGAAGGAAGCCACATGCATTCGGTTCCCTTGCCTGGGAGCCAGTGGCGGGTACCACAGAAACGATTTTCTTGAACTAACAACAGGGAACCAACTCCCCCGACTCAATGGATTGGCCTCATCAAAAGACCTGGGCAAGTTTCTTTTCTCACAAATCTCTCTCTCTCTCTCCAACAAGTGAAAACCCAATGGTCCCCAAAGGCTGAAGCCTGCAGGAACTGAGTGACTTTTATATTTCCATCGGACAACATATTATCCCCTAGACAAACGATAGAGCTATTTCTTATTGATGATTATTACTATACCCGCGCTTTTAGATTGAGTATTGACGACGTATATTATCTGAATGTTTGTATTAACTTTATTTTTGTGCCCCTTTATAAATAAAGACTTTTTAAAATAGTACCATCAGACTTCAACGGACCTCTCTATCTTTGCTGGTAAGTGACCCAGTTACGGGGTATGTAACAGGAGTTTGAAGAGATCTGGCATGTCAACAAATACACTCAAATACACTTCTGATTCTGAAGGGCAAGAGGGTAATGAGGGAAAGAGGAAAGTTTTAGGTACCAAATTTGCAATTTATATGTTGAATCAGAATCAGGTTTATTATCACTGGCATGTGATGTGAAATTTGTTAACTTCGCAGCAGCAGTTCAATGCAATACATAATCTAGCAGAGAGAAAAAATAATAATAAATAAACAAGTAAATCAATTATGTATATTGAATAGATTATTAATAAATGTGAAAAAATAGAAACACTGTATATTAAAAGAAGTGAGGTAGTGTCCAAAGCTTCAATGTCCAGTTAAGAATCGGATGGCAGAGGGGAAGAAGCAGTTCCTGAATTGCTGCGTGTGTGCCTTCAGGCTTCTGTATCTCCTACCTGATGGTAACAGTGAGAAAAGGGCATGCCCTGGGTGCTGGAGGTCCTTAATAATGGACACTCCCTTTCTGAGACACCACTCCCTGACGATGTCCTGGGTATTTTGTAGGCTAGTGCCCAAGATGGAGCTGACTAGGTTTACAACCTTCTGCACCTTCTTTCAGTCCTGTGCAGTAGCCCTTCCATAAGAATATGTATCTTTTGTATTCACTAAGGGGAAAGACTTGTAAGCTGGAGAATTCCATGAAGGGACAGACATATTCTACAACATTTTACCATTAAAAGTAGAAGGTATTTGGTGCTTTAGAAGGTATAGATTAGACACATCCCAGGCTTCTCTTGGTGGCAAGGGATGTGATTACTGGGACTCTGACAGAGATTTTTAAATCTTCACTGGCAACTAGCAAATTGTCAGGCGTCTCAAGGATAGCAGATATGGTACATTCATTCAGGAAGGCCAGCAGTATAAGCCTGTGATTCTAATGTTAGCAGTGAGGAACTTAATGAAAAAAATATGAGGTACAGGATTATTAAAATCAGGAGGAACAGGATTCATAATTGACTTAATGAGAGGAGTTAGAGAGTCAAAATCAAATTATAAAAGTCAAGTTCAATTGTCCTATGGACAAGTGCAAAGGAAAAACTTATCTGAAGTAGTATCATAGGCACATAAGCACCATTCACAAGAAAAGCATAAATTATACACAACTTTTATAAGAAAGATCAAAATGGCCATAATTCTGCTAAACTGTATTAATTAGGATTTTTCTGGTTGGTTAAAGAGCCAAATGTGTGAAGGCACTAACTGTTATTGAACGAAGTGACATGGGACATCATCCTTATGAACCTCTTGCCTGATGGTGGCGGAATGTTTCTGTGATTGGAAGTCTATGGCTAGCACCATGGGATCTGGTGTAGGGGCCATTATTGTGTGTCACATGCACCAACAATTTGGATATGAATGCAAGAGGGATTATTTTTAAGTCTGCAGAAAGAATGGTCGTGTGGGAAGGAAGGGCAGAGCGATGGCAGATGGAAACAGGTCCTCTCACAACATTTTAAAAGTATTCAGACCACCACGAGGATTGCCGATGTATAGAAGTATGGACCCAGGGCAGGTAAAAGAGATTGGCAATTGATGTTCAGCATGCAGCCAATAAGCTGGAAGGTCTGCTTCTATGTTGTATGGCTTAGCACTCTACAATTGAGACATGGTTCATCCGTGATCCAATAAGGTAACGGTAAATAAAAATAACCACCAGCATTACGTGAATGATGCTGTGCTGAGTAAAGTTATGAATCCTTGCAAATGAATGAAAAATATTTAGTAAAGATGAATGTATTTCACTTCCAAATAAAGCAGAACTTCTTACTGAGTTCAAAAGGCCCAATATTTAATTATTTGCTGCTCTCGGGTTGTATCAGTTGCCAGCTGGTGGGGAATGGACGCAAATACCCTCTTCCCAGCTGTCAGCCGAGCGATCTCTTATAACTCTTGTTATGCTCCTGTGAAGCACCTTCTGATGTCTTTAACAATCTATTTAAATGCAAATTGTTTTGTTATTGCAATCAGCATTTCAGGCTCTTCCTAGTAACGTGTGCACAGAAATCAAATTTGTAATTCACAATTGGTTTTGAAACATTTGCTTGAAAATATCGATTTTTGAACACTTTAAAATCATACAAGTCTATTCATTTTTTTTTGAGAAAAGCAACAGGAGCACATTTACATTTAGATTTGCGTGACAGCATTCCTGATATTTTGCTGTTCCTATGAACAACGTGTGGAGGAAGAAAATAGTTCTTGGGAATAGCACAAGCTATATGCTCCAACTTAAATATTGCATATCTTGTCAGCAGGATTTTATTCTTCCACATTCACTTGTAGTTCTCATTTACTCATTTTATCCTTGTGTGTCCATCTGAGACAATTTGATGTTTCACAGCTCCATGGTAAGTGCTGAACACATCACGCATCAAATCAATAGAGGTCATGTACAGAGAATCTTAAAGCATATTCAACAGAATATGTCAGGCTTGAGGAAAGTGCAGCCTGAAAAATGAGGAGTGTGATTACATGCAGCCTGCTGCATATGGAGGCTGTCAATTTATAGATAACCATTATTGTCAATGGTAGCGATGCAGCCATTAAATAAATTTACACAAGTGTGTCGCCACACTTACCCCAAAGTGATTCAGTAAGCTCGCGTAAAGGCCATACAAAAAAAAAGTAAAGAAGAGAATTAACTCACTCGGATCAAAAGAAGCCACAAAAGGAGGCCTCGGAATAATGGAGCTGGGAAAGATTGAAAAATGACTGTAATTAATCATTTTTACAGCTAATATTTGCAGCACACTCAGTCAACCTTCCAACTTTCTGTAGAGGGAAGCACCTTACAATCAGGAATGCATAAATCATAACACTGTACTGCTGCCGAACAAACATGACATACAATATTTGTTCATTTGATGAATAATTATTTTCACCTTATAGAAATAAGTGCATTGAATAAAGAACACAGACCTCAGCTGGGTGGAGAAATCAGCAAAGCTTTTCAGCTCTTTCATGAAGGTCATTGGCTGGGCAAGTGGGCACAGCATGGGTGGCGTGCAAGCTGGAGGCTTGTATAATTATAACCACTTATCTTCTCTGTACAAACATGTTGCAACAGGAGTAACCAGTGATTGAATAGCAAAACAAATGCCATAAATTTCCTCTGTAATTTTTCCACTCTGCCCCTGTAACATTAACAATAACATTTTGTATTTATATCTTTCCTTTTACATAGTAAAAAGCTGCACAGAAGCATAATCATAAAAAAAACAAGCAAAAAGAGGAAATATTACAACAGGTGACTAAAAGCATTGACAAAGAAGGAGAGTTTGACATTGCTTAAAAGGATATACTGTAGCTTGGAGGAGGTGAAGAAAGAGTGGAATTCTGGAATTAATGGCATAAGCAGTTGAAAGCTTTGGTATCAGTAACAGGGCAAATGGAACAAGAAAATGAAGTCAGGATTTGAGAAGCACAGCCATCTCTGTCAGTAGATATTCAGTGCAAACTATGTTTATGTGCAAAATTGTGGTTCTGCCAAACTTCCCTTACAGTTATGAAGTCAGAACAGGAAACCCCTTGAGACATGAGTGTTTCCATTCAAATCAAATCCCTTATTTGTCCACGTAGTCTCACATTTATTGTTACCTCTTTGAACGGTAAGGAAATATGCATACTTGCTTCATTAATTAACTGGTGCATAGTCCCTCTTGGTGGTAAAAGAAAATCAGATATCAGTGGCAAATCAGTAGTACTGGCTACAAAACGTTATGCATTACATTGCATGCAGTAGTACATATGGTAAGCATATTCTGGCAGAAAGAGTTGGAGCATTCTGTGAATGATATTCCTAAAATTGTGTGAAGTTGTTAGATATAACTTACAGAAGAAGTCCTCTCCATTGTTTTATAATAATAATATTATTATTATTAACATACAGCACAGAGTAGCATTGAATCCTGGCCTAGTCATGGGACAATTTACAATGACCAATTAACCCACCAACCGGTATGTCTTTGACCTGTGGGAGGAAATTGGGCACCTCATTCTTCACAAATTTTTGCTTTAAATAGAGTTGGATGTTTTGCACACCATGGTAGAAGTGCTTATAATTATGAAAAAATGAAACACAATAGATGGATATCAACTGTTTCCAGTGACAAGAAGAGAAAAACAAAGTCTTGGACTGAACTATAGAATGGCTAAATCATGGAAAAATGCCATTTGGTCTGTCGGGTACTTATCTGTGCAAGGACATGCTAGCTAATCCCATTTACCCATCCTTAGCCCAAAGTCCTGCAATTCTTTCTTTACAGTCTTTTCAAGCTCCCTAATGCATGCTACTAATTAATCTGTCTCTAGTACTGCCACCAGCATTTTATTCCATATCTTTCTATTCAATATGGAAAGAAAATGGATAATGTGATGACTGATGACGATGACTTTAGTGATGAATAAATAATATTTTTCTCCTGCCTTTTGGCCAATCATCATCATTCTATGAATTCTTCTTCTAATAAGGTTTTTCCGAGGAGAACAGTCCTGGTTTCTCTATTCCATTTATCGATGAAATGATGTCAGTCAATTTCCTCAGCATCTTTTCTAACTCCTTTACGACTTGCCTAAATTGGACATAGCACTCCAGTTGTGGCTGGCCCAGTTTTTTATAAATAGTTTATAAAAAGAAAAGAAAAGTGGAAAGAAAATTAAAACCGCTGGTAAAACATTTAAAACTGAGAATTTTGAGGTTGTACAAACAACATTGAAAAGTATTGGCTGAAAAAGAAGTTATATTAGCATTCGACATTAGATTCTTTGGCAGATGAATGCAAAGATTCTGAAGAATATTGTGAATGAAGAGATAAATATGACTATGATTATTTGCTTTCATCGGTAGTAAATGGCAAAAGGGTGATTAAACTGATTGCTTTGTTCCCTTGTTCTAGTACCTCTATTTCTTTGTCCACATGTATCTTGAATTAGGTCACTTCTGTCGATTATTGTATTCTTGATAAATAACTTACCAGCTCCTAAGTATTGGGGCAGAAATTGTAACTGCAAATGTTATTGCGTGAGCACTTCCTCTGTTACTCCAAATTGTTCTCTCAACAGAGGCAGCAACCAGCATTATCACTCATCAAAACAGTCACTGTTAAAAAGAGCAGTGAGAGAGTAATTTAGTGGTTACTTTAAGTATCTGTAAGATAATATTGGCAATGATAATTTCTACATCTTAATGTAATATTTTAGGTAGCTGTGAAATAAGATTTTGTCTTAATAAAATAGGCAGCTTCATACTGAAATACGTTAACAGAATACATTAACGTTTATAGGCCATAATTTTATTTTATTTTTTAACTAATGCTATTAAAAATTGTGCTCCAAATCATGAAGTAACTTTAGATGTGTCAAATAAAGTGTATCCATTTTACTGTAGTCACTTTGTAAAGGTATATAGGTCATGCTACATCCCACACTAACCACTTCATAGGAATGAATCCAGTTTTATGAATAAACCCAATTTATGGGTACTGAACCAAGGCTATTACATCCCTGCTTTTTCATTAGATTCAAGAAAGACCTTTAATGGTACAAGTACTTTACGAGTGTGTTACATTCACAATGCATCGTGCAGAATAACTATTGATTAACTAGCCTGGTGGGTGGTATATCCAGCCCTGGTCTTAGGATGAAGTGTGGTTGTGCTTATGTATGTCAGAAGTCCATGTAAATTTAGTATTAGAATATACAAATAGCAAAGCAGACCACCCACAGATGTGCACTGAATGATTAAAGTACCTCTTGTAAACTCTGGTATAACGAACTGATCTATATTAGTACCTCTTCAGTACTGAAACTATGCAAGATTCTATTTTTAAATTGCATGATAGATAATAAATTTTACTATTTTACTATAGTTTTCTTACCTTTCAATTGGTAATTAAGCAGTAATATTGTTGGATGTAAATCAAAATATAGATGAAGGTTTAGTATAACATATTATCATACTTGTTTATTAATCTCTAATTCAGTTTGCGTGATTATTTTATTTACTCTCCTTGCACCGATTGATAGGATGTCGCTAATGATACAGAAAGGATTCAGAGCCCAACACAGATTCAAGCCATTAATTCACACCAGCAATTGGTATAGCACTGAGGAAATGCTAAATTGTCAGAGGGAACAGGGTGACCTTCCATTTTTTTTCTGTAAGTATTTCACATGGGAGTTAGCTGAAAAGCAATTAAATTTGGCAGGCAATTTAGCCACCTAATAAAAGGAAAAAAAAATGGGCATATGTTTTAGCCACTGGTGGGCAGAGACTTTTTTGCCCCCATCTATTCCCATCTACATAATGGTTCATATTCACAGCAGAGTTTTACAATAATCAATGAAGACCGGTCTGGACTGTAAATGGAAATAAATATTTGCAAATAATTTCTTTTCTGACAATGATGTTTAAAGTTGGTGAGGTGTCAATGGGTACTTGTGTTGGACCATGGCAGAGCTCCCAGTGCTGATGGTGAGTAATCTGTACCCTGTAGATTGGGCAGAAATAAAGTTTCTACCAGCAATACCTGCCAAATGCTTTCTTTATTATCCTATCCATCTGTGGCACCACTTTCAATGAATGATGAGCCTGTATTCCCAGATCCCTTTGTTCTACCACACTCCTGAGTGCCCTACCGTTCACTGTGTAAGACCTACCCTAGAAGGTCCTAGCAAAATGCAACACCTCACACTTCAGTCTGAGCTGAGAGGAGAACGGGTCCTTTATCCTGCCACTTTAGAACCGATACTCCCACAACCCATTCAGCACCCTTCATCCCCATTGCCCTGGCTACGATATTTTATTGATCATTCTGCTGTTGACCAGGACTGGGTTCCTGTTAATTAAACAAAAGCTGCCAGAAGCCTGAGCTAATGACAAGAACTATTGGAAACACACAGCAGGTCAGGCAGCATTCGTACAAAGATAAACTGATAATGTTTCATGTTAAAGTCCATTTTATTAGAAGTATTTTCTGGTTATACTGGTTGAGACTGACTCAAACAAAAGAAGACAGGTAATTATGCTACTCCTCGTCTTTAGCCCTGGGGTCATCCTAAAATTGCTCATTTACTGTATCTGCCCATATGTGACTCCAGAACTTTAGATTCAGTCAAGTGATTTATGCTAACTCCCTCCTCAGTTCAAGGGCAATTTGGTGGTGTTGGTGGGGGGGGGGGGGGGGGGGGGGGTGGGAGGGGATGGATTACAAATGCTGATATTGGCTGCAATGTCTATCTTCTATAAGTGACTAAATTCACAAAAGAAGGTTTCTCCGGTTTAGCTGAAATATTGCCAAATGCCCAGTCTAACTCCATTCTCCCCCTCACTCCCCATTCCAATTTATACCTCACGCAGTCTAATTCAACAATCCCCATCATTCTGCACAACATTTAATATGTTGCAATATAAAACAACTATCCCCATTAATTACTGTTTCATATAATACACTATCTAATCCCACTATCCCTCTTTCTCTCCACAGATTAATGCTTCACACAATCTAATCCTCTTCCCCTGTTCACTCAATTAACCTTTTAATTTCCATTCCAGTCTTATCCCATTATTTCTTCATTACACTCCATCACTACATTTCCAACAATAGAATTTCAGGGACCATCTTCAGTCCACTGCCTTCCTCTTCATCTGCTTTCCCCACTGCTAATTATTCACCCCAGTATTGGTGAACTTTTAATGATTCACTTACGAAGATAAACATCTTTCTGTACAGTAGCATTCCGCGATCTCCTTCCATATAAATAATATTCTGTTTTTCTAATTCAAGTGAATAACCACATGTTTCTCTGCATTATATTCTCAGCCATATTTTTGTCCATTCCCTATGCAGTACTTGTCAATATCCCTTTGTGTCCTCCTAACTATTTCCTTTCCCATCAACTTTTGCATTGTCAGCAAATTTGGCAAGCTCTCAAAGTTGTCAGACAATCTTGAGAAATGTGATCATTGCAACCACCTGAAATAAACATAAGCTGTTTCAATATCCATAGCAGGGACAGGCAGCAATTGGATGAATTTCTGCAATAAGATAGAACTTTAGGATACTGTGTCTGAGTAGCTTGAGACATAACATATGGTATTTATTATGTCCTTGGGGGGGGTGATTTTTGGTAGCACAGATGAAAGAGTTCTGTTGATTAAATTAATTAAACCAAATAAAAAAATATTTTAAAAAATCAGTTCCCCAATTGGCAAACATGAGGAAATCTGCAGATGCTGGAAATTGAAGCAACACACACAAAATGGTGGTGGAACGCAGCAGGCCAGGCAGCATCTATAGGAAGAGCACTGTCGACGTTTGGTCTGGGCCCGAAACGTCGACAGTGCTTCTTCCTATAGATGCTGCCTGGCCTGCTGTGTTCCACCAGCATTTTGTGTGTGTTACTTCCCCAATTGGTATCAGGGACCTTTCCAATGACTTAGACGGATCTTGGTCTTTCTCTTCCAGCAATTATTCTTGTAAGAACCCAACTTCAAATATTAAGTTGGATGGCAGTATACTTTTAAGAAACTTTGAAAGAAGGAGAAGGTTAGATAGGATTTGGGGAAAAATGATAGAGCTAATGAGGACTTTTGTTAAGGAAATAAAGAAATCACATGACTAGATGCTACATTGAAAAGATTCCACAGAATACTTGTGCAAGACTTTATCCGGAGGAATGCAACTTGAAAACTCAGGTAAATGGAGAACACTGGAAAACCTGAGAAGTTAGCAAAGATGTATGATTGTTCTTCTCTGATGTTACGCATGAAAGGTACAAGAACTGCATGCACTTTGCTAATGAGGTTGGACCATTAAGATGGAGAAGTTATGTTGGAAGAGACAGCAGAAAAGAAATTTGTTTTTGATTGTTTGGAATAAGACATGTGAAATATCAGTCACAGACCACTAAATATTCCATTGAAGTCAACAGGAAATGACTACAGCCAAATAAATTTCTCCTCTGATTAGTCTCAGAGGAGAGGCACTGGAAGTTGTTACTATGATCCAGGATGATTTGCACTTACAACTATTTTAAATATAAACAGGACACATTACAAAGCCTGGTCTGAAATGGTATTCAAATGCTGGCTTCTCTCTTACTACGTTTAATTGGTCAATAGAGCAAATTTGCGGCCTAAGGAGTTTTAGAACTAATTGTGTTGAGATGCAATAGACAATCAAATCAAAAGAAGTATAAAGCTATTGATCAATAAATCTACAGTGAGAAAGACAGAGATCAAGAAATTCGGAAACTTATGTTTTGGACACAAGAAATATAATGTATCAATTTGGGATAGGCAAGTATTTGGGAAAATTGAGACATTTTGTTTGGTGTAAATCCTGCCATTTGGTGTAAAAATAAGAAAATTTGAAACCCTAATAACAATAGGTTCTTCTTAAAGCAAACCTAGTTGACTAGATGAAGGGAAGTCAATAATTTTCTTTGCTTTTCCCCACATTGAGTAACATTTGATAGTTGTGAATTATCTGATGAAGAGTCTCATCCCAAAAAAGTCAACAGTTTAATTTTTTCCATAGATGCAGCCTGGCCTGCTGAGTTCCTCCAACATTTTGTGTGTGTTGGTTGGATCTGCAGAATTTCTCTTGTTAGTGAATTATCTTTTTCTTTTGGTATGGACAACTACTTAGCACACAGATGGGCACGAAGCCTATGGCTTAAATAGTGACAAATCAATGTAAGTAAAGACAGCTTTGTGCTCTTGAAAATGTACTTGGCTGGAAAGTATTTGCATTACAGTATGTCACAATGACTTTGCCATCATTTCTGCAGCTAAAGGGAATTCAGTGAACATAACAAGCAAGTAATTTAATACCATGAACTGGTTCAGGGCAGCACCTAAGTAAATCACAGAAAGAGATCAAATTTAATCTGTATCATACCCCTCTGAAAAAATATATTATGCAATTTGTAGTACTGTATAAATGCTGCTTTTGTGTTAAACTTAAGAAGTGTTATTTCCAGTAAAATCCTTTTTATTAAGAACATGTTTAGAAATTTCCAACAAATGAATACTTCCTGTCATATTTGAACTCAGCTACAATATTTTCATAAATCTATGTATATTAATTGTCGCAGCATCGACATTTCAGTTAGTGTCATGTCAACACTAGCAACAGCCTATTTATTTTAAATTGATTTACATGGACATTCAGCATATGGATATGGAATATGCATTTCAATTTTATCTGTCCAGGAATATTCTAAAATATCCCAATTGCAGCATCCAAAGTTTGCAAGAATTTTGCCTCCTCTATCCTCTTCATTGGAAGTTTCTCACAAATGAGAATGGCTTGCTTTCATTCATTTTCTGTGGGTTCTGAGGTGGTTGATGAAGCCTATGCAGAATGCTGGTCTTTATTCCAGGTGAGATGGAAGGTGCTTCTGTGTGGATTGTCCTGGAGGATCTTTGCTCCTTCTGCCAATTTTATTTGGCCTCTGAGTGCTTTCATCAAAGGTATCTAAGGTAATCCTGGTCTTTGGAGTTGCTCCTGGACACCCATGCCACCATCATACCATCATCAGGGATACTGACTCACCTGCTGTATTTTCTGTTTTCATTATACATGTATTTTAATTGGTCACAATTATAAAATTATTTCATAAATACTTAGTAAATTGTATAATTTCATGTATGTAAATTAATATTGTATAATTAAATATATCTATAAGGCTTGTACTAATTTATTACTGTTTAAAATCTGGAATGCCTATCATGCAAGTGTACATTGAAAATTGTACCAAGTAGCCACACTTCCAAAACATCGTTGTGGTAGTTTCTGCAGGATTAACTGAAACTTCCCTGCCTTCAAAAAGGGATCTTTGGTTCAAAGTACAAAATTCAAAGCCAATGTATAATCAAAATACATATATGTCACTATTTCCTGCAGACATTCAAAAAGGACAGGTTACACGTGAACCCAAGGGGGACCAATATTCTTGCGGGCAGGTTTGCTAGAGCTGTTCAAGAGGGTTTAAACTAACTTGGCAGGGGGATGGGAATCAGAGCGATAGGACTGAGGATAGAGCAGTTGGTATACAATTAGATGCAATGTGCAGTGAGACTGTGAGGAAGGACAAACAGATGATAGGGCAAAATTGCAGTCAGCAGGATGACAGGGGGCAAAATCAAAAAGGGTTATCAATACAGGACTGAAGGTGTTATATTTGAATGCATGCAGTATGTGGAATGATGTAGATGATCTTGTAGCAGAGTTCAAGATTGATAGGTGTGATGTGGGCAATCACTCAGACATGGTTCAAAGAAAATCATTACTGAGAGCTCAACATTGAAGGATACACATTGTATCAAAAGGTCAGGCAGGTTGGCAGATGGGTAGCTCTGTTGGTTAAAAATGAAATCAAATCCTCAGAAAGAAGTAACATAGGAACAGAAGATGTAGAATCCTTCTGAGTAGAGTTAAGAAACTGCAAGGGTAAAAGGCCCATAATGGGTGTTATATACATTCCTCTGAACAGTACCCAGGATGTGGGCTGCAAATTGCAAGGGAAGATAGAAAAGGCATGTGAAAAGGGTAATGCTACAATAAACATGGAGGATTTCAATATGGAGGTAGATAGGGAAAATCAGGTTGGTGCTGGATCCCAAGAGAAGGAATTTGTAGAATGCCTAAGAGATGGCTTTTAGAGGAGCTTGTGGCTCAGCTCTCAAGGAAAATGGTATTTCTGGATTGAGTGTTATGAAATGACCCAGATTTGATTAGAGAGCTTAAGGTCAAGGAGCCTTAGGAGACAGTGATCATAATATGATAGAATTCATCCTGCAGTTTGAGGGGGAGAGGCTAAAATTGGATATATCAGTATTACAGGGGAGTAAAGGGAATTAAAGAGGCATGAGAGAGGAGCTGGCCAAAGTTGACTGGAAGGAGACACTAGCAGAGATGACAGAAAAACAGCAATGGCTGGTGTTTCTGGGAAATATCTGGAAGGTGCAGAGCAAGACACATCCCAAGGATGAAGAGGCATTCTAAACGGAGGATGAGGCAACCATGGCTGACGGGGAAAATCAAAGGCGGCATAAAAGTTCAATAGGCCATATAATATAGCAAAAATTAGAGGATTCAGAAGCTCTTAAAAACCAACAGAAGACCACTAAAAACAGCCATATGGAGAGAAAATATTAAATATGAAGGTGAACTTATGAAGCCAGCCAATAATATAAAAGAGGCAAAAAGTGTTTTTCAGATATATGAATGTTGGGTTCTCAGTATCATTAACTGTGGTGTTAACTGTTCAGGCTAACAAAATGGTTTCTCTGTATTGTTATAATGAAATGGCTTCTCTGTGATGTTACTTAATGCTGTAATGGGTTTCTGTAGCTGGAATGTTTGGTTTATAAGGGGGGAACAAACCAATGGAGAATTGTTATGCTATCTTGTATGTGTGAGCTGAGTGGGAGTTTGCGGTCTTTTTCCAGAGGCGAGCGAGAAGGATAGACGTATGAGGAGTGGACAGGGGTTCCAGGGTGGTGGATACTGGACGTCGACGGTTCGGACAGTGGCCGAAGGATCGGAAGGTCGTTGTGGATGGAACCGGAGGTGTGAGCTCCAACGTATTAAAATATTATGTGCACAAACTGATAAACTTACTGATTTGGTGCCTTTAGGTTATCTGTTTCTACTAACCCATCACTAAGAAATAACTATAAAGTTGTAATTATTTACTCGCCTTTAGTGTATTGTCTGATATTTGTGTTGCGAGTGTGTACTGGGGGGGGGGGGGGCATTACACCGTATTTACACCAAAGTATTGTACTGTTGGTGGGGCGACGGTGGTTTACCCTAGGCTAAAGGGGGTAAATTGGGGGCACGGATGCTACATGAAGAATAAAAGAAAGACAAGAATTGATATCAGACTGCTGGAAAATAAGACTGGAGAGGTAGTAATGGAGGACAAAGAAATAGTGGTTGAACTGAATAAGCATCAGCCTTTACGGTAGAAGACATTAGCAGAATCCCAGAAATGCAAAAGTAGTAAGTGTCATTGCTATTACTAAGGAGAAGGTTCCTGAGAAGCTGAAAAGTTTGAAGATACATAAATCACCTGGACCAGATAGACCATACACCAGGGTGAAGGAGGTGGCTAAAGAGATTGTGGAGGCATTAGTAATGATCTATCAAGAATCATTAGATTCTGGAATGGTTCCTGATGACAGGAAAATAACAGATGTCACTCCACTCCTTAAGATGGGGGGGGAGCAGAAGAAAGGAAATTATAGGCCAGTTAGCCTAACTTCAGTGATTGGAAGGATATTGGGGTCTATTTTTACACCCTGGGAAATGTTTCACTGCTAACGTAATGGTCTTTCTGTGGAAGTAGTGTTTGAGTTGTGGTTAGAGATAACGGGTGCCGTCCAATGACAGGAGTGTGTGTTTGAGCCGCGTGCGTGACACCAGGGTGTTAGGGTCTTTTGTTCGGCGGGAGATGAAGAGTGAAGATGCCGGAGAGGAGAAGTCGTAGGAGTGGACGGAGTAGGGCCGGGGGTCGACGAAGCCCAGGGAAATCGATGGAGGATCAGCGAAGGGGATATTCTATAGAACAGAACAGCAGCTCTTCGCTTTTGCGTCGGTGACGGTGCAACTAATTCTCGGTCGTCCCGAACCTGGGTTCATCCGACACCTAAACTGTGCGCCTCTGTAGGTCAAAGCCAGCGCGATGCCTCCTAAATTCGATCCCAACGAAGTTAAGATCGTGTACCTCAGATGTACGGGTGGTGAAGTTGGTGCAACTTCTGCTTTGGCTCCCAAGATTGGTCCATTGGGTCTGTCTCCCAAGAAAGTGGGTGATGACATTGCCAAGGCTACAGGTGACTGGAAAGGCCTTCGTATCACAATCCAGCTGACCATCCAGAACCGACAGGCACAGATTCAGGTTGTCCCATCGGCTTCCGCCCTGATCATCAAAGCTCTGAAGGAACCGCCCAGGGACAGAAAGAAGGAAAAGAATATTAAACACACTGGCAGCATCACCTTTGATGAGGTGGTTAATATTGCCCGGCAGATGAGGCATCGTTCTCTAGCGAGAGACCTTTCAGGAACTGTGAAGGAAATCCTTGGAACTGCTCAGTCCATCGGTTGCAACATTGATGGCAAACATCCTCACAGTGTCATTGACGACATCAATGAAGGCAGTATTGAATGTCCTACTGAATGAAGAGAAAGTGCAAGGTATCAGTATCCCAGCAAAGTGAAATAAAATCTTTTGAGATAAAAAAAAAGAACAGAACAGCACAGGAGAAGGCTATTTGGCCCACAATGTTGTACCAAACGAGCTAAAACCAAATAAAAAACACCCAAACACTAATCACTCCTACCTACATAATGTCCCTATCCCTCCATCTTCCTCACATTCATGTGTCTATCCAAATGTCTGTATTTGCCTCTACCACTATGCCAGACAGTGCATTCCCAATACCCACAAATCTCTGAGTAAAAAACTTATATCCCCCTTGAACCTATCCCCTCTCGGCTTCAATGCACATCCTCTGGTAGTAGACATTTCAACCCTGGGAAACAGATACTCCCTGCCTACTCCATCTATGCCTCTTATAACAATCTTGTAAACCTCTAGCAGATCTCCCCTCAGCCCCTACCGCTCCAGAGAAAACAACCCAAGTTTATCCAACCTCTCATGATAGCACATGCCCTCTAAACCAGGCAGCATCCTGGTAAATTCTTCTGCACCCTCTCCAAAGCCTCAACATCCTTCCTATGGAGGGCAACCAGCACTGTACTCAATACTCCAGATGTGGCCTAGCCAGAGTTTTATAAAGTTGCAACATAACCTCTTGACTTCTGAACACAATGCCTCAACTAATAAAATCAAGCATTTCATAAGCCTTCTTAACCACCTTATCGACCTGTGTAGCCACTTTCAAGGATCTATGAACTTGGATCCCAAGATCTCTCTCCTCAGCAACACTCTTAAGAATCTTGTCCTTAACAAGGTACTGTCTCCTTGCTTTTACCCTATCAAGGTGCAATACCTCACATTTATCTGGGTTAAACTCCATCTGCTATTTCTCTGCCCAGAATCTACAATTGATCTCTATCACACTGTAGTCTTTGCTAGTCTTCCACAGTGTCCACAACTCCACCAATCTTGTTGTCATCCGCAAACTCACTAGCCCACCTGTCTCCATTTTCAACAAGGTCGTTTATACAGACGTTTGTATATGTTACAAACAGCAGAGGTCCCAGAACAGATCTTTGTGGAATTCCATTAATTACAGACCTCCAGCTTGAATACATCCTTTCAACTATTACCCTCTGTCTTCTATACACAAGCCAGTTCTGAATTCAGACAGTCAATTTACCACAGATGCCATGCATCTTAATCTTCTGGATTAGCCTCCCATGAGGGACTTTGTAAAATGCCTCTCTAAAATCCATGCAGACAACATCCACTGCCCTACCCTCATCAATCTCTCTCATCATCTTATCAAAAACTTAAATCAAGTTGATAAGACATTACCTACCCTGCACAAAGCCATACTGGCTCTCTCTAATTAGGCTTTGGTTTCTAAATGTTCATATATCCTATCCCTATGAATTTTCCCTACAACTGATATGAGTCTGATCTGTAGTTCCCAGATTTTCCATTGTTCCGTTATAGAGGTACAACATTAGCCACTCCCCAGTCCTCTGGGACTTCTGTGGCTAGAGAGGACACGAAGATACTGGTCAAGGGCCCAGCAATAGAAACACAGAAACATCGAAAAATCTACAGCACATTACAGGCCCTTCAGCTCACAATATTGTGCCAACCACGTAACCTACTCCAGAATTGCCTGGAGTTTCCCTACCACATAGCCCTCTATTTTTCCAGGCTCCACGTACCTATCTAAGGGTCTCTTAAAAGATCCTATTGTATCCACCTCTATCACCTTCGCTGGCATTGCATTCCACGCACCCACCACTCTCTGTGTGAAAAACTTACCTCTGACATCCCCTTGTACCTACTTCCAAACACCGTAAAACTATGCCCCCTTTTTTAGCTACTTCAGCCCTGGGAAAAAGCCTCTGGCTGTCCACACGAACAACATCTCTCATCATCTTTTACACCTCTATCAGGTCACCTCTCATCCTCCATCACTCCAATCTCTTATTCCTCCAATAAACTGGGGTAAATCCCATCAGGCCGTGAGGACTTACCCACTTTAATACTCATTAGGAGACCCAACGCTTCCTCCTCCTTGACCTATAAATGCTCAGCACTGATCTCCTGGTCCTCCATGTCCTTTTCCTTGGTAAATAATGAAACAGAGTACCTCACTTACATTCTCTGCATTCATGAGTTGTCCTTGAGTTGTTCCACTCTCTCCCTAATTATGCTCTTGCTCTTGATGTATGTAATGAATGCCTTGGGATTCACCTTGATCCGACTTGCCAAGGACGTATCATGGCCCCTCCTGGCATTCCTAATTCCCTTCTTTCGTTCTTTTTAGGCTTCTTTATATTTCTCATGTGTTTCCTTTGATCCTAACTTCAGAAGCTTTACTTACTTTTCCTTTTTCTTCTTGACTGAATTCACCTCCTCTCTGGACATCCAAGGTTCTCTTATCTTTCCATCCCCATCCTTCCTTCTAACAGGAACACACCTTTCTCGTACTCTGTGCAATTGATCTTTAAACATCCTCTACGTGTTTGATGTGGACCTGCCAGAAAAAAATAGGTGTTCTTAGTTCTCTTCTTAGTTCCTGCCTAATGCTCTCATAATTTGCCTTACTCCAATTTAAAACTTCCCTCACAATGACCATACCTTTCTTTATCTATAGCTATCCTGAATGTTAAAGAATTGTGGTTACTGCTTTTTAACTGCTCACCCACTGAAGGGTCAGTCACCTGGCCAGGTTCGTTACACAACACCAGGTCCAGTACGGTCCTCCTCTTGTTGGACCGTCCACATATTGATTTAAGAAACCTGCCTGGATACACTTAACAAATTCTGCTCCATCTAAACGTTTTGCGCTAAGAAGGTCCCAACTTTCATTAGGGAAATTGATATCTCCCATGACAGCAAGCATATTATTTTCATACATTTCCTTAATCTGATTATATATCTGTCTCTCAATGTCCCAGTGGCTATTGGGGGGAGGGGGGTATGTAGTATAATCCCATCAATATGACTGCCCCTTTCCTATTCCTGAGTTCTACCCAAATGAATTCAGTGTCTGACCCCCACCCTTGAGTGTAGCTGCGATATTGTCCCTGATTAGTAGAGCAACTACCCAATCCCCAGCACTCCTTTTATCTCCTCTATCTTTCTGAAAATTTCAAAAACCTGTTATATTAATCACCCATCTCTGCCCTCCTATCAACCAAGCTTCAGTAATGGTACATCATAGGTCCATGTACTAATCCATGCTCTAAGTTCATCACCGTTACCCATTGTACTCCTAGCATTCATCTTCTTCGGCTGTCCATCAATTTTTGATGATGACTGAGGCCTGGGCAAGGTTGTCTAAGCTGCAAGTCTCCCCTCTCCACGCCACTGATGTTGTCCAAAGAAAGGGCATTAGGACCCATACAGCTTGGTACCGGTGTTGTCGCAAGGCAATGTGTGGTTAAGTGCCTTGCTCAAGGACACAATATGCTGCCTCAGCTAAGGCTCGAACTAGCGACCTTCAGATCACAAGACCGATGCCTTATTCACTTGGCTACGCACCACTCCTAGCATAAAATACACACATCAAACTATCTGACCCATCATACTTGTTATTTCGATTTTGCCTTTCAATACTTTCCCTGACATTTACCTTCCGATCCTTCATAGGGAGAGTTTAAACTAATTTTGTAGGGGGCTGGTAATCAGATCTGATCTGGTGCTCTAGTTACCAAACCCCTACAAAACTAGTTCAAACTCTCCCAATGAGCATCAGCAAACATCCTGTTCCCCTGGTTCCCCTCCAGTTCAGGTGCTACCCATCCCCCTTGTACAGGGCACCCCTTCCCCAGAAAAAGTTCCTAAGATCTAAGAACTTGAAAGCCTGTCCCTTGCACCATCTCCTCTGCCACTCATTCATGGGTGTTATCACCCCATTCCTACCTGCACTAGACCGTGGCAATGGGAGTAATCCAGAGGTTACTACCTTAGAGGTCCTTCTCTTCAGCCTCTTTCCTAACTCTATATACTCACTGCGTAGGACCTCTTCTCCTTTTGGCATTGGTGCCAACATGCACCACAACCTTTGGCTGTTCCCCCTCCTCCACGAGAATATCCTGCAGCTGCTCTGATACATAATGGACTCAAGCACCCAGGAGACAACACACCATCCTACTATCTCTTTTTCAGCCACAGAATTTCATTTCTGTCCTCCTAACTATCAAGTGTTCTACAACAATCACGCTGCCTAACTTTACCCTTCCCTGCTGAGCGTCAGAGCCAGCCACCACACCACCAGCCTAACTGCTGTGGTTGTGCCCTGATGGGTCACTCCCCCCAGCAGTATCCAAAAGGGTATATTTGTTCCTGAGGAGACTGGCCACAAGGGAACCTTGCACTGATTTCTTAATCCCCTTACCTCTCCTTGTGGCCACCCAACTAAAACATATACTCTGGGTGTGACCACCTCTTCAAAAATTTGGTCTATAATATCTTCACCCTCCCGAATGATCCTGAGCACATCCAACTCCAGCTCCAGCTCCTTGACCCGGTCTGTTACAGGCGTTGAAGTTGGGTTTACTTCCCGCAGATGCAGTCGTTGGCAAACAGTCAGGTATCCTGAATTCCCACCACTGGCAGAAGGAGCATTCCACCCTCACTACTCTGTATTAAAAAAAGGTTTACCTCTACTTAACTGTGCTTCCGCCTGTTCACGTTGAAGCCTAATAAGCCAATGCCTGGCACACTCTGACAATAGCCGCTTGGTTTGTGCCTATCTTCCTTTCATTTGCATGATGTTTCAGAGTACCTGAAGGCATGTGATAAAATAGGCCAAAATTTGCATGGTTTTCTCTTGGAATTCTTTGAGGAAACAACAGGCAGCATAGACAAAGGAGAGTCAGTGAATGCTGTTTATTTGGATTTTCAGAAGGCCTTTGACAACTTGCCGTACATGAGGCTGCTTGACAGGGTAAACATGATGGTATTACAAGAAATGTATTGGCATGGACGGAAAATTGGCTGACTGGCAGAAGAAAAAGAATGGGAATAAAGGAGGCCTTTTCTGGTTGGCTGCCAGTGACTAGGGGTGTGCCACAAGGCTCACAGTTAGGCCTGCTTCTTTTCACATGATATGTCAATAATATGGATTTGTGACTTTGTGGCAAAGTTTGCAAATGACATAAAGATAAGTGAAGGGGCAGGTAGTGTTGGGGGGATGAGTAAAGATGTGGCAGTTGGAATTTAGTGTCAGGAATTGCATGAATACGCACTTTGGCAGAGGAATAAAGATGTGGCCTATCATCTAAATGGGGAAAAAATTCACAAACCAGAGGTACGAGGAGACTTGGATGCCCTCATGCAGGATTCCCTGAAAGTTAACTTACAGGTTAAGTCATTCATAAGGAAGGCAGACGCAATGACAGGATTCATTTCCGGAGGATATAAAAGCAAGGGTGAAATGCTGAGGATTTATAAATCATTGGACAGACTGCGTTTGGAGTATTCTGAGCAGCTAAAGGCTGCTGAGCTAAGAAAAGATGTACTGGCATTGGAGAGGTCAAGAGGAGGTTCACGAGCGTGATCCCAGGGATGAAAGTGTTAACACACAAATACTTGATGGCTTTGGGCCTGTACTTGTCGGAGTTTAGAAGAATAAAGGGGATCTCATTGAAACCTATCAAATATTGAAAAGCCTAGATAGAGTGGATGTAGAGAGGATGCTTCCTATAGTGGGGCTATCCAGGACCTCAGGGCACAGCCTCAGTACTGTGAAATGTTCATTTATATAACCAAATAACAATCACAGCACGGAAACAGGCCATTCCGGCCCTCCTAGTCCGTGCCGAACTCTTAATCTCACCTAGTCCCACCTACCTGCACTCAGCCCATAACCCTCCACTCCTTTCCTGTCCATATACCTATCCAATTTTACCTTAAATGACACAACTGAACTGGCCTCTACTACTTCTACAGGAAGCTCATTCCACACAGCTATCACTCTCTGAGTAAAGAAATACCCCCTCGTGTTTCCCTTAAACTTTTGCCCCCTAACTCTCAAATCATGTCCTCTCGTTTGAATCTCCCCTACTCTCAATGGAAACAGCCTATTCACGTCAACTCTATCTATCCCTCTCAACATTTTAAATACCTCGATCAAATCCCCCCTCAACCTTCTACGCTCCAATGAATAGAGACCTAACTTGTTCAACCTTTCTCTGTAACTTAAGTGCTGAAACCCAGGTAACATCCTAGTAAATCGTCTCTGCACTCTCTCTAATTTATTGATATCTTTCCTATAATTCGGTGACCAGAACTGTACACAATATTCCAAATTCAGCCTTACCAATGCCTTGTACAATTTTAACATTACATCCCAACTTCTGTACTCAATGCTCTGATTTATAAAGGCCAGCATTCCAAAAGCCTTCTTCACCACCCTATCTACATGAGACTCCACCTTCAGGGAACTATGCACTGTTATTCCTAGATCTCTCTGTTCCACTGCATTCCCCAATGCCCTACCATTTACCCTGTATGTTCTATTTGGATTATTCCTGCCAAAATGTAGAACCTCACACTTCTCAGCATTAAACTCCATCTGCCAATGTTCAGCCCATTCTTCTAACCGGCATAAATCTCCCTGCAAGCTTTGAAAACCCACCTCATTATCCACAACACCTCCTACCTTAGTATCATCAGCATACTTACTAATCCAATTTACCACCCCATCATCCAGATCATTTATGTATATTACAAACAACATTAGGCCCAAAACAGATCCCTGAGGCACCCCGCTAGTCACCGGCCTCCATCCCGATAAACAATTATCCACCACTACTCTCTGGCATCTCCCATCTAGCCACTGTTGAATCCATTTTATTACTCCAGCATTAATACCTAACAACTGAAACTTCTTAACTAACCTTCCATGTGGAACTTTGTCAAAGGCCTTGCTGAAGTCAATATAGACTACATCCACTGCCTTACCCTCGTCAACATTCCTCGTAACTACTTCAAAAAATTCAATAAGGTTTGTCAAACATGACCTTCCACGCACAAATCCATGCTGGCTACTCCTAATCAGATCCTGTCTATCCAGATAATTATAAATACTATCTCTGAGAATACTTTCCATTAATTTACCCACCATTGATTAGAACAGAGATGAGGAAATATTTCTTTAGCCAGAGGATGGTGAATCTGTGGAATGCATTGCCACAGACAGCTGTGTAGGCCAAGTCATTGTGTATATTTGAAGCAGAGATTGATAGGTTCTTGATTAAAATGATGACAAGTGGTTGCCTCTTTGAGCATATCTGCGAAAACAGCTTGAATTCCTCCCTTTTCTGTCTCTTTTATTTTCCTTTTCTTGGTGGTTGGCATTCTATCGAAGTCTTGATCTGCAAGTGACACTCAAACTGCGTTGTTTTTTTTACGGTGGATGAGTTCCCCTTCCTGGAGCTTGTTGGCTATCCATGGCGCTGTGGATGACTGATTCCTGGCTGGTATTGCTGACTGAGGCCTCGCAGCTACATATGAACTACATATACCTGTCTGGACACACCCCTCCCCCGCTGACTGCTCCTGTGGCTCCTCCCACAGACCCCAGTATAAAGGCGATTGGAGGCACAGACCCTTCCTCAGTCTCCAGGATGTTGTGTGATGGTCACTTGCTGCTTGTGCTTTCTTCCAGCCAATAAAAGCCTACCTTAACCCACGCCTCAGAGTTATTGATGGTGCATCAAGATGAAACATCAGGATTTCGCTGCAGTGGATGTATGGATGGAGTCTGTCGTTAAGTGGTCACACACTTCCTCTCGATGGAGCGAGAGTTTGCTGCCGAATCTCGAGTCAGGAATCTCGGAATTAAAAACATTGCTGCGGACTCTGTCGTATTAACACAAACTGTCAAACTTTCCTCTCACTGAGAAAGGGTTTTCCTTGTTCTTTTGAAAAGTCCTGAAGACACTGTAACTTTTCCTGTCGGGAGGGTTCGGGTACTGGAGGTGCCAGAGAGGTCTGCTTTAGGCAGCAATACTGAGCGCTCCTGTCTGGTCCGTGCTCAGCTTGTGAGGCAAGAGGAAGTTATAATACTAAAGTGACTGGCTCCTATCTGACCCTTTAGCTAAGTTAAGATTGAGATCATCATCTAGCACATATTGACAGAGGGTTGGTCCCATGGACTTCTGGATTTACAAATTTGCATTGGTAAATTATAAGGGAACTTTTTGCTCCTGATAGGAACACGAAGTAAAAATGATGTAAGTTTTGATGTAAAATTGCAGGCTTGATTTCACTGGCATGTGTCAGGCATTATGAACTCCGAATGAATTTAGCATGAATTCAGTATGAATTTAGTGCAACTGTGAGCATTTTAGGATGCTAAATGATGTAATGTTCCCAACTCTTAAAGGGCACTCTGTCACAAGCAATTGTACTGCCAAGAATGATGTGTCCTGATCATTCACATATTGGAACGGCAGACAGAAGAAGAGGAAAGGCAATAACGTGGATTCCCATTTCTCCATTCACAGCCTCCATGTTATTCTGCAGGATTTGAAGACCACCCAGGCAGGAAGTGGGTTAGGGGTTAGGGATGGTGATAGAATTTCCTCTAACAAATGGCTCCTCGAGAATGTTGAAGCAGTGCTGAGAGCTATTCAGTGAGCTCATCAGATAAGTGCTCTTACACTTCGAAATGTATCTGCAACTCACGTTTGCTGTCTTCAGCTGCAGTATTAAAGACTTGCTCAGAAACAGAACATGCATAGAGACATGTGCAAGAGCAGGTATGCATACACAGCTGTGTACACACAAATATACAAAAGGACTTTCCTTCTGTAAAAAACAATTATCCTGTAGCTTTTGATGTGCAAGACTTACATTCTCCTTTTCCAACTTATCCATTGTCTCCTCTACCGCTTTGCTTCTTTCTCCTACTTCTCCTCCACCTGGAATCCTTCAAGGAGAGGATGAGCTCTCTTGTTGGAAAGGAGATAACTGATTGTGACAGTGAATGCAACCGAATCTGATGAGTGCTTTCAGAAGATGCCTTGTCCCCCAGCAGATTTCCAACTCCTCCTTGTATAAACATGAAAACTGCATTCTGGACATATTTTCATCTGGACTCCTGCTGGTGCTTTGTCATTTGTCACAGTGTTGCTCAGCTACACTCAGTGGACCACAGTCAGAAACAAAGGAAGTAGAAGGCCCATACCCATCCATATCCATTCTGGGAGCTGATTAGGGCATAGAATTGTTATTTTCTTGCAGTTAACCTTTCGTATGCTTGCTTAGAATTTTTATATGATCACTAATGAACATGAGTGAGTTCAGTGAGTAATTATAACAAAGCTTCTTAGCTTGTTCTGCAGCAAGTGACATCACATGAATCTGGCTATTTCATAGGTTACATCTTATCAATGGAATGTGTTTCATTTCTAGTCTGAGTATGAGATGACCACAATCTCTTTTTCCTTTTTCATTCCTTATTCATTCTTTGATCTTGTAAGGCTTAACAAAATGGTCACAACCATCAAGTTTTATGCCTCATTCTTGACTTCTGCAATATCACCACAGGGAAAAGGGTCTGCAGAAAAGGGGCTTAGATGGCCTTACATTTTGTGATTCTCTTACATGCCTGGCCAGCCTCTGATGCCAGCCGTGCTACTTCAGCTAGTGCAGCACTTCCACCAGATCCTCCCTGGAATACCTATTATATATGGCAATGGCAGCAGACTTCCACGTAGTCAGTGGATCATGTTTCAAGATCAGAATGGATCCCCCATTATGAATCAGACTGTGGAGGTTTTGTGAAGAATGGCATTCAAGTACACTGTGTCTCAGAATGCAACACAAAGGAAAAGGAAGTTCTGCAGGAAGTTCTAATGAATAGTCTGAATTGGAACAACATGACTCAATTTCTCCTAGCAAATGAGCGTCACTCAAGAATTGATGTTATTGCATGTGTGTTGTGTACAACAAACAGGTAATATGTGTGAACCCGCCCTAGTCTAATTTCCTGTCTTGTATAATTCACTGGAGAAGTCTCACAATCACAACCCACTCTGCAAGGAACCCATTTCCATTTACGGTACATAGTGTTAAAAATGGCCATTTCAAGTAAAAGTATTTTTGAACAACAATATAAGATTTTCAGAGAGCCAAGAACTTCTGGATGTTGTTTGATGATTTATATATGAAGCCATACATGAATGAAAAGAGTGCATTGATTCATTGAAGCAATGTTTATCGCTAAACTTCTTTGATCATTATTATTTAAATGAAGCATCACTAAGTACCACTTTTGTGCAGATTTTCTATCTATGACAAACTTTAATCCATCATTTTCATATAATTGATATACATGAGAGCACAAGATCCAGCTACTAATGCTTCATCTCCTTTGGGACACCAGCTGGATGGTGAGTTGGTGGAAAGCATCAGCACAAGACCCCAGAGAAACTTAAATAGACAACATTTATTGAACTTCTAAATTATTTACAGAATGTCTGACCTTTTGCGCTAAGCTCACACACACTCCTCAGTTTTAACACACAGCTAACGATTTCTCTGATCAAAACAGTGCCTGTGTGCAGTTATATTTCTTTTCCTTTGCAATTTGTTTCTAATGCTTCTAATTATTCTTTAAAGGTTAATACAATGGATGAGACACAGATACAGGATAATTTTTTTCAACTTAGAATGTCATTTACAATAATAGTTAAATGAAACTAATGTGCTTATGAAAGGCAAGTCACTCCACTCATAAAACAGACCACACTTAGCAACGGGTAACTTCTTAATAATCAGTTTATAGTCAAAATGTGTAAGAATGCAAAGGTCAGGATAGAAAAAAAGAGTTCCTTTTCTGATCATTATCCTTCTGGAAAATCTCTATGCATTGACTTTGGACATGGAAGCTAGATACAATGATTTTTATTATTGTAACTTATAGGAAAAATACACAACGGCAGAAAGAAAATATTTTCTCATTTGCATGCATCTTTGTCCTGGAGAATGATTCATTATGACTTCGAAATCTAAAATAATTCAATTTGGCACATGGAGGAATCGCTGAATGATCAGAATATCATGAATTTTAGAAATGTTGCCCTTCTATGCTTCCATGACTTTCGCTGCAAGAAGCTCTGTCTTGGAGGAGTGGTTTCTTCTCAAGATAATTGTTTATCTCTCAGTTCATTTCAGTTTCCTGGTGCCGCATGAAAATCACCTCACAGCTTCAGTAAAGACAGATTTAAAAGAGATAACTGAAATTATTGTTGGAAAATTATTTATTAGTTTTCTTTCAAATTGTGGTATTTACATAATAGCTTAGAATTATGCTGTATAAAAATATAAAATCACAATCAGAATCAGGGTTATTATCACTGACTTATATGTTCTGACAAATAAAATTACTATAAATTACAAAATGAATAAAAAATGCCAAAAAATTGAATAATGAAGTAGTGTACATGGGTTCAGGGATCATTCAGAAATCTGATGGCAGAAGCAAAGAAGCAGCTGAGTGTGGATTTTCTGACTCCTGTTCCTTCTCCCCAATGGAGAAATGATAAGAGGACATATCCCGGATGGCAAAGGTCTTTAGGAAAGCATGTTGCCTCCTTGACTCACCGTCTCTTAAAGATGTCCTTGATGGTGATGAGGGTATTGCAATGGAGCTAATTGAGTCTACAACACCCTGTATCCTCTTGCATTTATTCATGCCTCCATACCAGGCTGTGATGCTATCAGTCAGAATGGTCTCCACCAGATAGCTGTAGAAATTTGCAAGTCTTTGGTGATGTTCCAAATCTCTACAAACTCTTAATGAAGTAGATCCGCTAGCATGTTTTTTTCAGGATTGCATCAATCTGTAGCGCCCAGGATAGATCTTCTGAGATGTTAACACCCAGGAAATTGAAGACTGGTGTGTGTTCTCCCAATTTCCCCTTCCTGAAGTTTGCAATCAGTCTCTTGGTCTTACTGAATTGAGTGAAAGGTTGTTCTTGCAACACTGCATCTAAAATCCAGCAGTTAGGGGCATTCACACCAGATTCATCTAAGCTAAGTAAGAGTGGACTTAGAATGCATGTGATATGCAGGAGATTGTGAAACACATTTTCCCCTTCCCGCCACCACCCCCCCCCCCCCCCCCCCCAACAACCCCTTCACGTGATTCTGCCGTGTAGCTGAGTACAATTTCAGGAATCCAATGAGAAATAAAATCTTACCTCTACAATGTTTGACTCTGATGGGAGTAGCTGTTGAAGTGACAGTTGTCAGGAAGCACACAACTGGAAATAGCAGGAGAATTCATTTCATCTGCTGTCATGACAGACAGGAATGGTGTTCCATTTTCTTCTGCTTGAGTAGACATCCTGAGAGCAGAAGAGAAGTTGAAGGAGAGGTTTAGAGTGGCTGATTCTCCCAAGAAAGCCCTCAATGCAGAATGCTACTACATATGATCTATAGTTATAATGGAGATTATTTTGATTTCTTTAGCGACCAACTCCCAAACAGCAGCTTCTGGCCAGGTCTTTCCTTTATAAAATGCTGGAGTACCCCTTCTTCCTTTTCCTTTCCTGGAATGTGCTGGTGCTGGAGAGGATCCAGAGGAGGTTCATGATGGAGATCCAAAGGATAAGAGGTTAATATATTAGGAGCATTTAAAGGCTCCGGGTTTGTACTCACTGGACTTTACAAGGATTGGTGGGGGGAGGGGGGGAATGATCTCATACAAACCTAGCAGATGTTAAAAGGCCTGAATAGAGTGGATGTAGAGAGGGTGTTTCCAGTTGTGGCAGAGCTCGCAACCTCGAAATAGAAGGACCTCCCTTTAGAACAGAGACGAGGAGGAACACCTTTAGCCAAATGATGGAACATCTGTGGAATTTATTGCCACAGACGGCTGGGGAGGCCAAGTTATTCGGTATATTTAAAGCAGACGTTGATAGATTCTTGATTAGTAAGGGCATCAAAGATTATAGGGAGAAAAAAGGAGAACAGGGTTGGGAGGGATAATAAATCAGTAATGATCAAATGGCGGTGCAGACCTGATGGATCAAATGGCCTAATTCTGCTCCAAAGCATTATAGTTTTATGAAGGAGACATATTGAATCCCATATTTACAAGTTTCTTTATTGCTGTAGAGACATCAACTGCGTATATGTTACAGTAAAAGTGACAACACTAACATCATTGCTACATAGTCAACAGCCTTCAGTATTGGGTGGGTCATATCCAGAGAAGTATGAAATTCCTATTCCTACTACATCAGAATCAGGATCAGGTTTAATATCACTGACATATGTTGTGAAATTTGTTAACTTAGCGGCAGCTGTACAAGGCAATACATGGTAACGTATAATAAATAAATAAGTTACTGTAAGTATATATGTATATTAATAGTTAAAAATAGTGCAAAAACAGAAATTGTGAGATAGTCTTCATGGGTCAATGTCTATTTAGGAATCATATGGGAGAGGGGAAGAAGCTATTCCTGAATCACTGAGTGTGTGCCTTCAGGCTTCCGTACCTCCTTCCTGGTGTTAATAATGAGAAGAGGGTTCCTTAATAATGGAAGCCAACTTTCTCAGGCACCACTCCTTGAAGATGTCCTGGTTACTGCAGAGGCTAGTACCCAAGATGGAGATGACTAGTTTTAGAACTTTCTGTAGCTTATTTGATCCTGTGTAGTAGTGACATCCCATTCCCCCCGCCCCCAACCCTGTACCAGACGGTGATGCAGCCTGTCAGAATGCTCTAAACAGAACATCTGTAGAAGTTTTCAAGTATTTTAGGTGACAAACCAAATCTCCTCAAACTCCAAAAGAAATATAGCTGCTATCTTGCCGTCTTTATAGCTGCACTGATATGTTGGGTCCAGGTTAGATCCTCAGATATATTGACACAGGAACATGAAATTGCTCACTCTTTCCAGTTCTGATCCCTCTGAGGATTGGTTCATGTTCCCTCATCTTACCCTTCCTGAAATCCACAATCAATGAGGCTTCCAGTCAAGCTAACGCCTGCACACACACTCCTTCAGTCAACAACTTCTGGATAGATCGTGAAACCATATATTTCCCTACTTTTGTGTCTTTTACATTTGCTTTTCATCTTGAATGTGATTCTGGAACTGTTGGATCCTGTGATTTGCAGTTTAGAGATTGTTTGGGTGTTTCAGCCCTCTGCAGGCCCTGAGAGGATTCCGGGAGGCAGAGGCAGCGTGAGTAAACCTCGTGGCGACTCCATTTCACCAATTGAAGTGACGAGGGAGATTGAAACATCGTGGCAAATGCTGAAGGTGAGCATGGGCCACCTGCCTTTTGAACACTGGTGGGATTGGTCTGCTGTCGGAGTCTGCTGCTGTGCCCAGAGAATGTTACCTAGGTTTTCTACATTTTGCATTTGGACTTGGACTAGAGACTTTTTTTAAGGCTAATAGTTTTTATATTCTGTGTTTTTCGTCCAGTTTTACTTGTTTTTTGTGTACGGGGGAGGGGAATTTTGGGGTTGACGTGCCTGTTCCATTTGGGGGGGGGGGGGGGGTTGGGCGTGGAGGATGGATTTGAGTAGTTGATGATCGTGCTGCTATTCTTTCCTTTCTTGGTTTCATGGCTCTCTGGAGAAGAAGAATTTTTCTCGAATAATCGGCTCTTTGGTCTTACTGATGTTGAGTGCAAGGTTGTTGCTGCGACACCACTCAACTAGCTGCTATATCTCACTCCTGTGCGCTCTCTCATCCCCATCTGAGAGCCTGCTAACAATGGTTATATCATCAGCAAATTTATAGATGGCATTTGAGCTATACCTTCCCACACAGTCATGGGTATAGAGAGAGTAGAGAGTGGGCTAAGCACACGCCCCTGAGGTGCATCAGTGTTGATCATCAGTGAGGAAGAGGGTATTATTACCAATCCGCACATATCGTAGACTTCCAGTTGGGAAGTCGAGGATCCAATTGCAGAGGGAGGTACAGAGACTTAGGTTCTGTAGCTTATCGATCAGAACTATGGGAATGATGGTGTTAAATGCTGAACTATAGTCGATGAACAGCATCCTGACATATGTGTTTGTATTGTCCAGGTGATCTAGGGGTATGTGAAGAGCCATTGAGATTGCATCTGCTATAGGCCTATTGAGGCAATAAGCAAATTGCAGTGGGTTCAGGTCCTATGTGACCTGCAGACTTCAACCACATTCAGACATCAATCTTATACTTCAATTCAATTATGTGCTGTGCTAAAAGCATATACTACCTGACTGAATTTCTAGGCCATTATGTTTTATTTCATAAACAGTCTACTTTTCCATCATCCAGCCGACAAAGTGCTCTCTTTGTATTCAGGCTCTCTCCGATTTATACTGTAGTTGTTTTTTCAGTGCAGACACGTGAATCGGGTTTCTTCTGGTGCCCACACTTACCCAGCCTTGCCAGACATAGAAACCAGCTCTCCTCCCATCTAGGATCAGCAATTATTCTTCTCAGGAGCAACAGTCTCTCAGCAATTTCTTTAATGCCACCTCAATATTTGCTCCAATCATTAACACAAAGCCATACAGTACCTACCCTTATATTTTATTCCAAGATGCTCAATTATTATCTATGTCAATCTTTCCTGCCCCATCCCTTCATAATTAGATTAGATTTTTAATAGACCTCCTCTATTTGTATTTTCACTTGCTGAAATCAGGGAACGTCTAAGTGATTCTTCGTCATATAGAATAACTTCCCTTAAGAGTGGTTGTTCAGAACCATAGACGGTTTTGAAAGATGGAGAAATTCATACCTGGTTCCTGATGTAAATTGTACCCTTTGCCAAATATTTGCCAGCAAGGACTTCATTCAAAGTGAATGTGCTGAGCTCAGTACATACATAACCTTGCATGCATTCAGTGCTCATGTCTCAAGGTAGAATTCTCCTTCTAGTTATTGTCTTACTATTGACTACTATAGATTTTATTTAAACCTACAATTCTTTTTGACTTTTACATCCATCCACTATATGGAATGTTTAAGATGAATAATAGATTTGATAAGAGTACATAAAGTGCAGGTGTCCTCACTGGTGTGAAGGTCTAGAACAATGGGGCATAAACATAAAATTAGATTTTGAGGTTAGTATTAAGAAGCAATCTTTCACACCAGGTGTGGTAAAATTCTGGAAGTTCCTCCCCCAAAAATAGCCGTTGGAAACAATTTCTAAACTTAGGGTTTAGTTCATTTGTTCATTTTCAATGGGAATTGAACCATGCTCATGATACAAATAAATCATGATTTAATTGAGTAGCTTGTTCCTATTCATATATTTCTGAGTATACTGTAATAACTTTATGCCACCGCAGTCCACTTATGGTATTTTTAGTGCCTTATTGATCTGAATTCCCAATTATCTCCTTCCTATAGCTCAGCAACTTCATTGCTCTCACTTGGATCTTTTCCAGTTCAGAAGTTTCCACTTTACAGTTCATGACAAATATCCAATTCCACCACTGGAATATATTTCACTCTTCTGAATTATTTACTGTAGCTAAATGTTTACATCATTTGCAAACTTGCATAAACTTCCTGAATTCCATCGCAAAATCAATGATACACTGCCTGAAGAAGATCTTATTTCCAGGGTTAATATATTTCCACAGCAAAGATAGATGTCTCCTACATAGTCTACTCTTGGGGATGTCATTAAATGTTAGCCCCTTTTCTATCCTGTTTAGGTCAGAAATGTGATTTATACATCACTAGCTTGTAAGAGCAATTCCCCTGACAAGTCTGCTTGTGCACAAATTTTATCCCAGTGTTGCTGAATTTTTCCCAGAGCATGAACAGATCAAATCTGACACAACAGAAATTAGATCATATGGCAGAACTGCTGCAATATGAATGGTGTAATAAATGCATAATGAAGATATCATGACCACCCACCAGTGTACTGGTTAGCTCTGTAAAAACTCTGGTTACACAACATACTGCACATTACATAAAGACTGCCAGTCAATTGATGTATTACTCAAAGCTTATGCTTTATTTTCTTTTTTGTAACCGTTAAGAAACACTAAAAAAGTAATCAAAGTGAATGATGCAAAGATTGTTCCAAGGGAGGAGAACCTTCATCTTTTAACATTTTTTCACTGTTTTCAATATTTTCTCAGGCTTACTAAATGGTAAAACTATGCAGGATAAATCAACAGCAGCACTTAAAATTCCATTTTGCTCAAACGAGAGTGATATATATTTTTCCATTTAATTTCCTTTTTCAATTCTAAATATGTAGTCATGAGCTAGTATTTAACTTACATATGATTTGATACAATTTTCAAGTTCCTTACTTGAGTAATATAAACAGAATCTTTGATTCTAGCATTACAATTACATACTGCTGCCTTCAAGCAACAATAGCTCCTTTTGACCTCAAATTACAAGATTCAGATAATCAATTCCCTTTACCTATATATTCTCACCATAAACAGCACTATAAAATACAAGATAGCTATCAACAACAAAACATAAAGTGACAAATGAAACTACATTCTTTCCTCTATATGGCTCCCTAGCAATTATTTTTCCTTTGGTAGATTTAATTAAAAGACCACTGCTCTCATAAAGTAGTCATTTACAATTTAAACCAGGATTCGGCAGAATGAATGAAGCAAGATCTGATCAGAAGTCCTTTTCATTTGCTATCCAAAGAGTCATAGCAAGTCACAGAGAGATACAGCATGGAAACAGGACCTTTGACGCACTGATTCGAAATGGATTATTCAACATCCATTTTATACTTTAATCCTGCCTTAACCCATTTTATTCTTTCCACATTCCCAACAAATATTCAGGTGCATCACAACTTGTTATGTACAGTCGGTGGCCACTTTATGAGGTATACTGTACACCTGCTCGGTAATGCAAATATCGAATTGGCCAATCATATAGCAGAAACTCAATTCACAAAAGCATGTAGACCTGGCCAAGAGGTTCAGACCAAACATCAAAATGGGGAAGAAATGTGATCTCAGTGGCTTTGACTGATGGTTGATAGCTGGTGCCAGACTGGGTGGTTTGAGTATCCGGAAGCTGGTGATATCCTGGAATTTTCACGCACAACAGTCTGTAGAGTTCACAGAAAAAGATGCGGGAAGTAAAAAAAAATCCAGTGAGTGACAGTTCTGTGAGGTCAGTAGAGAATGGCAGACAGGAAGGTGACAATAACTCAAGTAACCATATGTTACCATAATAGTGTGCATAGAGGCCTTTGAGAAGGCCCTTTGACACAATGAGGCTGTTTAACTAGTTAAGAGTCCATGGTATTACAGGAAAGATACTAGCATGGATAGAAGATTGACTGATTGGCAGGAGGCAAAATGTGGGAATAAAGGGGCCTTTTCTAGCTGGCTACCAATGACTAGCTGTGTTCCCCAGGGATCGGTGTGGGGACTGCTCCTTTTCGCATTATATGTCAATGATTTGGATGATGGAATTGATGGTTAGTGCCAATCCAGAGATTTCTCTTCTTCCATATGCCAGAACCTACAAAAGACTGAAAACACACACCACCAGGCTCATGAACAGCTTCTATCCCATTGTTAGAAAACTTGAATTGAATGTTAAAGATGGACTTTTGACCTCACAATCTATCTTGTCATGGAGCTTGCACCTTTTTAACCACATGACCTACACCTTTGCTGTCACTGCAGCTGTAACACTATATTCTGACTTTTCCTTTGACTACCTCAATGGACTTATGTTTTAAAATGGTCTATAAGGATATTTGCAAAACTATGTGGATACGTGTGACAATAATAAAACATTTTCAATTCCATTTCCAACTACCAGCAACATTCTACCTCACACTAACAAATTTAGCTCAATTTTCAATGGATAATTCATCTACAAACCTGATGCCTTTAGAATATGGAATAAAGCTGTACCACCAAAAGGTCACAGGGAGAATGTGCAAACTCCGCACTAAGAGCACCAGATACTGTATTAGGATTTAGCTCAGATTGCTGAACTGCCAAATAATTAAATTTGCTGAGCCACCAGGCCACTCAAAATAATGGCTCATCATCATACTCAATGAGGAGTAAAATCACAATTGAAGATGTATTATGGACCAAGAATGGTCCACGGTGCAATTTAAAAAACATCATCAATTTCTTCAAAAGGTGATTGCAAGTTGCTTTCTGCTACGTTGCTGCTAGTACATGATGTTTTCTATTGTTTTTTTCTCTGTTGAAGTCTGCAAGGAGTTGCGCTAACAATCATTTGCCTTGGGCATGAATACATTAGTAAACAAATTCTTTGGAATACAACATGACCAGGAGAATCAGGAGAGGGCACACAGGTGCCTGAAGACAAAGAAAGACTCCAGGCTCCCAGCGGGTGGCCAACAGTGTTCAGGAAACAATTTCTGCCTGCTTCGCGGCAAGGAACTGTTTATTTGGATTTGACCCTGCACAGTATATCTTCACTAAATTCCAACTCCTTCTACAGACACACTTCTTGGCTTACGACAAATCAAAGGCAACATTCTTTCCAGTGTCTTTCTCTGGGGCCTCCTCTACTGCCATGATGAGGCCAAACTCAGGGTGGAGGAGCAACACCTCATATTCTGTCTCAGTAGCCTCCAGCCTAATGGCATGAACATCAAGTTACCTAACTTCCAGCATTTCTTCCCCACCTCTGCCTCCTTCTTTGCTTTTCCATTCCTCATTCTAGTTACCCTAAATTGCTCGTCGCCTCCCTTTGCCCACCTCCTTCCTTCTCATTCATGGTCCACTGACCTCTCCTTGGTGTGCACATGACGGACCATGTAACCTGGAGCAACTACACTTCATCATTAATCAAGTAGGCACAACAGCATCTACACTTTCTGAGGAGACTGAGCTGTGCAAGGCTCCCCTCCCCTACTCTAACAACTTCCTACAAAAACCGCATTGAGAATGTGCTGTTTGACTGCATTATTGTGTGGTAATGAAGCTGAAAGACATCAGACTGCAAGACCGTTCAGAGATGGTAAAATCCACCAAAAGGATCACTTGCTCCCTTGCCTCTATTTGTGACATTTACTGAGAGCATGGTAGTTGAAGGGCCCAAAGAATTGTTAAGGATCCCTACCACCCATCCCACAATCTCTTAGACCTACTTCCACCAGGAAGGAGGTACAGGAGCATCAAAATTAGGACTGCCAGACTAATAAATACCTTGCCACCGCCAAAGCATTGTCACTAGGACAGTGAGCTGTTGGCTGCATTCTGTCTATTGTTTAGCTGTGCATCAAACAACATACATTTTAATTTATATTTCAGTAACTTATTTTGTTTCACATGCTGTGTGTGATATATGTGTTGTGGGTGTCCTGTGGTTCAGAGGAATGTTGGTTGTATATCTGCACAGCATCCTGACCGGTTATATCCTGCCTGGTGCAGGAACTGCACCAGCCTTGATCACTGGGCACGGCAGAGAGCGGTACGGACAGCCCAGCGCATCTGTGGATGTGAACTTCTTTCCACTGAGGACATTTACAGCAGTAGATGCAGAAAGGAGGCCTGGAAGATCACTGGGGACACCAGTCACCCCAACCACGAACTACTTCACCTGCATCCATTTGGCAAATGTTACTGCAGCATTAAAGCCAGGACCAACAGGCCATCGGACAGCTTCTTTCGTCAAGCCATTAGACTTAGAAATTCACTCTGTACATTGCGATGGGGGTCATAACACAGATTTTTATTCCCTCACGTTGTGGGATGGATGTAAGATTTAAATTTAAATAAATTCAAATGACAATGAACTTGAACTTGTTCTATTAGATTCCTTCTTCATCAGCCCTTTATCTCTTACATAATTCACCTGCCAGCTTCTACTCCTCCCCCCCCCCATCTTCTTATTCTGTATTCTGCCCCCTTCCTTTCCAGTCCTAATGAAGGGTCTCAACCCAAAACGTCAACTGACTGTTTATTCACCTTCATACCCGCTGCCTGGCTTGCTGAATTCCTCCAGCATTTTGTGAATGTTGCTCAAGATTTCCACCATCTGCTGAATCTCTTGTGTTAATGAATATTAATGCAAAGTTTTTGCAACTTCTTGCAATTTGTCATATGTTGAGGTCAAGGGAAATCTCTGAGGTACTTTACTCGAGCAAAGCTAACAACATCCCATTCTTTTTGGCAGGTGAGTACTTGCCTTTATTTATTTATACTTCGAGATACAGTGCAGAATAGGTCCTTCCGGACCGTCGAGCCCCGCGATCCCCAACAACACCGATTCAACCCCAATCTAATCACGGGACAATTTAAAATGCCCATTTAGCCTACCCAGTATGTCTGGACTGTGGAAGGAAACCGGAGGACCTGGAAGAAACTCACACATTCCACAGGAAGGATGGGCAGATTTCTTATAGAAGGTGCCAGGATTGACCTCTGAACTCCAGCATCCCAAGCTGTAATAGTGTTGTGCTAACAACTACACTACTGTGGCTTAGTCTGCAGGCTTTGCAAATAAACTGAAATGTTAAATCTGCTCTATACTGAGGAGAAAGGGCTTGTTTCCCCTTAGAATTCAGCCTGCGAGTTGTCATAGAGAATAATGTAACCAGCATCTTGGTGGATAGCATGATGTCCTATTTACATGGTGGTCTCCTGTGCCATCCGCAGTCAACTGAATGCTGTCTGCAAGGACTTTGGTTTATAGCCCATGCACAGGTGTCTTGCATGCATGGAGTGACAGCCATGTGGCCAAGCAAGGGACATCAGATGAGATCACTGGTGCTGAAGTAGCTGTTCCCTTGCAGGACTGCCCTTAAGGAACCATGCAGATGTCAAGGTCCGTTGTAGTTTGCTATGTTCCACTCAGCCTTGATGCCATGACAGCAGAATCTATACAAACAGCCAGAAAAGGTAACTGAACAGTAGAAGCAAGAGGGAATCAGGGGAGTAAGATGAGCAGGAGGTGGGATCGCAAACATTTGCTTTCTACCTGAACTGTCCGGTTGAGAGCAATACCAGTAAGGGCAGTCACAATCCCACATTCACCAATTGTCCATGACTTCTGTTATTGAGCATCATGGAAACTGTTTAGCCAAAACAATTCCAAGCCAAGCATACAAATAAGTTATTGACAACAGTAAACACAGAACTTAATGAACATGCTTGTGCTTCCTCTTAGTTCTTGTTTTCTTTGTATAGAATTGATGGGCCAAATGTCCTCCTCTTGTTATATTATGATTCAATGATTTGTTGAGCTCTTGACTGTCCTGAGGTGCAATGCGGTATTGGCCCAGTAGCTGCAGCGTGACTTTTTGACATTATTTAAAGTAAGACTGCAAGTATTTTTGGAAGATGCGCTCATACACCTCCGGCATCTGCAAAAACACACAGGCGTACCACTGACAGAATACTGGTGGTGATATCTTGGGTGGAAGGCCAGGCAATATTCTTCCAAGAGGGGCAGCAGGTTTGTGCCTCATGTAGCCACTACCACCTCCCAGGAGTAATGTTTCGTAATCTTGGTTATCAATTGGAGGATGAATTTCTGGCTACAAGACACCTAGCAAGCTCTTCTGCTTGTTGTAATCCACAGGCATGATGGCAGAAGATGAGCTTGCATAACTGCAGCATAAACTGGTACAAGGGTAACCTTGAGCTTCCAGAGTAGCTGAGCTGTTGGGCATTGGATGGCTGCCGACTTCGCTGTGAGTTAACATTTATCACTAGACTTCAGCATCGATCATGATGGACCCCACCATCCAGGTCATGCTCTCTTCTCACTGCTGCCATTGGGAAGGTAGTGCAAGACCCCTAGGTCCCACACCATCAGATTCAGGAAGAGTTATTACCCTTCAACCATCAGACTCCTGAACAAGCAAGAATAACTTCACTCACCTAAAGACTGAACTGATTCCACAATCTATGAACTCGCTTTCAAGGATTCTACAACTCATATACTATTACATACATTTTTTTTTCATTCATTATTTGTTATTTTTGTATTTGCACAATTTGGCTTCTTTTGCACATTGTCAGTCTTTGTGCATAGTTATTCATTGATACTGTCGTATTTCTTTGTTCTACTGAGAATGCCTACAATAAAATGAATTTTGGGATAGTACATAGTGACATATACATACTTAGTTTACTTTGAACTTTGAAACAGCTTCATATTGGAATGGTTTTTCCTTCTGGTAGCTTTATCCTCCAGGTTCTTTGGAAAGCTCTGAATCCAAGACAGGAAGCCTTAATGTGCATTCACTAACTGAAATGCATTTCAGTGTTCATTAAGCATTTCTTTAAAAACTTTTTCTCACTGCCATTCCTATCAAAGAAACCCTGAACTGAGGCATTAACCCTGTTTCACTTTTCACAGATACTGACTAACCTACTGAGTTTTTCTGGAATTTTCTGTTTTTTTTATTTCCCTTCAAGACATATTGAATAAATTTCCCTTTAAGACATATTGAATAAATTTCCCTTTAAGACATATTGAATACATTTTAGTAGCATAGTTTTAACAAGAGGTAACAATAATTCACAATGGGCCAAATGAAACTGTCTGTTAGATGGCAGTTTTGGTATCAGCCATTGCTGTTCAGCTCAGCTCAAACTTTTGATGTGCTCATCCTTCCTTTGTATACTCACCACCAACACTAGTGGGCAAGCTATGATGTTCTGAGAGAGACCAGATGCACTTTGCATCCTACCCCTCAACTATACACTAAGGACAGTAAGCATATGGATCACAGTCTGAGCTACTTGAATGAGATTGCTTACACTGGGCCATAAATAAGTGCAGATAGGAGCTTGAGTTAATTGAATTTGTTTCTGGTCCTGATCAGCAACCAGTCCTGATGCAGAATTTCGACCTGAAATGTTGACAATTCCTTTCCTTCCACAGATGCTGCTTGAATCAGAATCAGGTTTAATAAGGCTGGCATATCTCATGAAATTTGCTGTTTTGTGTCAGGAGTATATTGCTATACATAATAATAAAACTATAAATTACAATAAGAAATATGTATAAAAAAGAGAATTAAATTAAATAAGTAGTGTAATAAGGGAGGGAAATAAGATACTGAAATAGTGTTGATGGGTTCATTGCCCATTCAGCAATCTGATGGCAGAGGGGAAGAAGCTGTTCTGAAGCATTGTGTGTGTGTCTTCAGGAACCTGTACCTTCTCTTTGATGGTAGCAATGAGAAGAGGACATGTCCTCTTGGTCCTCACCACTGATGCTGCAGTCTTTAGTCTCTGCCTATATGCTGGGAATAGAAGTACAGCCAGCTGATTGAACTTGCCAATATGTGGTTGTGGACATTATTGATGGTGGCATCACAGAGGTCAAGTGTGATGGTTGGTGGGAGTTATTCAGAGATTTCTTCAAGCTGGCCTGGTTGAAATTCCCACAATGACAGGGAAGGCATCAGGTGGTGCAGTTTCATGCCTGGTGATTATGTTGCTCAACTACTCCAGTGTGTGCCTGACATTGGCCTGAGGTGGAATGGACACTGCTACCAGGATAATGGCAGATACTACTCTCGGCAGATAAAATGGACTACATCTGACTGCTAGATGTTCCAGGTCAGGTGAGCAGGACTGAGACAGAACTGCCACGTCATAAAGCACACTCCACCTCCTCTGACTTTGAAAGACAGTGCTGTCCTATCTTTGTGGAGAATGGTGAAGCCATCAAATTGCAGTGCTCTGTTTGAAATGGTGGGGGATAACCATGTTTCCTGGAAGCAAAGTACACAACAAGCCCTGATGTCCTTCTGGTGCAACAAACTTGTTCTGAGGTCTTCAATTTTACTTTGCAGGGACAGTAATTTGCCAGCAGAATAGTCAGGAGTGGAAGTCTAAGGCTACTGCATTTCCATCATACCTGTCCCCACTTCATTTTTCTTAAAGGGGAACTGCACTCACAACCTGAGTCTGCCATCCGAGATCTGACGATTTTGACTATCAATAGATTTTTTAATTGTCTTAAAATGGTGCTGCTTACTGAAGTACCCATGGCTGTGATTGTGTATTTCAGCTGTACTAGTCCAAAACTGGAATATTTGATGATTCACATCGGAGATTTAAGCAAACATTTAATTTATTTCTTCTCTTACCAGAAGTTTTACCTGATGAGTTCCTCCAGGAGATTATTTATTTCTCTTTAATTTAATCCAACTTGTTTTAATCCTTTTAACTATATCTTGGCACCTTAAGGTATTTTTAATTATCCTTTTCAAAACCTTAAATGTTTTGATTTGTAATTTTAAGTTTTATTTTATTTGTAGATGTCCCTGATTATTAATTATTTGATATGGATCAGAAGCCAATGTGCCTCAAATACAGATTAATCAAATCTATAAATCCTGCAAAGATAAACTCGGGCAGGCAGATTCTGGGGACCGTGATTCCAGACAGCAGTCTGTGTCCAAGTCAGCCTGGCAAGTGTTGATCCCTGCTGATGCAGACACAATGAACTCCATGATTAGCACTGACTGGATGCTGTAATAATGTCAATTAGCAGTCAGCATAAACTTGTTTTCAACTTATTGGTGCTGCTTATTCAGGATAACAACACAGCAATTTCTGGGCTATTCAAATAGGGCATCTAGTAATCTTCCATCACATGCATCCTAGCACCTGGAAGATGTAGAAAGACTATGAACTCATGCATTCATTTTCAAGTGACAGAATAACTTACTTAAATGATGAACCAAACTTTACCCCCTAAACTTGAACAACCAAAATGCATATTCGTGAAATAACTAAGCAAGGGATCCTTTAGGAAGGATGCAGCAGTGTTTTCCTCATTTCACATATCTGTTTTAATGTTGCACGTAAAATCTATTAAACTGAATATAATGTCAAGGTTTTATTTAATACGGATTCTGGACACATCTGAAGGTCAAGTGTTTCTTAACCAAAGTAATCAGACACAAAATGTTTCTCTCATGCTAAGTGTTTCTGCAGGCAATTGGTTTATTTTACCAAGCGTTTGAGGTTGCCTGAGTTTGCAATAACTCAGCTGACGAAGGCCAGGACTCAGGTTAATGACTCATTTGTGTATTGAGCCTTAGAAAAACATATGCAGGTTTGGTTGACACAGTGCAATAAAGGGCAAGTATTTGCATCAACCGGTTCAGTGAAGACAAAAAAATGCAGAGGAAAGCCTGAGAGGGAGTGGAAAGTTCACAAAGGAGTGGCCCGGTTTTTTTTATAAAGTTCTCCGAGGAATGCTTTATTAGAAGGTTCTGTGACCAAGATATGCTTTCCTGTTATTCAGCACTCCTTCAATTCCAAGTATTAATTAAGAAATGAGTGACCTATCATAGCCCAGCCGAAAATCATTGGATATAAACACCAGATGATTTTTTTTCTCTCTCTGGCAGTGAGATGTGCTCTCTGCTGTGGCTGTTGAAAGACAGATAGTAATTTGAGAAATCTGTCATGTCCCCAGTGAGCCTGAGCAACCAAGCTTTCCACTTCCTATAATAGAGAGGAAAGAAATGGAAACTATTAGCTAGTCCTATGGAATGCATGGTTAGTTTCAGCAGTTAGTATACTGCACAATACACACAAGAGGTTTGAAACCAATTTATCTGTATGCACATAGGGCAGAGAAAAATGATTCACATCAAGCTGGCTTAATCTTCATCCTGTGAAGGCCCACAATAGTGAGTTTAAACAATGTATCAGCCTGCATTCATCTATGAACAAAGCAGATTCCAATCCATTACAGTCACTATTTTCAAGTTTTACAGTTAGCAGTCAGGGGATTACCACATAGACTGCCAGATAGGATGTCAATAGCGTATGTATAAATATAGGAGCCCCAATATTCTGGAATGATTTTTTCATTAATGCAATGCGTCAACATTCAGTGTGCTCGTTTCTGTAATTATTCTACTCTGTGTTTGGTTTTGCCTGACACTGGATGATTTCACCAAGGCATGCTAGGCTGTAAACCAAGTGTTCTCAATGGGACTTGTGAGGCACTTGAAAATAAATAAAATAAATAAAGATTCTGAAAATCTAAAATAAAGACAGAAAGTGCTGAGAATACTCATCCAATCAGGCCACATCTGTGAGAAGTGCAAGGAGTTAGTGTTTCAGTTTGACGACCCATCATCAGAAAGGAAGCTTGTTAAACTACAGGGTGGGTGGGCAACAGAAAATGCCTCCAATAAGGTAAAGCCGGGGTAGCACGGGATAAATTGTAAACAAGATTATCTGGTCAGTGAGTGAATGGATCTGTTAAAGGGTAAGAACATAGATCAAAGATTGGAGGATTGCAAAGGTTAGGTGGCCTGATCCTTCATTTCTGGAGGCAAAACATGGGAGAGAAATCAAATGAGCTACCCCAGTATCACAGATGTGCAACAGATACAGACCGCAGAATCAAGTTATTTGAAGGTTCAGAATTCAATATAAAGTCCAGAAGGCTGAGGCATTTCCAGCTGGAAGACAAAGTGCCATTCCTAAGGCTAGTAGTGAACTTCACCTTAACAGTATAGGAGGTCTCAGACAGATACTTGATCCCAGCACAAACATGGTGGAGTGAAGATTAGTTGCTGTGTCCCTGACTTAAATCTAGTTCAGGCAGCCTTCCTTTATAATTTAATAATTTCATCCCCTAGGATAGACAATCCCAGGACTTGTGCTGGATTGTTACAGCATTTCAGATTCCTGACCTCACTGTCTGCACAGAATTTTATTTGTGACTGCATGGAATCCTCCAGGCTCTCTAGGTTCCTCACACATCCCATACAGGCATTGGTTGGTAGATTACTAGAAATTGCCTTTAGTGTTTAGATGAGTGGGCATTTCCGTGGAGAGGGGATTTTAGTGAAATATGGGAAAGTAAAATGGCTTAAAGTAGAATTAGTTTAAAAATTGATACCTGATGGTCAGAGGAGATTCTTTGGGCCAGAAGATTGTATTGCTCAATGCCTTTCTCTCTATGATTTTGTTTTGAAAGAATTGTATGTTTCTACATTATTCTCAGCGACCTGAAGCTGAAAAATTCTAGATCCAACAAGAATAATATCACAAACATGAGGAAATCTGCAGATGCTGGAAATTCAAGCAACACGCACAAAATGCTGGTGGAATGCAGCAAGCCAGGCAGCATCTATAGGGAGAAGCGATGTTGACGTTTCGGGCAGAGACCCTTTGTCAGGACTAACTGAAAGAAAAGATAGTAAGAGATTTGAAAGTAGGAGGGGGAGGGGGAAATACAAAATGATAGGAGAAGGCAGGAGGGGGTGGGGTGAAGCTAAGAGCTGGAAAGGTGATTGGCAAAAGAATAACATCAAGTGAGATCCTTCATGATTTCTACTCACAAAGACAAAAAAAATTTTTTGCAGTCACAACCTATTTAGCAAGATAATAAACACAAAGTACACTGCAGATGCTGTGGTCAAAGCAACACGTACAACACACTGGATGAACTCAGCAGGTCAGGCAGCATCCGTGGAAACGAGCAGTCAACGTTTCGGGCTGAGATCCTTCGGTTTTTCACCTGGTACCTACCAGCCTTCTCCTTCACACCTTCCCCCACCTTCTTTACAGGGCCCCTGCCCCCCCTTCAGTCCTGACGAAGGGTCTCAGCCCGAAACGTTGACTGTTCGTTTCCACGGATGCTGCCCGACCTGCTGAGTTCCTCCAGCGTGTTGTACATGTTGCTATTTAGCAAGATGACGCCGTTGAACCACGGCGATGTACTGCAGACCTGTAGTACATCCTACAGTCACAGGAAGCAGAGGAGCAGCTATGGGATTTCTTCGAGTCAGTGGACTGGGCTGTGAACAAGGACTCATCTGTGGATATGAATGAATACATCATAGCTGTCACAGACTTTATTAAAACATTTGTAGATGAGTGTGTCCCCACAAAATCATTCAGAGTCCTCCACAACTAGAAGCCCTGGATGAACCATGAGATCTGCATCTGCTGAGGGCCAGATCAGAGGCATTCATACTTGGTGACTAAGAAAGTTACATGAGGTCCAGGTATGATATCCAGACAGCCATCTCACAGGCAAATTTGGCAATTCCGGACTAAATTCAATCAGTGAAGGATACTCGACAATTGTGGTACAGCTTGAATGCTATCACCTCTTATGAAGTAAAATCAAGTGACATAGACAACAGCAGGGCTTCGCTTCCAGATGAGCTCAATGCCTTCTATGCTCACTTTGACTGTCAAAACATGGAAATTATCACGAACTCCTACAGCCCCTGATGACCCTGCGATTTCAGTCTCTGAGGCCAAAGTGTGAGCAGCCTTCAGGAGAGAGAACCCACGAAAAGCAAACGGCTCAAATGGGGTACCTGGCCAAGTACTAAACATATGTGCTGATCAAGTGGTTGGAGTGTTCACTGAGATCTTTAACTTTCACTTCAGCAGTCTGAGGTACTCACCTGCTTCAATTATACCGGTGCTTAAGAAGAACATGGTAACCTGCCTCAGTGGCTGTTCTCCAGTAGCACTTGCATCCACGGTGATGAAGTGCTTTGAGAAGTTGGTTATGAAACATACCAACTCCTGCCTGAGAGGTGACTTAGATCCATTCCAATTTGCCTCCCGTCACAACAGATCAACAGCAGATGCCATTTCATTGTCTCTTTACTTAACCCTAGAACATCTAGACAGTGAAGGTGATTACATCAGGATGCTCTTCATTGACTACAGCTCATCATTCAATACTATCGTCCCCTCAAACCTAATCAATATGCTTCAATACCTAGGAATCAATTCTTCTTTGTGAAATTGGAGCTGGACCTCAGTTAGTTCGAATTGGCAACAACATCTCCTCCACAATCTGCATCAGTACAGATGCAGCACGAGTCTGTGTGCTTAGCCACCTGCTCTACTCGCTTTACACTCATGACTGTGAGGTTAAGAACAGCTCCAACACCATACTTAAATGAACACTATCATTGGCTAAAACATAGGTGATGACAAATCAGCATATAGAAGAGAGATTGAAAATCTGGCCACCACAACAACCTCTCATTCAATCTCAGCAAAACCAAACAGCTGATTATAGACTTCAGGAGGAAGAAACCAGAGGTCCATGAAACAGCTGAAATTGGAGGATCAGAGGTGGAAAGGGTCAGCAACTATAAATACTTTGGTGTTGTCACTGCACTGGATCTGTCCTGGGTCCGGCAGGTAAGTGCCATTATGAAGAAAGCATGGCGGAGCCTCTACTTACTTAGATGTTTGCAAAGATTTGGCATGTCAAATGAGATTTGGCATGAGATTTGTGGAGAAGAGCATATTGACTGGTTGCATCACAGACTAGGATGGAAACACCAATACCTTTCGATGGAAAAGTCTACAAAAAGTATTGGATGTGGCCCTGTCCATCACAGGTAAAGCCATCTTCACCATAGAGCACATCTACACAAAGTGCTATCACAGGAAAACAGCATCCATCATCAAGGCTTTCCACCATCCAGGCCATGCTCCCTCATGCTACTACTATCAGGAAGAAGGTACAGGAGCCTCAGGACCCACACCACCAGCTTCAGGAACAGCTACTACCCCTCAACCATCAGGCTCTTGAACTAGAGGGGATAACTTCACTGAACTTCATTCGCCCGTCACTGAACTGTTTCCACAATCTATGGACGCACTTTCAGGGACTCTTCCTCTCATGTTCTCGATAGTTGCTGCTTATTTATTATTACTTATATTTATTTTTTTCACAGCTCAAGTTGAGGTATGGACATAGCCAAGCACAAGCATTTGTCAATTGCTAGGAACTTTCAGACAATTCTAGTTGTGTTTAGTATTATTATTATTATTATTATTGTTTTCTTTCTTTTTGTATTTGTTGTCTTTTGCAAACTGATTGTTTATTTGTCCTGCTGTGGCGGTCTTTCATTGATTCTATTGTGGTTCTTCTGTTTCCAGTGAATGCCTGCAAGGAAATCAATCTCAGAATTGTATTTGGTGACATATATGTACCTTGACAATAAATTTACTTTAAAATTTGAAATTTGATACATTTTCAGTAAAATCCTTCTCATTATTAAATATTTTAAACCTGATGTTATCTAAACCTGCCAGAATAGAAATGGGCCCAATCAATTTCATACCTGGTTTTATCAGTTCTATTTCTCCAATTATTGTTGGCATGTACCAAAATTTCACATAAACTTACAGCATAAATTCACTGTTACGTGAATCAGCTGCATGATAAATGATCATTTACCCATATTAGGAGGAATTTGTTTAGCTAGAGGGTAGTGAATCTGTGGAATCCATCGCCACGAATAGCTGTGGCCAAATCATAAGATATATTTAAAGCAGAGATTGATAAATTCTTGATCAGTCAAAGTGTCAAAGGTTACGGGGAGAAGGCAGGAGAATGGGGTTGAGATGAAAAATAAGTTAGCCATTGTGAATGGCAGAGAAGACTCAGTGGGCCAAATGACCTCATTTTGCTCTTGTGTCGTATGGCCCTGTAGAAGGTCAACTATACGGTGGGCAAATTTCCAATGCAGCTTTAACTGAGAACACTAAAAACTGCTTTCTCAACTGGGAGCTGCATGGGGCACAATAGAAGTGAACAGAACCAAAATGAAAGATATAAACCTTTGACTCTTTTACTACAGTCCCAACTGTGGGTATTTTGGGACTGCAGTACAATCTAATAACTGCAGCAACTTGTACATACAAGATTCCTAACATAGCAAAACATTAAAAGCCACCTCTCTGGAGTGCTATAATTTAACATTTGACACTGAGCCATACAAATATGCTGGGCAGATAATCAAAAAGCAATTTTCATGCACCTTTGAAGGAGAGTAGAAAAGTTAATGCTGGAAAGATAGAATATTTTCATGTTATTATTTTTGGAAACTTGCTGGGTCAAAAAGGGATGCAAAGATTACACTTCAAAAGAACTTCATTGGCTATAAGACACTTCGGAATATCCCAAGGACATTGAGAAAAAAAAACTTCCTTAAAGTAAACGTATTTCCTTAACAGGAATAAACAATGTTAATAACAATGTACAATCCTGAAAATGTGGAAAACCTAACAATGGTTCCAATGAAAAGTCAACAAGCTGAAACTTTAACTGTGTTTCTTTTTCCACAAGTATTGCCAGATTTGTTGAATATCTCCAGCATTTTCATTTTTTAAATTTTATTTCCATCATTTACAGCTTTTCTTTGACTTTTGAAAAACAGACTGCTTTGGTAAATCTATTCTGGCATTTTAATTAACCTCTGGCATTTTTTTCTGTAAGAGCAAATTTAGGACAGGTTAAAATACCAGTCAAAATTTGTGTAACATGCAAAATTAATACCATCTCATTACTCCGGACTCTGATTGTTCAGTGCATAATCATTTGTTTCATGATGATTATTTTAAATGTTGGATTAAGGGCAATGTTGTGGTGACTCCTTGCTATGTATAGTGAAATTTCTCAGTACTTCCACCATGACCAAACAACACCTTGAGACAAGAAGAGCAGCCACTCAGTTCCCATCCAAGCCATAGTGGCAGAGTGAGTGCTGGCAATGACCGAACCCTGGTGCAGAGGAACCAAGATGGAAACAAGAGTTTAAACATAGGAATTCCAACAGGACATCAGTGCCATGACCAAGCAATACCATGAGACAAATCATTCGCAACATAAGGACCCTGCAATGAGTGCTAATCAGGAGACTGCTTTAAATAATCACAGAATGCAGAGAACCCATGCCAGTCACAATTAAATTGACAGGATTAAACAGAAAGCACAAGGGCTTAACAACTTTAGTTAAGACAACAATTAGTATATATAAAAGTGCTAGAGAAATCTAGAAACCCAACGCTCTATGGCTTACCACATTGGCCCACAAATCTCATAGTATATAGTCCCTCCTGACCAGAAATGCAGTGGGATTCCTGAATCAATATTCTACATCTCCCTATTGTTACCTCTGCACTTGAAAACTTTGACATCCAGAGAAGCCTTGCCACCAGCATTGTCGACTATAAAATTTTCAGGATATTTCCAAGGACAAGACTTCCTTACTGCATTGGTTGAAGACTGTTGCCATTGTAGCTACATTGCTACAGTCTGGGGTACCTTGGGTCAGCCAAAATGGACCTCTGCATGCTGCCCAGTTAAGAACTGATGGGGACAGATGTATACAGGAATGGGAAGACCATTACCAGTAAGATCTGAAATATTATCTCAGGAATGTACCTTGAACCCATGAGCAACGATGATATCATTCAGCCAAGACCAATGACAGGAGCAGAGTTTCCAAAACATTAAAGTATAATTAGTTTTCCATGTAGTATTTTGCAGCATTCTGAGTTTCTGGTGATTTCTCTATAGATCAAGAATCAAGTTGGGGTCTAGCTGCCATTTCCTGAGCTGAATGACTATCATATGTAAACTCATCTTATTCTGCTAAACATTGGAACGTATGCACTGATGTGAACTCTGTCAACTGTTGAATCAGTTCAAGAGGAATATGGCCCATCAAGAGCAGATTTTCTTCTTCAAATGCAGTCATGTATAATTAAGAAACATGATACCATGTAAGATTAAATAGGTAGAATTTGAATTATTTATGAGAAAATTAATTATGTACAGATTTGGAAAATGGTGAACTACATTTGTTAACCTTTTCAATTCAGAATATTTAGAAAGGAACAAAAAAGAAAATGAAAATTATAGACAAAAATACTAAATTAAATAACTAATGCATTGCCTGATATTTTAATAAATATTTAAAGGTTATGGATTGTATTTCGTAAATAAATTTGAGCGACAGATAGAAACTTCTAAATAATAAGGCCCCCATGTTCTAATTTAAAGTGTTGACTAGGATATACAAAAAAAATGTATGTATGACGGATCTAGAAACAGGGTCCTGATGTAAATCTCAGTAGCAAGTGGTTAGTGCAATGCTATTGCAGCTCAGGGTGCCCTGGAGTTCAGAGTTCAATTCCAGTGCTGTCCTGTAAGGACAGAATTAAGGATAGAATTCCCTTGGAATGCGTTGGTTTTTTCTGGGTTCTCAGGTTTCCACCCACAGTCCTAGGATGTACAGTCGGCCCTCCTTATCCGCGAGGGATTGGTTCCGGGACCCGTCGCGGATACCAAAAAACGTGGATGCTCAAGTCCCTTATTCATCCTGTCTCGATACGGTGGACCTTAGGACCCAACGGAACCCCAGACCTTATTTAACCCGTCTCTGTCCGATGGACATTAGAACCCGGCGACGGAGCTCTGAATCGCAGTGTTTCTGTTCATGAAAATAATCACGATCGCAATTGAAAATAAAGTGGAAATAATAAAGCCATCAGAAAAGAGGTGAAATACCATGTCATTGGAAAAGCGTTAGGCTACATCGGTCAACGATCAGAACAATTTTAAAGGATAAAGTGAGAAAGGCCCTGCCCCGATGAAAGCTGCAATTATTACCAAGCAACGCAGTGGTTTAATTATTGGGTTTTGGGTTTTTGATCCTCCACATCAACCTGGCAGGGTGGAGAGCGCACTCGGGAGCAATCTGTCACTGGATCGAACTTGGAAACTTCCGTTCCCAAACCCGGCGCTGAAACATACATTCTTAAGCATTTTATATGCATAGAAAGGTAAAATATATACTATATACTAAGGCAAACATTTGACTAACTGATGCTAAATAATACCAGATGTACCTGTTCAGACTTACTTAGTAAGAGAACTTCGAATTTTTCGATCCTGATTTACGATAACCCACGTATTCCCCCCCCCCTTATTCTTTAAATCATCTCTAGATTACTTATAATACCTAATACAATGTAAATGCTATGTAAAATAGTTGTTATACTACATTGTTTAGGGAATAATGACAAGAAAAAAAGTCTGTACATGCTTGAACAACAAGTGTTGGAAGAGCACTTCCGGGTTTTTACGATTCGCGGTTGGTTGAATTTGCGCATGTGGAATTCGCGGATGAGGAGGGCCGACTGTACCAGGTTGGTCATGGTAAATTGCCCCATGATTAGGTTAGGATTAATTGTGTTTGTCCGAGGTTGCTGGGGCAGCATGTCTTGAAGGGCAGGAAGGACCTACTCTTCGCTGTCTCGTTAAATAAATAAGAAATAAATCAATAAATGAACTGTAGCTGAGTAATGGCCTTCAGAATTATGCTACAATTAGAATGCTAGTAGCAACAAATGATCTTTATATTTTTATCGGTATATTTCCTGCCAAAAAATTAATATGCACCACTAATAAAGCTCTTTCCATTTGCTGCTTGGGCATCAGGGGAGAAGACAGCAAGTTACACAGTCTAATATTAATGACTATTCCCGTCACAGAGCGTTGAAGCAATATGCGGAAACAAAATCAAACTCATTACAACACGGCACTGAAAGGCGAGTATTTGGGGAACGACTTGTTGGAGACATGTTTTATCATTTTTAAGTCAAGTAATGGAATTTGATACACACACACACACACACACATGCCACTTTGCCTACAGTCTTTAATTTTCAACAGTGTTAAACAATCAAATGTAAATCATTCATGCAGCTGGTTGAAACGAATCAAAGACAGAGTGCAATTAATTGCTGTTCTTGGATGCAACTGATAATCACATGTGGAAGCCGTGTTGAGAATTAATTAGGAACGGGCCTTAAAAGCAGCAGGGAGTAACCAAGTGACCTTTATTCACAGCCAGTTAAACATAAGTGTGACTAAAAATGTCACAATGCACATCAGAACCTTAATACTGATTGCCTAGAAAGAAAATTAATAATTTAGAGGCTCAGTAAGAATAAACATTCGCTGACAGAGATGAAGGTGCTGCATTTCTAACATTCATCTATCATTCAGCAGCGCCTGCATTTGGAAATTGAGAATTTTCACCACCAAGGAACACAATTAGTTTTATGACCCAGCATGACTGCCTTATTTATACCAGTATGCTCTCACTCATCCAGGGGAAAAAAAAAAGAAGCTCCCGTCAGCACATCTACAGAGCTGTCCTGCTTAGAATTTTAAAAGTAGCCTAATTAATCCTTTATTAGCTAATTAATTTCAAGCTTGTGTAAGCACTATAGGTAAAAATTCAAAGCAGTGAGAAATGTGGAAAAAGTACTGTCTCAAAAGAATAATGTCCAGAAGAATATTTCTAGTTGTGTGTTTTGTTTCCCTTCCTCATTTCTCCTTCCTTCTATTTATTTCCAATTAATGTTGTACTAGGAGCAGGCTGTACTGAAATACCCAGAATACTAGGAACATCAAACCCCTTGAGAGGGAGGAAACATAGCAGAATACAGATGAAAAAAATATTGGATTGCTTTGATATGAAGAAAGGTCAGACTGCTTAACTCTTTGCCACATCCACATCATTTCTGGCTCATCTGTTAAGTGGACCCTTATCTCATGTCAGGATGGATGCATTCACTAGAGGTTATGGATGGTGAAATAAATTAGGCACTGTAAACTTCTCCCTTAACACAGCAAACATGTATAATTCGCTTGACTCATGTCTTTCACTGAAATGCAGAAATTCAACTTATTGAAGGAGAATATTCATCCGATTGTGTCCATGGAGCCAAGATGAACGAATCCACTACCTCCAGCTTTCCATCATTAGCCTGCTGGCTTATGGATTTTCAGATCATCAACCAGATACTTTCTTAATATGGTGAGAGTTTATGCTGCAAGTGCCCTTTCAGGCAGTAATTCCTAAATGTGCCCGTCTACACATGCTACATATCTTGATTAAACATCGACGAATCCAAAAAAAGACTGCCTCTGCTGAGTCCCTCCTTGTCACCATAATTCTCCAGCCCTGGAAAAACAGGTATCCACTTCAACCCATTTGCATCTTTCCCGTAGTCTGGTGACAGTACGACCATAGCTACACATGATATCCCGGCCAAGGTCTAATCAGCTCTAATATAACCTCTCTGCTCATCTATGGTGCTTCCATTGATAAAATCATGTATGCCCTTCTGGCAAGCTTATCTACCCCTCCATAAATTCAGCGATTTGTGCACTCTTAGATATTTCTGGTCTCTTGTGCTTTGTATTTTGACATGACAGACAAACATGTTTAATCGAACATCCCTCTTTCGAAACTTCTATTTACTGAACACTAAGCTCAGAACCTAAGCTAATGAGTCTAGGCTAAGATAGTGCTTCACTCTCGGAGGTAACAGTTTTCAGATGAATCTTTAAAGCCCAAATCCACCAACTCTGTTGGATGTAAAATGATCTCCCAGACTATTATAGGGAGAGCAAAGCAATCATCCCAATACCATGGTCAATATTCATCCTTTAAACAAAATGTTTGGAAAAACTCCAGTCATTTATCTCATTGCTGTTTTGGGACATAGGAATGATATCATTTCTGGTTCAATTGTTAAATCAACCCATATTTCAGGATGGATGATTTACTAGAGATTAGGAACAGTGAAGCCTTACAGTTTTAGGACTTTAGGACATTTGGGATTTTGCTCTGCAAAAAAAAATTACTGGTATGCTCCTCTGATCAGATCTTACTTTATCACTGAGAGCAAATCCCACACTTCCATGTGCGAATTGCTGAACTTATGGATGGATGCAGAATGCTTAATTGGTCAGTTATCTCCTCTGACGGACTCCATGTAGAGTCTAGCAAAACAGATCCACAGCGGCTTCAAAAGGAAATAGAAAAGGGAATTTGACTTTCTTATTGTTAAACTTATTCCGATTCAGTTTAACATCTTGAATTATACGTGTGTTTTTTGGGTTCTAACCACTTTAAAAAACACAGTCCTCCATGAATCCTGACACTGAGTTTGAACCCAAAATGCTGATAATTCCTTCCCCCTCACAGACGCTGCTCAACCTGGTGAGTTCATTGCTCCAGATTCCAGTACATGCTGTTTCCTGTGTTTTCATTCCTAAATTATGAAATGTAATAGTAATTAAATGTTACTGAAGGTTATAAGCATACAGAGATATTTACAAGCACCTTGCACCATTGATAACCCACAAAGCTGAGTATAGGACTTTGCTGACTAAGCTTTTCAGAATGTTTTAGGATTGAGTTCTTCTCTACACCAACAAAATCCATGTAGTGTACATAAATCCATGTATGTCCACTATTATCTCTTTTACCTGGAGAGGCTAACTTGAAAAAGTAGTTTATTTCTACTTTATTTTACTTAGTATCCAAGCACTTCCACTTCCACTCAGCTGGAGCTAAAAAAACACTGGCTTTTATATACTGCATGATGCCCACTGGTCACAGAGGTTAGCCAAAGAAATGGCAATTATTACCTTGCAATGTTTCCATGGCTACACAGCCAGGTAGTAAAGTTGTGAACATGGGTAAACAGTCAAAGTTAACTTGCCTGATGCATTCTGCACATATAAATGGATATCTTTGAAAAGGCTCGAGGCATACCCACCAGGAGGTTTTCTAACCTACTTATCCCACACTGTAGCTGACAAAGAATTAAACAATGTTAAAGTGCAGTTCAGGAAAATTGGTCTGCTCCTGCATGGATCAGTTGAATCAGTGGCCTTAGGACTTGGTTTACCTGTAACCTACATATACTCTGCAATTTCATGAATGCACCATTTTTGTTTCCAGTTACAACCAGAAGTCTAGCTGAAGGTCTTTTTATTGCTTTACTTAAATGGCACTAACTTGTCCTCAGTTTTGATGGAAGGTATATTTTTTTGATGGAGAGCATTCAATTCTATTATTCACTCAAAAATAATCAATGAGCTTTAAGATCTAGGCCTCAGTACCTCTTTGTGCAAATGGATCCTCAATTTCCTCACTTGCAGATCCCAGTCCATTTGGATTGGCAACAACATCTCCTCTTAAATCTCCATCTGCACAGATGCACCACAAGGATGTATGCTTAACTCCCTGCTCTACATGCTTTATACTTATGATGGTAATGCTAAGCACAGCTCCAATGCCATATTTAAGTTTGCTGATGATACCACTGTCATTGGCCAAATCATAGGTGGTGACAAATTAGCATACAAGAGAGAGATTGTAAATCTAGTGGAGTGCTGCTCAAATAAAACTCTCACTCAATGTCAGCAAGACCAAAGAGCTGATTATTGACGTCAGGAGGTGGAAACCGGAGGTCCATGAGCCAGTCCTCATAAGTCTTTAATGAAGGCATTGCTATCCCCCGCCATTCTGGACGCAGTGATATAACTTACTGTATTCATAATTCACTGCCAAGTTAGGACAGCTGAGTCTGTCAGAGGCAGAGGAGGTGGAGTACGCTTTATGATTAATTCCTCATAGTGCACAAATGTTGAGGTTCTGTCCCAGTCCTGCTCATCCAACCTGGAATACCCAGCGATCAAGTGTCATCCATTTTATCTGCAGCGGGAGTTTTCAGCCATCATCTAGGAGCAACGTACATTCCACCTCAGGCCCGTGTCAAACAGATTCTAGACAAACGAAGCAACATGACCAACTGGCATGAAACAACAAATCCTGATGCCTACCCCGTCATTTTGTGGGATTTTAACTGCACCGGCTTGAAAATGTCTCTAAATAATTATCACCAATGTATCACTTGTGGAACCAGAGGAACCAACACACTGGGCCACTGTTATACCACTACCAAGAACACTTACTGTGCCATCCCACACCCACACTTTGGAAAGTTTGATCACCTGGCTGTACTTCTACTCCCTGAGCAGGTACAGAAACTGAAGACTAGCAACAGTAGAGAGGAACAAGAAGGTATGGACAAGGAAGGAAGAGGACCACTTTTGGTCTGTTTTGAGACGATGGACTGGATAGTATTCAGTGACAAATCTTCAAGTCTGAATGATTACTCCACAGTTGTCACTGATTTCATTAAAACCTGTGTGGATGAGTGTGTACCTATGAGAAGATACCATACATAACCAAATCAAAAGACGTGGATGAACCAGGAAATTGGTAGGCTGCTGAGGACTAGATCTATGGCACTTAAGTCTTGTGATCCATGACTAGACAAGAAGGCAAGGTAGACTTAAGGAGAGATATCTCAAGAGCAAAAAATCAATTCTGATTGAGGTTAGAGGTGGTATCGGGCACACGTCATCTCTGGCAGGGCTTGCAGGCCATTGCTACCTACAAAGCGAAACCTAACATCATGAATGACAGTGATGCTTCACTCCCAGATGAGCTCAATGCCTTTTATGCTCGCTTTGAAAGGGAGAATAAAACCACAGCTATGAGGATCCCTGCAGGGTCTGGTAGGCCTGTGACCTCCATTTTGGAGGCTAATGCCAGAACGTTTTTCAAGTTTGAGAACCCTCGCAAGGTGACACTCACATCTACGGTAATGAATTCCTTTGAGAGGTTGGTCATCAGCTCCTGCCTAAGCAAGGACCTGGACCCACTGCAGTTTCCCTATCACCACAATAGGTCTACAGTGACTTCATTCCCATTGGCTCTTCATGTGGTCTTGGATCACATAGACAATACAAATACCTGTGTCAGGGTGCTGTTTATTGACGAAAGCTCAGTGTTTAACACAATTATTCCTACAGTTCTAATCAAAAAAGCTCCAAAACCTGGACCTCTGTACCTCCCTCTGCAATTGAATCCTCGACTTCCTCACTAGAAGACCACAGTCTGTGTGGATCAGAAATAACATCTCCACCTTGCTGATAATCAACGCAGGTGCACCTCAATGATATGTGCTTAGCTCACTGCTCTACTCTCTACACACCCATGACTAGGCACAGGTCAAATGTCATCGCTAAACTTGCTGACAACTCAACTACCACTGGTAGAATTTCAGATAGTGACAAGAAGGTGTACAGGAGCGAGACAGATCAGCTTGTTGAATGGGGCAGTGACAACATGCACTCAACATCAGGAAGACCAAAGAATTGATTGCAGACTTCAGAAAGGGTAAGCTGAAAGAAAGCACACCAGCCCTCATCAAGTGGAAAGAGTGAGCAGTTTAAAGTTCCTTGGTGTCATCATCTCTGAGGATCTATCCTGGCCCCAAAATATCAATACAGTTAGAAAGAAGGTACAACGGTGGCTATATTTCATTTGGAGTTTGAGGAAATATGGTGTGTCAGCAAAGACACTTGCAAATTTCTACAGATGTACCGTGGAGAGCATTCTAACGGGCTGCATTACCATTTGGTTTGGTGGGGGGAGGCCACTGCACAGGATCAAAGTAAGCTACAGGAATTTGTAAACTCAGTCAGTTCCATCATGGGCATTAGCCTCCCCAGCATCCAGGACATTTTCAAGGAGCAAGGTCTCAAAAAGGTGGTGTCCATCATTAAGGGCCCTCATTGCCCAGGACACACCCATTGCTACCATCAGGGAGGAGGTGTAGGAATCTGAAGGTGCACACTCAATGATTCAGGAATAATTTTGTCCCCTCCACCATAAGATTTCTGAATGGACATTAGACCCATGAACGCTAGCTCTGATTCTGATTCTGGGGATCAGAGGTGGAGAAGGTCAGTAACTTTAAATTCCTTGGATGTTATTATTTCCGAGGATCTACCCTGGGTCCAGCACGTAGGTGCCATTATGAAGAAAGCACGGCTGCACCTCTGCTTTCTGAGAAGTTTGCAAAGATTTGGCATGTCATATAAAACACTGATAAATTTCTACAGATGTGTGGTGAAGAGTATATTAACTGATCGCATCACAGCCTGGAAAGGAAACAACAATGGATTTGAATGGAAAAAACCTACAAAAAGTAGTGGATACGGCCCAGTTCATCACAGGCAAAGCTATCCCCACCATTGAGCGCATCTACACAGAGTTCTGTCACAGGAGAGCGGCATCCATCATCAAAAACCACCACCATCCAGGCCATGCTTTCGTCTCACTGATGCCATTAGCAAGAAGGTACAGGAGCCTCGGGATCAGGAATAGTTATTACTCCTCAACCATCATCCTATTGAAGCAGAGGGGATAAATTCACTAACTCCTCTCGTCCCATCTTTGAACTATTCCCACAACCTATGGGCTCACTTTCAAGCACTCTTCATCTCACGTTCTTGATATTTATTGATTATTTATTTATTATTATTATTATTTCTGTTTTTTCTTTCTTTTTCAGTTTGCACCTTTGCACATTGATTGTTTGCCCATTCTGTTAGTGCAGTCTTTCATTCATTCAATTGTGTTTCGGTATTTACTGAGCGTTCCCACGGGAAAATGAATCTCCTGTTATATATGGTTACATATGTGAACTTTGATAATAAATTTACTTTGAACTTTCAATTTTGACATTTGTAACTATTCCCTTTAATTACCTCCCTCAAATAACACTGTAGATTACTCATGCAACCAAACTATTTGGTGCAGTGGCTACATTTTTAAAAATCCCCTTTTGCCAAGTTCCAACAAGCAGCTGTCATCACAAGTAAAGTTACTGAAGCTTAACTTGCTGATACAACTGTTGGTGTCACAATCCGTGAATGTAAATGCTTTGGAAAATGCCTGATATAACTTGTTTTCTAAGCAAGGGCACATTTTGCCATCCGCCTCCTGGTTATGTGATGCAGATGCCAGTTCCATCATGGAACTCTCAAGTCAGCTACAATTATTTTAGGAGCTATTAGTTTTGCATTTATGCACAGGCACAGGTGGGATGAAAAGTTCAGCGAACGGGAAAATGTTGCTGCTTGGTTACATGTGAGATGGGTTACTTATCGCCCTGCCTTTCAGAGTAATTTAGCAGTAACCTGGGTAGCAGTTACAGAGATGTAATGGGATCATATATATTAGAAAGGAGGGAATGCTAATACCAGGAGCAAACCATCTGCTGACTTATGTTCTCAGGGCTCATTGCTTGCAAAGATCTTCTGACAATTCATGCAAATTAGTCCAAATAAAAGCACAAACCTGCACTAGTTTGACTTTCCCTGGTGATTCAGTTTGTAATTCCACTGAATAATTTAGATCTTGTTTCTTGATTAATTAACTGAAACTAGGGAAGGTAAAAATACATTAGAAAATCTCACTTCAGGACTTGAAATTAGATGACTGGAAATGTTTACTCCGTTATGAAAGGTCAAGCTGATCAGGATACACGGGTCCAACTATTGCTTGGAAATTCATACTGAAGCTGCCTGATGTAATTTCATTGGAAGTGCAATAGAAACCTGGTAGGGGCATGAAGAGAAGCTGTCCTCCGAAAATTCTTAACAGACTGCCATCTAAGAAACAATCATTATGATTCCTGTTACTTGATGTAATTATTATAATACAAGTCAAGGCAAAATATCACTGGATTATTTTTTGTTAGTTAAAATGTGGTCAACAATTTACACTTAGTCAAAAAGGCTCCTGAGACAAAGGAATTATAAGGGTCACAAACAAGAGAAAATCTGCAGATGCTGGAAATCCAAGCAACACACACAAAATGCTGGAGGAACTCAGCAGGCCAGGCATCATCTAGGAAAAGACTTTATTCATGTTTTGGGCTGAAACCCTTCAAAATTATAAAGGTCTTCAGATTGTATGTTAAGGAGGACCTTAACAGAAGAAGTTTTGAGTCCTGTAATGGTTTAAGGAAAAAGTGAATGACTTAGACCAGGGTTTCCCACCCTGGGCTCCACAGACCCCTCTGTTAATGGTAAGGGTCCATAGCATAAAAAAGTTTGGGAACCCTTGGTACTAGAAGAGTATGAGATGGTGTAGGAATGGCGGAGAGTGCAGGTATAATTTAGGATCAAGTAAACACAAGAAGTTCAGAATGATATTTTGGGAACTGAGGGCTGGGATGGGAATGGTATGTGAGCAAAAGAGGGGGTAAGCGGAAGACAGAAAATATTGAATTAGAAGATATTTTAAATGTGTCCAGAATGGTAAGGAAGTGTTTGAATTGGTGAGAGCTGAGGAAATAAAGTCAAGGCTAAAGATTTCAGCAAGAGATGGCCAGAGGAATATAAAGAAACATTTGATGTTATAACAGTGAATGTGAGCTGTCTTTGTGAAGAAGTAGAATTGAGGCATCTTCTCTGTCTAGGCCATTCAACATTTGAAAGGTTTCAATGAGATCCTCCTCCCCATCCTTCTAAATTCCAGCGAGTGCAGACCCAGAGCTATCATACGTTCCTCATATGATAAACCGTTAATTCCCAGAATCATCCTTGTTAACCTCCTCTGAACACTCTCCAATGCCAGCACATCTTTTCTTAGATGAGGAGCCCAAAACTGTTCACAATACTCAAGGTGAGACCTCACCAGTGCCTTATAAAGCCTCAGCATCACATCCCTGCTCTTGTATTCAAGACCTCTTGAAATGAATACTAACATTGTATTTGCTTTCCTCACCACCAACTAAACCTGCAAAATAACCTTTAGGGTGTTCTGCACAAGGACTTCCAAGTCACTTTGCATGTCACATGTTTGGATTTTCTCCCTGTTTGGAAAATATTCTGCACTTTTATTTTTACTAAGAAAGTGCATGACCATGCATTTTCCAACATTGTATTTGATTAGCACTTTCTTGCCTATTTTCCCAATCTGTCCTGCAGCCTTCCTGTTTCCAAACACGACCTGTCCCCTCACCAGTTTTCGTATCATCTGCAAGCTTGGCAACAAAGCAATCTATTCCATTCTCTAAATCATTGATCTGCAGCATAAAAAGAAGCAGTCCCAACACCAGCTCCTGTGGAACACCACTAGTCACTGGCAGCCAATGAGAAAAGGATCCTTTTATTCTCACTCACTGCCTCCTACCGATCAGCCAATGCTCTAACCATGTCAGTAACTTTTCTGTAATAACATGGCCTCTTAACTTGGTAAGCAGCCTCATGTGTGGCACCTTATCAAAGGCCTTCTGAAAGTCCAAATATACAACATCCACTACATCCCCTTCATCTATCCTATCTGTAATCTCCTTAAAGAATTCCAACAGGTTCATCAGGCAAGATTTTCCCTTGAGGAAACCATGCTGACTTTGTCCTATCTTGTACTGTGTCACCAAGTACTCCATAACTTCATCCTTAACAATTGACTCCAATATCTTCCCAACCACTGAGGTCAGGCTAACTAGTCTATAAGTTCCTTTCTACTGCCTTCCTCCTTTCTTTAAGAGTGGAGTGACATATGAAATTTTCCATTCATCTGGCACTATGCCAGTGTCCAATGATTTTTGAAAGATCATTTCGAATGCCTCCATAATTTCTACCACTACCTCTTTCAGAACCATAGAGTGCAGTTCATCTGGTCCAACTTTTTGAGCACCTTCTCCCTCGTAATAGTAACTGCACTCACTTTTCTTCCCTCACACTCTTCAACATCTGGCCCACTGCTAGTGTTTTCTACAGTGAAGACCGATGCAAAATAATCACAGTTCATCTGCCATCCCATTGTCCCCCATTATTATTTCTCTGGCATCATTTTTTAGTGGTCCTATATCCACTCTCATCTCTCTTTTATTTTTTACATACTTGAAAAAGCTTTTACTATCCATTTTGATATTGTTTACTAACTTACTTTCATATTTCATCTTTTCTCTCCTAATGATTCTTTTAGTTGCTCTCTGTAGAGTTTTAAAAGCTTCCCAATTCTCTATATTCCACTAATCTTTACTTTGTTTTATGCCCTCTCTTTTGTTAGCTTTGACTTCCCTTGTTAGCCACGATTGTACTATATTGCCATTTGAGTATTTCTTCATTTTTGGAATACAATTATCCTACACCTTCCTCATTTTTCCCAGAAACTCACACCATTGCTGCTCTGCTGTCAAGCCTGCCAGTATCTCCTTCCAATTTACTCTTCTCTCATACCACTGTAATTTCCTTTATTCCACTGAAATACTGCTACATCAGACTTTACCTTTTCCCTATCAAATTTCAAGAACTCAATCATATTGTGATCACTGCCTGCTAAGGGTTCTTTTACCTTCAGCTCCCTGATCACCTCCGGTTCATTACATAATACCCAATCCAGTATAGCTAATCCCCTAGTAGTCTCAACAACAAACTTCTGTAATATGCCATTTTGTAGGCATTTAACAAACTCAGTCTCTTAAGATACATTGCCAACCTAACTTTCCCAATCAACCTGCATGTTGAAATCTCTCATAGCTATCATAACATTGCCCTTTTTGACACACCTTTACTATTTCCCATTGTAATCTGTGGTCCACATCCCAGCTACTGTATATAACTGCCATCAGGGTCCTTTTACCCTTGCAGTTTCTTAACTCAATCCACAAGGATTCAACATCTTCTGATCCTATGTCACATCTGTTTACTGATTTGATGCCATTCTTTACCAGCAGAGCCAATCCATGCGCTCAGCCTACCTTCCTATCCCTCCAAAACAACGTGTAACATTGGACATTCAGCTCCCAACTACAGTCATCCTTCGGCCACAATTCAGTGATGGCCACAACATCATACCCAACAATCTGCTATCATGAAACAAGATCATTCACCTTATTTCTTATACTCCATGCACTGATATATAACGCTTTGAGTGCTGTATTTGCTACCCTTTTAGATTCTGCATTCCTAATGCACTGATAATCACCTTGCTGACTGCAATTTTGTCCTGTCATCTGCCTGCCCTTCCTAAGAGTCTGACTGCATGCTATCTTTGCTTTTTTACCATCTGTCCTAGCCAGAGTCCCTTCACTCAGGTTCCCAAACCCCTGCCAAATTAGTTTAAACCCTCCCCAACAGCTCTAACAAACCTGCCCATGAGTATATTGGTCCCCCTCGGGTTCAGATACAACCTGTCACTTTTGTACAGGTCATACCTACCCCAGACAAGATCACAATGATCCGAGAACCTTCTCCCTGCACCAGGTTCTCAGCCACTCATTACTCTGTCAAATCATCCTGTTTCTACCCTCACTAGCGCATGACACAGGTAGCAATCCAGAAACTACTATCCTGGAGGTCCTAGCTGTCTGCCTAGCTCCCTAAATTCTCTCTTCAGGGCCTCATTGTTTTTCCTTCCTATGTCATTGGTACCAATATGTACCAAGACATTTGACTGCTCTCCCTCCCCCTCCAAAATGCTGTGGACACGATCTGAGATGTCCCTGACCCTGGCAACTGGGAGGCAACATACCGTTCAGGTGTCCCGTTCATGTCCACAGAATCTCCTGTCTGTTCCCCTGATTACTGAGTCCCTTATCACTACCACTCCCCTCTTTCCCTTCTGCACCATGGATCCATGCTCAGTGCCAGTAACCTGGTCTCCGTGGCATTCCCCTGGGAATGCAACAACAATATCCAAAACAGTATACTTATTATTGAGGCGAATGGCCACAGGGGGGCTTTGTGCTAATTGCCTATTCACAATTCCATTTCTCCTGACAGTCACCCAGCAACATAGGGGTGACTACTTCCCTAGGGGGTAACTCTAATCAATTATCTCCGCACTCTCCCGTACAAGTCAAAAGTCATCCAGCAGCTGCTCCAGATCCTGAACACATTCTTCAAGGAGCTGCAGCTGGATGCACTTCACACAGATGTAATTCCCTGGGAGACTCTGGGTCTTCCAGGATCTCCAACAACCAGCATGAAGAGCACACAATGGCCATTTACTGGACTAGGTGCAGTAAGAAGGAAAAAAAAGGGATGAGGTACAGGAGCTTGGAGACCCATACTCAATGGCTTAGGAACGGGTTCCTCCCCTCTTCCATTAGATTTCTGAATGGCCCATGAACCTTTGAATACTACCTTGTTATTCCTCTTTTACACGATTATTTTATTGTAACTTACAGTACTTTTTCACAGTACTGCTGCCATAAAACAACAAATTTCACAAAGTATATCAGTGATTTAAAAAAACTTGATTCTGATTCTGAAATTGGATGCTGAGATTGTAAATTGTTTGGTTCGGTGCTCAAGGTAGAAAGAACGTCTACTTAGTGCCAAAATTTAAAGATCATAATTTTAGTCTTGTTATCCTTCACTGGAAGAAGCTGCAGATGAGCCAAACCAAAACAGCAATTTCTACGTGTAGCAAAAGTGGGAGAGCCTTCAGAAATGTATCCAATATGTCAAAGCTTGTGGAAAGACAAGAAACCGAGGGAGGAATTAAATGTAAACATAGATTTGGAGCATGCTACAAGTGACTTTGGTAAGGACTATATGAATTTAGTGGCAAGACAATGAGAGTCAGGAAAAGTGGGAGCAGAATTTGGAAGCAAATATGCAGTGTGTTCAAAGAGATTGAGGTGCAGTTTGTGGGGCTATTATGGATGTTTATTTTGATGAAGAGGATGATATTTTGGACACTACATGAGGAGTAGAAAACATATGCATTATTACCTAATGTGGGGCAAGGTTAAAACAATAGAATGATCAACACTATGATTGAAATAGGTTCAAGGGAGTAAGAAGTGGGACTCATTGACAACATAATCTCAGAGATAAAATGAGCAGGGAAGAGAACAAAGCTAGTGGAAGACTTGGGAACAGGATTATGGCTGGCACATGAAGTCACTCTTTTATTGGCAGAGAGCAGGGCTGGATGGTGGGGGAGCTGCCGGGCCTCAAGCCATGATGTCATCTGTTTACAGTCATGAGGAGAGAGGTGGTTGGAGCCGGTGACCCAGGGGGTCATGTGGCACAGTGTCCAGGCTGAAGTCGGTGCTGCCCACCTTCCTGGTGTTTGCTCGGCAAAAGACAACCTATACTGTGACAAACAAGAAAAGCTGCAGATGCTGGAAATCTGAGCGACACACACAAAATGCTGGAGGAACTCAGCAGGCCAGGCAGCATCTATGAAAAAAGTACAGTCGACATCTCAGGCCTAAACCCTTCGGCAGTGCTATACTGTGGTCCACTACAGATTTTTGCAGCATTTATGGCTCTGGTCTGGACTATGATATTTAGCATGATTGTACCTTACTGATACCTTTATATACATGCAATTTTATATGTGCTATGCATTCTTTGTGCTGGATGGCTGTTGGTACTATGTTTTTTACTGTGGTCCTGCAGAAATGCTGGCTCATTTGGCTGTATTTGTGGATCTTCATGTCTGATTGAATGACAATAAAACTTGAATTGAATTGAATGATTAAGTAATCTGCTTTGTGATGTTGCTTGAGGGGGATTGGGAGAATTCTCCTCTTTGAAATTGTGTGCCTTTTACATTTACCTCATATTTACATTTACAACTTGAGCTTTGAATGATTTTGAAATGTAGTCTCTCAACCATTAGAGCCCTGCCTTAATATGGTAACGTTACCAATACTCAACATCAGCAAAGACACAAAAGCAAAATGATGCAGGTGCTGCAACTCTGAGCCAGAAATTTTAAAACTGAAAATACACAGTAGATCAAAAACATGTGAGCACAGTCCCCATTAATTGGACATTGTGAATCACCATTTTTTCTGACTATCCTGAGTACTGTGGCTTTCTTCCACATACCAAAGATGTATGGATTAATAATTTAATTGGCTGTTCTAAATTTCCCCTCCAGTGTAGGTGAATAGTACAATAAATTGAGATTTGTAGAGAATCTGTATAACTAGGTGCTTGCTAATCAGCATGGAAGGTGGGGAAGGGGGGGAGCCAAAGGGCCTGTTTCCATAGTCTATAACTCTGTGACTCTATCAATGTACCATCTGGTTGCAGCAAGAGATTTTATAATCAAGGTTCCACTAGTAGTAAATTAAATATCAATTAAAGCTAAATTAAATGGAAATTATGCATGGGCACAGGTGGCCTTTTATAGGTGTGCTTCTAAGTTAACATATTGCATTCGGTGTTCACGATGAAGTCTGCTCTCAAATAGACAAACCAAACACACATTGTTCACTCCTCAAGGACAACCTTGAACTTCCAGTGTCTTGTAATTTTTATTCTCCAATTCACTCTCATTCTGACCTCTCTGTCTTTGACCACCTGCACTATCCCATTGTAAGCTTCAGGAACATCTTTTATCTGAGTGCGTTATGGTCATTGGGACTTAACAGTCTCATGTAACCCTTTCTCACTTTCTCCATTGATGTGGCTGCATGTTTCTGTTTCAAATTATTTCATTAGTTATTTCTACCATTTACTGCTGTTTCTTAAAGTAATAGTCAATGTTCTTCTTGCGTTTCATGTGGGAGAGGGAGTTTGGAGGGCTGAAGATTATGTTGGTGGGTTTGATGTTTCTCTCTGAACTGACTTCCATAGTTTTCTTTGTCTCGTGGCTATCTGGAGGAGAGGAATCTCAGAGTTGTAAACTGCATACATACTTTGATAACAAATGAACCTTTGAATTTTTACATTTGGTCCCAATCAAGCACAGACATTCCCACTGTTCTCTGCATCCTTTTCTTACTTTGCAACTTAAAAAAAGGCACCTGACTTCTCACCTTAACAGTTCTGATGAAGGTTCTTTGATTCCAAATATCAGCTGTGTTTCTCTCCCTCCCCCCAGAGCTGCCTGACCTATTGAGAGCTTCTAGGATTTTTCTGTTTTTTTTGTCACCAATTCATTTTAGTTGTTTCAAAAGCTTCAGGCTAAGCTATTTCCCCACCATATCAGCAATTGCAAATTAAATACGAATGAAATGGAATGGTTGCAGTAAATGGAATAACACCCAACTCCTAAAATGAATGTCATTGTAGATAAAATCTGGTGTTAACACCTTTATATTACATGTCAAAGTAGAACTTGTTCCAAAACTGCGGGAAGTCACACACTGTTAATATTTTCTCCTGCTAATGTAGCAGTCATATCAAAAATTGTTTGAGAAGTTTATTTTATCAACCAACAGCAATTTAATAACTGATATGTATGAAAATATAATGTCTTAACCACATTATTTTCTCCTCTGTTTTTATAACTTCACAAGGTTTGCTTATGGATGCTGTTGACTCTTCTGCATCTCTGAGCATTAGTACTGGTGTTTTAATCAACTGAGTAGTGCCATTTTATAAAGCTTATTTTTGCTTCCAAATATTGTCTAATAACATTTAACTTTCCTTCCAGACAATCCAAGCTACAGTAAGTTTTATCCCTATGTTGGAAAGGGATACTGTGACCATTTGTAAGACACCAGTCAGAATAATGATGGATGATACTGTTGTGTGCATACATCTACTGATGCTTCTGGACACATCATCAGTGATGTTCCTGGGATCATCGGGTGTTTCGGGTCTTTCAACATCATACACCCTTCTCCAGGTGACCCAGTCGGGGCTGATCAGACCCCAGCTTGTGTCCAGATGGCTAGCTACCCATGACTCCGTGGCTCCCCTCTCTCGAGCCACAGCCACCTTGAGGCCCTCTCTGCCACATCTATACAAACATATCAGAGTCTCATGAATACATGAATTTTCTTGGCCAGTTTTTTTAACACATGGCAACTATGTTCAAATATTTTCAGCACACAAACATTTTCACACTTTCTAATCACGTAAAATCCAACATAAGCAATTACAGTGTATAAGAACTCAAGACCATAAGATATAGGAGCAGAATTAGGCCATTTGGCCCATCGAGTCTGCTCTGCCATTTCATCATGGCTGATTCAACTTTCCTCTCAGCCCTGTTCTCCTGGCTTCTTTCTCCCCATATCGCTTCATTCCCTGACCAATCAAAAAACTATCAACCTTTGCCTGAAATATAGGCTTGGCCTCCACAGCTTCTCTGCTCTCTGGCTAAAGAAATTCCTCCTCATCTCCATTCTAAAAGACACCCCTCTATCCTGAGCCTGTATCCTCTGGTCTTAGACTCTCCCACAATAGGAAACATCCTCTTCTCATCCACTCTAGCAATGCCTTTCGCCAGTTGAGAGGTTTCAATGAGGTCACCTTGTTCTTCAAATTCCAGTGAATCCCAGATTGTAAAGGAACATTGAAGCTTTCCCTGAACATAAATAATATTTTAAAGCAAGGCCTTATGGCACTAGCGATCAGGATTAGGGTTCAATTCCTGCTGCTGCCTGTAAGGAGTTTGTATGTTCTCCCTGTAACCATGTGGGTTTCTTCTGGGTGCTCCCATTTCCTCCCAAAAGGTTAAGGTTAGGGTTAGTGAGTGTGGGAATGCACTGAAAGCATGGTGGCATTTGTGGGCTGCCCCCAGCACAATCCTTGGACTGTGTTCGTCATTGACGCAAGCAACGCATTTCACTGTATGTTTCAATGTACGTATGACAAATAAAGTTAATGTTTCTTTCTAAAAAAAAATGCCTTACTACCAAAATAACAAACATTTGCCTATTACACAGTTCTTAGAACTTACTGTGTACAAATCAGCCACATCTGTTGTTATATTACAATATTCTGTATGTTTCTGGTAACTATGTGTAATATCAGTCCACAAACAATAATTACTCTTTTAATAGTGTCTCTCCTTGAAGGAGTATTTCAGTGGTTGCTTCTTTGGTTGCAGTAGAGCTTGTATACAAATGCTTTCAAGATAGTCTGGGAATGAAATCAACTATGAGCATGTTTGCTGACTCTGTAGTTGCTTCATGAATGAAGCACTGTTGTTGATAGTTTAAATTACTGACTATTTCCAATTAGAGAGAAAGTAAGGGAAAAACTGAGAGAAATTTGCTGGTTGTGAAATTATTAAAATTATGTACCATGTATACATTAAAAATCGAACATTGTGGATAGCAACTGAGATAGCATATGAACTTTTCCCAAGAGATAGTGAACTTTGCAAATCAGTTGCGAGAATACATGATGAAACAATGAAGCTGCTGGTGTTGATGGATTTTCAGTGAAGTATCCTGTGCAACATATGCAGAGAGGTGAAGCAGGAGTCCCCGCTGTTTATTGAGCTAGTTATAACAGATTATAATGGAATAGATAAAAGTAAGGATGTTATTCTATCTCATTGAACACATGGGGCCAAAATTGCATCAATAACACATGGCAGAGATGGATGACCTACACTTACACCCATTGATACTGCCTCACTTTTTCTCACTCCACATTCGCATAGATTAATCTGCTGGTCATCTTCTATAGTTTTGTATGTCATGTCTTTTACATTCCTTTGTTTGCATTTTCATTCTCTAAAGGCTTTATTTCTCAGCTTTTGTTTATTTTCTCTCTCTGCTACAGCACCTGTTAACCCATCAACAAGATGCCCTCTAAAACCCGGGCTTCACCCTATCACACATATTCCCTTTGTCCTACCCCTCCCTCGCTCACACCATCTGCGACCTAATTTATAGCAAACTTCCTTTCCCCTGTCCCAGTTCCTTAACCTAAAATGTCAACACTGTTCCTCTTTCCACAGATACTCCCTTACCTACTGAGCATTTCCAGTACTTCCTGCTTTCATGTAATTTTTCTAGCATCTGCAGTTTTTTTCCCAAATTTTCACCCGCTGAATTACAGTACATTACAGTAATTAATGATAATGGTGTAAATGCACAGACTGACATTTCAATGTAACAACCTATCTTTCTCATCATTGTAGTTAAAAGCCAATCGTGTGCACTTCATGTACAATAGGATCACACTGAAGGTTGCGATCATGTCAGACTGACAATGGATGTTGGAAAAGGAAGTGGTGAACTGGCAAACCTTGTACTCCAAATGTCAGAAGCTCATGACAGTGGAAGGGATTGAATGCTGGAGAACTCGCTGCCTGAAGAAGGCCGCTGAAGGGCTCATTTCCCTGAGGCAGAAATGGAGATTCCAGTGGAAACACCAGCCAAGCTGTTGACCCTGAACATCACAACAACATCAGGACCATGAAAAATTGCAAACAGTTGGAAAGGACAGTCCATCAAACCTGGCATCTCTTAGACTTTGTGCTAGAATAAAGCTCATAGAAACTTGTAAGAAAATCGAAGATGTTTCCTGTAGTAGGAGGCTGCAGGACCATGGGGCAAAGCTTCAGAATAGAAGGATGTCCCTTTAGAACAGAGGGGAGGAGGATTTTGGCGAGTCTATGGAATCCATTGCCACAGGCAGCTGAGGAGGGCAAGTCATTGGGTATCTTTAGAGTGGAGCTTCATCGGTTTTTGATTAGTAAGGGTGTTAAAGGTTGTGGGGAGGACACAGGTGACTGGGATGAGAGTGAAAATAATCAGTCATGATCAAATGGTAGAGCTGTTTGATGGGCCGAATGGCCTGGTTCTGCTTCTGTGTTTTATGGCTTTAACAAGGATCCACATGGAACATAATCCACACGCTGCTGTTACTTCCTGAGAGAAGTCAGTGATAAGATTGATGATCCTGACCTGGGTATACACTATGGAACAAAATTCCATGATTCAAAACAAAGGATACATTTTCTCAGCATTTGGTTTCTCAACGGCATTAGAGAGAATGGTGCCTTATAGTGTTGTCTTCCTTAAGTACTGAAACACTTCATATTTACAGCACTGACTGATCCAGACAGGCCAACCTCCAACAGTTTATTTGAGGGACATCTGAGGCTAATTTGAAGGATTTGTGTGCCTCTTTTAGTGAAAAACAAATGAGGGACAGGACATGCCTGAGTAAGTCTCCCTTCGTAGCTAAGTAAATACATGCAGCACAGTGTTTGACAAAAAAAATTAGGTCAGAGTTCAGGACTGATCCATGTCTGTGTTACTTGTGCTACATGGCCATACTGCTTCCAGTCACAGTTCTGTGAAAATCATTGGCAAAATTAAGGTTATGGAATCATCTTACCTTAAAGTTCTAAATTCTTTAGCATTCAATGGCTTCAATCTTACATTCAATACTGAGGTGATTCATAACCTATAGTTTGCTTTAAAATCCAAACTCAACCTATTCCACGATTAAAAATTCAAGGGCTCTCTGTCATCTTTGGTCCTTCAACAGAAGAATAGCAAAACTTCACAAACTATCTTGCAGCTCTTTTGTGGATGGCAGAACTCAACACTGACATTTTGCTGTTGAACATATTACCACGCACAAGGGAGCACAAACTGGCAGTTTCCTATTAAAAGCAGATGAAGTTTTCTTTCACTCAGTATTAAAGCAATTCTTTTAAAAATTTATCCTTCACCCTTGACATCCGTCTTAGAGGAGAATACATTTTAAAGTCGTACTGGACAATATTAAGCAGGACCAATGATTAGCACAACTTAATAAAGTCTTTAGACATCATGTAAAGCAGGAGATTAGGTTTCTTTCATGTCTGCATTTGTTTGCTTTGATGGATGAACTATGCTATTTAAGAACCACATCAAAACCTACTGCGTCGTGTTTTGAATTCTAAAAACATCAGCCACATTTTTTTTCTGCCCAAGTGCCAAAGTATTTTTCCCCTTGATCTAGGATAGCTTGCTTGGTGCAAGCCAACAAATGTGGCCTGGCTAAAAGAATAACGTCTTTTACTGAAGAGATCAGATGTTAGCTCACTTCCACACTTAAGCTCTTGTGGTTTCACTGACCACCATTTACAGCACATTCCCAGCATTTTTTGCTATCAATCTTGTCAGGTGATACACATTGCACACTGTGGGAGAGAGAGGGTCTGAAAACAGGAAACCCTTTCTTCTCTACAATAACAGCAGCTCCCATGCTGACAGTTGTAAAGGCATAGCAGTTGGCTGCCTGACAGGGTACCAAAGCAGTACTGGAATTCTTTACACGGCATGCAATTAGTAGGGGGCTGCACAGTTTGTACTCAATTAGATAGCAAAACAAGATAAGTTCTGACAGAAGAAAATAGCAGGTTGGCACTATGTGACCTGTTTATGTCGAGCTAAAGCTGGAGATATTCCGATCAGGAGGGAAGCATTAACCAGAAGATTTTCAGTCATTTTCAGCGTAAACCTGCCTTGGCTTTCACTCACCTAATATTCCATGTTTTGTTTCCATACAGACAAAACCATGCAAAGGCAGCAGTATAAATCAGATCTCATTGGGGTCTTTTGTACGCCGGTCAATAAGCTGCTGAAAGGCAGACAAGGCTTTTAAGAATCACTGAACCCTAAAGCTAGTCTGCTTCATTTGTGTTGCAGGCTATTAAGTCCAGAATTGCTGCCTCAACAGGAGATATTTACTCCTTTAGGGAATGGTTTTCCTACACATCCGACCTTCACACAATTTCCCCACACAATTGTAACATCTTGAACAAACATAAAACGAAAGGCAATTGTTATGTTTGCAACTCCAAAACATAAAACCAATTGAAAGAAAAATATCGAGTCAGGAGATGCATATCTTATTTTTGTTTTACTTTCAGCGAAGCGTGTAGTTATGGTGGGGTGTCGTAATGACGTATGACATTCATGTACTTTTGCATATAAACTGTAATGAATTATTTAAATGAGCAAAGAATGCTTAAACAACAATAGATTTACAATGTCACTCAAATATTCTGAAATATTAAATACACTACACTCCTCCTTGCTTAGCTATAAACTCCAGCTCAACATGGATATATATATACACACACACACACAGCATTCTACAGTGTATAGTACAACTATTATACAGACATCCACAGGAGAGTAAGTTTGAAATTGTCCCATTCAGGCCTAAAGATTTAATTGCTGTGGAGGATTTCTTACTCCTGTGGGATAACGTCTTTTCTGAGGTGGTGGGAGGAGGTCATTCTTCTTGGCAGCTGAGACCTGTGGCTGTGAAACAACCTCAGGGTCTGGGGCCTCCTACATGGTGGTTGTAGGAGTTGACTCTGGGACAGCAGGAAATGGTTCTGAGAAGTCTGGACACCTATTCTCTCTAACAATTGACTCTGCTCTCCACAACTGATCAATGTGCTGTCACCAGAAGACATCAGACACAATCTCCACCGTGTAGGAGAGTGGTCCAGTTCTGACCTTAATCTTTCCAAGTGCCCACTTTTGATCGCCCCTGTAGTCTCTTGCCAGGACCGTTTGCACAGGAATGAAAAAATCGAACCTCCATGTTTGAGGAGTCCTTAATTTGTCTCAGCTGGTTGTCCTGCATACTCCTTCTGAGACTGGGTTTGAGGAGATCCGAGCTGAACGCAGGGAATGAACAAGGAACAGCATTGCTGGTGAATTGGTGGTTGTGGAGTCTGCTGCATTGTGGTATGCAAGGAGGAAATTGGTGAGCTTCTGATTCAGTGTCAGTGTAGAGTGTCCTACTGACGTTGCTCACAGCACACTCTTTAGACTCTGAACAAATGTTTCCCCCAAGCCATTTGGAACTGAGTGGTACTGTGCAGAGGTAATATGGAATACTGAAACTGTTCCACAATAAACTATGGTCCATTGTCACTAAGTGTACCTTGAAGGCTGCATTCTTGGGATTTTGAACAGCAGCTGGTCGTGAGCTCCTGGGAGTGGGTCTGACCTCCACAAAGATGCGGATCTGAATGTAACAGTCAAGGTCTGGTCCGTAAATTCCTTATTCCAGTTATTTCCTTTTCCCCGTGTTCCATTGGGCACCTTGATTAAGCACCTGATCTTCATTTCATACTGGCAACACAAAAGGGTTCTGGGTTACAGCTGCTGGCTTGCTGGACCGTCATCAGAAGTTCATCACCGGTAACCAGTCACCAGAAGCCGGTCATCTCAGCAAGGCGGCTATGCCTGTCTCGGGGCTGCCGAGAATCCTGGACTCTAGTTGCTTCAGTGCCGTGGCCGCTTAGTGAATTCAGTCATTTTTGTGTCCAGCTGAGTTGCCGGCCGTCTTGCCGCTACTCCAAGTAAGATACGAATTCTGTCGTTTTCATGGTCGGCTGAGACTGGGTCGAGTCAGGAGCCTGCCGTGTGCAGTTCCTGGGTCGAATCGGGAGCCTGCCATGTGCAGTTCCTGGGTCGAGTTGAGAGCCTGGCATCCACAGTTCCTGGGTCGAGTTGAAAGCCTGTTGATCTAGCCCTTCCAGCTGAGTAGGTCTGGCCATTGGCCACTACTCTGAGTTGGGTAGTCTGTCTCCTCGTTGTCCGAGTCCTCCAAGTCTAGGCTCGTGGTCTGTGTCGAAGTCCAGGCTCCAAGCCGTGTTCCTGTTCCAAGCTCTAAGCTGTGTTCCAGTTCCAGGCTTCATGTTCCAGTTCTAGACTGAGTCCCAGTCAAGTTCCGAGTCCGAGTCCAAATCCTAGTCCAGGTTTTACTGGTTTGTTATCCAACGTTTACGTCCAGGTTGACATTTTTGTCCTCGCTCCCTGGCCTTCCTAGTAACTATCAATAAACACTGTTCTGTTTATACTACCTCTGTGTCTGTGTCCTTCACTTGGGTCCACTCTCAACACCCCCTTGTAATAGTAACTCCAGGTCAGAGCCTTCAATAAAACCCCATCCACATTGAAAAGGAAAGAGAGACATCAAAGGTAGAAATTAAGCTGTTTCTGCAGATTAGTTTGAAGGAGTTGCTGTTAAGCACCATTGAAGCTCCACCCCATCCCCATTGTAGCTCTGCTCCCTGCTAGTGAACAATCTGATAATGATGAGAGAGACACAGGACTAGGTAGCTTTGAGATTTACAATGTGACAAATAACAAGAGATAAGCAATATGGCTTACACCATATTGTAAAATTAGTTAAAATGGAATTGGACACTGGCTCAGCTGCTGCAGTCATTCCACAAGATGAGTTTGAATGGCTTTTCAAAGATACTGAACTGAAGCCTGCAGAAGGGGTGGCATGGGAGTATAGTGGTTAGCACAACGATTTGCAGTACAGGTGACCTGGCTTCAATTCCTGCTGCCTGTAAGGAGTTTGTATGTTCTTTCCGTGACTGTATGGGTTTCGTCCCACAGTCCAAAGATCAACAGGTTCAGAGGTGAATTGTTTGTTGCAAAGTGTCTGTGATTCGGCTAGGATTAATTTGGGAGGATTGCTGGGTGGCTTGGCTTGAAGGGCCTATTCTGTGCTGTATCTGAATAAATAAAAAATAGATACCCAACTAAGAACTTATATTGGAGAAAAGATCATTCATTTAGGAATGATATTTGTAACAGTGAAATACCACAACCAATAAGCCAGCGTGAGCTCGTATGTGGTAAAAACAGGAGGGCCAGCATTATGGGGCATGATTAGCTGAGACAACTACAACTTGATTCAAAGGCAACACGAGTGAATCTGCAGATGCTGGAAATAAATAAAAACACAAAATGCTGGCAGAACTCAGCAGGCCAGACAGCATCTATGGGAGGAGGTAGTGACGACGTTTTGGGTGAACACTTAAGTTTGCTGAACTGCAGGTCGTGGTCTTTATTGGGGCTTTGCTACTGGATGCTTGGTGGGAGGAGGGTGCTGACGCTTTTTTTGCTGAAGTAAGTGGGGGGGACGGTCATAGCTTTGCTGCTGCTTGTGCATGGCGATGGGGTGGAGGAGCTCTGATGTTTTCGCTGTCACTCATTCTTTGGCGCACTTTTCTATTTTAGTGGATGTCTGAGAAGAACAAGAATTTCAGGATTTTTTTTGTATGCATTTCTCTAATATTAAATTAAACTATTGAACTATTGCAGATCCATGCTCTTTTAAAAACTGGAACTTGACTTTTTATCTTTTTCTCTTCCCTGCACAGTGCATTTGGTTTCTGTCTGCCCAACTTACTCTCTCTATGTGTCCTACTTTGTGGACGATCTGCAATCTACAATCTGCTTTGGTCTGTGTGAGCCACTGTCACAATAGCACAATTTATTCTTCCAGACAGGTTTCTGTTCAGGCTTTGAAATTTTGTTCACACTCAGTCACTTTCACTCCTGGCTGCAACTCAAGTGCATCTCTGGCTGTGATTTCCATTGATACAGCAATTTCAACTGCTCTTTTAAAAGTGAGCTCTGCTTCAGTTGGGAACTGTTTTTGAATGCTCTCTCGTAAGTGTTCACAAACTGAACGATCTCTCTGTGCATCATTAAACCTATCAATGAACTGACAATGCTCAGACAATCTCTTCAATTCAACCAGGTAAGCTGGAATGGGCTCCCTTCCTTCTGATTCCGCTTTTGTAACCCAAAGTGTTCTGTAATGAACAATGGTTTTGGTTCCAAGCAGTCCTGTATTATTTTCACAACACCAACAAATCTCATTCTGGTTGATTCGGTTTGAGCAGTCAAAGCAAACTGTATGCTCTTCCACCAATAACACTCAGCAAAACTAGCACTTGTTTCTCCTTGACTATTACATTTGCTTCAAAATACTTCTCAGTTCACTCAGTATACATCAGCCAGTTATCCACTGTGCAATTAAACATCTCTATCTTTCTGATATAGCCAGCCATTTTTGCTCTTTTTCTTTTACTTTTGATTATCATTACCAGGTGCTTGCTGCTTATGAACCCGTGAATTCAAACACTCTCTGCCTTTTTTTAAACTCAAGCATCTCACTGCACTTCAACATGTTGGTATTCGCCTCAGGTTTGTTTAAATCTTACTTGTCAAAACTGTTATGCTTAACTCCAAAACATAAAACTAATTGAAAGAAAAATCATGGAGCTCGGAGGTGGCTATCAGGGTTTCATTTTTTTTCCAGTGAGGCACACACTTATGATGTAGTGATATAATGGTGTATGCCATACACATATTTTTACAAACAACCTGTAATTAATTACTTAAATGAACAAAGAATGCTTAATCAACACTATATTTACAATATCACTCAAATATTACTGAAATATTAAATACACAACATCAATAGCAATAAATTGTATTTATGTATCGTGATGCTCTGGTGGGGGGGGGGTGGGAATGTGGTTGATAGCTCCCCCCACCCCGCATTTCTAATGACCAGCACAGTTTATTGTTCATGTTCAAATGCTTTCACAGTATTATAGAGGGAAGTTCATTTATTGTTACATTTTTGCTCCGGTAATACAGTTATTGGCTTGTATATTTATGGGCCACCCTGACTATAACCATGGTGTGTGATGGTCACCACCCCCATCTGTATGTGACTGCATGAGTTCTCTCTCCGGGTCATGGTGCCTGGTCTGTTTTTGTGTTTATTGCAATAAAAACAGTTGTTGACTTTAACAAGCTTCCTCGTCTGTTATTATGGACCAAATGCTCATCACACTGGTGTCAGGAGTGTGATCAGAAATTGACAGCGAGATGGAAGAGCTTAAGACTTAGGGAGAGGATCTGGGAACTGAGCATCGTGACTTCCCAGGGAATCCTGATGGGATGAGCGTACGCTGGCTCCCCAACCCGGAGGACATGGTGGAGCATATCACTCGCCTCCCTTTTGGCCCCCACCGGGGAACTCAAGATGCCTCAGCCATGGAAGGATGGGCACAACCGCAGATGCCACCAGAGGAAGAGGAAGACCAACAGGTCTTGGCGATTAGTGCCACAAGGTCCACCCTGGAGCTCCCCAGATACAACAGTAGCGGCCGCCTGGAGGCTTACTTAGTGCAACTCGAACTTGCCGCATGGCACAATGTGTGGAGCCCCACCAAGATGGCGGTGCACCTTGCCCAGATACTGAAGGGAGATGACCTGTGGGCCAACACAACACAGCGGAACCAGGGGCAAGCACTTCAGGTGGAAGCTGGCAGCAAGGTAGACCTCCCCACCATGGATCTCCAGCAGCCACTCAGCGATTTGGTCTGGCCTGGATAAAGGGATGGCTGAGCATGGGATGACGGCTGGAGTGGGTGGAGGCTAAAAACCCTATACTGTCAGTGGGGCAAGCTGGAGATGCACAATGGACTGCTGGTCCGGCGGTGGGAGTTGCCCGATAGCGACAGACATCTGCTACAGCTGGTGCTTCCCTGGGGGCTGCGTGCCATGGTGCTCCGGTGGGTACACGAGCTGGCGGGGGCCGGCCATTTCAGGGTTGCGTGAACAATTCATTTGGCCTGGGTGCAGGCAGGACGTGGAGCTGTTCACGCACTGCTGCATCGCTTGCACGTCCTAGTAGGGGCTGGGCCGCCAGTCTAGGGCGCCGATGCAGCTGTACGTGGTGGAGGCCCCAGTGGAGCACGTCGGGGTGGGCATCCCAGGCCCCTTCACCCACACTGACACCAGGAACCACCTGCGGCCATGGATTACTTCACAAAGTGGCCAGAGAGTATGCGGTCCCAGACCAGAGTGCGATCACTGCTGCTGAGAGACTTGTAGAGGAGATCTTCTGCTTTTCGGCACCCTTGAGGAACTCCACAATGACCAGGAGTGAAACTTTGTGTCGTAGGTGTTTGGTGAAGTCTGCAAGTGTCTGGGAATCACCAAAACATGGACCACTTCCTTTTCGTCTGCAAAATGATGGGCTGGTGGAACGCTTCAACCGCATCCTCGGCAACCAGCGCAAGCATGATTGGGATCACCACCTATCCCTAGTATGGTTGGCACACTGGACAGCTGTTCAAGAAAGCACCAGGTGTATGCCAGCTGTGCTCATCTATGGGCGGGAGCTTAGCACACCGGTGGATCTGGTGTTTGGGCCTCGTTCCAGGCCAGAGATTCCTGGGGAGGCCGGCTTAATTTTCTGCGGCACCTCAGAGGGTTCCTACTGGATGTTCTTGATGTGGTTCAGCAGAACCAAAGTGCAGCCAGTGGACATCAAAAGCGAGTTTATGATGCCCGCAGCAGGGGACAGGACTTCACTGGAGGGTGGGTGGGGGGACCAAGTATAGGTCTACTGCCCCTTCCAGAAGAAGGGACTAGCTCCCAAGCTGGGAAGCCACTAGAAGGGGCTGGGAGAGGTGCTCAAATGCATCTCCGATGTTGTATATCGGGTACAGTTGCCTGAGCGGCGATGTCAACCACCATCAGGACTTTTGGACTTTGTTATGGACTCTGAGGTTGCAGGGGACAGCTGACCCTTGTGGTGAAATGCTTTTGTGGGATTACGGTGGGAAGTTCAAGTTAATTTATTGTTACATTTTAGCTTGTGTATTTGTGGGTCACCCTGACTGTAACCGGGGTTTGTGATGATCACCTCGCCCTTCTGTATGTGACTGAAGGGGTTCCCTCCCTGGGTCATAGCACCCAGTTTGTCTTTGTGTTTATCACAATAAAAACAGTTATTGTGTTTGACGAGCCTCCTTGACTGTTCCTATGGACCAAATGCTCGCCACAATAGGCTCTTTAATTTAGAAAAATGTCCCAAGGTGCTAAAAAGAGATGCAAGGTCAGAGATAAAAGGAGGAAATCTTACAAGAAGGGGGAAATGGAAAGGTATATAGGGTTTTGAAAGCAACCATGAGAGAAGGCTAAAGGCAAAGATGGTAATGTTGAGACAAAGGAAATTGGGGATATACAGTGGGTTAATAGAAATCTGAATTACTGAGCTGGGTTATAGGGCTGTGGGAGCTCATGAAAAATCAAGGACAAGGGACCAGGAAGAAATCTAGGGATATGGTTTAAACTGAAGATGATGGAAGCAAAAGAAAGAGATGGAGGAATAGCCACGCACAAGGATAGAGATTGAGTGCGGGGGTGGAGGAAAGGAAAATTCCCTGAAGGAGAAAAAATGTTGAATTGACTGAACAAACAAGGGAAAAAGATCCAAGAGGCAAAAAAAATAGAAGTTACTGGCTGGAGCGTGCAGCAGCAGCTAAAACATGCACAGCAAAGAATGAAGAATCAGTTTATGGCACAGCTCCAATTAGAATTGACATATCCTGGTGGAAAACAAAGAACTTTACTACAGGTGCCAAGAATTGCTACACTTAATACCTGATTTTTACAACACGCTGGGATATTCAATTTGCTAGTTCCCAACCAACAGGCGCAAAATTTGCTATCTTCTATAAATATTTAGTGGGAGAATGTTGTTTTGATTTATTTTGCTTCATTGCATCTCTGTTCGAATTTTGTTGTAAAAATCATATACCCACATCAGTGAAATTCTTTTGGCCATGGTAACATCAAGATTTCTGTATTTCTGGAAGTGAAGAAAAACATAAAAGTTGTTTTTCCCCCTTCGTCCTTAAGTTAAACCCTGCTGACTTGTAAACTTTCCTCATTTATATAACTGGAGTTTATTTTGGCTCCAGGACATTCAGTACAATGCTGACAATACTACAGGGTTTTTAAATGATTCATTCTGCCACTGAAGCCAGAAAACAGTTGCTCTCTAGTTAATTGTGCAGGTTTATTGCTACCATAGCACCTAGAGATCCTAATCAGCAAACATCTGTTGCCCACGGTAACTCAGGAAAAGAAACAAAAGAGCTAGCTATATCCAGCACTACAATTACCCAATTCCTAGAGATTAACTGATTTATTTTTTTAAACTTAATAGCTCTCTGAAAATACTGCACACATAGAAATGTCACTGTATGCAAGATAACATATTTATTATTTGAACAACTGACTGCCAGACTACTTCTTGTAGGGGAACGTAAGTACTGCATCCAACTAATAGTTAATTCCTTCTACGTTTTGCACACTGATTTTACCCTTCATAAAGCAGAGTAAAACAGGCTGAGAATTGTTCATTCTACATCAAATCATTTGCTTATTTACTCGTTGAGTCCAGCAAGGCGAGCCCAAGTGATTGACAAGCGCAACTTGACCTCTCCGCTGCAAAATATTCAGTGATTTTAGTCTCTGCTAAATCAAAAATGCAGTTCCTCTGACTATAAAATAACATCTGGAAGAGTGACATAATGATAATGGGCAGATAGGAGTACTGAGCACATTGCACATATACGTGGTTAATATACAGCAGTATTCAACGCACAGAAAAGATCACAAAGGTTAAGCCCATTTTTATGCAAGTGTAGCAATGACAAAACAAAACAAGCGGGCTGATCTTGTCGCAAGTCCTCTTTGACAGAGCTGAAATCATAACAGGCTTACTGTGTCCTGGCTATTATTTTCCCATCCCTGTCATTTAGTTTAATCTAAATAGGCCTATAGCAGAAGGAATAACACACTAAATACCTTGCTGTTTAATTTTCAAAAGCTCTATGGATCAAGTCGATCGGCCTACTTGTCACAGAACATGTTTTTAATTTTAACTCAGCTTTAATGGAGAAAGACTACATAGATTTGAAATTATGTCAAAGTTACTGTTTAATATCAGAACAAGATTAATCTTGATTTAATGCTGACTTTCTCGATACTGAGCTTGCTCCAAGGTATGAATGCCTGACTCATTGGACTGGAATGGTAATGGGCATAAACCCCGGACTGTGCTCAGTTAGCTGACTTTAACCAATAGGTCTTGGACCTTACTGGGGAGATTATTTTTGGAAGTTTTGTGGGTGATTGTCCATCATGTCCGACAATGACTGGAAGCCTGAGTGGGAGAGTTTTTGAAGTAGAAAAGGTATTGCACTTGCAGCAGTTCCATTTTCTCGTCTTCAGAAGTCCAGGTCCAATTGTACGAGCAAGTGTCATAAACTGGAGTGTTCCTTGGTTGCAGTGGATGACCATGACTTTTTCTGGGCCTTATCATGCCCTTTGCTCTCCATGAAGCTTCGCAGAACCACTTCCCTGGCCTTTGGATCTCACTGTAAATCTCATCTGCCCAGTCCACTGGAGCTGTCTTCAGATACCAGGACAGGCACGTCCCTATCTCACTGGGGTACGAGGCCACCAGCTACCCTCGCTTTCCGAAGCGGTGTACCGGGATGTGGCCGCCGTCGCATGCAAATAGCTACTCGAAGTCACAGGTGAGAGCTGAGTATCTGAAGGGGACCAAAGGTGAGTGAGCTGCCCCAGACTGGGCATGATAAGCCTCTTCACCAGAGATACTACACCTCCCTAGACACCATATACCCCTTGGAAGGTTTACAAAAAAAAGCAATCAAATAGATGTTAATACTGTCATGTAAGAATTGTGCTCCACTCGTAACCCACCAACTTCTCAGATTCTTGAATCGCATTGACATCCACTGACAACCTTGAACCTTGTTGATCTTCCATTGAAAGATGTTTGAAAGTAAATGCTGTCAAGAGGCACATTCTATGGCGCAGGACTATGTACTCAGGGAAAAACTGAAACTTGGAACAGCCACTGCAAAAGCTTTGGGAAGAAAGGTTGTTGTCTATGGTTCTCCCAGCCTGGAATACTAAGGGTCGATTAGATTTTCCTTCATTGCACAACCTTGGTTCACAGATTATAATTTCTAGATTTTTTCTCACAGCTAATGCAAAATATACAAGGCACATAGGGGTCTCCTGAAGGAGCTCACTTCAAATGTTTCATTACTGTTCTCCAACATTTTGTTATGCATCCCTAGCTCATGGTCGCACAAGATGATACACATGAGCAGAACCTGCACCTTCAACAGTATTTTGTTACTTATCTAGATATTCATTTACTTTCTCAGTTCTCAGCACATAATGTAAGTTCTAGTCTGTTTTTTTTATTTTTAGCTGAGCTGCAATAATGTTTAAGCTTAGCATAGTTACATAAAATGTCTTCTTTACTGATCTACGCATAAACATTGCTGATAATAATCTTCAAGATCAGCATCATTTTGCTTTTTCAGTCTAGCATTTTTTTTTTGTATTTTGTCCTGAGTTTCACATGTTTTCATATTTTCTTACAACATGGGAGGAGGGTTGTTTGGTCCTCAGATCTCCGATGGCTCTCACAACATTTCCATCGAGCTACTTCCAACATATTTCTCTTTAAGCTATTTCTAGAAATTCACAAAGATCTTCTGGCATTTCACAAATCAGATTGGTGTTATCAGTAATGCACGTATTGGCATCGTTCCACCCCACAATGAAAACCAATCCTGGAAAATTCTCTAACACTATCTTATATTCTCTTGTTGATATCACAAACTTTCAAAAATGTTGTTACTGATTATCACTCCACTTATCCAATTGTAAAAGTCTTTTATCACTGTTATCAAGGATTTGCCAATAAATGATATGCTGGACAAAATTGTTGGTCATTCTATTCCTCTCTGAAAGTGTTCTTGAATGCCATGGAATCACAAGATTTTTTTTGTTTGGAGACTACAAGGCAAAACTGCAGATATTCAGAAAATGCAATAAACCCTTAGCAGTTCAGGCAGTACAAACAAGAGAAAATCTTCCAGATGCTGGGAGGACCCAGGTTCTCGGCCCGAAACGTCAACGGTACTTTCCTCCATACACGCTGTCTGGCCTGCTGAGTTCCTCCAGCATTTTGTGTGTGTTGCAGTCCAGGCAGTGTTAACGTTTCAGGAGATAACCTCAAGAAAGTTCTAAAAATAATCATCCATTTCCAAGTTGCTGGGTAGTGGGAGGGATAAAAGAATAAATGGAATGTTCCTGGGCACAACACATTGACGCGATCACGCAGCAGCTACATTTCATTTGGAGTCTGAGGAGACTCACTATCTTGCAGAGGACTCTGACTGGTTACAACACTACCTGGCATGGAGGTTCCAATGAATTGGATCAAAAGAAGCAGCAGAGGGCTGTAGATTCGGCCAGCTCCGTCATACAAGATTCTCCACCATTAAGGACATCTTCTTAAGCCAGATCCTCACCGCGTGGGTCACGCTCCCTTTTTCACTACAAACATCAGCGCAAAGATACAGGAACCTGAAGACCCACACTCAATACTTTAAGAACAGCTTCTTCCCCTCGGCCATCAGATTTCCAAACGGTCCATGACCCCATGAACACTACCTCACTCTTCCTCTTTTGCACTATTTAATTTAATTTCACTCCTGAATTACAAACCTGAGACTTCTTATTCTGAATTGCTTCACCCTCATTGCATGGGGAGACTTAAATTGTACATTTTTTACCCACCTCTCTAAGAACAAATCATACTCCATTGATATCTGAATAAAATCACTGATTATCTGGAGAAACACCAATGTTCCTACAGTTACTGTGTACTTAAATCACTTTTGCCATTGTAATAATGACAGATTAGTGTCAAATTTGTGTTCGGACTTTCTCCACCTGCCAGAATTTTATTAAAGATTTCACACTTCCTTATTTGACCGGAATTCTGGCTTTGATACCTTAAGTGCCTGCCCTGCTCCAAGAAACCTTTCTTCCAGCATGAGATTAGATAACGAACGCTAGCAGTCAGTTTTACGGACAAGCCTGATGTCCGTAAGAAACCCTTTCACCAGATTTCCATGGATAACAATTAGGAACAAGAACCTGCCAAAATTCTTACTTTTCCCAAAGCATCTGAAGTATCTCGACTTCTGGTAAGATCTATTTTACCCAGTAAATCAATCACAAATTTCTGCCTTTTAGCTTCACTAAGAATCTGAGTTTATATTGAGTCTTCCTGAAATTGAAATTTATTATAAATAGGATTTAACAGCTTTTTTGTGTCACATGGAGGTCATGTGTAATACTGTAAATGTACAAAGCTGCATTTAGCTTTAATAGGGTTTAAAGATGAAGTGAATTAATTGAGATAAGCTGTGGCAAAAGAAAACAGATTGTTTTATTTACAGCATCAGTTTTGAACTGTGCTTTCTCCTGATTTGTATAGATAAAAATTACATATATATACACACACACACACACACATATATATACATACTGTATATAAAACACACACACACACACACACACACACACAAACACACATATTAAAAAATTCTATTTACTAAAGAGAAAATTAAATCATCACAATTCCCCAGGCAACTGACAAATATAGTCAACATGGAATCAAATGAAGAAAGCTAATTAAAATTCTGCCTGGTAATGTTTTGCCTGGGAAATCATTGTTATTTTGGTATTTATTTATTGACTAAGAAATGACTGGGGGGTGAACATGACACAATACATTTTCCTCTGTTTGTAAAGTTGAAAATTAAGTACTCCAGTAATGACCATTGATTGATAATTACTCTTCAGTCAAGTAATTTCTCTATAAAATTGCATGCAGAGCAAAATACACCCCAATAGTACCATTATGTATATGTGTATGTAATATGTTCAGAGTTCCTCACAGAATTACAAAAATAACCTCAATGTACTTGTACTAATTTCCCACAAAGAACCATGCTTGCATCTCAGTTGGCACCCTTGAGAATTAACTAATTACAGAGTGAAGCTTTTTGCGTTCAAGGATCAGCTGAGACCTAAACCCATGAGCTGAGTATAGCTGGTTAATTGTTCATTACTCTCCAACCCCCACCCTTACAGTACAATGATCATATTGTTATGGAAAGCTCCTTTGATGGTTTGTGGGTAAATGCAATGTGAAGGTCCTAAACTTAATCTCCAGTCTGTACGATGTTAGCAAGTCTCAGCCAGGTTAATACCGAGGCCATTGCAATTGACTTGGATTAGGCAAGAGAACAAACATCTAAACTCCGGCCCCTGATCTCTATTGACTGATCACTGCAGAACTGGTTAAAGCAGAAACCGCTCCAATTTTAAATCAACGAGTTAACAGCCTCCTGTACGATAATATTTATTATAACATTTCCTTTTGCATGGATTAAAATGTTCTGGTCCAAGGCAAGTTTGCTATTTTAAGCTGCTGATGGTAGCATCCTGTATTGGATCTTTCAGGGTGAGCAAACTAACATCAGCAACAGTGTGTAAAGAAGGAAGAATTCATTTTAAGTGTGAACTCTGAACATTATTGCTCAGGAAGTTCGAGGTACAGAACAAAGCGGTCCTATTTTGATTATTCAAATTGTAACTAAAACAACAGAATGTCCATTTTGAACAGAATTGTTAAATTATGTATTCCTTTCTCAGAGGTTATAATATAATCTGAATCTTGTTTAATTTTGTTTCATACTATATAGAAGTTTAAAAAGAAACCACATTTGTTTATATTGTCACAACAGATTTTTTTCATATTTGCAACTCAACAGTGTATTAAAGGAAAGGGAAAACAGAAAGCAAACAAAATAGAAATGTTCAAACATGCAAGATTTTGCAGATGCTGGAGATCCAAGGCAACACAAACAGAACACTGGAGGAACTCAGCAGGTCAGGCAGCATCTACAGAAAAGAGTAAACAATCGACATTTCGGTTTGAGGCCCTTCATCAGGACTGAGAAGGAAGAAGGAAGATGCCAGAATAAAAGGGAAGGGGAGGGTGGGGAAAGAGGCTAGAAATAGAAATTGTCTCAGTGTGATCAACAATTTGTACTTGTTGTTACAATTTTGCTTAATGCATTATCGACTGCATACACATTCACTCGAAAACAAGTCAGTGCATTATATCGGTCCGCAAAGCAATTTGTCAGTTAATTACTGAGGTAAATCTGGCTGTTTCTCAATGTCATTTGGTGGTATTTTGTTTTCTAATCAGAAGGCTATGCATTCAGTTTCTACTCCAGCACTGACTATGGAGTGCTGCATTATTAGTTCCACAATGATCTGAATGAGATTTTAACGCTAAATGGATGGACAGAGTGTTTCCAAATAGTGTTTGTAAGGAATATGTTCTCGGAAGTTACCGGCCTAACATATATGATTTTTCATCTATTTGCTTAAATCGCCCCTTGTATATTTTTATTCGTGCCTGTTTCCCTACTGTACTAGAATCATGATATGCAGATGGTCAAAATTGCACAATATCTTTGAACAGTAGCAGGATATTTGACTCTGGCTATTCTCATGCCTTCAGCCAAAATTCATTCAATTTTTTTTCAAGTACAGACCATTGGCCAACAGTCAGTAATGACATAGTTGGAAAAGATAATTCCAGACATACCGAGACCAAATTCAAGGCACCTATAAGCTTGAGCCTGCATTTGATACATTTCTTGTTCTTTCAGCAGAAATGGTCAATACATCTGCAATGATATAAGTACCACAGGGTGCTGGATTGAACTTACTAGTACTGTTTTTGATTTACCAATATGGCTTTCATACATTTACGTATGATATAAAATTTACGTTGCTGTGCACAAAACTAGTTGCCATTCCTTCAGTTTTAAATTCAGGTCTTTGAGCAAAAGCAGTTCAAGTAACTGAGTACAAACTGACTTCCTTTAGGTATGAGTAAACTGAATACACAGGAAATTATCATTGCATCATGTTCTGCTTACACACACACACGCACACGCACACACACGCACACACACACACACACACACACACACACACACACACACACACACACACACACACACACACACACACACACACACACACACACACACACACACACACACACACACACACACACACACACACACACACAGTAACAAAACCCTGAGCCTCCTGCGTCAGTTCCTGTCATCAATATGCTAACTATTTTATTCACATAACCAAGGAATCTAATTCTGTCATCAAGTCTGGGTTATGAATGGTGCTCAAGTAAATGTCTTAGCAAGCTCAAAATCTTCTTGGACTCACTTCACCAAAATATATTGGTGAAAGTGAAGAATGCTTGTAATATCTGTTCAGTTCTTAGTGCAGCTATGTATGTTGGCATTATTACTAATCAAAATAATATTGTTAATATTGCTATTATTGCCTAAAATGAAAATATGTGTAAGTCAGCTGAATTATATATAAATGACCAGTAATATGTTTGGTCTTTTCTAGCTAGTGCCAAAATTAAGATACTGACTGCAACAATGTGGGCTTCACTGAAAATTCTTTACTGATCTCTGAAAGTACATGGAGTCATCGATGAGCAAGGACTACCCGATCTTTTCATTAGAGCCACAAAATGGCTTTGGTGGAAAATCAATCATTCAGGAAAAAAAACTGAGGTTGTATTTTTGAACAAATTAATCTCAGCTCCATTCCACCTTCTGTCAAGATATTGGACAGGTTTCACTATCTAGAAAGCATGCACCATGAATTCAATATTATTCAGCGATTAATGTCCATCTTTCCAAAGCCAGTGCCAATTTTGGGCACCTGTTGATATATTAATGGTGATGCTTCCCTATTGCCTATATCAGCATACAAGTACCAGAAATGGACTAACAATTGCAGTAATACATTGACATTTTTCAGCTGTATCTGCTCTGCTTTTGAAAAATACTACACAGGTACCTACCTAGGTTATGGCAGGGTTCCGCTCCTGTGAACTGTTTGTAACACAGACACTTCAGAAGCCACGAACTGAGCTCCTGGGCAGCAGAAGATGTCTGGAATCCCGAAGAATCTGGCAAATCCATCTTTGCAATCTCCAACTGCTCATTCACCTGTATGAGCTGTACACAATTTACGTGTTTGTAAGCTGAAGAGGACTATAAGTTTAGGATTTTTAAACACTGCTGATGCTGGGCTGTGTAGCATCAACCAATGTTTCTTTCAACACAACCATGCTAGATAGATAGATAGATACTTTATTCATCCCCATGGGGAAATTCAACTTTTTTTCCAATGTCCCATACACTTGTTGTAGCAAAACTAATTACATACAATACTTAACTCAGTAAAAAATATGATATGCATCTAAATCACTATCTCAAAAAGCATTAATAATAGCTTTTAAAAAGTTCTTAAGTCCTGGCGGTTGAATTGTAAAGCCTAATGGCATTGGGGAGTATTGACCTCTTCATCCTGTCTGTGGAGCATTGCATCGATAGTAACCTGCTGAAATGCTAGGCAAATGTTTGAGGTATGAAACCTTCCAAGGAGTCTACTCCCATGGCAAGGTCAGCGCAACAGGGCAGGTCTGAGAAAGCGGGACAAAGACTCAATTGAAACTATTCTAAAGACTGATAACATTGGCAAAAGGCCATGGCACACAAGCACAAAGGGTAGTAAATATGGCAGACAGGTTTGAAGATTGTTTTTAATTTCCAACAACACCATGTGGGACTTAAGGAATTATTTATTTATTGAGCTGCAACGTGGAATAGGCCCTTCTGGTCCTTCAAGCCGCGCCCCTGAGCAATCTCCCAATTTAACCCCGGTGTAATTATTGAACAATTTACAATGACCAATTAACCTGCAAGGATGTTGCCTGGATTAGAGGGCATGCCTTATGAGAATTGGTTGAATGAACTCAGCCTTTTCTCCTTGAAGCGACGGAGGATGAGAGGTGACCTGATAGTGGTGTATAAGATGATGAGAGGCATTGATCGTGTGGATACCCAGAGGCTTTTTCCCAGGGCTGAAATGGCTAACATGAGGGGGCATAGTTTTAAGATAGGTACAAGGGGAATGTCAGAGGTAAGCTTTTCACACAGAGAGGGGTGGGTGCGTGAAACACACTGCCAGCAAAGGTAGTGGGGTGGATACAATAGGGTCTTTTAAGAGACTCTTAGATAGGTACATGGAGCTTAGTAAAATAGAGGGCTACGCAGAAAAGAAATTCTAGGCAGCTTCTATAGTAGGTTACATGGTCGGTACAACATTGTGGGACGAAGGGCCTGTAATATGCTGTAGGTTTCTATGTTTCTATCTACCTGTAGGTCTTTGGACTGTGGGGGGGACGGGACCGTGAGGTCATGGAGAGAACGTACAAACCCCTTACAGGCAGCGGCAGGAAATTAACCACAGTTGCCTGTACTGTAAAGTGTTGTGCCAAGAAGTGCGCCGCCATGCCACCCCGAGTGTACTTTCAACACACGACAGAATTACCAGTATCATGTATGCAGGTTCCCAGATGAATGAATTCCATCATTCACTTTTTATATAGTATATGTATGTTATTACTTTATTTGCACATCAGTTTGGTTTCTACCTGTGTCTTACTATGCCAAATCTTGCGGAGTGAAGCAATTGCTTCTCCCAAGCCAGTCAGACAGGATGCACAGTTGCACAATTGTCCTATTCACCAGATGTACTCAGCTCCACCTTACTAAAAAAACAATCATAATTGCTAGTGAAGATAAGATTGATATCAATTACATAGGATTGTGAAGTTAACAGAAACAGTGAATTGCTTTGTATCAACAAGAAACAAAACAGTAGTCAGGGTCTTTTTGTACTTTGTTGTTCCGTATGAATGGATCGATCAGTATCAGCACAGAACAGATCTGTGATTGTTGGTGCTGTTTGTTGTCATGCGTAAGCTTTTCATTTTTACATCAAAGGAAGTGGGAAAAAGAACAAGGTACTAATGGTACGATCTCCACAATCTTTGACCAAGTCCCTGCAAGGAGAAATTGCCTGGTATAGACAGCTTACCACATAATCGTTGTTTGACTGTTAAATTAACTGCTGGGAACCTTTTGACACAAACAGAAGCTGTGAAGTAATAACCTTCACCTTCAGGGAAGGTGAGGCGGGTGGAGGGTGGGGTGGTGGGGAGAATGGAGGAAACTAATGAAAGACAAAAATGTGTAAAAATGAATGAACTTTGGAAAATATAGGCTATATTTGCGCATTTTAGAAAATATGAAAAAGAATGACTTTTGAATACAATAGGACCTGGATTCAGTTGTTTGGTTTCTGTTCAAATTCCAGGTGCAAGCCTTATGCTGCAATGTAAAATCAGCAACTGCAGCATCAGCTGGGATCTAGAAATTGTACCTCGCTGCCTGAGGTTAAACCTTCACACAAAAACATGACAGTTTTGAAATCACTTAGTTCTGTTGCTAAAACGACAGACATTGCTCATTTATGGCATTTAATTGGTCAGTTAACTGATTTCATTTGCCTTTCGGCTTGTTAGCACAGAAACCAGATGTGAACAATGGTCTTTCTTTGTCTGGACACACAGCTTTGCACTACAGGTGGGAGATTCACCAAGATAAGCACCTTGGCCAGCTGTTGGAGTCAGCACTTTCTTCTTTCTGAAAATACAATAGGACTCTCTCAAATTAAAGTTATCTAGACCAACTGCTCCTTTCAGCATCCTGTCCCATCTTAAGGTTTGACACCATAAAGTGGGACAGCTGATGGGGACTAAACAATCAGGAGGGGCGGACAACAGGTGTAATTTTATTCCCTACTACGTTCAATTTTATATTTCAAATGACAGATGAGTAATAGGAGTTTTCTATATTCAACATTTTGGCTTGTAATTTTTGTGATTAAAATGATTACATAAAGATTATTTGCTGTGTTTAAGGATAGTTCTGATCCTAAAATCGGGTGCTTGGTGATTGGAGTGGACTTGATGGGCCGATGTTCTGTAGCTCATGGAAAACAGTTATGAGCTAGGGAGTGTGGGGTCAGTTGTCTGGGTGACACAGTAGGTCAGCATGGATTGCTGCTGCCACATTGGCTCCTATCATCCAGTTTCAGTTTTGACCGGGATTTGTCTCTGTGAAGTTTACACAATTCTGCTACGCTTGCACAGGTTTCCCCCATTATTCGGCTTTCCCCACATCTCAAAGGCAAATTAATGGCTCCTGCTAATTGTGCCAAGTATAAGACGGCAGAAGAACCGGGCGAATTAACAGAAATGTAAAAGAGAATAGGTCCCATTAAAATAAATGAGAATGTGACTCCATTGAGGATGTTCTGCAGACCAGCACGGACTCAAAGATCCAACTAGCTTCCTATTTCAAATGAAAACAATGACACGCGGAAGGACAGGTCTCATGAATAGTGATAGGTCAGAAGAAGTGTATGTTTCCTTTAAGCATGGCTGAAATGTACGTCAATCACCGCGAAGGATTTCTTCTGCATGAAAAGCCAATGCTGCCAAAACCATGCATGGTGCTGAAACTTTTTGGTCGCTGTAAATATTAATGACTTGTATGTGAATGAAGAAGGTATGATGCATATGCTCTGCTGAGCATTGTGAGCACACGATGCTGAAACCAGAATGGGTGGTGACACCTCCGGGCTGCCCCCAGCATATCTTTGGGTGTGTTGCCTGTTAACGCAAATGATGCATTTCACTGTATGTTTTGATGCACATGTGATAAATAAATCTGAAATATGGAATGACTACTAAGTCTGTGGATGATGTAAAAGTTGATGGTGTTGTAGACTAAGAGAAAGGTTGTCCAAGGCTACAGTAGTATACAGATCAGATGAAATGTTAGGCAGAGCATTGGGAGATGGAATTTAATCCTGTCAAGTGAGAAGTAGTGCATTTTAGGGAGTTAAATAGAGTGAGCTGTATAGAGTAAATAGTCTGGTGCTAAGAAATGTTGATAAAGAGAAGGACCATGGGGTTCAACTCCATAGTTCCCTGAAAGTGGTGCCATAGATACTGTAGACAGAGTGGTGAAGAAGGCTAGTCTTCAGAGCATTGAATATAAACATTGGGATGTTATGTTCAAGTTTACAAACCAGTAGTTAATCTACACAGAGTTTTAGTCACACACTGTAGGAGAAACAAAGTTACGTTTGAAATAGTGGGTTGATATCATAGAAACATAGAAAATAGGAGCAGGAGTAGGCCATTCGGCCCTTCGAGCCTGCACCGTCATTCAGTATGATCATGGCTGATCATCCAACTCAGAACCCTGTACCTGCTTTCTCTCCATACCCCCTGATCCCTTTAGCCACAAGGGCCATATCTAACTTCCTCTTAAATATAGCCAATGAACCAGCCTCAACTGTTTCCTGTGGCAGAGAATTCCACAGATTCACCACTCTCTGTGTGAAGAAGTTTTTCCTCATCTCAGTCCTAAAAGGCTTCCCCTTTATCCTTAAACTGTGACCCCTCATTCTGGACTCCCCCAACATCGGAAACAATCTACCTGCATCTAGCCTGTCCAATCCCTTTAGAATTTTATACGTTTCAATAAGATCCCCCCTCAATCTTCTAAATTCCAGCGAGTATAAACCTAGTCGATCCAGTCTTTCTTCATATGAAAGTCCTGCCATCCCAGGAATCAATCTGGTGAACCTTCTCTGTACTCCCTCTATGGCAAGAGTGTCTTTCCTCAGATTAGGGGACCAAAACTGCACACAATATTCTAGGTGCGGTCTCACCAAGGCCTTGTACAACTGCAGTAGAACCTCCCTGCTCCTGTACTCAAATCCTTTTGCTATGAATGCCAACATACCATTTGCCTTTTTCACCGCCTGCTGTACCTGCATGCCCACCTTCAATATCGTGAGTACATTGTCAGAGCAGGTAGACACAATCACCATGTATAAGAGGCATTTAGACAGAAATCTGAATAGAGAAAAGGTTTGGGCCCAATGCAGACAAATGAGAATTATGATATGGGCAAAAGGGTCAGCATGAACATAATGGATCATAAGGCCCATGCCTGTGCTATATGGTTCTATGAATCTATGACTCTAATACTCTATGACATTGGCTGATCCCTCATTTACACGAGGTCTTAAGGACAGTAATTGCCTTTTCATACATCTGTCATAGAATATTGCTGAAGCTTAGTTCATGAGTAATAGCTGTTTATTTAAGATCAGTCAAGTGAAGAATATGCACTCACCTTCTGTGAACACACAAGCATACACTTCCAACAACTGTCAAAAGAAGGAGCTTAGCATTTTCATCAAACAAAAATTTGGATCCAATCAGAAGCAGAACAATCAATGTAGTAGATGTTCCATCTCTGGAACTCTATCCCTACCACAGCTAAAAGCACATAAGACACAGGAGCACGATAAGGCCATTCAGCCCATCAAGTCAGTTCCAACATTCAATTATAGCTGACTTACTACTCCCTCAACCCCATTCTTCTACCTTCTCCCTGAAACTTTAGACACCCTTGCTAATCAAGAATCTATCAACCTCCACTCAAGTGCACCCTTTGATATGACCACCACAGATGTCCGAGGTAATAGATTCTACAGATTTACCACTCTCTGGCCAAGGAAATTCTTCCTCTTCTCTGTTCTAAAGAGATGTCCTTTTTGTTCTGGTCCGAGACTCCCTCACTACTAGAAACATCCTTGTCACTTCCACATTATCCAAGCCTGCAATATTTGCTAGGTGCCTGCCAGATATGTGCCCACTAGATAGATAGATAGATAGATAGATACTTTATTCATCCCCATGGGGAAATTCAACTTTTTTTCCAATGTCCCATACACTTGTTGTAGCAAAACTAATTACATACAATACTTAACTCAGTAAAAAATATGATATGCATCTAAATCACTATCTCAAAAAGCATTAATAATATCTTTTAAAAAGTTCTTAAGTCCTGGCGGTAGAATTGTAAAGCCTAATGGCATTGGGGAGTATTGACCTCTTCATCCTGTCTGAGGAGCATTGTATCGATAGTAACCTGTCGCTGAAACTGCTTCTCTGTCTCTGGATGGTGCTATGTAGAGGATGTTCAGAGTTTTCCATAATTGACCGTAGCCTACTCAGCGCCCTTCGCTCAGCTACCAATGTTAAACTCTCCAGTACTTTGCCCACGACAGAGCCCGCCTTCCTTACCAGCTTATTAAGACGTGAGGCGTCCCTCTTCTTAATGCTTCCTCCCCAACACGCCACCACAAAGAAGAGGGCGCTCTCCACAACTGACCTATAGAACATCTTCAGCATCTCACTACAGACATTGAATGACGCCAACCTTCTAAGGAAGTACAGTCGACTCTGTGCCTTCCTGCACAAGGCATCTGTGTTGGCAGTCCAGTCTAGCTTCTCGTCTAACTGTACTCCCAGATACTTGTAGATACTATTTCAGTTCTCCACCACAGTTCATCTTGAGCTCTGTTTCCAATGTCTCTGATGCAATGTGGTCATTTTCCTTTTCCTACCCATCAAATTGGACCTCAATAATCCAGGTAATGTCCTGTGCTATGTTAATTTTTCAAAAGTCAAAGTAAGTTCATTATCAGAGTATACTTACTACCACTATATACTACTTTGAGATTTATTTTCTTAAAGGTAATTACAGGAAAACAAAGAAATAGAGTAGAAATTATGAAAAAACTATACATAAACAAAGACTAGCAAACAACCAATATGCAATGTCTCTAACGGCATCTCAATTTATGCAAATTAGGCAGATCCTTGACAGTTTTAGTCAATGATTAGTCTGAAGAAGAGCTGGCTGTGAAAATTTGCTGGTGCTTGAAATTTGAATAATATTTGAATATGATAAGTCGTGAATTTAAAATTTAGCTTAAACTTGTTGCTGCCAGAAGTAATATATGTAAATGTGTTAAGCCATATATGACATAATATGTCACCTGTGTATTACAATATGCACGATTAATCTGAATACAAATTTTGAGTAAAGTGTTTATAACTTGTCTTCCAGCTGCTCTCATATGTATACATTTATGTAATCTATACTAGAGATTGTTGGAACTAACAGGTTATACACACTGTACACTGGCAATAAGGTTAACACAGCAAAGAATGACAACCATCAAAAGTGACATAGTCACCAAGGATATTGGTGAATGCTGGACTGCATTAGTAGTATAAGTTTGAAAAATTAAAAACATAAGGAAATAGGAACATGCACCCCCTCAAGCCTGCCTGCCTTTCCAGCTGGTCATTTCTTACTTGGTCCAGGCCTCTCCTCCTGTTCTGTGCCAGTTCCCTAGAGCCCTCAATTCCCTGATCTTTCAAAATTTATCTATGTACTTCCTTTCTGAGTATCCCGCAGTGATCTAATCTCCACAAACCTCTAGGGTAGAGAATTCCAGATATCATCACTCTCTGTGAAAAGAAGTTCCCATCAACCACAATTTTAAATGACTGCACCCACATTTTGTAACTATGGCTCTGATTCAAAATACTTCCTGTAGCGAAAACATCTCAAAATCTACCCTACCCAGTAAGGATATTACATGTTTCAATAAAATAACCTGTCTTTCTTCTGGAAAGTTATGGTAAGTTTCACATGCAGATCTGACACATGTATACAGCTAAACAAACTTTAATAGAATAATGAACAGATGCAAAGGTATGATTCAGGGAAAATAAGTTATCAAAATAGTTGTTGAGGATGAAGATGCTCAGAAAGCCAGACAAAAATACAAAACAAGTATGTTCCTAACAAAGGGCAGTGTTGGATTAGATGCAAAGGTATTAATTTCCTCATAGTTTGACTTTTCCTATGCTTACTTGAATTTTTATGTCATCACCTATATACGAGGGGTGATTGATAAGTTTGTGGCCTAAGGTAGAAGGAGATGAGTTATTAACTTCAAACTTTCTGCATTTTCACTCAGAGTTGAATTGCATGTGCATGTAACGAGAGCTGTATAAGTAATCTCCTTCTACCTTGGGCCATGAACTTATCAATCACCCCTCGTATGTGTAATTGTTCAGTGAATTTTGCAGTAATTGTAGTTTGGCTGATTCTGTATTTTTCTAGAAGTTTCTGTGCTACAGGTGTCTTGCCACTGAACTTAACTATTTCATAGGTTAATGTTCTCTCTGGAATGTCTTGTTATTTAAATAGTCTGAGCTAGGTTTTGTCATAAGACAATAATGGCTATTCCGTTCTTGGGGCAAACATGAGGAAATCTGCATATGCTGGAAATTCAAACAACACACACAAAATGCTGGTAGAACACAGCAGGCCAGGCAGCATCTATAAGGAGAAGCACTGTCAACGTTTCGGGCCGAGACCCTTCGTCGGGACTAACTGAAAGGAAGGATACTAAGAGATTTGAAAGTAGTGGGGGGAGGGGGAAATGTGAAATGATAGGAGAAGACCAGAGGGGGTGGGATGAAAAGGTGATTGGCGAAAGTGATACAGAGCTGGAGAAGGGAACGGGACAGGAGGCCTCGGGAGAAAGAAAGAGGGAGGAGGGAACATCAGAGGGAGATGGAGAACAGGCAGAGAGAGAGAAAAACAAACAAACAACTGTAGCGGTGTGCTACACGCAGCACTGAAATAATGACACAGTCGGTAAACTGTAGTTAAAAAAGATTTTATTCGAACTTCGCGGCCTCGCTTTAAAGCCTCCCTGATCCCGTCCTCCCCGGGTGCGGATGCTGTAGGGGGCACGTATTCACAGTCCCGCGTGGGCTTTTCCCCTTGTTGGTGAAGCAGACCTGGCCTTTGTGCCGGCGCGCTGGCTATTTGTGAGCTGGTTCAAGTGCGCTAGGAAGTGGGTCGCCACATAACCCCCCCCCCCCCCCCAGAACCAGCGATACACCCCCCAATGTCCACAGTCTGGGCCGGACCCTGTTTGGGAGGTCGGCCTCTGCGCCGCGGTGCTGGGAACTCGACAGGCTGCGCCACGTCCACATGGGCCGGTTTGAGTCAGTCCACCGTGAAAACCTCCTCTCTCCCCCCAACGTCCAGCACGAACGTGGACCCGTTGTTCCTGAGCACCGTAAATGGCCCCTCGTAGGTCCATTGCAGCGGTGGCCGATGCCCGCCCCGTCGTACAAACACAAACTTACAGTTCTGCAGGTCTTTGGATACACAGGTCAGGTTCTGCCCATGTTGCGAAGTGGGTCTGGGGGCCAGGGTGCCAAGCCTCTCACGTAGTCTGCCCAGGACTGCTGCGGGTTCTTCCTTGTGCCCCTTTGGGGCTGGTATGAACTCCCCGGGGACGACCAGGGGTGCGCCGTACACCAACTCGGTCGACAAGGCGTGCAGATCGTCTTTGGGCGCCGTGCGGATGCCGAGTAGGACCCAGGGAAGCTCGTCCACCCAGTTAGCTCCTCTCAGGCGGGCCATGAGAGCCGACTGTAGGTGACGGTGGAAACGCTCCACCAGGCCGTTCGACTGTGGGTGGTAGGCAGTTGTGTGGTGCAGCTGTGTCCCCAAAAGGTTGGCCATAGGTGACTACAGGCTGGAGGTGAACTGGGCACCTCTGTCGGAGGTAATGTGGGCCGGTACACCAAAGCGGGACACCCAGGTGGTGATCAGTGCCCGGGCGCAAGATTCAGAGGTGGTGTCGGTGAGTGGGACTGCCTCTGGCCATCTGGTGAACCGGTCCACAATAGTCAGGAGGTGCCGCGCTCCTCGCGACACTGGCAGGGGGCCCACGATATCCACATGAATGTGGTCGAAACACCGGTGGGTGGGGTGGAACTGCTGCGGCAGAGCTTTGGTGTGCCGCTGCACCTTGGCCGTCTGGCAGTGCAAGCACGTTCTGGCCCATTCACTGACCTGCTTATGGAGTCCGTGCCAAACGAACCTGTTGGAGACCATCCAGACGGTTGTCCTGATGGAGGGGTGCGCTAAGTCATGAATGGAGTCGAAAACGCGTCGCCGCCAGTTTGCCAGGACAACGGGACGGGGTTGGCTGGTGGTGGTGTCACAGAGTAGAGTCCTCTCACCTGGGCCTATGGGGAGGTCCTGGAGCTGCAAACCAAAGACTGCGGTTCTGTAACTAGGGATATCCTCGCCTACCTGCTGCGGCTCTGCCAGCGCCTCAAAGTCTACCCCTTGGGAAAGGGCATGAATGTTAGGGCGAGAGAGCACGTCCGCCACAATATTGTCCTTACCCGAGACGTGCCGGACATCCGTCGTGTATTCAGAGATGTAGGACAGATGGCGCTGCTGGCGGGACGACCAGGGATCGGACACATTCATGAACGTAAAGGTAAGCGGCTTGTGGTCCGTGAACGCGGTGAAGGGCCTACCTTCTAAGAAGTACCTGAAATGCCGGATTGCCAAGAATAGCGCCAACAGTTCCCGGTCGAAAGCACTGTATTTGAGCTCGGGTGGTCGCTGGTGTTTGCTGAAAAACGCCAGGGGTTGCCAGCTACCCGCGATGAGTTGCTCCAGTATCCCACCGACTGCCGTGTTAGATGCGTCCACTGTGAGGGCGGTAGGGATGTCCATTCTGGGGTGTAATAGCATCGCGGCGTTTGCCAAGGCTTCTTTCGTTTTAATGAAAGCGGCGGTGGACTCCTCGTCCCAGGTAATGTCCTTGCCCGGACCCGACATCAGGGCGAACAGGGGGCGCATGATTCGGGCAGCTGAAGGGAGGAAGCGGTGGTAGAAATTGACCATACCTATGAATTCCTGAAGGCCTTTGATTGTGGTGGGTCGGGGAAAATGGCGGACCGCATCTACCTTAGCGGGCAGAGGGGTTGCCCCATCTTTAGTAATCCTGTGGCCCAGGAAGTCGATGGTGTCGAGCCCGAATGGGCATTTGGCCAGGTTGATTGTCAGGCCGTATTCACTCAGTCCGGCGTAGAGTTGACGGAGGTGGGACAGATGCTCCTGACGACTGCTGCTAGCTATGAGGATGTCGTCCAAATAGATGAATGCAAAGTCCAGGTCGCGTCCCACCGCGTCCATTAACCGCTGGAACGTCTGTGCGGCATTCTTCAGGCCGAACGGCATGCAGAGGAACTCGAAAAGGCTGAACGGGGTGATGAGAGCCGTTTTGGGGAAGTCGTCCGGATGCATCGGGATTTGATGGTATCCCCGGACAAGGTCTACCTTGGAGAAGATCCGTGCGCCGTGCAGGTTTGCTGCAAAGTCCTGAATGTGCGGCACAGGGTAGTGGGGTGTCGCCGCATGGTCTCCAGCCCCCTGTCGCTTTGGGCACCATGTGCAGGGGGGAGGCCCATGGGCTGTCGGACCTCCGTATGATCCCCAATTCCTCCATCCCCTTGAACTCCTCCTTCGCCAGTCGGAGCTTGTCCGGGGGAAGCCGCTGAGCACAGGCGTGGAGGGGTGGTCCCTGGGTCGGGATGTGGTGCTGTACGCCGTGTCGGGGCATGGCTGCCGTGAACTGCGGTGCCAGAACCGATGGGAAATCCGCCAGGACTCTGGTGAAATCGTTGTCGGACAGCGTGATGGAGTCGAGGTGTGGGGCTGGCAACTGGACTTCTCCCAGGGAGAACGTCTGAAAGGTCTCGGCATGGACCAGTCTCTGCCTCGGCAGGTTGACCAGTAGGCTGTGAGCTTGCAAAAAATCCGCACCCAGAAGTGGTTGGGCTACGGCAGCCAGAGTGAAGTCCCACGTGAACCGGCTGGAGCCGAACTGTAGCTGCACCATACGAGTGCCGTAAGTCCTTACCGTGCTGCTGTCTGCGGCCCTCAGGGTGGGACCCGGTGCCCTGTTGTAGGTGTTGTAACTCGTCGGAGGTAAGACGCTGATCTCGGCACCGGTGTCAACCAAAAAACGGCGTCCCGACCACTTGTCCCACACATACAGGAGGCTATCCCGATGGCCAGCTGCCGTAGCCATCAGCGGCGGCTGGCCCTGGCGTTTCCCGGGAACTTGCAGGGCGGGCGACAGCGGCGGGCTTCTGTGCCCCACCGCTGGTGGTAGAAACACCATTGTTCGTTGGGCTCCCCACCCCGGCCTCTGGGGTTAGCGAGCTCTGCGGCCGGGCCTGGTCTGGTTTGCTGCTGGGAGCGTGGCCTGGTGATCTGTGCGACAGACGCCCCACTCTCCTTCTTGGCATTCCACAGCAAGTCCGCCCAGGCTGCCACCTTCCAGGGGTCGCTGAAATCCGTGTCGGACAGCAGCAGGCGTATGTCCTCGGGCAGCTGCTCCAGGAATGCCTGCTCAAACATGAGGCAGGGCTTGTGACCTCCAGCCAGGGAGAGCATCTCATTCATTAAAGCCGATGGAGGTCTGTCTCCCAAACCATCCAGGTGCAGTAAACGGGCAGCCCGCTCGCGCCGTGAGAGTCCGAAAGTCCTTATGAGCAGGGCTTTGAATTCTGTGTATTTGCCGTCTTCCGGGGGTGACTGTATGAACTCCTCAACCTGGGCCGCTGTGTCCTGGTTGAGGGAGCTCACCACGTAGTAGTAACGTGTGGCATCCGAGGTTATCTGCTGAATGTGGAATTGGGCTTCTGCTTGCTGGAACCATAGGTGAGGTCGCAGCATCCAGAAGCTTGGCAGTTTTAACGAAACTGCATGAACAGATGCGGCGTCGTTCATCTTCGGCCCAAATATCGTTTGGGCCGTTGGGGTCACCAATTGTAGCGGTGTACTACACGCAGCGCTGAAATAACGACACGGAGTCGGTAAACTGTAGTTAAAAAAGATTTTATTCGAACTTCGTGGCCTCGCTTTAAAGCCTCCCTGGTCCCGCCCTCCCCAGGCGCGGATGCTGTAGGGGGCACGTATTCACAGTCCTGCGCGGGCTTTTCCCTTTGTTGGTGAAGCACACCAGGCGCCCTTTTGGGACTGGCCTTTATGCCGGCGCGCTGGCTATTTGTGAGACGGTTCGAGTGCGCTAGGAAGTGGGTCGCCACACAACTAAATATTGTCAGGGATGGGGTAAGAAGAGGAGGAGGGGCATTAACAGAAGTTAGAGAGGTCAATGTTCATGCCATCAGGTTGGAGGCTACCCAGGTGTTGTTCCTCCAACCTGAGTGTGGCTTCATCTTGACAGTAGAGGAGGCCATGGAAAGATATTTCAGAATGAAAATGGGACGTGGAATTAAAATGTGTGGCCACTGGGAGATCCTGCTTTCTCTGGCAGACCGAGCGTAGGTGATTTCCGTTCTTGGTCTTTTTCTCTGTTCGTTCTCGTTCCTACAACACTTAATAAATGGCTATAAACAAGTTTTATGCCTCATTCTTTGGATTGCAAAGCTACAAGATCCTACAACAGGACAGCAAGTAAAACACCAATTTAACAAAGTAATTGAAAAGATACAAAAATAATTCAACCCAAGAGATTTGAGAAGATTATGAAATTAGTAGACATCGGGAGGTATGCTGGTGCATTTATAGTTGTTCTAAAAATCTTATCACACCATTGCAGCAGTGGTAAGTTTTTGGATCAAACACTGCAATGAAAGATTTGTGGGTATAGATCCAGTCCAAGTTGTTGATATGCCAGACCAAATATTCAGAGAGGAATGTCTGAGAGCTTGAAATGTTCCAAAATGTACACACCATAAGACATAGGAGAAGAATTAGGCCATGCAGCCCAGCGAGTCTGCTCCGCCATTCCATCATGGCTGATCCTGGATCCCACTCAACCCCATACACCTGCCTTCTCACCATATCCTTTGATGCCCTGACCGATCAGGAAATGATCAACTTCCACCTTAACTATATACACAGGCTTGGCCTCCACCGCAGTCTGTGGCAGAGCATTTCACAGATTTACTACTCCCTGGCTAAAATAATTTCAGTCAGCATAATATTGTGCTGGTAATAAGGTATGTGACCTACAGAAGAGCAGTGTAAGGAGCTCTAACATTAAATTCAGGCCACATGAGCATCAGTGGTGCAGAAAGCCAGTCTGATAGAAACCTCCTAAAACTGCAACTAAAATAGGTGGTTGTAATGGAAAGAAAACAACCGCAGAAGCAACTCAATAAGGAATGATGGACAGTAGATAATAGCTATCAAAGGAGAGTTGATGGACACATGAGAGAGAATAAGTTACATGGGAAAATGGGAGAAGAGAAACATCATCATTAAGTTTGCTCCTCTGGGAGTCAGGCTGGACTCAAAGGGCTGAATGCTGCCCTTCTGTGCCAATGAGATAAGAAAAAGCACATATTCAACTCATAGTGAAATAAAAGAGACAATTTCAAAATTAACTATTAATAATCAAAATATCATTATGAATATTGACACAGTTGCTGACCTTACCACTGTGGGAAGGGATACATATGCCCAGAAGATTAGTAAAGTATCATAAGTTGGAAATATACTGGTTGAAGATACAGTATTTTCAGGAATACTGGGGTAGATAGAGCATGTGACTTACCATGATCCTCCTGCTGAGCACACTCCCATGGTGCTGTTAGGAAAGGAGTTCCAGGATTTAGACCTAATGACAAAGGAACATGGTGATATACTTCCTCGCATGGATTGTGTGCAACTTGAAGGGAAACCTGTAAGAGGGTTGTTCTTATGTAAACAAAGAAAACCAATACTCTGTAACAAGTAACAGCTGCAAGGAACTGTATTCAGATGGTACAAGGATAAAATCATCACCAGACCCATTCCAGATGACAGTGAACTTATTTGCTGCAGGGGGTCCAATATTGTTTGTGCAATCACAATGACATTCTGATTGCAATCAACATTGTGGATGAAAAGCTTTGGATACTTGAGGCATGCTTGGGAGACTTCATCAATATAATGTCAAGCTTTAATAAAAAAAAAGGAAGTGGTTATTTCGGTCTGCAAATAAATGCAGACAAGATGCAGTGAGGTAAAAAAAATACTGAACCCATCATCGGAAGTAGAAAACCTGAAAACTTTTCTGAGCTCCAGTTAATTCTTAGAATGATCCAAGGCTTAGTCAGGTTTCCATCTAACATGAATATTGACCATTTCATCAATATTCTAAGTTTATGTATTAAAGGAGGACAAACTATGTCTAAGGATAATGATCAGCAAAAGATGTATGAGGAAAAGCCTTGACAGAAAGTTCCTTCTGGTACATCACAATGTCATCTATGTGATTAAATTTGGCTGAGATGCTTCCAGCAACCTTGCCTGAGCCAGTGATTAAACATGCTGTAGACAGTAAATTCTGTTGACGGTTATAGAGTAGAGTTCAACCCTCCTGGCTGCTCAACCAATGAAGACAAGGACGTCATATGTCTTCTTTACCACCTATCAATTTGTGTGACCACTTTTAGGGAGCCATATACCTGGTCTCCAAGATCCTTCTGTTCATCAATGTTGTTAAAGATCCTGCTATTAACTGTATAATCTCCCTTTATGGTGATTTTTCCAAAGTGGAATACCTCACACTTGCCTGTATTAAACTCTGTCTGCCACTCCTCCGTCTATATCTATAACTGATCAATAACTGGATGTATCCTTTGGTAACCTTCTATGCAATCCACAGTGCTACCAACCTTTGTGTCATTTGCAAACCTACTCACTCAAATAACAGAGGTCTCAGTACAGATCCCTGAGGAACACCACTAATCACAGATTCCATCCACCACTACTCTCTGTCTTCTATGGGGAAGCTAATTTTTAGATACAATCAGTCAAGTCACAATGGATTCCATACATGCTAATTTTCTGGATAAGCCCAGCATGTGGAACCTCATTCAATATCTTTCTGAAATCCATGTATACAACATCTACTGTTCTATCACCTTCTTGAAACTCTCAAACAGATTAGTCAGACATGATCTGCCCTGCACAAAGCCATATGGATTGTTCCACCAAATGCTCATAATTTCTATCGCTTATGAATCCTCTCCATTTGTTTCCTTACCACTGATGTAAGCCTCGCCAGGCCATTATTTCCAGAATTATCCAGGACAAAGAACAACATTAGCTACCTGCCAACCCTCTGGCACTGCACGTTTTGTTTAACAAAGGTGCAAAGACCTGGGTCAAAACCACAGCATTCTCATCTCTCGCTTCTTTCAATAACCTGGAGTATAATCCATTAGGACTAGGGGACATCCACCTTAATGTTTTTCATGAGACCTAACACTACTTCTTCCCAAATCATGAAATGTCCTAACATCATTGTATGCTCCCCTCTGACCTCACTACTCACTAGAAACCTATCGAGTGTTGAAAGGCCAAGCTTGAGTGGATGTAGAAAGCTTGTTTCCTATAATGGGGGAGTCTAGGACCAGGGGACGCAACATCAGAATAGAGGGACGTACATTTAGAACAGAGATGAGAAGTAAGCCGGGGGTAGTGAATCTGTGGAATTTAATGCCACAGGCGGCTGTGGAGGCTAGATCATTAAGGCGGATGCTGAAAAATTCTTTATAAGTCAGGGCATGAAAGGTTACGGGGAGAAAGCAGGAAAATAGGATTGAGAGGAAAATGGATGAGTCATGATCAAATGATGGAGCAGGCTTGAGGGGCCAAATAGCCTAATTCTGCTCCAATGTCTTATGATCTTACATCACTCTCTTCAACAAATACTGATTTAAAGTATTAATTTAGAATATCAGCCACATTCTCTAGTCCTGAAGAAGGGTCTCAGCCCAAAACATTGACTGTTTATTCATTTCCATAGATGCTGCCTGACCTGCAGAGTTCCTCCAGCTTTTTGTGTATGTTGCTCTCCATTTCTAAGCATAGTCCTTCCTTTATTCTCTTGTGGTCCTATCCTCTCCCGGGTTACCCTCGTACTCTTGATGCATGTGCAGAATGTCTTGGGATTCACTTTCATCTTACTCACCAAGGAATTTTCATGACCCCTCCTAGCTCTCCATGATTCCTGTATAGTCCTCACATTCTCTGTTCCATTCCAGCTTCCAATAAGCCCTTCAATTCCAATAAGTCTTACATGTGCTTCCTTCTTCTTCTTGACTAAACTGGCCAAATCCGGACATTAGAAGTTTGGAGAGGAGGGTACTACAGTAAGGTCCATTGCCCGAGGATAAAAGGAAAGAGTGGTTCGTGACAGCGTAATAGAGCTTTGACCAGAGGCCAATCAAACAACGTAAGTTTGGAAAGGAGGGGACTTCAATCAGGTCCACAGCTCAAGGATAAACAGCAGGAGTGGTTCGCTGCAGTGTAATGGAGCTTTGACAAGGCAGGGACAAGCATACCAGCCATTATCTGAGTGGACATAGTTAGAGCAGTGGTCTTAAGGCTTTAGTTCTTCGAGACTTCAGTGAAGAGAGGCTTCGCTCAGAGAAAGGAAAGGAAAGAAAAGCTAAAGTTTCTTCCCTTTCTTCTTTAAATTTGCTCAACTAGGTAGAGAAATCAGGCAGGATAATGCAATGCTCCTCTTGCAGGATGTGGGAAGGCAGGGAGACTTCTAGCATCCCTGACCATTACAACTGCGAGAAGTACACCCAGCTGCAGCTTCTAACAATCCGGGTTAAGGAGTTGGAGCTGGAACTGGATTAACTCCAGCTCATTCGGCAGGCTGAGCGAGTGATAGATAGGACATGTAGAGAGGTAGTTGCACCCAAGTTGCATGACACAGGAAACTGGGTGACAATCAGGAAGGGGAAATGGTTTACGGAGTCAGTGCTAAGTACTCCTGTGGCCACCCCCTTCAACAATAGCTATATCACTTTGGACATTGTCGGGGGTTGGGGGGAATGACCTAACAGAGAAAAGTCACAGTGCTCGGTTCTCAGGCAATGAGTCTCCCTCTCTGACTTAGAAGGGAAGGGGAAAAAGAGGCATGCTGTGGTGATAGGGGATTCTTTAGTTAGGGTAATGGATAGGAGCTCCCATAGATGAGAATGAGATTCCTGGATAGCATGTTGCCTCCCGGATGTCAGGGTGTGGGGTATCTCGGATCGAGTCCTTAGTATTCTTGAGTGGGAGGGGTGAGGTGAACAGCCAGATGTTGTGGTCCAAGAGGTTACGAATAACATGGGTAGGACAAGTGATGAGGTTCAGCATAGGGAGTTCAGAGCGTTAGGTGCTAAGTTAAAGGGCAGGACCTCCAGGGTTGTGATCCAGGAGGGAGAGTTTCTAGAGTGCCTACAAGATGGCTTTTTAGAGCAGCTTGTGATCGAGCCCATTAAAGGACCAGCTATTCTGGATTGGGTGTTCTGCAATGAGCCAGAATTGATTAAAGAGCTTAAAGTAAAAGAACCCTTAGGGGAAAGTGATCATTATATGTTTGAATTCATCCTGAAGTTTGAAAAGGAGTAGCTAAGCTCAGCTAAACTCAGATGTATCAGTATTACAGTGGTACAGGGGCATGAGAGAGGAGTTAGCCAGAAATGATTGGAAAAGAACACTGGCAAGAATGATGGCAGAGCACCAAAGGCTGGAATTTCTGGAAGCAATTCGGAAGGCACAGGATATATACATCGCAAAGAGGAAGAAGTATTTTAAAGTATTCTAAAGGAAAGATGACACAGCCATGGCTAACAAGAGAAGTCAAAGCCAACATAAAAACCAAAGGAAGGACATATAAGAGAGCAAAAATTAGTAGTTAGTTAGAGGACTGGGAAGCTTTTAAAAACCAACAGAAGGCAACTAAAAAAATCATTAGGAAGGTAAAGATGGAATACAAAAGCTAGCTAATAATAATAATAGAGGATATCAAATGTTTGTTCAGATGCATAAGTGTAAAAGAGAGGCAAGATTGGATATCGGACCACTGAGAGGCAGATGAACTGAACTGACACACTGTTGAAGACACTAGCAGTATGGTTCCAGGTGTCAGGGGGCATGAAGTGTGTGAAGTTACCATAACTAGGCAGAAGGTTCTTCGGAAACTGAAAGGTCTGAAGCTAGATTAGTCACCTGGACCAGATGGTGTACACCCCAGAGTTCTGAAAGAGATAACTGAAGAGATTGTGGAGGCATTAAAAAAAAATTTAGGCATCTGTTAGTCTCTTGGAAGGTTTCCAGGGCACAGGCCTGGGCAGGGTTGTATGGGAGAATGGCAGTTGCCCAAGCTGCAAGCCTTCCCCTCTCCATGCCACCGAGGGACGGGCACTAGGACCCAAGCAGCTTGGCACCAGTGACGTTGCAGAGCAATGTGTTGTTAAGTGCCTTGCTCAAGGACACAACACACTGCCTCAGCTGAGGCTCAAACCTGTGACCTTCAGATAACTAGACCTATGCCTTATCCACTAGGCCACGTGCCAACACAATAGTAATGATCTTTCAAGAATCATTAGGTTCTGGAATGTTTCTGGAAGACCGGAAAATTGCAAATGTCACTCCACTCTTCAAGAAGAGAGACAGCAGAAGAAAGGGAACTATAAGCCAGTTAGTCTGACCTCAATGGTTAGGAAACTGTTGGAGCCGATTATTCAGGGTGAGGTCTCAGGGTACTTGCAGGCACATGATATAGTAGGCCACAGTCAGCATGGTTTCAAGGGAAAATCTTGCCTGACAAATAAGTTGAAATTCTTTGAAGAAATAGCAAGCAGGACAGACAAAAGAGAATTGTTTGATGTTCTGTACTTGGATTTTCAGAAGGCTTTTGACAAGTTGCCACACATGAGGCTGCTTAACAAGCTATGAAACTGTGGTATTACAGGAAAAATTCTAGCATGGATAAAGCAGTGGCTGATTGGCAGGAGGCAAAGAGTGGAAATAAAGGGAGCCTTTTCAGACTGGCTGCTGGTGACTAGTAGAGTTCCACAGGGGTTTGTGTTGGGACCGATTCTTTTTAAATTATATGTTAATGATTTAGATGATGGAATTGAGGACTTTGGTGCAAAGTTTGCAAACAATGTAGAGGGTCAATTAGTTTTAAGGAAGTAGAGAGGCTACAGAAGGTCTTAGGCAGATAGAAGAATGGGCAGATAGAATGCAGTGTTGGGAAGTGCATGGTCATATACTTTGGTTGAAGAAATGAAAGGCTTGACTATTTTTTAACTGGAGAAAAAACACCAAAAACTCAGGTGACAGGGATTTGGGACTTATTTGCAGGTTGAGTCTGTGGTGAGGAAGGCAAATACAATGTTAGCATTCATTTCAAGAGGACTAGAATATAAAAGCAAGGATGCAATTGTCAGCAGGTTTGAGCCCTTTATCATAGAGAATAGGTGCTGAAACTGGAGAGGGTTCAAAGGAGGCTCATAAAAATGATTCCAGGATTGAATGGCTTGTCATAAGAAGACTTATCAATGGCTCTGGGCCATCACTAGAATTCAGAAGAACGAGGGCTGACCTCATTGAAACCTATCGAATAGTGGAAGTCCTTGATAGAGTGGATGTGGAGAGGATGCTTCTGACAGTGGGAGAGTCTAAGACCAGAGAACACAGATTGGCATCCTTTTAGAATGGAGATGAGGAAGAATTTATTTCGCCAGAGAGTGGTGAATCTGTGGAAGTCTTTGCCACAGGCAGCTGAGGAGGCCAAGCCTTTATGTATATCCAAGACAGGCCGATAGATTCTTGATTGGTCAGGTCATGAAAGGATACAAGGAGAAGGCAGGAAATTGGGGCTGAGAGAAAAATTCGATCAGCCATGATGAAATGGTGGAGCAGACACAATGGTGAAATGGCCTAATTCTACTTCTATACCTTATGGTTTTATAGTCTAAGTTAACTACCTCTCATGTCGGCATTTCTTGCCATCCTTGTCTTTCCCTCATATCTGAAGAAACTGGTCTTGAGCTCTGAGCAGCCAGTCTTTAAACATCTTCTACATTTTAGATGTTGATTTGCCCAAAAACATTCCAATTAACTCTCTCGAGCTCCTGTCTGATATCTTCATAATTTCCCCTAAATTAATACTCTCCTGCAAATAACATTCCTATCCTTATTCACAGTTATCTTAATGAGATAATTTTTTCCCCAGATATTCACCCACTGGAAGGTCAGTCACCTGGCTGGCTCATTCAAAACAAAACCCAGTATTGCCTCCCATCTAGATGGACTATCCACATAAGGCTTCAAGAAACCCTCTTAGATACACCTAACAAATTCTGACACATTGAAATCCTTTGCACAAAGGATTTCCCAGTCACCCACAATGATAACCCTATTATTTTTTTTCTTCCTATCATCTCCTCATGTTGCTCCTCACCATTCTATGGCTACTTAAGGGTTTATAGTATAAACCCATCAGACTGACTTTTCTTATTTTTGAGTTCTACCCATATCAACTCAGTTGTTGATCCCTCCATTCCCCCTCTCAGTGTGCAGCTGTGATATTGTCCTTGGCTACTTACGCAACCCTCCCTCCCTCTTCTAAAACATTTTGCAGCCGGCCCTATGCCCCTCTCAACCAGGTCTCTGTAACTATCACAACATCATAGCTCCATGTGCTGATCCATGCTCTAAGTTCATTGCCCCAACTCATTATACTCCTTGCAATGAAATAAACTGTCCTCTGATCTTTTCCACTCAACTGCCAAGGGCTCAGGAATGATTTTTAACACAGTTACAGTGAAAAGGCCCTGCTTCTTTAACTGGGGCAGGAAGGGTTTTAATCAATACCAGCTGACGAGAACTTTATCTGGCTCACAAATTGCACTGACAATAAACTGAATACTTAATGCAGCTCATTTGCTGAACTCATATTAGTGAGAATGCAGCACAGATTTTGGCATTCTGAATCTGGTCAAAAGGGGCGTGGGGTATTACTGCATTAATGCCCCAGCAGCAGTTTGCCAGCACAACTAAACTGAGCTCCCCACAATTTGATCATATATTACCAGAGGCAGTAGATTAGATTAAGGAATATGATTGGTCAAATTAAATACAATCATGTTGCAGCTTTAGTGTCTGATTCGGCCAGCACTTGCTTTTCACGTCACCTTAAACTACAGATGTCCTTTCAAAAGTAGTTCTGTTTGAGCTGCACTGTTTGACAGCTCTGGTCAGTCCTAAAGTTCACAGTAAAACTTGGGCACTCACCAAAAATCACATTACTAAACATATTTCATTTTAAAAGATATACAAGGACACCACGGTAGCATAGTGGTTAGATTGTCACTATTACAGCTCAGGACGCTGGAGTTCGAAGTTCAATTCCAGTGTCCTCTGTACATCCTCCCGAAAGAACACATGGTTTCCCCCGGGCGCTCTGGAATCCTCCTACAGTCCAAAGATGTACCGATTAGTCGTTGTAAGTTGTCCTGTGATTAGGCTAGAGTTAAATTGGGGGTGGCTGGGCGGCATGGCTCAAAGGGCCGGAAAGACATATTCTGTGCTGTATTTCAATAAATGAATAAGTATTTCCTTTTAAGTGTCCAAGATGGGGCCCTTGTTTATGGGCATACTTTACAGGCTTATAAGAGCTTATATTGAAAACAGAAATATAGAATAGGTTTTGCGTATGACTACATCATGAGCAAACATTAAAGGTCTTTATTGTATTGTCTGATGCTGTTTAAAACAATAAAAAACTTTGTTACCAATGTTAGCATACTGCACAGGTTGTTGCTATTCTAAGTCAAGAGCTATACCACCACCTTTTTTTTTTACCACATCCTAGATTCTTCTCCAGCCCGTTACAAATCTAATCAGCTGTTTTCTTAATAGATTTAGAATTCCAACCCACAGAGAGAATTCCTTGATTCTTTGTTCTGCATGTGAGGAATTGTACATTCAGCATATGAAGGATTTCAATAGACTTTTTTTTTCAAATGCACATTCAATTATTCCCTGCATACCCTGTGTGACATAATTGAGTGATGGTCGATAACCAGCCAAAATGAAAGCAGATTGCAAATTAAATCAAGACGATTCTTAAAATTTAAAAAAAACCTCAGCAAGAGTACAGGCAAATAAACCATTTCTGATTAAAAAGTGAAGGGCAGTAGAGTTCCTTTATGTGAAATTAGACTTTCAGATTTAATTACCTGCAATTTTTTTGTATTACTTGAGAAAGATTTGAACTATTTCTTCTTCATTGCATTGTATAGAAAAGCATAATCTCATAAAAATAAACTGGATTCCAAAAGGCAGTGTTTGATAAGAGGCCAAGTTTAATTACAAACTTCCAAACCACAAATCGAGGATTGTGGTGAGGATCTGCAGTAAGCATAAGAATCAGCATTGACCACAATTGTCTATTGAAGATAGACCGAGGTTGAAATCAGATCCATTCACAGCAATAGCCAACATCACACAGATCTGCTGCACACATGGCCTGCATACCTTTAAAAATATGAAACATAGTTTCAGAAGATCTGGATGGATTTTTGAGCAAAATTTGCTCTTGGTTTGACTTAACCATGCAACTGAAACATTAGCTCCTTCAAGATTTAACTTGAGGGAAAACCATAGGAAATAATGAAGTTGCATGACAAAAATTCTTATAGAACTAGCAGCTTTAGATAACAGTGTGTATTTGCATATAATGAGAAAATGCCTAAAGTTAATATATGTGGTTATTTAAATCTGTTCGTTATGCAAAGTTAAGAATTATAAGCACAAGTTTGGATCTAATTTCAATGTTATAATAGAATTAGCAATCCATCTGCTGAATATTGGTTCGTTCTGCATTTTGCAAGCAATGTTAAAAAGGTCACTAGGGTCAGCTACATATGACTAATCAATAGCTTGTCGAACATACTGATGCTCAGAGTACAACCAAAAGTTCCTGAGAGGTCGAGGAATTTATGATGGAAAAGCTTCTTTATCTAAAGCCAGAGTTAACGCTTGTGATATGTCAGATATTCCATGTTTACTACAGCCGCATAACTAGCAAAGCCTGACACTGAATTTAAATGTTCATAATAAACAATAGATAATTGTAGTGTTGCACAGACTGTTGTTAGACTGTTATTTAAGCTACATGACATTTTAAAGCAATTGTTAAGAGTTTATTCAGTCAGATCATTCGTGAGAAACCTGCTGCTACTTTGCTGGGACTTTTCAAGTAAATTTTGGGTGGGAGAAATGAACTTTACAAATAAAAACGATTGTTGGAAGAATATGGCACTATTCTAAAGCAATTACAATTCCTTTCCTTGCCAGGATGAAGCAATAAATTACAGATCTGCCACTTAGAAGATCACATTACTTCAGTATTTGCCAAGGAGGTACATTTCATAGACTGTGACTTGTGTGCAGTTTCGAGCACTGCATTAAACTCTCCTCAGTGTGTTATTCATCTTTAGTGAAACTGACACACACAATCTGATGATGTTCAGCTAGGAGACATGTTAAATAGTTAATAATAATAGATTAATGATTGCTCCTTATAATAAGGTTTTATCAAGTCTCTGTCAATTTAATAGCTAGCTTAATCAAGATCAGAGTATGTATTTGGGGTGGAGGTGATCATTATGATTATTCTGTTAGTGAAAATCTTGTTATCATTTAAGAAGGTTGCTATCCAATTATAATTACTCCAAGTTAGATTTTTTTTGTCTTTTTTAAAAGAAATATTCAGACAGTAGAAAAATGTAGTATAAGTAAGGTAATCAAATTAGGTAAGGTAATCAAAATTCAAATATAGTACTTTAATTCCCAATTATTGCTGCTTACAGATTTTCAGATTCATCCAGAAAGGCAAGGTCAGTTTCTGGCAAGTTATCTTACTTACAATAAATGCAGCCAAATTTTTTGATAAATTGGTAATTTTATTGCATCATGTCTAGTTCTGGAATGTTCTTTGCTTATTTAATAAAAGCTTGTGTACAATTTCTAAGAATCCCAGAGAATACTTTTTGGCATGGAATAATATTTGGCTTTGAATGCAGCTGTGTGCGGATATATATTGATTTAGATTAATTAAGTGAATGGGTCCTATGTAGCAGATTTAATGCGAGCAGGGCAAGATACTGCTTTTGGATTTTTGCAATTTAGAGTGCTAAAAATGTAGCTATGTAACACATTGTGTGACCTCAAGATTTATCAAAATGTTTATGTCTCTAACGTGCAGTCACTTACGTAATGCAGAAAGTGCGGCAGCCAGTTTGTGCATAGCAAACTCTCACAAGTGGAGTTGCAATAAATGATCAGGAGGATCTCAAATTGAATGAGAGAATTGAAGGTTGCTACAGTTCAATTAGCGCACAAGCAGTGTGGTGTGCCTACAACAGAGTTTTGGTTGGATTGCTACTGCTCTTAAGAGCATTTTTTTCACATTTGCACATGCTTAGTAATGTACAACAAAAACAAATGGGAATGGACCATCTAGCTCAGTAAACTTGATGTAGTTATATTCACCTGTGATCCACATCATTTATGTATGTGCTCTTCCAGAAGGACAAGTAAAATGAAGGAAAAATATTCAAGATTAAACCAAAAAGAGTGCCGGGAATTATTGTTCCAAGCTTATTCAGACAATAAGCTACATACTTGGAGATCATAGTATAAACAGGTGTCTTATTATGTAGAACAGAAAGAAATACAATCCTTTTAGAGTAATGGCATTGTTTCAGAACAGTTTAGAAAAAATATAAGAAATAGGAGCAGGAGTAGGCCATTTGGCCCATCAATCCTGCTCTGCCATTCAATAAGATCATGGCTGATCTGGCCATGGACTCATCTCCACTTACCTGCATTTTCCCCATAAACCTTAATTCCACTACTATTCAAAAATTGAGATATTGAAGTACAGTACATTAAAATAAGAGAAAGCTCCTCCAATGTTGATGACTAAAATTAATACTATTTAATACATGGTTAATACTATTATCAGAGCAACAGTCTGAGTAAGAATAAGGGGAAGTAAACTTAACTATCCCATTCCTCTTGCTCTCAGTGAATATTACACAGATGGACATTGGATCAGTTGAATAACTTTCAATGGATGAATGGTAGTGTAAAAATTGCTTGCTTGTTATAGAACATGAGCAATGAGTTCAGGTTCTGTAGTGGGCTAGCAATGCAGTCTGTCACTTTAATCATTCAGCCATGAAGATAACATTTCATCAGCGGTCCAAGACTATGCTTCTAGGCCTAGAAATTGGATCACGTTACAGTATGGGCTGCAGGTGCACTTAATCAGACTGGTGGCAAGGCCACAGCAATTCAGTCACCAGCACCATTTGTTCACCACTGCTGAACTGTGGTTATTGGTCATGACACCAGACAGGGCAAATTCAATTTTACTCAGATAATGTCCAGGGTCTGTAGCAGAATTGAGTTAAGGTCATTACTAGATCCCAGGCTTGCAGTTATAGTGACTAAAGTTAAAGCTTCCAGTCTGGACAGCAGGGCTAAGAGCCCCCTTTAAGATCCATTGATTTGGCTATTGAGGAAAAGATTGCAATGAATAAACTTAGCCAATTTTGCAGTCGTGAAGGGTCCCTGATACAAATTCTCTGAAACATAATGCTGAAGATGTAGTCACTTGGTGAAAGGCATTGATTGTAATGTTTATTGGATTGAATCAATGGGTGACAATTTAATATTTTTCAAACAAATAGTGCATGATCCAATTTACGGGCCAAAGAATTACTCTGTGAAAACGTTCTGGAGTGTTGTTAATGCCTGTGGAACTAGAGGTATCAGCATTTTCAGAAAAAGAAAATGCCTGACAAGTATAAACTATTGTTATAGAAGAAATGTCACATTTCTCCTGGCATAAAGTAGCTGTAGGTTTTCTCAGGTAGGCAGAGTACTTTTGAATGCAACTTTGGTATGCACAGTATTTTAAATGAGTTCCTCTAACAATGCCCTGAATCCTAGGCCTTGCTCTCACAGAGTCAGGATGTAAATTAGATGCACTTTCTTACATCAAAGCAATTAGTCTCTGTGAAAGAAGGACTACAGGACAGTTTGCAAGAGGCAGTTTGCTTAATTAAACCCAGCCACCAATTATAGAATATTTCTTAGACATTAATGGGCCCTCTGCATGTGTAATTAAATTTTTATTGTGGTTGAATTTGCATGGATTAAGCCACAATTTGTTAATATTCACTGCAGAGCTACAGCTGTCCTCATGCTCAGTAGAACGACAAACAAAAAGGAACAAGAGAGTAAAGTGAAATAATAAAATATCTATTTTGTTTAGCTAATCGACTTTTTTCACACTTTTAGTGTTATATTGGTGTGGAGAAAGTTCAATTCATAACGCCAGCTAGCAAGCACCAATCACTGCTAAGAGCAAACACACAAAAACAAAGATATCGAGAAAAATCTTCAGTAACGGTCAAGACTCCGAAATAAAGCACACTGTGAGCTCAAGCACATTGGTGCCAATCACACTTTGCATTTTAATCACATGATCAACACATTCTCAGGAACACCAGGGGTCCTAATAAACATAATTTTCTACAATTAGTACAATGAGATCATACATGATTGATTCTTTTTAAAAGTCACCTTTGAATAAATTAAAGGTTTAAAGCTTAAATGGAATCTGAAGTGCTAGAAATATTTTTTCTTCTCTTTTTTTGTTCCTTCCATCCTTCATCTGTAGATGAATAAGGAACTATTTACAGGCAGCAACCCAATCCTTACACCACAGATAATATGTTCTTACTTCACGTCTTTTTTATATTCCTATTTCCATCAGAGTAATGTCTCTTAAAACTTTGACTATAATTAGGTCTTAGACTCTCCTCTACACATGCATTCCCACAATCTCAGCTTCTCTTCCATTCGTCAATTTAACAAAATTAACCATCTGATTAATGGTTGTACAGGGATTACTGTGGCAGACAAATCATTTTTTTAAATAACAATGATCACAATAGTCAGATTATGTTCTACCTATTACAATTTACCACCAACTGTAAAGAAGCACAGACTACTGGTGCACTTAACTATCTCAATGTTACAAGAGCCCTTGTGAGTCCCACTAAAGTGTACCCAGAAAAAAAAGCTCTAAAGGCCCTGCTGACATTTTGACTAATGAGTCATATAAGAATGCAAGTAAAAAAGTATGTAGCAGATTTTAGCTCATTAAAATGCTATGTCCACTTTAGAGTGCATTAAATAGTGGGTCACATTTCATTTCCCCTATCAATATATTGCAAACTGCATATGAAAAACTATTTGTGTCAAAGTACGCAAACCCTTTACCTCTTCAGCAAATATATCTTGATGAATCTTCATTTATAAAACTGCATATACGTATATTACAGCACTAATTGTTTTTAAACCATCTAAGGAAGCCTGAAACAGACAGGCTGTCAGAAGAAAACACTGAAGAAATATGGCAGTTCCCAGAGACAGATTTGTTCCACTGTGATGCAGAATGTTTCAGTTAGCCTATGCTTGATTGATTATACTTGCAGCTCTGACCTATTTCATTTAGTCGCTTAGAATCTCATTCCCAGTTTTTCAGTTTGACTGAAGTTTATGCTGACTGCTGAGCATGCCTATTAAGGGCAACAAACAAATAAATCATAGCATATTGCAAAATGTAAGCACAGTAATTCTTCCTATGTGTGTAATTTTATTGCCCCTTTCACAATGCTGGCTGTCACAGATTCCTTTCCATTTTCATACAGAGCTGCAATTATCCAATAGTATCCATAAAAGGGAGATTTGCAATTACATTTGGATGTGTCATACTCTTGAAAGTAGAGGTAGTTGGCTATGGAGAAAAGTACCCACGGCAAGCAGACACAGCTAAAGGTAGAAATAAGAACCAACACCAGTCCCCTGGGGTTTCTGGTAATCAGCAGACAAATGGTCTACATTCACAGCATGTATTCATTCTGCAACAAGAGCCTGCCAACAAGAGCTTGTCTGTGTGTATATGTGTTATGTGCAAAAGCTCGCATTTCACTATTCAGCTGCCTGGGAATAAAGAGCTGATGACAAACAGCGCTCTGAGCTTCTGACATTTCTGTTTGATCTGGTTAGATCCAAGCATTATTCAGATGCTGCGGAGTGAACAAATTGTAGATTTCTGACAATGATGTCATGAGCAGCTTGTGAAGATTATGCATGTCATTTTAAGTAGCCTAGTAATTCATGAAATAGCCAAATAGTTTTAATGAAAAGACCCCTAATTATCTTGGATTCTTTCTCCCCCAAAACATTCCTATATTTATACTACTTCTATATTTAAAAGATTGATTATACAAGCTGTTTAGCTTAACAGGATTAAATGTAGGATAATGTTTCTGAGAAATTGTAATGAATAAATTCCTTACATCTTTAAGGAACAATTGGGCTATCCAATGTAAACCCTACATAATTTTTGTTAATACATAGCAGCACCACATTTAAAACTGATCTGCTTCTTTTTGACTGGAACAATATGGCTTGTTACCAAGCTAAACATAATTTCCAGTTGCGATTGCTGGAAGTATGAATATACCACTCTTGCAGAAGCGATTACAGTGACATTTGACTATCAGCTTATTCTACAATAGAAATTAAACTGAAGTCTAATTACTGAGGTTCCTGCTTATTATTTCTGGAGCTGAATGCAACGGGCCTGTTTTCTATTAACAAATACTGCTCTTCTTAGTAAGGAGGGTTTTATCATTCATAGTAATGAATAATTAAGCATGTTATTACCATGACAAAGTGACATTTTAAGTTGTGAGTACATTCAGCACCCAGTCTAGTATCGAACCATACAGACCATGAAGGTTCTAACTTTTGGCTTTTGCCTTTACTGAATTAGTTGTCCTCCGATGAACAGCATTTAATTGCTCTCAGTATATACCAGGATCGGAGAGGGGAAAAATCCGAAGGAGATGCTACTTCTGACCGCAGCCTAGTGACCTCAACTAGGAAGTGTTTTCATGTAGGCATAAGTCATTGTTCACATGCAACCATTCCCCATAGATGACTCTGTGGGGGAGGTGGTATTTTCAAATGATCTTTCTTTAAAACAAAAATGACATTCAGTAATTATTATACCTTAGTGACTTTATTTACTTCAAGTACTTTTAATTTTCCCAAGGGATGTTTTAGCAGGCCATCGTTGTTTCTCATTATGTGGTTTATTAAGTAGAAATCAAACTCAAGGTACAAGCAAAAAAGGTTATGCTGGAGAACAACCAATATTTTCAAGTGTTTTATTTATTCTCACTACGTCTAGCCAAGCCCAAGCAAAAATGCAACTTGCAATATCAAAGCTTTTCAATCTAATTTCTCAACCTTTGACATTGATTGGAGCATCAAATTTTTCTTTTGGCAGTTCTACGATGGGTTTCAAACCCAGAACAATCATGGCAACTTTCTTTCACAGCATCTTTAAACCATCTTTTGCACAGCATTGTCCCTTATTGGAAAAGGCTGACTTTCACACACTTCAGATGATCATTTAAATCCCGCGTATTATTGTTCTACTTGCATTTTGTCTTTTTCCAAGTTTTATAGACTGATGAGATTATAGAGATAAGAGTTTCTCTCTGCCCCTGGTTGAAGAGCATTTTGAACATTTTCTCATTTTATTTTATGCATTACCTTTCTATTACTTGGTGTGTCAGTTATTGTTGAACATTTATTTATCTGCAATTTAGTGATAATTTATGGCCAAATGCTTTTGGCTCTGCCTATTGACCTCAGTATATCCTCAAAGAATGGGTGCACCATTCAGGGCAGAGATTGGGATATTTTTGGAATTTGCCATCGAAGGGGGTTGTAAGGGTTGTAAAGCTTCAGATAATGAATATATCAGAGAACCTTTGATAAATTTAGAGATACTGCAGAATCAAAGGGCAGTTGCTGGAAAATGGCACCGAGGTAAAAGATCGCCCATGATGATATTGCATTACAGAGCAGGACCAAGGGGCCGAATGGACTATGCCAAATTCTATTTTGTATTTTCTTATTTCTATTATTTCTACTGATGTCTTTAATCTTAATTGTATCTTCGTGTGAGGCAGAGATGTTCTCTCATCTGGCAGGAAGGGTGTAATCCATTTCTTACTCTTTGTTATTTTCTGTGTTAGTATTAGGAGAAGCCTGTATTTAATTAAGAGAGGTTTTGCCTGGTAGTATTTTTTTTGAAAGGCAGTAGACAGTAAAGTTTGGGATGTTATACTCAGTCCACATTCTACTATTTATGATTTATATTAAGGCAAATGACTGGCCAAAAAGAATGTTCTAATATCCGACAACCAAAAGTGCTCAGACCTTCCAATTTATATTCCACTTTCCTATGGGATTACGAAAGAAGGACCACAGACTAAACCAATACCAAGTTGTCAGTGCTGACACAGCAGTGATAATGACTGAGTAGGCCAACAGCGGGAAGACTACTGATCACAGTTACAAGACTTCCCAAAACACAATAGGATTACAACAGATATGCTGTATGCCCGACTCCAAACAAAAAGTTTGTAAAATAATGATAATGCATCTTTCTCTACTGATGTAGTAGGTATTCCACCTGATTTTCTTTACCTTCATTAGAAAGATTAGTGTCAGAGTAAACTTAATGTAAAGTATAGCAAGCGTCTTTATTTTATCAGAGATCAGAAATCTGCACCATAAATGCAGAGTGTCACACATCACACAATGACTCCAGTCTAACCTCCACATTTACTTTAAAATATAATAGGGTAGCATACATGGAAATGAAATACATCATGGAGTCAGACTTGAATAGTACCTAGGATGACTGTTCATTAGCAACTTCCCTTCCTACTGATGGATGGACTTTAATGTTTAGCCAATTAACTTCCTGGAAGCTGCTGTTGTCTTGTATAACTGTTTATGAGTCGTAGAGCTTGTTCATAGCTTCTTGAATTCCTGAAATCAATAATAATTTCTTTGTTTCTTTATGCTGTGTGGAAGGTTATGGTTATTGCACCATTCAGAGTTTCTGCACCTCCTCTCTGTATGCTGTTTCAATGTTATGCATAATTAATCTAATTGCTGTGACTCTGTCTGCAGTTTTGATGATGGTGGTATAGGCAGGGGCATAGTCATGGGTGAAAAGAGTGTAAAGGAGTGGACCCAGTACACATTCCTGAAGTGCACCAGTATTCAGGGTCAGGGAGTGTGATATGTACTAGCCTGGTCTGACTGACTGGGTGCAATTGGTAAGCAAGTCCAGAATCCAGTTGCAAATTGATGTATTGAGTTCCAGATTGTGCAGTTTAACAGTCAGCTTGTTTGGGGGAATGGTGTTGAAGGCAGAATTGTAGCTGATAAAAAGCATTCTGGCATAGGTGTCCCTATGCTCCAGATGTTCCAGTACGATATGGAGAGCGATGGAGATTGCGTCCTAGGCTGATCTGGTTGCCCTGTAGGCAAACTTGAGCTGGTCCAGAGTAGCCGGGAAAATGTTCTTAATGTGGGACATAACCAGTCTCTCCAGGCATGGCGGCTGTGGGGGTGAGTGCAACCATTCTGTAATTGCTTAGGCATGTTACTGCTGACTGCTTTGGGATTGCTATGATAGCTGATGTTTTGAAGCATGCAGGGACCACAGCAAGGGACAGAGAGAAGTTATAGATCTCAGTAAACACCTGTACCAGCTGGTCAGCACAGTCGTTGAGAACCCACCCAGATAGGCCATCTGGTCCAGCTGCTCTTCGTGTGTCGATACTGCAGAGAGTACGTCTCACCTCGTGTGCTCAGTGTCAGCGTTGTATCCACCTCAGGCACCAAGGCCTTCACCATTGGTTCTTTGCTGTCCCTGTCAAACATAGCAAAAAAGTTGTTTCGCTCCTCAAATAGTGTGGCGTTGCTGTTTGAAGCTTTTATTCAGTTATGGCATCAGTTATCCCTTGCAAAATTTTCACAGTACTTGCCTGGTCATCTTACCGGAATCGCAAGCCTACTGGTTTGCTGCAGGTTCTATGTTAGGATATCTGTCATTATCTTAAAGCATTGTGATCTATTGATCTATGAATTTTAATCATATATCCGTGTTTGTAAATTGGACATAAAATTTGGCAGTTGGCCATCGCTGTATATTTTCACTCTTTCCTTCTTAATCCACAGCTGCCTACTTCGAAATTATAGCATTTATACAAATTAGCAGCCAAATTAGGTGATTATGAAGTGTGAAACTAACATCATTACATGTGAGTGCTGATTGGCCGGCTCTCCACCCTTCCCTTTGTCAAATTCTACCGTGAAATAATTGCCCACCTCCATTTTGTTGACAGGCATTTAAGATGAGGAAGAAAAAGCATGAAAACCATTCAATCTACCAGAGAAAATGTGAACCAGATTTTGTTAATTTGCAGGTACATACTTATTTTCTTTTCTGATTGCTTCTGCATGGCAAAAACAACCAAATAGAACACACTTCCGATAACATTCCTTTCACACCAGTCAGGCAGTAAAATAAACATTTGAATCATGTACATGAAAATGTAGCAAAGTCAAAAAAATTGTGAAAATTGGTTCAACGACACAAAATACTGAAAATGTTATTTTGCTCACAAGGTTTGATGTTCACAGAAATAAAATCCCATGAGAAAAAATATTGACTTAAAATGTTAGGTGCTGTAGTACAGTTACACAATTGAATATCACATACCACACAATTGAATTGCACCTAAAACCTGATTACTGGAACAACCCACACATTGCCTCGAGGAACTGAGCAGCATCTATGGAGGAAAACGAACAATCAACATTTTGATCCAAGACCCTTTATCAGAAATAGTGATTTCCAGCATCTGCAGTCTCTCTTGGGTCCATATCTATATGATGTATGTAAAGAGCATGTAAGGAAATTCTAATCCAATCATGCATACATGAATGGAAGTTGCCTCTTCCCAACCTTTTCCAGCACACCCTGCAATCATTACCCCTTCCCGCCTAATCTATCTTCAAACGGAACATCTCCCCAACCCTTCTCCACATTCCTAGCCTTCTATCTCTCTCTCCCCACCTTGAAACAAAAACACACAGCTCATTGAAGCTTTAAGAGTCCAGCTAATGCCTGTCACTTACATTAAATACTATATGTTACAAGACCGTGGGCCAAAATGATGGCTGTCCTCTTGCCTGGATTCTGAGTGCAACTTTAATCCTCAATATCTGCCAAAAAAGTTAGAATGGTTCACCCTCAGGGATTGCTGAAAACTTAAAATTTGCGGAAGTGGAAAATCTGTGATAAAAACAGAATGCTAGAAGTGTTTTAAAAACAAATAATTTGCAACCTAAAACATTAACTCTTAATTATGAACTCTGTTTCTCTTTCCACAGATGCTGACTACTGATTACTTCCAACATTTTCTATTTTTATTCCTCGGGCTGATTGTTATTAAACAAAAATGCTAAACTTCTCTCAGAACTGTTACCACAGAGCTGTATGCTGCTAATATGAATGTCTAAAATTCTGTGGCGCTGTGGCAACAGATAAAATAACAATTCCAAAAAAATATTTTTGAAGTTATAATTCCAATATAAATGAATTATTTCATAAGCCTATGTCCTTCATTCAAAGACAAACTATCAATAACTTCACTGTTTGTACAGCAAAAGGACTTGAAGAATGGCTAGTTACAAAGATCAGAACCTACAAAATGTGTTCAGTTGTGTTGGGAATGTAATGTGTTACAACAAAAATTGTACAAAGTTTAAATTTTGAAAGTAAATTTATTATCAAAGTACATACATAGTATGTTACCATATTCTACCTTGAGATTCATTTTCTTGCAGGCTTTTACAGGGAAAAAGAAATACAACAGAATTTACAAAAAAATGTTGTTTGTGGCAGCAAGACATAATAATTACTGGAAGTTACATTAAATAAAGTAATTTTTTAAATTTTTTAAAATTAATTTTAAACATAAATGAAACAAATACAGAGAGTTTGAAAGTACATAATTAATAGGTTAAGTATACATTCATGATGATAATCCATATACAATAACCTTCCAAACTCATAGTAATTGTGAAAAAAGGGAGTAACAAAGTAATTGTTGTGAAGTGAAATAGTGAGATAGTGTTGATAGGTTCATGGACCATTCAGAAATCTGATGGTGGAGAGGTGTAAGCTATTTCTAAGATGTTGTGTGTCAGTCTCCAACCTCCTGCACCTTTTTTCTGATGGCAGTAAGTAGAAGAGGACATGCTCGGGTGATAAGGGTCCTTAATGTTGAGGCACTGTCTCTTGAAACTGTCCTCAATGGTGGATTATTCCCATGATTGAACTGGCTGGCTGTATAATCCTCTGCAGCCTCATTCAATCCTGCACATTGGAGCTTCCATATCAGCCACTGATGCAATCAGTCAGAATGTTCTCCATGTTAAATCTGTAGAAATTTACATGAGTCTTTGCTAGCATACTAAATCTCCTCAAAATGCTAATGAAGTACAGCAGCAGGTGTGCTTTCTTCCTGACTGCATTAATGGAATGGACCCAAAATAGATCCTGAGATTTTGATGCCCTAGAACTGAAACTGCTCACCCTTTCCACCGCTGACCCTTCAACGACGACTGGTATGTGTTCTTCTGACTTCTCCTTGACATCCACGGTCAGTTTCTTGGTTTGCTGACGTTGAGTGCAAAGTTGCTGTTGCAACAACACTCAACCAGCAGATCAATCTTCCTCCTGCATGCCTTCTTGTCACCATTTGTGATCCTGCCAACAGCTGTGGTGTTTTTGGAGAATTTATAGATAGTGTTTGAGCTGTGCCTAGCCACACAGTCATGCATATAGAGAGAGTAGAACAGTGGGCTAAGCATGCATATTTGAGGTGCACTGTTGTTGATTGTCAGCAAGAAGATGTCATTACCAATCTGCAAGCTTGTTGATCAGCTTGACTGGTTATTTGCTACTTCCTATTATCTCCTTGGACTGCATACAACATAAAAGTTTTCATTCCAGCGACAAAGATTCACATAGACTACTCATCTTTCAAGGATTATTTATGAAGCTTGCTATATTAAATGCAAATATATAGCCAAAATCAATTATTCAATTTGAAAGATAACACAATCAAATTGCAAAGAACAATGTGTTTCTGCCACAACATGCATTACCTAGGTGACTGTGGCAGCAACTTCCTAACTTCCACACAAGATGGACAAGAGTGGTAGATTCAATGGGAACACCCCAGCATCCAGAGTTGGAAATAAAGTGGATTGCATTTAATTGGAACACAGCAGGACAAGTCCAATTTGCCAAAGTTTTACTGAAGTAGGTAAAAGGTTTAAAAAAGACAAATTGAGTAACAAATTAGAACACTACCAATACTAAAACATAATATAAAATTGTGTATTATTTCCTAGCAGAACAGTTCTGAATTGTCTTACTGTTTATCGCCAACTATCAGTGACAAAAATCACTGCTTTTTGAACACAAACACATGCAACTGATGCTATTTAAAAACTGTTTGCTCGAAGCACTGTGTTGTGTCTAATGGCCAAGCAAGCGCACACGACTAATGCTAGTTAGAAACGGCAGCACTCTCCTGCCCCAATGAAGTTGCATAGTTCCCAAATAAATGAAGGGAATCCCGGCTATTTTCTTGATTAGTTTTTGTCTTTTAAGAATTGTTCCAAATAAGCGGCTGCCCTGCTTAACCAATGACCCAATTAACTGAAATCCATTGTATATCCTTAATTCCTTATCATCACTGGCTCTAAGTCTTGGAGTTCCCCATTCAGCAGCACTGTAGGAGTACTTTCACCAGACTGTAGTAGTTCTATAAACAATTGTCATTACCTGCTCCATGGCATTTAGGAATGGACAATATTGTTGGCCCTGCCATAGTATCCAGATATTCAAAATAAAAGGAATAAAGTGTGTATTTTCTTGTAAACCTCTGGATTCAGCGAATAGATAACAAAAATAATCCAGAGTTCTCATTGTGCATTATGCAGCTGTGGAGTGCATTTTTATTGCTTATGTTTTCCATTATTATCACTGTTAATTATCCATTTTCTTATTGGTGGTTTCCATGGCAATGGATACCTATCAATGTCTTTCTAATATATTCAAAGACATGATGATATGCTGGTTACATTCCAGCAATGCAGAGGCTAGCTCTAATCACTCAATGACATAAATTACCTATATAGCAGTTAGGGAGTTTAAAATTATGTACGTCAATTACATCTGGAGCTAACAGGTAAGGAACTACTGGATTATTACATATATGCAAGGCTCACAATGTCCCTTTTGATAAGGATACCCGACTTCCTCAAATGATCTGGCCTGAATTTAATTCCAAACATGTAGAAATGTCATTGATTCATAACTGACTTCTGCAAGAGCCTAACAAGCCAAAAATGTTAAGCAAGGTAGGGATAGATGGACAATCAGTGCTGACCTTGTCAGCTGCATCTACATCCTGTGAATGAATAAATAAAATAAATATCTGCAGGTGCAGGCTTTGGCTGCTAATAGCAGCAGAACTTTCAATCAGACAGCATCACATCCATCATGAGCTGAGGTCAGCATAAATATAAGGAAGTGAATCCTGGAAGAAATGGATCATTACCTGAGCAAACCACTTAAGGGTACTTTTGAAAACAACATTACATAACAACCAAGAAGTAGTACAATAGATCATAGTCAGAGAATAGCTTAGTAATAATGACAAGGCTCTGGAAAATTATGGTAAAGGAGAAAAAGGAATAAAATCAAGGAACTCATTGCTCTTCAAGCATACGAGCACTGTCTGACAGATGATGTGTTTTTTTTTTCAAGCCAAGACCTAGTTGTTTGCCTGATTTGGTCCTGTATGTGTTCTTTTCAACGCCATTCGGGATTATCCCCATTTAAACATGATTTGAGTTCACCATTAACATGGGACTGATGTTACCAAAAGGCCAAACCTGATGAAGGAACTTGGACCCATAGATGACCTCCCAGTTTGGACCCATTGAGGATTCCTGGTACCTAAGTTCAATTGTCTTGCTTCTCCCTCCAAATTCTATGTGCTAGCTTCCCCGCTATGTGGAGATACCTGCAGTTCTTGTCAAAGTCTCCTTCCAGTAATTTTTTTTTCACTCCCTCATCTCTCTTCTTCTATTCCCCTCTCTGGCCTCTTACCTCTTCTCTTCATCTGCCAATCACCTGCTCCTGCCCCTCCTTCCCTTTCTCCAATGGTTCTCTCTTTTCCTATCAAATTCCTTCTTCTCCAGCCCTTTACCTTTCCCACCTGCCTTTATTTATCACCTTCTAGCCAGTCCTCCTTCCCATCCCCACACCTTTTTAATCTGACGATCTCCCCCTTACTTTCCAGTCCTGAAGAAAGGTCTCCTCCCAAAACATCAACCGTTTATTCATTTTCATAGAAGCTGCCTGACCTGCTACGTTCCTTCAGCATTTTGTGCACATTGCTTTGATTTCCAGCATCTGCAGAATCTCTTGAGTTTATGATTTGTTGCTCCACTGCAAAGTCTCTGAAAAATGATCTAGACCCTGAGGAAATTTAAATCTTCTCTTTGATGGGAGTTCAGTGAGCCCCCTTGGACTGTTACTCTGATCTCTGCTGCCCCCCGAATCTTCGATTCTTCATCTATGTACACATGCAGGCCTGCTCCCACTACCACATATCCTTCCTTGGAATGTGTCTTTGCCTCCGCCTTGTTCCACATGGCTCCCAGGTCCATTTTCAATCCACCCAGTTTGGATCCAAATAATGTTGCAATAAAACAAGCAGTTAAACTGATTTGGACATCACCAGAATAAATGATGAATGAGTAATAATATCTAACATGATGACATTAAAGGGATTTATTTACCTGTGCAGTGGAAGTAATCATGAGGAAACAGGAGATGAGACTCAACAGCTAGAAAATGGGCAGGAATGGAGTATGGAAAGAAAGTTAGGAAAGATGGGAATTGGGGACATAGGATAGGGAGAGCCTTAGAGGGAAGAACAAAGGTCAGGAAGATGTAGAAGGCCTCATGACCCTAACCCGAGTGTCCAAAAATGTATGCACTAGTTGATGGAGGAAATGGTAGAAGAGACAGTGGAGGAAAATTTAAATCAAGATATTTGACAAAAGGGAAATCAAGTCTTGCTTCACTGTGCATCCTAGACCAATCCAAGAACTCTAAGCAATCTTAGCATGCAAAGGTCAAGCCGTGCTTTTTGAGTCCAGCCACTTCTAGTACTGATGGTTAATTCTATTCCATTTTGCAGCTTTAAGCTAACAAAGCAAGAGTAAGTCTTTTTTTTAAAACAGAGACTTAGAATTTAAAGTTCAAGATGAGGATGTGGTTAAGTCAATCACTGGCTTCAGGAATATTGGAAATAAAGATTGCCAAAATAAGCAAATGAATCTTAGAAGTGCTGATGCGGCTGATTTAAGACACTTTATTTTCCCAAGGGTGAAATCAAGAGGAAGTGGAGTTGAGAGGAGGAGGGTGGATGGGGCTGGACAATAATGAAGCAAATTGGAGATGCCCCATCTGTGACTGAGACAAATTTATAACAAATGTATGATTAGATGAAGTGTATAACAGATTTTTCATCTAAATGTTCTCTAAACAGAGGTTGGAGAAGCTTTGATATTTCAGCTTCGAAAGAAACCAGCTCACTGGGAACCTCCCGGGTGTACAAAATAAATAACATTTAATAGATCAATCTAGGACATCACTTCAAGCTGCACTAGTCTCAGGAGCCAGGAAGGCACATATTCAGAATTCTAAAAAGCAGGCTTCAGACTAATGTTAGGAAATTCCTTGTTATACGCTCACAATATGATGAGTAGGAGAAATACAAACAATTGGAGCTAAGATGGGCCAAGTTGTTATAGTCATCTATATTATCATGTGATCTTGTGCCAGAGGATGCTTTGTGTAAAGTTTTAACAGACATAACATAACAGACGATCTAACCTGGACCCACAACACCTCCTCATTAGTCAAGAAGGCACAACAGCATCTACACTGTCTGAGGAGACGAAGGTACCAAGACTTCCTGCCCCTATTCTAACAAATTTCTATAGGAGCACCATCAGGAATGTCCTGTCAAGCACCATCAAAAATGTCCATTGTGTGGTACAGAAGCTGCAAGGCGATGGACAGAGAATAGTAAAAACCACCGAGGTTCACTGGCTCTCCATCCACCGTGCTTGTGACATTTACCAGGAGCATTATACACGAAGGGCCTGAATTATAGTTGAGGGTCCTTACCAACCATCACACAATCTCTTTGACCCACTATCATCAGGATGGAGGTACTAAGACTACCAGACTGGGTAACGGCTTCTTCCCTCAGGCTCCGAGACTAATGCAGCCATCACTAGAACAACAAGCTGTTTAGGGTTTACTGTTTACCTGCACTGCGCACTACAGACATTTTAAATTATACTTTACTAACTTACCTTTGATGGTATTTGTCTACGTGCTGTGTGTGATGTGTGTTTGTGGGAACACTGTGGTCTGGAGGAACATTTGGTTGTATATATGTGCAGACAGATGAACTTGAACATGGTGATGAATCAATCAGTAGGACCCTGCTCAGCATTCTGACAACAGGAACTTCATGCTTCAAGCAAACGTGGGATAAGAAATTTCAGATGACACTAAACCACAAACAGATGAACGAGCTGGAAGTGAAGCACGCAAGTCCTGCAGAACAATAAACAAACTGTAAAGAGAAGGCAGCAGGAGACTAACTGCATGTGAGCTCAGACAACAGGTGGCTGATGAATATACATGGTGGAGCCCTAATTATCTGGAAGCTAAAGGTCTTCAAAATCAATTTGTACTGCATAGTACAAAGGTCATTACCAGATTATTAATAGCTTTTGCCTAGATTAAATGTATTTAGATTAAACAGTTCTTTGATATTTATGATCACCAAGAAAATCTGAAGCTGAATGCCATATAGTGTTTACTTCACAAACTCTCTCTATACTTTACCTCACTTAAACAGATTCTGTAACTCAAACTTACTGGGCAGCGGGCAGGTTGAAGGGAGGTAGGAAATGATAGAGGAAACCTGCAATATCAGGGATGCAGAGGTCCTGTCGTGGGCAACAGCAGGGCCTCATTCTCCTTCATTATATTCCCTTCCTCTGTGTGGCAGCTGGCCAAGGGGAATGGTGAGATGGCAGGCAGGAACCCTAGACCCAACCTTGTCACAGGCTGGGACAGACCACAGTGAATCCTTGAACATCCATTGATGAGAATAATGAACACAGGAGGGGCAATTGTCCTACTGCCTGACCCTTACTGCATGGGTCAGTAACCAGAGAGCCTATTACATTTACTGTAGAACATAGAACTGTACAGCACAGGAACAGGGCCTTCAGTCTATGATATCTGGATTGAGAGGCCCAGAGTCCATCTTATTCTACAAGAGTCAGATAACAGTATGATAGAAGCTGTCCTTGAGCTTGCTGGTGCATGCATTCAGGCTTTCAGTATGTGTATTCAGGCTAATACACTCTAATCCCTCCACAGCCGACACATCCTTTCTGTAATGGGGTAACCAGAACTGCACACATTACTCTAAAGTTGCCTAACCAAAGTTTGATTAGGCTGCAACATGATTTCCTGACTTTAAGACTCAGTGCCTTGACTGATGACATCATGCATTCTATATACCTTCTTTACCATCCTACCTATTTCTGTTGTTGGTTTCAGGGAGCTATTGACTTGGACCCATTGATCCCACTCTACATTAAAGGTCCTGCCATTGGTTGTATACTTTCTCATTAAATTTCACTTTCCAGAGTGCAACACCTCATCCTTGTTGCAAATAAACTATCTGGCACTCCTCCAAATGATCTATATCCTGTTTTACCCTTTGACAATCTTCTTCCCTATCCCCCTATTTCCATGTGATCTGTATAACATCACGCACACACGCACACGTTCCAGCAACCATCCCATGGAATGCACTGGTCACAGATCTCATCAGAATCACCCTTTCACCATTACATCTTCTACAGCCAATCCAGTCTACTAAATTACTGTGAATCTCATCTGTCCTAATTTTCTGGATTTGCCTACCATGAGGCACCTTGTCATATGTCTTACTAATGTCCATGTAGAAATCACCCTCTGCCATGCCCTCATCAAGCATCTTCAGTAACCCCTCAAAAAAACTCAGTCAAGTTTCAGGCTGCGGGATGTCTCTGATTGTGTCCAAGATATCCTGCAGTGGGAGGGAGAACAGCCAGAGGTTGTGGTACATATTGGTACCAATCAGATAGGTAGGAAAAGGGAAGAGGTCCTGAAAACAGACTAAAGGGAGTTATGAAGGAAGTTGAGAAACAGGACCACAAAGGTAGTAACCTCGGGATTACTGCCTGTGCCACACAACAGTGAGAATAGGAATAGGATGAGGTGGAGGATAAATGCGTGGCTGAGGGATTGGAGCAGGGGGCAGGGTTTCATATTTCTGAATCATTGGGACCTCTTTTGGGGCAGGTGTGACCTGTACAAAAAGGACAGGTTGCACTTGAATCCCAGGGGGACCAATATACCTGGCAGAGAGGTTTGCCAAGGCTACTGGGGAGAGTTTAAACTAGAATTGTTGGGGGGTGGGAACCAAACTGAAGAGACTGGGGAAGAGGAGGTTGGCTAACAAATAGAGAAAGCTTGTAGACAGTGCGAGTGGGAGGATAGGCAGGTGATAGAGAAGGGATGTGCACAGACCATCTATTTTTAACGCAAGGAGTGTTGTGAACAAAGCGGATGAGCTTAGAGTCTGGATCAGTACTTGGAGCTATGATGTAGTGGCCATTACAGAGACCTGGATGGCTCAGGGACAGGAATGGTTACTTCAAGTGCCGGGTTTTAGATGTTTCAGAAAGGACGAGAAGGGAGGCAAAAGAGGTGGGGGAGTGGCACTGTTGATCAGAGATAGTGTCACGGCTGCAGAAAAGGTGGACGCCATGGAGGAATTGCCTATGGAGTCTCTGTGGGTAGAGGTTAGGAACAGGAAGGGGTCAATAACTCTACTGGGTGTTTTTTATAGGCCGCCCGATAGTAACAGGAATATCGAGGAGCAGACAGGGAAACAGATCCTGGAAAGGTGTAATAACAACAGAGTTGTCATAATTTCCCAAATATCGATTGGCATCTCCCTAGAGCAAGGAGTTTTGATGGGGTGAAGTTTGTTAGGTGTGTTCAGAAAGGTTTCTTGACACAATATGTAGATAAGCCTACAAGAGGAAAGGTTGTACTTGATTTGGTATTGGGAAATGAACCTGGTCAGGTATCAGATCTCTCCGCGGGAGAGCATTTTGGAGATAGTGATCATAATTCTATCTCCTTTACCATAGCATTGGACAGAGGTAGGAACAAACAAGTTAGAGAAGTGTTTAATTGGAGTAAGGGGAATTATGAGGCTATCAGGCAGGAGACTGGAAGCTTAAATTGGAAACAGATATTCTCAGGGGGAAAATACGGAAGAAATGTGGCAAATGTTCAGGGGATATTTGTGTGGAGTTCGGCATAGGTACATTCCAATGAGACAGGGAAGTTATGGTAGGGTACAGGAACTGTGGTCTACAAAGGCTGTAATAAATCTAGTCAAGAAGAACAGCTTACAAAAGGTTCAGAGAGCTCAGTAATGTTAGAGATCTAGAAGATTATAAGGCTAATAGGAAGGAGCTTAAGAAGGAAATTAGGAGAGCCAGAAGGGGCCATGAGAAGCCTTTGACAGGCATGATTAAGGAAAACCCCAAGGCATTCTACAAGTATGTGAAGAGCAAGAGGATAAGACGTGAAAAAATGGAACCTATCAAGTGTGACAGTGGGAAAGTGTATATGGAACCTGAGGAAATAGCAGAGGAACTTAATGAATACTTTACTTCAGTATTCACTATGGAAAAGGATCTTGGTGATTGTAGTCATGAATTGCAGCAGACTGAAAAGCTTGAGCATGTAGATATCAAGAAAGCTGATGTGCTGAAGCTTTTGAAAAGTATCAAGTTGAATAAGTTGCCAGGACTAGATGAGATGTACCGCAGCCTACTGTGGAAGGTGAGGGAGGAGATTGCTGAGCCTCTGATGATGATCTTTGCATCATCAATGGGGATGGGAGAGGTTCCGGAGGATTGGAGGGTTGTGGATGTTGTTCCTTTATTCAAGAAAGGGAGTAGAGATAGCCCAGGAGATTGTAGACCAGTGAGTCTTACTTCAGTGGTTGGTAAGTTGATGGAGAAGAACCTGAGAGGCAGGATTTATAAACATTTGGAGAAGCATAATCTGATCAGGAATAGTCAGCATGACTTTGTCAAGGGAAGGTCGTGTCTAACGAGCCTGATTGAATTGTTTGAGGATGTGACTAAACACATTGATGAAGGAAGAGCAGTAGATGTAGTGTATATGGATTTCAGCAAGGCATTTGGTAAGGTACCCCATGCAAGGCTTATTGGGAAAGTAAGGAGGCATGGGATCCAAGGGGACGTTGCTTTGTGGATCCAGAACTGGCTTGCCACAGAAGGCAAAGAGTGGTTGTAGACAGGTCATATTCTGCATGGAGGTTGGTCACTAGTGGAGTGCCTCAGGGATCTGTTCTGGGACCCTTACTCTTCATGATTTTTGTAAATAGCCTGGATGAGGAAGTGGAGGGATGGGTTAGTAAGTTTGCTGATGACACAAAGGTTGGAGGTGTTGTGGATAGTGTGGAGGGCTGTCAGAGGTTGCAGCGGGACATTGATAGAATGCAAAACTGGGCTGAGAAGTGGCAGATGGAGTTCAACCCAGATAAGTGTGAAGTGGTTCATTTTGGTAGGTCAAATATGATGGCAGAATATAGTATTAATGATAAGACTCTTGGCAGTGTGGAGGATCAGAGGGATCTTGGAGTCCGAGTCCATAGGATGCTCAAAGCAGCTGTGCAGGTTGACTCTGTGGTTAAGAAGGCGTATGGTGTATTGGCCTTCATCAATTGTGGAAGCTGAGAGGTAATGTTGCAGCTATATAGGACCCTGGACAGACCCCATTTGGAGTACTGTGCTCAATTCTGGTCGCCTCACTACAGGATGGATGTGGAAGCCATAGAAAGGGTGCAGAAGAGATTTACAAGGAACTTACCCGGATTGGGGAGCATGCCTTATGAGAATAGGTGGAGTGAACTCGGCCTTTTCTCCTTCAACCGACGGAGAATGAAATGTGACCTGATAGAGGTGTAGAAGATGATGAGAGGCATCGATCGTGTGGATAGGCAGAAGCTTTTTCCTAGGGCTGAAATGGTTGCCACAAGAGGACACAGGTTTAAGATACTGGGGAGCAAGTACAGAGGAGATGTCAGGGGTAATTTTTTTTACTCAAAGTGGTGAGTGCATGGAATGGGTTGCCAGCAACAGTGGTGGAGGCGGATACGATAGGGTCTTTTATATCTCGCCAACTTCCTCTGTACATAGATTCTCTACTTTGTCCCCGAGCAGTCCTACCCTCTCCCTTGTTACCCACGTTTTCAATATAAATACGTATAAAATGTGTTTGGATTTTCCTTAACCCTACTCATGAACAACCTTTCAAAGCCCCCTACTGTTTCCCTGTTTGTAATTCTCTCCTGCTTTCTTCATATTCCTTGAAGGCCCTGCCTGTTTTCAGCTTACTAACCCTTAAGTGGGCTTCCTTTCCCTTTTTGACTAAATTTACAATATTTCCTGTCATCCTTTCCATCCCTGTCTTTCTTCCTTGCATGAATATTCAGATACTGAATTCCTATCAGCCGGTCTTTAAACAATCCCCACATGTCCAATCCAAATGTGCCTACTAATGCCTGCTCCCAATTTACTGTGCCTGGCTCCTGCTTAATAAGGTTATAAATTGCCTTCCCCAGTTTTCCACTTCTCCCTGAGGTCCATACTTAACTTTGTCCTTAACTATCTGAAAACATAAGTTGTGATTGCTGTTCGAACAATACTCTCCCACTGAAACCCCAATTATCTGGCCAGACTCTTTTCCCAATAAAAGGCCTAGTTTATACCTTTCCCAGGTTGAACTATTTATTGGCTGTTTCAAGGAACTTTCTTGGATTCACCAAACAAATTCTGCCCAACTTAAGCCTCCTGCACTAAGGAAGTCCCAATAAATAGTATAGAAATTTAAGTCACTTACTACACCTCTTGTGAGAAATCAAGGCAAAAAGGTGGTCAGGTGCTGAATGATAACTGGAGGAATGTCAATGTGTGCCTTAAGCTGATGAACATCAATATCTGGCACACCCTTGCAGGAGGGGTCGTACCAGAAATCCAGAGACTCATGGCCGGCCATGGTGAAAGGAAATGGTAAATAAAGGCTGCTGGATAACCTCAGCTGGTCACCTGCTTAAAAAAAAACAAACTGCCTAGAGTTCTGCAGAGGTCTTAAGGATACAGAACATAGAAAATTAAAACACTGAACAGGCCCTTCACCCCATGACCTTTCAACCAAATCCAAGATTAATCTAACCCCTCCTCACATAATCCTCCATTTTTCTGTCATCCATGTGCCTATCTATGAATCTCTTCAATGTCCCTAATGTATCTACCTCTGGCACCACCACACACCACTCAGTGTAAAAAAAAATCTACCTGACATCTCCTTATAATTTCCTCCAATCACATTAAAGCTATGCCTCTCATATTAGCCATTGCAATCTTAGGGAAAGGACACTGGCTGAGCACTCTATCAATGCCTCTTATCTTATACACCTCCATCAAGTCACCTCTCACCCTTCTTCTCTGCAAAGAGAAAAGCCCAAGCTCGCTCAACCTTTCATCTTAAGACATACTCTCTAATCGAGGTAGCTTCCTGACATATCTCCTCTGCACCTTCTCTAAAGTTTCCACATTCTTCCTTTAATGATGGGATCAGAACTGAACAAAATACTCCGTGTGGTCTAACCAAAGTTTTAAAGAACTGCAACATTACTTCACAGCTCTTGACTCAATCCCCTGATGAATGAATGCTAACACACTATATGTCTTCTTAATCACCCTATCAAATTGCATGGAAACTGAGGAATCTATGGATGTGAACTCCAAGATCCTTCTGTTCCTCCATACTGCTAAGATTCATACCATTAACCTTATACGCTGTCTCCAAGTTCAACCTTCCAAAGTGAATTACCTCACTTTTCCGGGTTGAAATCTATCTGCCACTTTTCAGCCCAGATCTGCATCCTATCAATGTCCCATTGTAACCTATGACAGCCTTCTACACTATCTACAACTCCACCAATCTTCCTGTCATCTGCGCATCACCAAGGTTTCCATGGTAGCACAGTGGTTAGTGCGACACTGTAACAGCTCGAGGCGTTGGAGTTCAGAATTAAATTTCAGCATCCACTGTCAGAAAGTGTATATTCTTCCCACAGGAAGAATAAACCACATCCACACACAGGCTAGTCAGTCAATCACTGACATGGCAAATTCGGTTAGTGTTACTCAAGGCCATCTAACAGACATTAAGTTCACTCCTGCTGGAGGACAAGCCATGCACAGTTTGTGGGCAACATGTAAACGTTGTAATGCCATCAGAAAATGGAAAGAGCTTAGATTTCACTGGATGAACACAAAAAAACAGAAGTCCCCTCTTTAGTTTAATTAAAATATCTGGAACTCTTTCTAAGCACTGATTTTTCATAACATGAACAGTCAGAAACACTTCCATGCTGCTGAGACACCATTACAAACATTCCTTGGTACTGTGCCTGCTTTCTTTTTAGGAATATTTACAGTATATTCTCACTTTCCTGTGGCATAGTATCACTTACCAGAGAAAATATGGTATGTTAACATTTGCTTTTAAATTGGACACGAAAAGTGAAATGCAGGCAGTTGTGTTGAGATTAGTTTGTTGGGGTGGAGTGGAGTGGTTGTAGTGCATGAATATTTAATACTTCACTGGCCTTAATTTTTAATAGTCATTTCTTTTTTGTTGTTAAGCGTGTGTTGCTTAGGCACCTTTTTATAAAACCATTCTATGCACAAATCTAGATATTGAAAGATCAACAGGAATTATCAGTCTGTACTTGTCAGCCTATAATTTTCCATCCGTTAATTTTAAAGAGTAGAGACTAACCTGGTAGACAGAGAAGTGGAATTTCAACTACAGATCATTAGCTGTATTTAGGGCATAATCAATATTGGCCTTATTTATATCCAACCTTTTACACTCTTCCAGATATGTCAATAAAAAGTGATCAGGGTGAGGATCCTGACTAAAAATTTAACAAAACCCATTTGAGGGATCTATTCATTACCCCCAGACATTGGGTTATGCAATGCTCGCCTAATCCCCTTGGGATTTATTGAGGTTTGATTTTGTTCCCCTTTGAATTAGCTGTTATGAACAGCCAAATAAAAATAGATGAGCTTTGAAATAATTCTTTCCAGGTTTTTATATGGGGACGGACAACACAACCACTTCAGATTGTGTTTTTTAACTCGTTTAAACAGATTCAATATGTCTGCACAATTGAACCAATCTAAAATAGTTATGCTTCTGTGCACATGCAATACATTGGATCATTTCAGTTCCATCTGCTGCGACAGATTATAAACTAAAATGTGCAGCTCTGGAATAAATGCTGAAAAACAAACATCACCTCGTTTGAATTGACTGTTTAAGCAAATGGTGGGCCTCTGTGAATTGTATAATGTTATGACTGTTTTATTATAATTTTCTGCAGCTGTTTGAAACACTAAAGTACAATACAGTATCTAGTACAATGCACAAACGTGCAGAAATGCAAAAAACTAGTTACACAAGGCATCCACATTTCTTCTCCCATTTCAATGACTGTTCTGTGGACTACATTTTGAATCTATAAGAACTGCAGAATCAGACACAATATTGTGGATTTACATACATCCCATACCATCAAGGGGCCCGTGTTTAACTCCAATTCAAAACACAAGAGGCTCTGCAGATGCTGGAAATCCAGAGCAACACATACAAAGTGCTGGAGGAACACAGCAGGTCGAGCGGCATCGATGGACATGAATAAACAGACAATGTTTCAGGCTGACACTCTTTATCAGGTCTAGAAAGGAAGGGGAAAGAAGCAAGAATACAAAGGTGGGGGAGGAGAAGGAGTACAAGCTAGAAGGTGATTGGGGAAAACAGTTGGGTGGGGGAGGGGAAAAGCTGGGATGTGATAGATGGAAGAGGTCAAGTGCTGGAAAAGAATGAATCTGATAGGAGAGGAGAGTGGGCCATGGAAGAAAGGGAAAAGTGTTGGGGGGGGGGACCAGGGTGATAGGCAGCTGAGAAGAGAGAGGTAAAAGGGGTCTAGAGTGGGGAATAGAAGAGGAGAGAAGGGGGAGGAGGGAAAATTACTGGAAATTGGAGAAATCAATGTTCATGCCATCAGAGGCTGCCAAATATGGAATATGAGGTGTTGCTCCTCCAACCTGGTGATGACTTCATTATGGCAGTAGAGCAGGCCATAGTCTGACATGTTAGAATGGCAATGGAGATTGGAATTGAAATGGTTGGCCACTGGGAAATCTTGCTTTTTGCTGATGGAGCAAACGTGGAAATGAGAAAGATGCATTTACACGAAACATTGTCCCCCAATCCATGCAGGGCCTCACCCATGTAGAGGATTCCACATGGTGACCACCAGATTTAGTAGACAGCCCCAACAGTTTTACAGGTGAAGTGTTGAAGTACTGCTCACCTGGAAGGACTGTTTGGGGCCCTGAATGGAGGCAAGGGAGGAGGTGAATGGGCAATTGTAGCATTTCTTCAGCTTGTAGGGGTAAGTGCCAAGAGGGAGGTTATTGCGGAGGGATAAATGGACAAGGGGATCGTGGTGGGAGTGATCCCTGCAGAAAGCTAAGAGGTGGGGGGGGGGGGGGGGAGAAGAGAGAGATTGGGATAAAAATGTGTTTGGTGGTTGGGTCCTGTTAAAGATGGTGGAAATTGCAGAGAATTATGCCAACTTTCATTGCTACACTACTTCTTACAAATTTCTATCTAAGTACTTTATCATTAAAAGAGAAGACTGGATATTAAGTGCAGAAAGTAAAAATTTGACCAAGTAGCTTAAAAGCACGAACATTTAATCAAATAATACAGAAGCTGAAAGCACTTAGTAGTCAGGGAGCACCTGAGGAAATAGAAACTGAGTTGTTTCAGGTATAGCACCCTTTGTCAGAACTGGGAAAGAGAGAAAACAATGTCTGTTACTTGTTGCTAATAACATAGCTGTGCTATATGCCCTGCTATCCATACTATTCTAAAGAAAGTAGAAAAACAGATAAATTATCACCAAATATTATTGCACACTATTAACACCAGTTCCAAGAAATGTGAGCAGATCCAGAACGCAGATTCCACACCCCCAATGCTGGTTCCTATAACCCCGAACAACTTTAGGCTGCAAATTGTGCAGCCTCTAGCTGCAGCTCCAGACTGGACCTTGGTCACCAGCACCTCCCGTCTAAGAATTTATTTGCTGCCACTGAAACCCCAGTCTTCATTCCCCACCAGCATTCTCTTATCACGTGGCTTCTCAGGCCCCAGTCACCTCTGGGTCCCCGGAAACTCCAACTTCCTCCCACTCCACCTTCCCTGAACACCGCACCCCTCCTCTCTCCTCTGGCACCACCAACACTCTTCCCCCTCTGATCCCAGCTCTAATCCTTGCATTGTCTTCACCATTCCCTCCAGCCTTCCCCTCTCTGAGGCAGAATGTCCTGTCCTCAGCAAGGGCCTTAGCTTTGTACCCCTCCGCCCATACCTCAGAGTTCTTTACCTATCATGACATCGAGCTCTTCTTCCATCACCTCTGTATCCAAGCCCACTTCTTTGGCAAGAATTCCATGTCCCACACTGATGACCCCTTCTCCCATCTTCAGCCCTCCTCCTCTACTTTGACACCCGACTCTGCTTCTTCAAACAGGGATCCCTCCCTCTACTATTGATGTTGCTCTCACACACATTTCCTCCATTTTGTGAACGTCCACACTCAACCCATCTTCCTGCTGCCTTATCATTGACAAGAGTCCCTCTTGTCCTATGTACCACTCCATCAGCCTCTGCATCCAGTACGTTATCCTCCACAACTTCTGCCATCTCCATAGGGATACTACCAACAAACATACCTTTATTTCCCCACCTCTCACCCCACTTTCCACAAGGGTCACTCCCTTTGTGATTCCATTATCCATTCGCACGTCCCACTAATCTCTCCCCTGGCACTTATCTCTGCTACACCTGCCCATACACCTCCTCCCACATCTCCATTCAGGCCCCCAGACAGTCCTTCCAGGTGAGCCAACACTTCACCTTAGAATCTGCTGAGGTCAATTGTGTCCAATGCTTCCGATGCAGACTCCGCTACATTGGTGAGACCCATCATAAACTGGGGGACCACTTCAACGAGCACCTCTGCTCCATCTGCCGAAAGGCGGAACTTCCTGGAGGCCAAACATTTAAATTCTCATTCCCATTCCTGTTGCGAAATGTCGCTCCATCATTTCCTTGTGTGCCTCCCCTCCCCTCTTGCTCTATTTCCCATCCTGTCCTCTTAGCACTTCTCACTTACCTATCACATCCCCCTGGATCCTTCTTCCTTCCCTTTCTCCTACAATCCACTATCAAATTCCTTCTCCGGTCTTTCACCTTTCCTACTCACTCAGCTTCACCAATCACCTTCTAGCTATCCTCCTTCCCCGCCCACATCTTTTTATTCTGGCGTCTACCCACTTCCTTTTAAGTCCTGAAGAAGGGTCTCAACCAACATGTCAACTGTTTATTCATTTCCACAGATGCTGCCTGACCCATTGTTCCTCCAGCATTTTATGTGTTGTATAAAATTCACAGGCCAGTTCTGATGTAGACAGAAAAAAATTTACTAATTACCTTGAGGAGAACTGGGCATTGACTGAAATGCACGAGAGTCTGTAAATAGAAATTGAGCAACCCACACGTAATACTGGAGGAACTCAGCAAGTTAGGCAGCATCTATAGAGGGGAATAAACAGCCAACATTTTGGGCTGAGATGCTTCATCAAGACCAGAAGTTTGCAACACACCCAGAAAGACTGAGCTGTTAGAACATACTCTGCTGGTGTAAAATCCAAATTAGTCCTGTAAAAGTGAGATAGGGAGAGCTCAGGGCCAGTAAGTTCATGTTATTGTGAAGGGCAAAGCTGATAGGATTAGGGAACTCCAGCTAATGAGGAATATTGTAGTTCTGGTTGGAGAAAGAAGGGGAAATATGTCAGGTATAGGCAAAGGGAATCCTTTGAAGAGTAGAAGAGATGTGGGAGCACACAAAAGAAAAATGAGAATTGAAAAATAAAGAGAAGCAACACACACAAAATGTTGGAGGAACTCTGGTCAGGCAGCACCAGTGGAAATGAATAAATAGCCTGTGCTTTGGACCAAGACCCTTCTTTGGGACTAAAAAATAAAGAACATGAGATAGATGGATAGGGTAAAGTGGAAGCCCAAAACATTCTATAAGTGTATTAAGACCAAATGATACCTTGAGAGAGAACTAATCCCATTAAGGATCAATGCAGTTGTCTTCATATGACAAAAAAATTAGGATTAAGACATTGAGGATAACGTAGTTAAAAAATGAAAATAAAAACCAAGGGGTTAAAATAAACCTGGAACATAGCATTTATGTGGACACAGGAAAGATTTCTGTAAGCAAACAAAAGATAAAAGAGAAACTGAATAGAGGGTAGAGTCATTCAGTTTGATATAAAGTAAATCAGAAAGAGTAAAACAGGGAATTGGGTTCAGCCCATAATTGGAATAGGTTATTCTGGTCGATTAACAGAACTAATACAGATAAGGCTCCACTCTCCTGGTCTATATAGCCCTGTTAGTTGTTAGGTTGATTATATGGCTATGTGAACACCCTAAATAATGAAGTTGATCAGTTCCTCAAAGAATTTTTGGATCTTTTTGGCTACATACTGTATAATTCACAGTTTGGAACTTTTAATGATAGGTCAAGCCAAAGATACCATTTCTGTTCAACTCCTTTAAGCTGCAAGCTGTCATGGGAATCCATTTTTTTTGTATTGAATGAGTCTGTTTGACAGAAATAGTTGATTACGTAGAGGAATAGGGATAATTTACAGAAGCTGAGAATGTTTATTAGATGTGCCATCAATAAATTCGACAGTTAACACATCTCCTGTGGCACTGCTTACAAGTTAAATCTACTGCCTTATTCTGACAAGAATATTACACTGTTTTTCTGTTGCAAAGCTGTAGCTGTTACACAATGCAGAGTATAATCCTCAGAATCTACTCACCACTCTATTCTCAAAGCACTTGATCTGTTGCTCTCTTCAAACACTACCCAGAATTCAATTCCAGTTTCATCTCTGAATTTCTTGCCCTTATAGATCTACCTCCACCAGACCAATGTTTGTTTTTGTGTAATCTGCATTAACCTAATACAACTCATCCATACCAATGTTTATGGTGACAGTTTTAGTGTACCACCAATTCCTGTCCTTACCTGGTCCATGATCTTTAACATCGTCCCTGTTCAACTTTGCTTTAAGGTGGAATTTAGAGTTAGATCTTTGCTATTGTTCCTTGTTACATTTAAATTAATCTAGCACATCTATTAATCAAAGCTGAACTTGTTGGACGTGCATCAACATAACAATAAAATCAAAGCTTCCCAAGCTGCTTTCTACAAATAGCTTCATAACTTGTCACCCAGTTCCATTGCTCTCCTTGTGTTTGACATCAGAAGTGGAGAACTTCATAGAGACGGAGTAGGTGAGCACTAACAAATAGAATCAGTCTTATGAATTGAATAATGAAATCGTGGAAGCATGCAGTAGAAGGGTGTGGTGACCTCAAAGTTGCTGACAACTGTATTGTCGTTGGATGTATCAGTTAGTTTTGAGTCAGCTTGACAGAGTGAGAGGTTACCTGGTTGAGTGGTGCCACAAAACACACACTCACTTAACGTAGGCAAAACTAAAGAGCTGATCGTTTGCTTCAGGAAGGGCAAGGAGAGCAAACATGTACCAGTCTACTTAGGAAAATTGGTGGCAGAAAAAGTCATTAGCTTTGAATTCCTGGGTTTTATCTCATCATACTACCTGACCTGGGCCCTGCATATTCATGTAATCAAAAGGAAAGCATCCCAGTTTCTTTACATTCTTTGGAGATTAAGGAGGTTCAGCTTGTCACCAAGTACACTAGCAAGCTTCTACAGATGCATTGTTGAAAACATCAAAACTGGTTACATCATGGTCAGGCACAGAAATTCAAATGTTCAGGAGCATAAGCTGTAGAGAATAGTACGCTAACCAATACATCACGAGTAGAGTCCACCACTCCCCACCATCGGTAGTATCTACAAGAGATGCTGCCTTGAGATGTCAATATCTATCATCAATATCCCCACCATCCAGGCCATTCCATCCACTCTCAATTGCCATCAAGCAGGAAGGAAATACAGAAACATGAAGGCACACACCACCGGGTTCAGGAAAAGTTACTACCCTTCAACCATTCAGTTCCTGAATGAACCAGCAAAACACCAATCACTACAAGTTAGCAGAACTATGAATACTTTGAGCACTTTGGATTTCATTTCTTTTTGTTCTCTTCCAAAAATTATGGAGAATTCTATTTTGATTTTACCGTATGCTTTCTTGTGATGTTATTTATATTAAGGATCGTAGCTGTGATGCTGATGCAAGCATGTTTTTCACTCCAGTTTTGCATCCATATACTTGTCCATATGACAGTAAGTTTGACTTTGACACTGCAGAAGAAACACAAGTAGCATACCTCTTCAAACTGCCCATCATCTGATCCATTGGGCTCCTCTGTGGAAGACTTTACAGTTCTCTCATCGAGGTGAGTCAAAATCCTTGAGGGATTACATAAACAGAAGTTCACATGTAACTTTCCTGGTTTTAGATGGGTTCAGCACACTTATTAATCATGCACAGTGCTGTAATGGTTTGATAATTGCAAGGTATGCAACTGTGCTAGCCCATATATCTGTGATTAGTTGTATAAATTGATTGCTTAGCACACTGACCATAATGAAAATATTGATTTTTCATTGCTACACCTGCGATGTTGGCTATGTTCCCAACAGTACCAAATGTCTTAAAGGAGAGGAAAATGCAATAATATAAAATCACATTAAAATAGCAATGCAACTCTGTACTCATCTGCCCAATCTTCTGTACACCTGCATACAGGTACATTAATCTATAGTTCTTTCCTCCATAATGTAGCCCATTGATGTTCATCTTGTGAAAAGCTGAATTTGCAATATATATTCATGGGAAACCGCAAATAAGAAAATAACAATCCAACTGTAACTATTTCTTGTTTACACATCCTTGGCAAGTAGCAATATTTGGTTATGATCAAGTCTTCCAGTCTGGGACATAAACTGACTTAGAATCAAGACCCCTACCACAAAGTCATGAAATCCATCCCAGATTATGAGATATTGGGAAACTTAGGTTAAGGCAATCCCCTAGAAGTAAGCTGGGAATTTAATAACCAAGAGAAAAGCACAAGTTCAAGGAAACAACTCTCATAAGGGGACAGGAGGCTGGACCCAAGAGAAGGACACAGGCACTGAAGTACTAGGGTCAGGACAGGAACAACTAAACAATAGACAAGATGTGGTGACCATGGTGTGCATGAGGGATGTGACATTCAAGGTGATTCTGGGCTTCCAGGAGAGTCTTAGGGTGCAGGCAAGGCAGGATCTTGAAGTTTACTGGGCAGGGCCCAGACCTCCCAGGCAGGAGCACAGGGGCCTGGGCAAGTCACAGGACACCTGGGTAGGTAGCAGGACACAGCCCATCAACAATGAGGGATAGGTAGGGGCAGAGACCTCTGAGCAGGCCACATAACTCCTAGGCAGGGCCCAGACCTCCCAGGTACAACCCATCAGCAGCAAGGCATGGAAAGGGGCAGAGTCCCCCACCAGGCCAGCCAGGCTTGCCCAACAGAGGCAATGGATAGGAAGGGAACTGTGTCCAGGGTGACTGCCAGACTTACTCAAAGAACTCATCTTTAACAAAGGGAACCCCCAGCTCCACTTGGTCCCAGAGCCATTTATATACACTGCCAGCCGATGGGCATCAGGTGCGCCTCCTTGAGCCCCAGCAAGCCACGATGATCCACAGGTGAGACTAATTGGGCTCAAGTGCGAAAGGAGGGATGGCTACAAGACCCGGAATGCGGGCTCCGGACTGGACCATAACAACAACAACAGGAAATCAGTGTTTCACAGTTGAACTCCATAAGGAATCCAAAAGTGGAGTACAACCCAAAAGATGAGGATCAGTTTGATCTTCCCGTTTTTGCAAAAATGGCCCTAAGACATGACTTGGATGATCATTCTGGTATCCTCCACAAAATAGGTTGTGCACTGCTGGTATTTTTCATTCTCACAGGATCTACCAGTGGATATTAATCATGGGGAATATCAGAGTAAATTTACTGTACAATTGGAGATAGTGATACAAGGCCATAGGCACAATTTTCTGCATTCCAAGTGACTGATAGAGTGTAACTATGTCAAGGACATTGTAATTTTCGCAGACTTTGATTAACATGCTAAATTGCTATTCTATTGATGGACTATAGATGGACCCAGTCTTTGTAGCATTATTAGAAGATGATAAAAGGAGACTGGCATTTAGATGAGTGATAAAGAATCAGAATCAGGTTTATTATCACCGGCATGTGACGTGAAATTTGTTAACTTAGCAGCAGCAGTTCAATGCAATACATAATCTAGCAGAGAGAAAAAATATAAAATAAAATAAAACATAATAATAATAAACTAGTAAATCAATTGCATATATTGAATAGATTTTTTTTAATGTGCAATAACAGAAATACTGTATATTTTTAAAAAAGTGAAGTAGTGTCCAAAGCTTCACTGTGCATTTAGGAATCAGATGGCAGAGGAGAAGAAGCTGTTCCTGAATCACTGAGTGTGTGCCTTCAGGCTTCTGTACCTCCAACCTGATGGTAACAGTAAGAAAAGGCCATGCCCTGGGTGCTGGAGGTCATTAATAATGGACACTGCCTTTCTGAGACACTGCTACCTAAAGATGTCCTGGGTACTTTGTAGACTAGTACCCAAGATGGAGCTGACTAGATTTATAACCTTCTGCAGCTTCTTTCAGTCCTGTGCAGTAGCCCCTCCATACCAGACAGTGATGCAGCCCGTCAGAATGCTCTCCACGGTACAACTATAGAAGTTTTTGAGTGTATTTGTTGACATGCCAAATCTCTTCAAACTCCTAATAAAGTATAGCCGCTGTCTTGCCTTCTTTATAACATTGATACACTGGGTCCAGGTTAGATCCTCAGAGATCTTGACACAAGAGATATTCCTGTGTCCACTACAGCTGCTTTCTTGGTCCATGAAAGCAATGCTCAAGTTGTCTATTCTTCTCAGTTAACTGCTCAGCGGCAACTTAATACTAGTTCTCTTATGCAACACCGCTGAATCATATTTTTTCTCTGAGTTATTGATGGCTTTTTGGAAGCTGGATGATGAAACGCATGTCTGGTCCTTTATAGTTTGATCATTTACAATTTGGAAATGAGCAGATGTATTCTTTGTCATTTAAGCGTGGAAATCGACCTTTCAGTAGAGATCATGTACATGCATTAAGAGATTATTAAATGCAAGAAATGTACTTAAAGTGCATCTTTGGCTGTGAGCAGATATTAGACCTTGCAGCCTAGGTTCAGTCGGTTGCATGTATGTCATAAAACACCCTTTATCAAATTAGATTTCAATCTTTGGTGATCATAGGACATTTCTGACCTGAAGAACATTTCACAGCATGTTGTTTTTCTAGGTTACTGGAGGCTTAGCACACAGTAGATTATATTATCCAGGGAGCACTGGAAATAATTAAAATCAGAGAGAGATGGGCCCACATTGTTTTCATCAAAATGCCTGAAGCTCTGCTTGTATTGGCTTTGCTTGCATGTGACCTCAGTTTATTAGTCTGGATGTAAAATTGCTGTATTATGCCACAGCTTTGGGGAAGGGAGCAGTAATCTTATTACTAATTTTTATATGCCTTCTTTGTTTACAGAAATAAAATAGCTTTGTTCTTTAAATATATCTGATTTTATTCATGAGGGGGGAATCAAATTAATGACTCAACAATTTATTTTTCAGAACGGTCTCTTTTTATTACTGTGAGCTGGAGAAAAGGTCTGTCTCTGCTAAGCAGGTGACTATTTGTGCTATCTGTGCCTCGGTGCCAGGAGGCTTTAAATTAAGATTGATGTTTTCTTATTCTGTTAGTAAGGTCACTATGTCATTTCCTGTATCCTGTTTGCCAGGGCTTTAAGCAGACAAACAGCACTATGTTTGGCATAGTGCTTGCTGATGAAACTGTACTGACAGAACCATAAACCAATTTGTAAACCAAATAGGAAGGTTATGACAGCCATGTCATACACTGTGGTTTTCCTGCTCAGTGTCACATCCATCTTCATTTCCAGATATTCAGTCTGATGGTGGGTAAGATTAAATGGAAACCTTGTTTTTCTCCCATGAGAAAGCCATTGGTGGGCTAGCTGCACTTTAAGATGAAGTATTCTAATAAAATGGTAACGTTTACCACAATAAAATAGTTTGTTCTTTTGTAGTGACAATATTGCTAAGGTAATGTCTTTGAAAGGTGGGATTAGGAAAGTTTTTTTTCCTCTCTCTTTCCTTGTACCTACAGATCAAACAACTGCATTAATAAATGATATAAAGAGGATGTCAGGTCCAGTGTGCATACCAAGTACCTCAGCCAGGTTCAGACGTAAACTGTAGCTAGTACTTTAAACAATCTGGAGAATATTGCAAGCTGAGAAACTCGGCATCTCCATCTCAGTGCGTTGTCACAGTATATGGAGTGATTATAATTGGTAATCAGCTTCAATGCTGGTAATTTCAACTGCATGATGCATTTTTATCCATGCTTATGTCAAACTCAATTAACATTCTAACACAGCGCTTGCTAAAATGTTGCAGGAGGCTCTGAGCTAATCGACAAGTGCTGTGAATTTATTCTTAATTATTTAAAGCTGTGTTCATATTTTACAGTTTATACTATTGTTAGGATCATTGGATTGTGCCAAAATAATATGCTACTTCTGCTTAAATAATAAAAGAAACACCCTCAAACAAAATCACTACATCTCTTTTTTAAAAAAAAAAAAATTCTGTATTCAAGACACACCGACCGACTAGTCACTGCATTCGAATATCTTGTTATTCATTGCACGCTTTGCTATTGTTTGGTGAAGTGAGAGATGTACTGCTGTGAAATTACATCAGATGTGTCAGATGCAATTGAATTTTGAGGAGAGAGAAAAAAATACATTACTGGCATTACTGCACTTTATGTCACTTGGACTGGAGCCAGAATAGCTCTACTTGATTGTTGCTTGTGCTCACAGACACAGACACACAGATAGACAGACACACACACGCACACAGAAAATAAACAGGGTGAAATAGCCCTCCTAATGAGAGAAGGCAGGAGGGATGCAGTAGACATTTTCCCCTACTATTCAAGCTTCCCAAAGCATCTGTTTAACATGCCTTTTCTAATCCTCGTCTGCTGATAGAAGCAAAATTTTACATCAAAATATCATTGTACTAAATTGCACCATTTTAAAAATAATTTGCTATCAAATAAGCAAAGATCAACTCAAAGAAACTGCAAAGAGCTAAATAATAAATGGGTTTATATTTTGTACTTGTAAATCACCAATTTAAGCTAAGCATCCTTTGTTTTAAACAATCATAAATGATGTTGTTTAAACTGAAACTGAGCAATAATCAGAATGAGTCATAGTATTAGTATTCTTATGACAAGATTTATTTTGAAGAGATGAAAATTTCACCAGTGAAAATATTACCTAGATTGATGATCCATTTCTTTCTGATTTCCATGTCATTCTATAACATGGTGTCACATTTTCTTTTGGCCATTGAATTTAACAAGAAAATATCAATAGCAATTTATGCCTCTATAGTACTCACAACATAAAAACATTCTTCAGGACAGAGAAAAAGATGATTGATGCTGAGCAGAAAAAAATTACGGGAGATACAAAAAAAAGCAGAATCAATGATTGAAAAGAAGTTCTTTTCATATGGCTCTTGAAAGTAAGTGTTCAAGAAACCATAGAATGCTTTAATAGATTTGCCATGATTTCTATCGCTACTATGACACTTATTTCATATTCAAAGTATTTATTAAGGGAAAATACATGAAGAACTGAATGGAAAGAAGATATAAGTGAAAAATAAATTTGAATCTATGAGTACTGTGCATCATTGAAAATAAGTCGCATGATTATAGTACACAAGAACTTTAATAGATATTATATATGGCTTATGTATGTGTGCTTTACCATTAGTCCTTAACAAAATACATACCTTTGTTGAAGGTCTTGGTATCCTGTACATTCTATATAGAGAGCTTACCAGTGACATGGAGGTTCCACCCCAAGATAAACCAACTGAAGACATGGATGGTCTTCAGTTATGAAAGAACCAACACCAAGTAAAGAATTTAAAGAACTGATGTACCTCCAAAAGAGCATATGTGTCCATGTGCCTCATGGGATTCTCATGATTTTCTTCCTGTGATATAAAAGCTGAAAAATGGCATGAAACATGAAACTACCCCAAACGAGAGAGAGAGAGATATTTTGGAGTAAAAATGAAGACAAGACAGTTAATGGTCATTTTCTAGTCTGATAGTCTGTAACATGTTAGAGTACGCTGGCTATGACTGCAAACAGTGAAGGCATGAATATTCTGGAGAAAGAAGGGATATTGTGGCACAGTCACAATCAGGCAGACAACTGCAACCATAGGGGTGCTAATAAGACCTTTAAATTATTTCCATCTGTCAGAGAAAGGATAGAGATCTTTTTAAGTTCAATAATCTACCTTGCAACAATGTTGAGAATGCAAAAGCATTTAATGCTCCATTCGAGGAAACCAAATGATGCAATTCTGCTCATTAAAAATCACCTCTGAAGCACATTCAACACTTATTAATTTGTTGGCTTCATAAGATAATGGTTGTGTGGAGATTACAACAGTGCTTCAATCCACACAGCCATTTGCCAAATCAAGAGCTGTATATTTGGCATATGTAATCAGAAAATATGCTGAAAGACATATCTCGGATCTGTAACTTTGTTGACTTCTAGATTATGCATTCAACTACAGTTTCACACATGATCTAAATAACAAAAATATTGTCTGACCTGACTTATTAACCGTAATAAAGTCTTTATTTTCATTTGACTTGCAGCATTGTAATTTCAAGAAGACATTCTGAATATTCACAAACTTCTAAGAAAGTAGTGATAATGCTGGCTAGATAATGAAATCAATGAAATGAGAGGCAACACAGAGTTGACGTTGGCTGAATGGCAATCAGTGCTAATAGGTCAATAGTATATTGTGATTTCTCTGCCTGTTTTGGGGTATCACATTTTTTCTGTCAGGCCCTTAGTGAACAGTAGCCTAAACAGGGCACCTTGTGGCCAAAAACTTTGTTGTGGGGTAGGTGTCTTCATTCAACATATGATCATAAGACCATAAGACGGAGCAGAATTTGACCTGCTCCACCATTCCATCATGGCTACCATATTATCCCGCTCAATCCCATTCTTCTGTCTTCTTCCTATAACCTTTGATGTCCTTAACCTATCAACCTCCACTTTAAATATACCCAATGACTTGACCTCCACAACTGTCTATGGAAACAAAGTCCACTACCCAATGGCTAAAGAAATCCCTCCTCATCTCTGTTCTATAATTGGCAACAATTATACCAGTACTTAAGGAGAGTAGTGTGAGCTGCCTTAATGACTGCTGTTCAGTAGCACTCACATCTATGGTGATGAAATGTTTTGAGAGATTGGTTATGGCTAGAGTGCCTCAGCAAGGACCTGGACCCACTGCGATTTTCCTATCTCCACAATAGGTCTACCGCAGACACAATCTCAGTAGCTTTTCACACAGCCTTAGATCACCTGGACCATACAAACACCAATGTCAGGATGATGTTTGTTGACTATAGCTCAGCATTTAACATCATCATTCCCACAGTTCTGATAGATAAACTACAGAGCCTGGACTTCTGTACTTCCCTCTGCAATTGGATCTGGAAGACCACAATCTGTGCGGATTGGAAATAATATCCCGTCCTCGTTGACAATCAACACTGGCGCACCTCAGGGGTAGAGTAGATCCCGCTGCTCTACTCCCTCTCTACTTAAGACTGTATGACTAGGTATAGCTCAAATGCCATCTATAAATTTGTTGATGATACAACTATTGTTGGTAGAATCACAGATGGAGATGAGAGGGTGTACAGGAGTGAGATATACCAGCTAGTTGAGTGGTATCGGAGCAACAGCCTTATACCCAATGTCAATAAGACAAAAGAGCAGATTGTGGACTTCAGGAAGGGTTAAATGAGGGAACATGAACTAATCCTCTTAGAGGGATCAGAAATGGTGAGTGAGCAATTCCAAGTTCCTGGGTGTCAAGATCCCTGAGGAACTAATCTTGTCCCAATATGTCAATGCAGGTATATAGAAGGGAAGACAGTGGCTATACCTTCAGATACATAAAGTGTAAAAGAGAGGCAAGAGTGGATATTGGACTGCTGAAAAACGATGCTGGAGTGATAATAATGGGGGTCAATGAACTAGTGGAAAAACTGAATAAGTATTTTGCATCAATCTTCACTGTTGAAGATGCCAGCAGTATAATGGAAGTTCCAGGTGTTAAGGGGCATGAAGTGTGTGAAGTTACCATAACTAGGTAGAAGTTCTTGGGAAACCAAAAGACCCAAAGGTGGATAATTCACCTGGACCAGGTGGTGTACACCCCAGAATACAGAAAGAGGTGGCTGAAGAGATTGTGGAGGCATTAGAAATGATCTTTCTAGATTTTCAAATGGTTCCCAAAGACAGGAATATTGTAAATGTTTCTCCACTCTTCAAGAAGAGAGAGAGGCAGAACAAAAGAAACTATAGGCTAGTTAGTCTGATATCAGTGGCTGGGAAGTTGTTGGAGTTGATTATTAAGGATGAGGTCTCGGGGTTCTTGCAAAGCACATCATAAAATAGGCTGTAATCAGCATGGTTTACTCTAGGGAAAATCTTGCCTGACAAATCTGTTAGAATATTTTGAAGAAATAAAAGCAGGATAGACAAAAGAGAATTGGTTGATGTTGTGTACTTGGATTTTCAAACGGCCTTTGACAAGGTGCCATAAGTTGGTGGCTGCTTAACAAGCTACGAGCCCATGATACTACTGGAAATATTCTAACATGGATAAAGCAGTGGCTAATCGGCAAGAGACAAACAGTGGGAATAAAGGGTGCCTTTTCTGGCTAGCTGCCAATGACTAGTGGTTTTCCACAGTGGTCTGTGTTGGGAACAATTCTTTTTGCGTTATATGTCAATGATTTGGATGATAGAATTGATCGCTTTGTTGCAAAGTTTGCACACGATATGAAGAAAGGTGGACAAGTAGTTTTGAGGAAATAGAGAGGCTACAGAAGGACTTAGACAGTTTGGGAGAATGGGCAAAGAAGTAGCAGATGGAATACAGTGTTGGGAAGTGTATGGTCATGCACTTTGGCTGAAGAAATGAAAGTGTTGACTATTTTCTAAACGGAGAGTAAATTAAAAAACTGAGGTGCAAAGGAACTTGAGAATCCTCGCACAGGATTCCCTGAAGGGTAATTTGCAGGTTGTGTCTGTGTTGAGGAAGACAAATGTGATGTTGGCATTCATTTCAAGAAGACTTAGAATATAAAAGCAAGGATGAAATGTTGAAACTTTTAAGACACTGCTGAGGCCTCACTTGAAATATTATGAGCAGTCTTGGGCCCCTTATCTTAGAAAGGATGTGCTGAAACTTGAGAGGTTTCAAAAGAGGTTTACAAAAATGATTTCAGGATTGAATCATTTGTCATAAGAAGCGCCTTTATTCACTGGAATTCAAAAGAATCAGAGGTTACCTTATTTAAGGCTATCGAATGGTGAAAGGCCTTGATAGAGTGGATGTTTCCTATGGTGGAAGAGTCTAAGACCAGAAGACACTGACTCAGAATAGAGGGGCATCATTTTAGACTGGAGATGAGGAGGAATTTCTTTAGCCAGAGAGTGGTAAACCTGGGGAATTCTTTGTCACAGGCAGCTGTGGAAGCCAAGTCTTTATGTATATCTAAGGCAGAGGTTGATAGATTTATGATTGGTCAGGGAATGAAGGGATATGGGGAGAAAGCAGAAGAATGGATCTGGAAAGAAAATTGGATCAGCCATGATTAAATGCCAGCGCAGAGTCGATAGGCCAAATAGCCTAATTCTGCTCCTATATCTCATGGTCCTATATTTCACAAGGAGCTTGAAGAAATTTGGTTTGTCACCTAAAACACTTGAAAACTTCTATAGATTCACTGTCGAGAGCACTTTGACAGATTGCATCACTGTCTGGTATGGAGGGTGGGGGTAGGGCTACTGCACAGGATTGAAAGAAGCTACAGAAAGTTGGAAAATTAGTCAGCCCCATCTTGGATATCAGGCTATCCCATGCTAGTGTTTTTCCTGTAATGCTGTGTGCTCTCATCTTCTTTAGCAGCCTCGTGTGCAGCACCTTGACAAAGAACTTCTGAAAATCCAAGTTAGCAACATTCACTGACTCTCCTTTGTCTATTCTGCCTGTTATTTCCTTAAAGAATTCCAAAAGCAAAAAACCATGCTGATTTTGGCATATTTTATTATGTGCCTCCAAGTACCCCAAAATCACATCCTTAATAATAGACCCCAATTTCTTCCCAAACACCGAAGTCAGGCTAACTGTCAAGTAATTTCCTGTTTTTTGCCTCCCTCCCTTCTTAAAGAGTGGAGTGACATTTGCAATTTTCCAGTCCTCTGTTCCCCCATTTGCCTTTTGCATGGTGGTTGTGTTACTAGCTTGCAGAGGTCTGGACTATTGTCATGGAACCTTACCCCATCTAGATGTCTGGAGAAAGTAAATCTGAAATCTAAAACTGTGTCAGTAGCGATGGTTTTTAAGAAGTTTTATTTATTTAGAGATACAGGATGGAATAGGCCCCACTGGCCCTTTGAGCCACGCCACTCAGCAACCCTCTGATTTAACCTTACCCTGACCACAGGAGGATCTACAATGATCAATTAACCTAATAACCAGTGCAGCTTTGGAGTGTGGGAGGAAACCCACACACATGTCAGAAGGAATGTACAAACTTGCTTACAGAAGATGCTGGAATTGAACTCTGATCTCTGACACCTGAGCTGCAATAGCGCCGTGCTAACTGCTACACTACTGTGATGCCCCCACTCAACATTTTCAATTTTCCAGCGCCTGCAACAATCTTTGTTGGTACATATATTCATTGGTTTAATAGCATCCAATATTTCACACAAGGAAAACATAGCAATTTTTGGCAAGTTTTACTAATGTCAACTATGTCATAAAATCTACTGTCCTTACTTGGATTGACATATATAAGACTCCAAACCCTCCACTGTATTTTACACTTAACTGCTTTCCCCCCATTTAGTTTCGGGGGGGGGGGGGAATGAGGAAATGCTATGTCTGCCCACATCTTGTGAATTAGGTTACAAAAATACATCTCTGCAAGGAGTCCAAATGGCAACAAAGATTGATTCTCAGACCTCTGTGATAATGCCATGCTCAACACCTCATCTGTAGACTACATACGTTTCTGTCACCTATCATCAGATTAGTTTGTTGTCATAAACAGGGTGCAATGAAATTCCTAGTTCATGTGAAGCTCACAGAATAACGAGCTAATAATAAATACAACAATAAACGTAAAACAGCAGAAAGGTGCAACGATTGTAGGGCCATCTGAGCAGAAAGAAATGCTAAAGTGACAATAACGGAATAGCCAAAGTAGAATTGACTGGTTGTTCTCGAAAGCTGGGAAATAGAGAATTACAAGCCAAAATTGCTTTCATTTGCTTAATGGCCAGATCTTCTGCAAAGCTAGTCGTTATCTCCTAAATGCCAGAAACTATAACTTGTTTATCACGTACCAATCACTACACCAATTCTGATAACTGAAAATTGTGTGTTAGAGGTTTCAAGAGATACGGCATGAATAAAGATCTTTGGGCCCACAATATGCACTGACCATCAACAACCTATTTACATTATCCTGTATTAAAATATTTTTTTTTATTCTTGCCACATCTCATCAATATACCCCAGATTCTATTACTCACCTCCATGCTAGGAACAATGTATAATGCTCAATTCACCCACCACCCCAGAAATCTTTGGAACAGAGGATGAATCGGATGAATTTCTGACTGTTTGCAGGGACAACTTGCAAAGTCCACACGCAGACACAAACACTGTTCTGGAGGTCAAGACTAAATGCAGTTCTCTAGCATTGTGAGACAGTGGTTCTACCAACTATATCACAGTCCTAACTTCTATTGTAGGCTTTATCCCCCTAAAGTTGCATGAGTCTAGAATTAGAGATCATAGGTTAAGGCTGAAAGGTGAAATAGTTAAGGGGAAACTTGAATGGGATCTTCTTGAGGGTGAATCATGTGTGGAACGGGCTGCCAGTAGAACAAGTGGATGTGGGGTCAATTGAGACATTTACAAGATGTTTGGATGGGAAGGGTATGGAGTACTATTATCTGGGTGTGAGTCAATGTAACTAGGCAGAAAAGCAGGTCAGCACAGACTAGATGAGCCACACAGTCTGTGATGCTCTATGACTCTATAACTAAGTCATCCCAAAAGCTAACTCCCAAAGCACTCAGTCACTTTGCAAAACCTTGTGCTGTCTGATTCTTTCACTTGTTTCCTTTACAGACTGAAATTCTCAGCCTTTCATCCCATTATCAAACCTCTAATATACATTATAATTCAGTTTATGCTCAATTTATAAATGTTTTGACAAATCTCATCAGAAAGATTGCAACACTTTCACACGTGTTATCCGTGGCTACTTCTTATCTTCTGTCTGCTTTTTTAAAGTACTATTTATCTTAATTGTCCTGGTTCCTGGTGTAATGGGTGATTACCTCTTCTTGAAGTTCACTGACACAGGACATAGACTCTTAGCTGTTGCTCCATTGTGCCTTAACAGATAAGATTCCCAGTGAAGTCTTGAAGACCCAGCTAACGAAAGCTGATCAAACTGACTGTCAATACAGTCTTGAAGCTGGTTATTGCCGTTTCTGATGCCACTGAGGTCCTTAGTATCTTTTGGTGGTGTCTGTTGCTATAGAAATCTCCTGAACTACCACTATCTTCAGGGAATTACATGTTCTGAGGAGCTCTCTATTGTGTCCACTCCCTGTCAACAAAATAAAATGGTGAATTTTTTGAGGGAGACTTGCCAGCAAGATGAACCTTTGAGTGAGTCGATCTTCCTTCTGACAATGGGAACTTGAAATATTACACTGAAAAGTAACATTGCACAGAAATAGCATGGACATATTAAAAAGTCAACGAAGCAAAAAAAAAACAAGATATTCTGCAGGTACTGGTAATCTTGAGCAACACACACACACACACACACACGCACACACAAAATGCTGGAGGAACTCAGTGAGTCAAACACCATTGAAGGTTGATCGAACATTTGGAAGTCAAACCCCGCGGGTCTATGAATCTGAGAGCCTACTGGGGAAGTTAGAGGCCTGTTGTCTGCGAGTCCGTGAGCCCACTGGAGGCTGGAGGTCCACAGGCCTGTCCTGGGATTGGAGCACAGTCTATGTCATGGATGGGTAGGAGGAAGGGAGGGAGGGAGGAAAGGGCCTTGTTTTGTTTTCATTGTTTTGTTGCTTGTTATGTTGTTATTGCCTGTGTTGTTCTGATGAACATTGCGGGTATGCAATGTTGGCTCCAAAATGTGTGGCAAAACTTGCAGGATTTCTCCAGCACGTCCTTCGGTTGTGTTTGTTGTTAACAGAAACGACACATTCCACTGTAGGTTTTGCTTTCCACGTGATAAATAAATAAATCTGAATCTCAAACTGAATTTATGGAAGGGAATAAACAGTCGACATTTTGTCTTGCTGAAGGAAGCAAAAATATATTTTGACCCATTGTTCCCCTCCTCTTGCTCATTCATTCTGGAAACCAAATGCCAGGTGACATTTGAAATGCTTTGTACATTTGAAGCAGAGACTTTTGTGTGACAATTGTGGGTAAACTAGATTTTCCTATATGCATGACCTTATTCATGAACCACCATTGACCTCTACAACTTTTAATCCTCTGTAAAACTACTTGAAAATGACAATCATGATCAATTGCTCCTTGAGAGAAATTACTTGCACTGAAAATCATATTGTGCTAACTTAAAGTCAACAATTCTATAAAAAGAAGCAGCCCACTTTGCATTTTAAAAAGTTGAGTCCATCATGGTTATCCTAATGATTTTACACTTCAGTTCTAAGTATTTACAGTGCGGAATAATGAACGTCATAAATCTGGGCTCCTATCTGCACTATTATCTGTAGAAATGTAAAGCCGTGAGCTAATAATTGAAGAGATAAGATTTCAGCATATCAAGCAAGTTGTTGCTTTTAGCCATGAGACAAATAGAAGGGAGCAAATGGATCTCAAAAGCTCCAGTTTGCAAAGGCAATGTAATCCAATAAAAACTGTCAAAAAATGTGTGCAGAACATGGGGAGAGGGCAGGGATTGGGACTAGCTGGCATTTATGTACTTCCTTCAAAGCTACAAGTGGTGTTGAAACAGTTTACTATTAATGTGCAATTATGTTCTCAGTGATAGTTATTATTTTGTACAAAAATTACTGACAAATAATCTGCATTGGTAGATTTTTTGCAGATCTTTCTGACAGATTTTGAGTGAGTCACTCAGTACAGTCTCCTGTCTTCTCATTCTGTTTTATGGGCACTGGGTTCTCACAGTCCGGAGGGGGCAACTTTGTCACAATGCCTCTGCAATAAGGAAGGGGGGAGACTTGACCTGTCATGAGAGACTTGACAGATCTACATCCAAACACCATGTGAGAAGATCTTAAACATAAACAGTAAACGCTGGCAACACTCAGAGGGTCAGCCAGGTTTATGCGAGAGAGAGAGAGAGAGAGAGAGAGAGAGAGAGAGAGAGAGAGAGAGAGAGAGAGAGAGAGAGAGAGAGAGAGAGAGAGAGAGAGAGGGGGGGAGAGAGAGAGAGGGAGAGAGAGAGAGAGAGAGAGAGAGAGAGAGAGAAAATGAGATGATGAAGAGAGAGGTGAAATTTTCTATCCTATTGAAATCTGCAATCTTCTTAGAAATGTTGCATCTGGGGAATATTCAGAAGCTTGCCAATATCTCCTTCGTAATGACCTGTGAGGAAGCTAGGCCATTCAGCCCCTCCAGTCTGCTCCACCATGGCTGATTTATTTTTTAACCCCATTCTCCTGCCTCCTCCATGTGCCACTTAACTCCTTTACCAATCAATATTCTATCAATCCCTGCCTTAAGTGCATCTTTATTTGCTGTGTGCATGTTTTAGTTTAGTCAGTGCACATGATCAGAGCAGTGAGTCGACAATAGTGCATTAAACCATCATAATCACTGCCTGCAACTATGATTGGGAAAAAGCTTTCATATGCTTTAGGAGGAGCAGCAAGGATCAGGATAATCAAATGTTAAAGATACATTTCTGTAAGTTTTATTCCAAATTGCTATGAAAGTCAAGCTAGGTGAGCTCAACTTGAATATCAAGTTGATATTCAGCTGAAGATCAAGTTCTGCAGAATATCTGATGTTAAAGCACATTTAATAGGATCAAAATCCATGTAAGAATTTTATTCAATATCCAAAAATCATTCTAGAATGATTTATCAAAAATGTCAAAATGCTTCAAGCCAATTTTAGATTACAATACTTTACCTTTGTTCTAATTCTGTAACAGCGTTAGGCTACGAATTAAAATATTGTGGTGAGCATTCGGTCCGTGATGACAGACGAGAGAAGTCTGTTTTGCTCAACTGCTGGTTTTATTATGACAAGCACAAAAACAGATCGGACGCTAAGATCCAGGGAGTGTACCCACAACCACATACAGACAGGGGAGGTGATTATTACACACCCCAGTTACGGGCATAGTGATCCACAAACACACATGCAAATAACGGTATAACCCAGGCTAAAATGTAACAATAAATTAACTTGAACATCCCACTGTAATCCCACAAAAGCATTTTAAAACATGAACAATAAATAGCTCTGGCCATTAGGGATGCTTGGAGGACAACTAGAATACACGTGTGAAGTGGAACAGGAATAAGCTTTTAATATCTCTAAGTAGCCAACATTGTCTACAAAAAAGGAGTGAACTAATTACACATCCAGTATTTCATGACTTTATCTGCTGTTATTAGCACCAGTTGTCTAAACATCAATTCCTAAGAACTTCTCCTGACAAGGTTAACCGGATCTTAAAGATTTCTAATCTGAGGATAATTTCCACGATAAGATGTAAAGGAAACAAAAAAAAACTAAAATAAATCTCTAAAAAGGGAAGTTAATTCTAGGCTATAATTTATTCCACATATTTAAGAATTGTACTGCTCTAAATAACAGGCAGTGATATTAGTATTTTGCAGTGCATAAGTGGAATAATTGAAGCTCTACCACTCGCGTGTATGCTTCCATTCTAATACGTGACTGCTGCAGTCACAATCACTAGTGTGAGGCAAAAACTATTTCAGGCTAGGGATGAATGTAATCAACTCCTCCTCAGTGTCATTGCTAATGAATCAGAATCAGCTGTAATACCACTGGCATATGTCATGCAATTTGTTGTTTTGCGGCAGCAGTACATAATCATAAAAAAACTATAATATATATAAAATAAGTAGTGGAAAAGGAAAGCAAAAAAATACAAAAAAAAGTGAGGCAGTGTACACGGGTTCATTGTTCATTCAGAAATCTGATGTTGAAGGGGAAGAAGCTGTTCCTGAAACATTGAGTGTTTGTCTTCAGGCTCCTGTACCTCGTCCTTAACTAACACATGAGGTTCTCTGACCTATACTCAGTGGAGTTCAGAAGGACCTATTGAACCCGATCAGTTAAAAAAAAAAGCGGCTTCTCTCCGAGATGCCTTTACTTCTTCCCTCTCCGCCTCTTGCTTCAATTTAAAAGCATTTGGTCATGAATCCCTTAAGATCAAGGATTATTTGCTTCCATTTTGGTTCTCTGGGTTCTCAAGTAACACGTGAGGCCAATAATCTTAAGAATGAAAGGCTTAACTACCACGTGTCCTGATTGATAGCAGTCATTAATGATGGATGCAGCCTTCCTGAGGCATTGCCTTTTGGAGATGTTCTCAATACTGGGGAGGCTAGTGCCCATGATCAAAGACATGGAGGACAAGCTGAATAACCCATCCATAGAATTGGCTATGGCAATACAAGACCATAGTCTTAGAAGCAACTTGGAATGAACGGCTAAGGGCGGCCTTGCCAGTAATGTCATATCCTCTGAATGAATACATTTTTTAAAAATCCTAGTCATCATTATTAGGAGATGTTAAGTGTTGCTTGATTATTTATTGTATCATCAAAATGCTCAAAGTTCAAAGTAAAATTATTATCAAACTTTGTCTATGTTGCCATATACTACTTTGAGATTCATTTTCTTGCAGGCATTTACAGGGAATAGCACTAACAGAGAAAGAAAAGAAATGCATGAAAAACTGTAGATAAACAAAGACTATATAAACTGTATATACAAAAGAAGACAAACTGCGCAAATAAAAATAACACAGACTATCAGCTGAAAAATAGTTCTTATGCATTTACCATTGTTTTCCTTTTCCTCTTACTCATAATCATTCTGTAACAAAGTAGAGCTCATGGTTTCTGATTGTGAGCACTGTGAAGAATAACAACAAATAATCAGTCTTCTAGAACCTAGAATAGTACATCAAGCCGTATGTGCTGACTGTGTGTTGAACTAAGTAAATTAGTAATTAAATGCCTAACTAAACTTAACCCTTCTGCCTTCATAATGTCCATATCCCTCCAATCTTGTATGGCTATCTAAAAGTCATTTAAATGCTTCTTTCATATTTGCCTCCACTATCAGTCATGGCAGAACATTCCAGGCACTTAATACTCCACGTGAAATGCTTGTCCCACACATCTCCTTTGAACTTATCCCCTTTCACTTTAAATGCATGCCCTCTAGTACAAGGCATCTGAACCCTGGGGGAAGAAATAGTCTATCTAATTAATCATATGAAGAAAAGTGAACAACCTGGAAAGTTAATTCTTTTGTAACACAGACAAAATACTGGAAGAACTTAGCAAGTTAGACATCTATAGAGGGAAATGATTCGTATTTCTCTCTTCACTAATATAGCCTTCATTACCTACTATTGTTTTTATTTCTAATGATTAATGTTGACTCTGATAATACCTATTCTGAATTTTGTAAGTCAAAGAGAAGATAAAGTCATAAATTTAAGCATGCTTTTAAATTTTGTTGGTATAGATAACAACTTGGAGCACCCGGAGGAGTTGAGTAAGAGACCTAATAACGTATTGCTTCTCTTTTTATTTCATCACATAACTAAGTGACCATGAAAGGCTTCATTAATAGCAAGATCTTTATTGCCATCTTAAGTCTGGTCTGTTGAACTTCCTCTTCCACCATATGTAATTGTTTCCATCTGTTTATATCCCAAGAGTCACTTTTAATTCCTGATTTTGCTGTAGTCACTCCCAACTAATGACTGACATTTCTGGAATCCTTGTGATTTCAAGAACCTTTTGAGTAAGAATACAAGAACATGTGAAAGATGCTAAGGATTTCACTGCTCCCCACATCTAATCTCATGTCTATTTCCTATGTAGACTTTATATCAGTTCCAAAAACGAGGATGGTGACTATATCTAAATCTCTAAAAAGGAAATGGAATTTTTCTTCTGCAGTTCTGTGGGAAAGGTTATTGAGTTATTGTATTTATGAAATTATTCTTGAGTTTGTATGCAGAAAACTTTGAAGATAAAAAATTATTGATTTGAGCTCTAACGTCAAAATAATAAGATAGGCAATGTAGACAAAGGCTGAATGCATTACAGGTAAAGCAGCTTTGTTGCACAAGCAATCTTGATAAAAAGGTTCTTCTGGGATCCCTTGTCCATGTTTAGTTAGCTGGCAGGATGATGTTAAACATTCCAGTTTCTCTTGCTTGCGCAAAAGGGGAGAACTTGCCAGGATTTATTCGTTGGTCCTGTCCACGTGTGTGGATGTCACCTAAGATACACATCAAACTCAGCTGTAAATCCCTGTGCACAAACAACACAAACACGACAGCAACCTCCAGATCAGATCATACAGTCCTTCTTAGAGTATGATAGAATATCAAATAACACCTCCTTAAAAAATCAGTTTTAGTTTCTCTGATTATGCAAATAATTGGCAAATAAAACAGCTATTCACTTTGAAACGCAGGTACTGTAAGCAAATTCAGGCTTTTGGATGAACAATAATTTTCTTCCTGGTTCCCTTATTGATTTTTGCAGCTGATTATTATTGACCGTGTTTATAATAAGAATGATCTTCACAGATGCAACTCACATTTCATTATTTCCACTGAAGATGTTGGCAATAAGTCTTAAAATTACTCTCTAGCTGTTTTTCTTCCCCATTTGAGGTTCACTGAAGTGAGCATAGTAATTTCAGATGGATCATTTTGCTAGGCAGTCTCAGTTAAAACAAATGGTTTGGTTTGGTTTCTTTTTAAGAAGGGGAGAAAGCGATGCAGCACCATTATCTGAAACTACCGCATTTTAAAATCATTGTGAGAGAAGTGCTTGAGCAATTAGATTGTCAACTAACTAGTAATTTGACAAATATCCACAGCAAAATTGAGTGTCTCCTTATATAAAGCACAAATGCTGCACTTATTTATCTGACCTATACAAATAACGTTCAACAGAATACATTACCAATTTTAATACGTATTAAAGACTAATCACGTAAGGACTATACATTATTACCAGGCAAGCCTATTTCTACTGTCTGAATTTGCAGTCCCAACACTGGACATTCACACATCCCACTGACACCTTTGAATTATACAGTTGCAAAGTGATGTAAAGCAACGTGGCAAATCTCTAGGTTGCAATTGAAATGAATAGTTTTGTAATAATGAAGATATAATGATATTACCTACAACAGGGTCATATTTATCTCTGGTCGTTACGGTGAGTCTCAGGCACATCCTCTTGGGAATGGACAAGTTTAATTAAGGGCCATTTTCTTTAGGAACATGCACCAGCTGCTTACACTGTCAGAGGTATTTATGCAAAAAAATATATTTCCTACAGAGATAATTTATGGTTAATATACCATCATTAGATGAAATGAAATACATATGTTTTCAGTCTTTATATTGAATAACATTTTATCATTGTCTCATGGAAAAATATAATGGAAGAACAAATTACAGTCTGAAAAAGAACAATTTTACTTGCTTACTTAGTCTCCAGTGCTCATTGTGTCAGCCAACATCTTTGTGTACAGAATCACGTGATGTGGCAAGGCAAATATTAAATATTTTGGCAGCCTTTCTGACATTGGTTAATTTCCTTTATAAAAGATACTTTGAGAATTGATGACACTTTCAATCCTTAAATATGTGGAACTTCCAATAATAATTTTCATCTTCTATTTAACAGGGGACATTCATTGTAGCGCTGACTTGCTTAAGAGGATTATGTTTTAATAACTATCGCAGGTACATCTGGTTCAGATTCACATCCATGTAAGCTGTACATGTCATCAAACAAATTCCATTTTATATATAATCTTTATTAAATGGCCACATGAAAATTTCACCATATTTTTCAATAAAATCTAATCAATAAGTAAACAAGTATAATGATCTATTTTGGTCTATTAACCAATTTGGAAATAGTAATATAAAATGATAAATGCTAAGATTTTAGATTAATCCAATGGATTAATTCAAACAACTGTTGATGTGTGTTAACATTGAGATACAAATCAATGCTCTGGATTTTGAATGCATTCTATAGAAAAATAATGAGAAACAGGTGTAAATAATTAATATCCAAAATTAACTTAAATCTCAAATTAAAATGTTGTCAGAGCCAGAACATAGAAACAAGGGTTGCTCATTCAGCTCCTGTCAGTCAGTCAGAACCAAGTTATGCCTTAATTGCATCCACCCATTCTGCATCCAGACCCTTGATCCAACAAAATTTGAGCAATCTTTGTCATGACATTTTCATTTTGTCTTACTTCATATTGCCCCAGATTTCTAATACCATTGCTGTTAAGAAATGCTTCAGTCTTGAGCTGATTTTAAGATCATTCCATTCATTTTGAGACATAGGTTTGCACCAAAATTGGTGGTATATGAACAGCGAAGAAAGGTTGCAACAGGAACTAATTAATTGCAGAAGTGGCAAAGGCAACATCTAACGGAAGTTAACTCGGACCGTTGTGAAATGAGACCTTAAAGATAAAAGATAAAGATAAAGATTAACATTATTTGTCAAATATATATCAAAACATACAGAGAAATGCATCCTTTGCATCAAATCAAATCAATGAGGACTGTGATGCGGGCAGCCAGCAAGTGTTGCTGCACTTCCAATGCCAACCTAGCATGCTCACAACTTACCAACACTAACCCTAACTGTATGTCTTTGGAACAAGGGGGGAGATTGGAGGACCCAGGGGAAACACAAATGGTAATGAAGAGAATGCAAAAATGCCTTACAGACAGCAGCAGTAATCTAACCCTGATCAGTGATCGCTGACACTGTGAAGAGATTGCGATAATCACTGCAGTGTTGTACTGCTTTGTTGGTAGTTAAACACCCAGAATGAATGGCAGGGCATCGGGGAATCTTATGGAACAGTAAAATTTTTCAGTGCCTGTACATAGTTTCCTGAATGTGGTGATACAGGTGAACAGAATTGTGAAGACGGTATATAGTATGCTTGCATTCAGTGACTAAGAAATCAGCTATAGGATGTGGGATGTCACGTCACATTTGCACAAATTGTTGGTTAAGATGTAATTGGAATACTGTGTTCAATTCCATTTGCCATATTTTATAAGAATAATATGAATAAGCCAGAGCGAGTGCAGCAAAGATTCACAGGAATAACAAATAAGCTCTTCTCAGACTTCCAGCCAGGTACAGGTATCAATTTTAACCAACATTTCAATAACAAACTCTGCCACCTTCATCATGGATGATATCTGGTTATGCCTAGTCCAGGTGTATTTGTACCCCCATCATCCATCCTTCCTGATTGGTTAGTCCTAGTTCATTTCGGTTTCCACTGTCCCACCTTGTTTTTCAATTGAATTCCAGTTCTTACTTTGAGCGAGACCTTCATCTTTGTTAAAATTACTTCCCTCTAGTTTTATTTCACCAGGTGGTCCTAAATGTAGTTGTAACCAATCTGAAGGGAGGGATGACGGGTATAAATACCACCGGACAAGATATGCCCAGGCATCATCCCTGATTAAGATAGCAGAGTTTGTCATCGAAATGTCAGTTAAAATTGATACCTGCACCCAGCTGGAAGCCTGGAAAGAGTTTATTCATCATTTATGTCGGGAAAGCACCAGATCCTTTTCCCTTCGGAGGAATATTGAAAAGCTTGAGTTATAAGGAGAGAATGAATAGGTTGGGACTGTTTTCCCTGTAGTGAATAACCTGATGGAGGTTTACAAAGTCATAAAGGATAAGTAATATTTTTTTCCCCCAGGTTAAGGATATCTAAAAGTAGAAGGCAGAGGTTTAAGGCAAGAATGGAGAGAATTAAAGGAGATAAGAAGGATATATTTTTCCTCACAGAGGATGGTGGGTGCATAGAAATAGCTGTCAAAGAAGGTGCTCGAGGAAGTTACAATGACAATATTTGAAAGACACTTGAGCAGGTCAATGGATAGGAAAGAGTAGAGGGAAGGATGTGGACCAAGCACAGGCAAGTGAGATTATTGTAGATTAGCACTGAAAGGCCTTGATATAGTGGATGTGGAGACGATGTTTCTTATGGGTGGAGAATCTAAGACCAGAGGACTTAGCCTCAAAAGGGAGGGCCATCCTTTTAGAACAGTGATGAGAAGAAATTTCTTTAGCCAGAGAGTGGTGAATCTGTGGAATTCATTGCCACAGGTGACTGTGGAGGCCAGGTATTCATGTATATTTCAAGCCGAGTTTGATAGATTCTTGATCAGGTTAGGGCATGAAGGGATCTGGGAGAAGGCAGGGGATTGGGGCTGAGAGGAAAAATGGATCAGTCATGATTAAATGAGCTGGCCGGTGATGTTGTGGTATCTGTACCAGACTTTGAAGTGAATGTTCTTTGGTTTGAATCTGGCCAGCTCCTTGCACACTTTCCATCTGTGCTGGGTTGAACATCAAGCTAGCAACTTGCCTCATAAAAAGCAGACAAAAGTACTAAAGAAATGGCAAGGTTGATGCCCAAAGCACCACAAGGCATGGAAAGGAACAACAATGATGAAATGATGGAGCAGAATTGATGGGCCAAATGGCCTAATACTGCTCCTATATCTTATGGTCTTACGGTATTTGATCAGCAAGGGCATTGGACCAAAGAGCTTGTTTCTTTACAGCAGAACTGTGAATCTATGGATCTCCTGGAATCTTCTACTAAAGGCAATAGTTTCTACCTTATCTATCAAATCCAATGTGATTTTGTTTCCCCAAATTGTTCAAATAAATCAGTTGAATTATGACTGATAACTGTGGAGGCCACATTATTGGCAATGTTTAAAACAAAGGTTGATGTGTTCTTGATGGGGAGAAGATGAGAGGCAATATTAAATCATTATGATTGAATAGTAGAGTTAATTCAACAGGCTAGATAGCCTGATTCAGCTCCCATGTCTTATAATCTGAAACATCTCTTTGCCTCCACAGATGCTGCTTGACCCACCACGTTTGTTCAGCAGTTTATTTTTCACTCTATATTCCAGCATCTGCAGTGTCTTGTGAATCCATGCATGATGTGGTGTGATAAAGAATTTTTCAAAGATCCCAACATCATCTGTCTCAACTGAGAGGACTGTTTTCTATTTATCTTCCAGAACTTGTACTCTACTGTGAAAAAAGTTCGTGATGTTCATGGGCTTTTTTGATATTGGCATCAGAACTTGTACAGAAAACTGACAGAGGGTTCATCACAACTCCACTAAATCAAACCCTTCTGCCTGACTATACTTTCTAAAACTTGTCCCATCCAGCTTATCCTGATGACTATGAATGCCACTAATCCTTGTCAATCTGTCGTTCCCCTTCAAAGCTCTTGAATGTGCAGCATGCCTTCTCAGCATTTATTTTAGTGTCACAGCAAACTGGGTAGCTTACACTCTGTCCCTTCCTTCAGATCATGAATAGAAAGATTAAATCATTGAGGACTAACAACTGATCCTGGTGCCTCCTGAAAAAGGCTCTTTAATTCTGACTCTCTGTCCTTTACGTGATAACTACTCTTCAATTAATGCAACCACACTTCACCAAATTCCATGAGCTCTTCTCTCATGCACCAGCTTTTTAAGTGGCACCCTGTCAAATGCCTTCAGCATGTCCTTTAGAATGTAGTCCTGCACCATGGAATGCACAAGCCAGCAATATTCAATTATAGACCCTCCCTGATTAGAAGACAAGTGAATTTTCAGCAGACCGGATGGCGTCTTTTACCAAGCTGATAATCTTCCGGCAGCAATTGGTGTTTGGCTCAGTGTGCGTCCCTGAGAACAGCCTATAGATTGCAGATTTCAGTTTTATGCAGCTGTTCAGGCTGAGCATCGATAAAGACATTTGTATATTACGTTTCTGAAGATAGAGTCCATTGATAATCTTCAGATAAACTGGAAAATGACTCAGTTGACTGTTGTAGTGCTGGAACGGGCACGGATAGGCCCATGTAAAATGCAGAGAGCACTTCACCTTTTTTTGCTATCAGCTAGGAATTTTGTATCGACAATATGTTTATTTTCCTCTACAGATGCTGCCTGACAAGCTGAATTATTCCAATATGTCAGGCAGCATCTATGGAAAAAAGTACAGTTGAAGATTTGGGCCAAGACCCTTCAGCAGAACTGGAGAAAAACTCTTATCCATAGATGCTGTCTAGCCTGCTGAGTTTCTCCACCACTTTGTGTGTGTTGCTTGGATTTCCAGTATCTGCAGATTTTCTCTTTTTTGTGATTACATTACTCCAACATAGTGGGTGTTTTGCTCGGCCATCTGAGCTTTTACTTCACCAAGGCAATATGCTCCACACAGTTCTAGCTGCATATCCTGGAACATCAAGTGACTAAAAATGAAGTCTGCTGAAGCCAATACACCTTGGGAACAAAGCTATTTGTTTTGGCAAATGGCACAGCTCTATAATTTTTGCCCTACAAGTATCATAGATGACTTGCTTGATGATATCTTGGAAAAGTAGGGAATAGAAAAAAGTTCATCATGAGACTTGAGGAGAAAGGAAATAAAGCATCCTTGTCAGCCTTCAGCGTGGAATCCCCTTGCTAGGAAAAGGAAATACTGATAAACAACCCAGCCAACGAAGAAATGACACAAGAACCAAAATGTTGCAAGAGTGGTGACTGACTTTACTTTGGAGAAGTCAGGAGCAGTGCAGCAATGTACACCAATTCCAGGAAAATGAGAGCAGAGCATCCCATTCACCCCAGAATCCCATGCATCCCATGTCCAATGAAGTGGAAACAGCAGCGTGAAGAATGGGGCATTCAAACTATGAAAAACTAGGATCAGCAAAGAGAAGAACTTAACCCAGACCTAGGAGTCTGGGAGAAGCAATCTTGAAGACAAGAAAATATCATAGGACCAATAGACAAAGGAGCAGAATTAGGCCATTTGACCCATCAAGTTTTCATTGCTATTCCATCTTAGTTAATTTATTATCCCACACAGCCCCATTCTCCTGCTTTCTCCATAAGCTTCCAGTTTAAGATAGTACTGCTGAAGGTGGGCGACAACTTACTGGTGGTTCATAAAGCAAGAATTACAACTAAGTTCTTTATTAATAACACTTATTCTGTAAAGCATTATGGTAAACAATCACCACAAACAATGAGAATCGAGGTACGTTTGGGAAGTGGTCGGAGTGAGGTTGAGCATGCTCAAGGAGAAGTGGTTGGAGTCTGAGATGGAGTACAGCAGAGAAAAGTTGGAGTGGAGGAGTTTCGGAGCCCATCCACCTAAACCGGGAGGGAAGTTTGATCAATCTAAGTGCCAGGCCAATTTGGAAAGGTTGGGTATGGTCTGGAATGTGGCAGCGGGTCAAAGTCTGGAGCGTATCAATGTGTACATCTTAAAGCGAGGAACTACACAATGTTTGAACAATTTAAACGCTGTGCCAGGTCGATTAAAAAGGCAGCGTGTCAGGACTGGAGACAAGGGTCGGCCCGATTCCGCTCACTGGTCTGTGACATTTTCTCCGCTCCCTGCTGCACTGAGGCTGGGGGGCTGCTCCAACTGCACCAGGGTTCATGTCTATGCACTTGCTTTCGTTCCAAATGGTGTTTGCTTGCTTTTATTGTTTGCATGATTTGTTTTTTTTTCTCTCTCTCTCTCCATTGGCTGAGTTTGGATTTTTTAAATGGTTTCTTTTGGGTTTCTTGTCTTGTGGCTGCCTGTAAAGAGATGAATCTCAGGGTTGTATAATATATAGGCACTATGATAATAAATGCACTCAGAACATTTAACGTCCTTAATAATCAAGAATCTATATATATTGGGTCATATGCTTTCTGGAATGCCTTTCTCTGTACAAGTTCAACAAGACACCAAGGACCTTCATCAAGAACTCAATGGGATATTGGAGGACAATGCTGGAAATTAACTCAAAGCCGATAGCACAAGTGACCATCAGATTTGGAATATACCAGGGTGATGCACTATCCCACTGCTGTACTACATAGGCTTGAACCCCTCAGCCAGACCATCTCAAAGAGTGGAAATAGGTACAGATTCAAGAGTGGAGTGACCATCAGCCATCTGCTGTACATGGATGACATCAAGCTGTGTGCTGGAAATGAAAGAGACATTGATTCACTAATCCACCTGACGAGGGTGTACAGCAGAGACATCGAGAAGTCATTTGAACTGGAAAAGTGCAGCATGATCGTAGTGAAAGTAGGCAAACTCATCAAGACTGAAGGAGTCAAGTTACTTGAAGGCCACATACTGGATGTACAGACAGCTACAAACACCTGGAGTTCCTGCAGGCGCATGGAAGCCATGATGAGGACACAAGAAAGGGTGCAACATCCAAGTACCTCCAAAGAGAGAGACAAGTTCCTAAAAAGCAAGCCGAATGGGAAGAAGAAGATCAGAGCCATCAACACATTCGCCCTACCAGTCATCAGATACCCAACCACAATAGTGTGCCATCAAGGAACGAGCTGGAAACCGCTGACATCAAGACCCAGAAACTATGAACAATACATGGAAGATTCCATCCACCAAAGCCTGGTGTTGAGCGACTGTGCACCCACCAGAATAAAGGAGGATGGGGACTTGGAAGTGTCAAGGCCACAGTCCTGGAAGAAATGCAAAACACCCATGAGCATGTCAGGAGGACAACCTGCTCGGAGAATACCTCAGACAGCAGGCAGGGGATATGGAAAATGGTAATGGGTGAAGCAGAGCCAGAGACCCAGAGGCCATGGCAGGACCAGCCCCTGCATGGGTTGTACCATCACCAGATATCAGAGGTGGCTGACGTAAGAAAGTCCTACCGATGGCTGGAAATGGCAGGGGTTAGGGGCAGCACAGGGGCACTGCACAACAGGAACTGACCACAAGAGCAATAGAAGCATGGGTCTATCAAAGCAGACAAGACTCAAGTTGCAGGAACTGAGTTCAGGAATATCTGTGCTGTCCAAGTAGGAAACACACAAGAAGGTACTGGAGAATGACAGAGCCAAGATCCTGTGGGGCTTCCAAACATACATCTGATGAGCAGGTGCCTGCCAACCAACCAGACATAGAAATACTGCACAAGGAACTGAAGAAAGCCATAGTAATAGATGTGGCAATCCCAATGACAGTAACATCAGGAAGAAAGAATATGAGAAGCTGGAGAAATACCAGGGCTTGAAAGACCAGATAGAAAGGATGTGAAAGGTTAAAGTCAGAGTAATCCGGGTGGTGATAGGAGCATTTAGAGCTGGATTGGGAGATGACTCCAACTCCAATAAATCCCGGAACAACATCCAGAAGAGCACACTATTAGGAACAGCAAAGTTACTGCGCTAAACCCTCAAGCTCCCAGGCTTCTGATAGCGGATCTGAGTTACACACCACCTAGATAGATAGATAGATAGATAGATAGATACTTTATTCATCCCCATGGGGAAATTCAATTTTTTTCCAATGTCCCATACACTTGTTGTAGCAAAACTAATTACATACAATACTTAACTCAGTAAAAAAATATGATATGCATCTAAATCACTATCTCAAAAAGCATTAATAATAGCTTTTAAAAAGTTCTTAAGTCCTGGCGGTTGAATTGTAAAGCCTAATGGCATTGGGGAGTATTGACCTCTTCATCCTGTCTGAGGAGCATTGCATCGACAGTAACCTGTCGCTGAAACTGCTTCTCTGTCTCTGGATAGTGCTATGTAGAGGATGTTCAGAGTTTTCCATAATTGACCGTAGCCTACTCAGTGCCCTTCGCTCATATATATATATATATATATACACACACACACACACACACACACACACACACACACACACACACACACACACACACACACACACACACACACACACACACACACACACATGTGTGTGTGTGTGTGTGTGTGTGTGTGTGTATATATATATATATGTGTGTGTGTGTGTGTGATTTTGTACTTGAGACCTTTTGAAACCATTTTGAATGACATGGCAGCCACTGAGAAAAAAAGACAATAGGTGTGCTTCAATTCATTATGTGTTATATCTGTCCATCTTTTTCAGTCACAGGTTTGAGTCAATTTGGAAAACATCGTTTGACATGCCTTTTCCTTCAATCAGATACCAAAGCACATAGAAGTACATCTTGGCTTGCATCTCAGACATTGTATAAATTCCAGCTTGACTAGCCACTTGATTGAGCAGGACAAGTGGAAATTCTTAGAATATCAAATTCTCTGCAAGAGCTTTTCATCTGAATAGTGCATTCAAAAATGATTATCACTGAAATATTGTCTCATCTTGAAAATGTTAAAAAGATTCTGACTAATTTCAAGGATTCTTCAAATATAATTGCTGTTTCAGGACATCCAGCAGTGTCTGTTGTTAATTACATTTGTTCCTCCAAGTTTAGGAGGTTAGCGTTTTAGTACGGCAAATTGCTGAAAGGGTGAGCAGGCAATGTCACTCTGAGAGAAATGAGGAAACTTAGAGTTAACAAGAACTTGAGTACTTTAAGCAACCACATATACACATAAAGAAGCAATCAGATCGATGACCGAGTAAGAAGTGTAAATTATCTCAGGCAAATTCAAAACCAAAAATTAAACAGAGATAAAGTAAAAATAGAATGTGATAAGAAGCCATTTTTAAATATAAATTTCAAATTTTGCATTTACAAAATCAATTAACATCAGAAATGTTGAACATAACACTTGTAATCGTTAACTTTTAATATGGGGTTTGACTGGTTGTGAATAATTGGAATCACACCATTATAAAGGGAATTTGCCCTTGAAATTATGACATTTAGCATTATGGGATGAGCTTAGCTCATTTTTATCTTGCCAATACAACAGCTTCAATATATTTAAATGACGAGGTCAAAGGAAGTGGTATTTTTGAAAAGTTAAAGGTGGTGCAGAATGTCTTCATCAGCAACTTCAGGATAAACACAAATCAGCCCTTTGCTGAAATTGTGCACTAGTTGGCCCACTGCTGACAAATTCTAATGGCTGTTGTTATCTTGCATAAACTTGGTTGGTGTTTCTTTGAACCTTGAAGGTTGGCAGGTGGTCCAATTAAATTGCTTAAATGATAAAGGAATTTTAAAGGACTTATGAAAATAATTATTTCCTTTGATTGGGGAAACCAGAAGAATAGATATGATCTTAAAACTTGAGTTGAACTATTTAGGAGAGAATTCAGGCAACATTTGCCTCTACACAGAGTTCCAAAATAAGCAGGGCATGCTGAATCTATTGAATTTTTTGCACACAATGTCAAAATAATTTCTGATAGACTGTGGATCAAAGGAGAGTAAATGGAATTAATATTTAGATCATGCACATTATGATTGAACAACAGGACGACCTCATGGTCTCTGCCCTTTCGTATGATTTTCGTTAATTTGGGCATATCACGTTATTTTTCATTCCCAAATACCATTAACTGCAGAAAGGGCTTCAGTGTTGAACATGAGAAAAACTGTCTAACTAGCAAATAAAAGTTATTCCTTGAGGTAGTGAATGGCACTACATAAATGCAAGGCCCTAACACTCACTCCAAAGGCACATTAAGCAGTGAGATTAATGGAAAGCTAATGCACGCTGGTGGCTTAGTGGCATCAGTGCTGGACTTTGGGGCAAGAGGTCCCGAGTTTGAATCCAGCCGGCTCCTGTTAAGAGCTAGTGATTTCTTAAAAATAACTCACCAGGCAGTAGCTACTGCTGTAACTTGCCTAGTATGCAATTTCCCAATACATCAGAGCAACGTGGAAGGAAATCATCCGCTACCTGGAAATAATTCCGGAGGCACGTTGAGTCCAAACAGTATTCTATTCCATACAAGCTGCAAGGTTACAGGCACAGCAGGCTGTGCAGTCTTCTCTGGATCACATGTGTGGGAGTTGGTGCTAAGACATGTCAGCAGGGTGGTAGAGAAAGGCCTTCAGTTGCTGCATGAAGGGGCTTGTTCAAAGTTCAATGTTCAAAGTAAATTTATTATCTAAGTACATACTGTATATGTCACCGCATATAACACTGAAATTTGTTTTCTTGTGGGCATACTCAGTAAATCCAAGAAACATAATTGAATCAATGAAAGACTGCAGCCAATAGGGCAAACAACCAACGTGCAAGAACCAACAGTCCATGAAAATAAAAAAGAAAAAATTTAATAATAATAATAAATGAGCAATAAATACGGAGAACATGAGATGAAGAGTGCTTGAAAGTGAGCCTGTAGGTTGTGGGAGATAGTTTAGTGATGGGATAAGTGAAATTAAGTGAAATGAGTTGACTCAGTGTTGTCAGGAGCTTTAGGGTCAGGTTTTGACATCAAACATTGGGGGTATGATTGGCTGTGGGATTAGGGACACAGCTGGCCCAAGACTCAGTGTTAAAGTGCTCCAAGCACGTGCCGAGTGAGAGAGTGGGAAATCTGAAAATCACGGATACGTTACAATTTTCAAGGCGCTGATCTATAAGAGGAACTATACGCTGGACACAATGGCCACAGACTCTGTAAAACTGGTCGCCAATAAGCCGTATAAAGACAGGCCGTACCTGCTTCTTTCTGATGGCCACAAACTGATGAGGTCCTTGTGCAGGACTTAACACATTCACATATTATTATGCCACATACATGGACCACCTGGAACAAAAGTGTTGACTTATTTGAATCACACATAGTCTTTGTGCAATATGAAACACACTTGAGGTCAAGTTCCTCATTATTTTCCTTCCTTGAGGTTAAATAGACATTGTTAAAATTGATTTACCTATGATGAAAGATTGGAGCATTGGAGAAATTCTCCTGAAGTAAAACATTGATGTTGAAGACATGTATATGCTTTGCAGAAGTAAAGTTTGTGTGGTGAACTAAATTTACCTGTCTGGACACCCCCCCCCCCCCCCCCCCTCTGCTGACTGCTCCTGTGGGCTCCTCCCACAGACCCCGGTATAAAGGTGATTGGAGGCACAGAACCTTCCTCAGTCTCCAGGATGTTGTGTGATGGTCACTTGCTGCTTGTGCTTTCTTCCAGCCAATAAAAGCCTACCTTAACCCACATCTCAGAGTTATTGATGGTGCATCAGTTTGATTGGCCATTTGCCTTTCATCATTTGGTAGAATTTAAAGTTTAAAAAAAACTTTGACTAGCTAATTTAACTGTTCTCAAAATCAGTTAAAGATGCTCCACTGCCCTGACCCTTTCTTACCTTTGGTTATCTTGCATTTATCTCCCAATCCAATGGAGACAAACAATTAACTTGCACATTCTCAAAGATGTTACCACCCTGCTTGCACATAGTTCCAATGTTACAGGCTTAATTCTGGCACATAAATGTACAAATGGTGTGGGAAGAGCAGTAGAGTTGAAGAAAAATGTTCCACTCCCCTTTACACTCTAAGTTTTCATTTACACTAGTGGCAAAGCAAGCTTGAACATGATGAACACAGATTCCAACGAAACTACCACATACTCATTGGTGGATGTTTAGAAAAATAGTTTCTTAGTACTGCTGGAAAACAGTCCTGAACGGTTCTTCACCCACATCAATATCATAGCTGAATCCCTGAAGGAACTTTGATAATCAAGATTTGTATTGTACTGGGCAAAAGCATACCTGTAAGAATTTACAAGTTATTTATAAAAACAGCTTTCTAGCTGGGAACACTCAGCTAGACAGGTAGTGAAAAGAGAAAGAGTTTCCAGTCCAAGAAACTTTTATCAGAAGATATCTTCAAATTTTTACCCATTTCTTTTTCCAGTAATACTGAATTATCTGCTGAGTATTTCTGCAGCTTCTATCTCAGATTCCCAGCATCAGAACTTTATTATTTAGCCCTTCTTAATTTACCAATTATTTTCCATACGTCTTGTCTTGACTAAGTTATTTGAAGACAATTAAAATTGGTCATCTGTCATCGCTAATCAGTGAACCTATTTTGGTATGCCAAAAATACTTTGATGATTACACTGATTCACTGCTTTTACAGGGTTCTGACAGAATTACCACAATGACCAATAATGGCCTTAGTTTAGGTACAGTAAAGTAAACTTAAATTAATCCTACTCTCCTTATAGCGCTTGTAGATATGGGGAATAAGTGACTGTAGCTAACAGTTGAATTGGTCACTCATCCTCACTGTCAATCTCATACAAAAGTAATGACCATTTAAAACAAGGTAGGGAGATTCAAGATTCATTTATCACACTATAAAGTGAAATGCATTGTTTGTGTTAACAACCAACACACCCACAAGTGGATTTGGGGCTGCCTCTAAGTGTCAGCACACACTCTGACACCCACCGAAAGAGAACAGAAAGGAGCCTGTAGAACCTCTAGGAAAGGAAGGCAAAAATTTTTATATATAGTTAAGAAAAATATAATCTTGTTAGCTTATACAGGTAGTGTTACAACACTGCAAATTAGATTCTTAAATGAGACTGAAAGGGTCAATGGAAAGGGTCAATTAATTCACCAATGTTCAGTATTTAATGTAAGTATAACTTACAAGTTAAACAAAAGAAATGGAAATCCAGTATCGTGAAAGTTAAGAATATCATTAGCAGTATTCATTGAAAAAATGGCTTAAAGCATTTTCAATAATCCATAACTTGCTTCTGAAGAGCAGCAGAAATTAAGGCGAATGCTCTACTCCTCTTTACACTCCAAGTTAGTAGTTACACAAGCTTGAACATGATTGACACAGATTCCAATGAAAATGCCAGATACTTCATTGATGGTTGTAAGTACAATAAAAGTTTTCTAGTACTGATGTAAAAGAAAGTTAAAGAACTTACAGTCATTCACATCAGTTATGGATCGATATTGCAGGTTGCTGTATGGTGGTGAGCATGATGTTCTTTTTATTAGTCTGGTGTCCATGTATTCTGGGTCCCATGACTTCAAACCCTTCAGGAATATTTTCCCTAGCCTCTGCTGGGTAGGTTATATAACCTCACCTAATGGCACTCTTCTTGTTGTCTTATGTTCTGCAAATTAGTTGGTGGACCCGGAATCATTAAACAGGGAGGTTAGTCCAGGATATGTGGATGGGCATAGTTTTTATCTCCTCTCCTTCTTCCAGTTATCAAGAGTGATTGTCTGCCATCTCTCTCTTACTGTAATCAACTTCAACCTTTTCTGCCCTCCTTGTAATGATTGATCGTCAGGAAAAACAGGCTAAAAGAACATATGAGCATGTTGACTTTTTAGTGAATGATGGGTATGCCTGTGCAGTTGCATGGTCTCTAACTTGATGGCAGAATTATGCTTTCTTCTTTAGCAAAATCTAAATGTCCCTTTCCCATTCCCTTATCACTTTCAACCCTTGCTCTTTGTCATGAAGATGCCATTTGAAGTCACAATTGCCCATCCAGTTTTTTTGCTGGTTTAAGACAACATGGGAGATTCAGAATCAGAATCAGGTTTATCATCACTAACATATGTCATAAAATCTGTTGTTTTGTGGCAGCAATACAGAATAATATATTAAAAATTCCTATAAGTTACAAATTTTAAAAAATCACTAGTGCAAAAGCGAGCAAAAACTGATGCAGTGTTCATGGGTTCAGTCTATTCAGAAATCTGACGGCAGAGGGGAAGAAGCTATTCTTAAAGCATTGAGAAACTGTCTTCAGGCTCCTATACCTCCTTCCTGATGTTATTAATGAGAAGGGGTCAGGGCCAGGATGGAGAGGGTCCTCAATGATGGATACTGCCTTCTTGTGGCATCACATATTGAAGGAGTGCTCGATGCGGGGGGGGGGCTAGGCCAGTGCTCTTATCCTGTACACTGGGGCCTCAATAGCAAACGATGATGCTGCTGCCAGTCAGAATGCTTTCCATGGTGCACCTGTAGAAATTTGCTAGTCTTGGGTGACATACCAAACCTTCTCAAACTCTTAATGAAATATAGTCGCTGGCAAGCCCCTGAAGTTTATCCCACAACAGGACTGAATGGCAGGATAGTTGTAACTAGGACATAAAACAGTACAGCACAGGAACAGGCCTTTTGACTTACAGTATCTCTGCTGAACACAATACGAAGCTGTTGGATTCTAGGAAGAAGTTTTGGAGAGCTGGGCTTCTGAATATATAGATATCAGCTTGTCAAAGTGGAAGAAGGTGATTTAGAATTGTTCATGCAAGTAAATGCTTTTAGGCAAAGCGGGGAAAAATGCTGTAAGATCGTAGGTTTGAGGGTGGATACCTTCTCTCATCCCTACAAGCACTGCCACCTCACTATCAAAATCTATGTATCTTTACTCTTGTTATTCAAAAACGAAGGAGTCCATCAGTGTCCCAGACACAAGTGAGAAGTGGTGTGCTACTTTATGACTTTATCAGTTCATTGAATTATGGCATCGCTGCTCTTGAGAAGCAATAACAAAGCTTCCTCCTAAGCATAGCACAGGGCAAACTGGAGGACAGCTTCCAAAAAAAATGCAAGAAAGTCTGCAGATGCTGGAAATCTTGAGCAAACATGCAAAATGTTCGAGGAACTCAGCAAGTCAGGTGGCATTTATGGAGGGGAATGAACAAACAATTGATGTTTTAGGGTTTCTGAGGTTCTTCTGTGCATGTGCCATCTCCAGTCTCTTTTCTAGATGTTCTGGAGCTGTTCTGGAGCTGCTCAGGTAGACATTCCAAGAAGTAACAAATTATTCATGAGTTTCACAGTAAACTTACTGAATCATATACTTTTCTGCCCAGTTGCTACCCTGCCCTTGTTCTGCCTGCTGCAGTAACCTTCAGTTTGAATTTGGTTTCTGAAGACACAACTTTAATATAGTTATCTTCCACTCCAAGTGAGTGCCTAAGAAGAAGGCATCGAATCTGGAAGACCTGTCCCATTGCATTTGTAAAACTTTCTTTGGGATTTATGTGAATTTTGAAATGGTAATGTAAATGATGCAATCAACAAAAATTCTAGTCCATACAGCTCTGTAAATCATCTCTTATTGGCACAGATTCAGCAGAACATACCAAGTGGAAAGATTGAGGAGATCAGGGATTTATTTTAAAGGACAGATCATTAGTTTCAAGAAGGCATTTTGCCTTTCAGTTGTGTCAAATAGGAAGAGGCAGTCTGACTGCACAATTGATGAATGCCAATATGTTTTGTAGCAGACAACTAAAACACGGGCTTATGGCCACATGGGTCCTCGGTCTTTACAAGGAATTGTGTACATTGTAGTAAAGCCAGAAATAAAGGGAATGGAACATGTTAAATAAATTTTAAAACATCAGTTCAGACAGTCAAGATAATTAAGAGGCCAGGGTGAATAGCTAAAGGGACTTGTTCCACAATACTACAGAAGTGCATTACAGCATGATGAGTTAATCTTAAGCAGATGGAACAAGCAGAAAGGGATAGAATCCACAAGGAAGGTTGAAATTGTTTCAGCAGCATTTGATCTAGCAGAAGCATTGGATTTAACAGAAGATGATCAGTTAGAACAGCAAAGGCCTGTCTTTATTGTCATATACTGCAGATGGTGTAGCATCATATTTCCTTTCTCCATGAACTACCTGGCAACGATAACCAGATTCAATCCAAAGAGGTAGAAGTGGTTCAGGAAGACCGAGATGAAACAGCTGACAGCAGTACTTTGATAGAGCAACCCACAAATACGTGCATAGCTATAAACCTAAAATTCTAGCAAATATAATCAAATGTTGTTGAGTACCTTTAAATACTTGGGATTAAGTTGTGTTTTTCTTCTTCTGTTTCTCTCCATTGTAAAGAGATGCAAGAAAGTGTGTAACAAAACAGCATTTTCTCTTCCAATATGCCTGATTAGCATTCCCTTTTGATTTACTTTGTCTGTTTCAGTGCTATTAAGTATTCAGTTCTATTAAAATCCCAAGCCACTGTTTGTTGATCACATGCACAGCGTGGTTTCCTATGCACTGGAGATATCTGACTGCATTCAAGCATTGAGCAGCTTTCAAAACATAAAGCAGCATATCGATTTCCTCCAGCAAATGAAAGCAGCATTGAAGTCTTCAGATCTGTACACATTAAATTTAATGAGGTTCTAATTAATCCTTATTCTTGGAGCGTAACAGAAACATTTTCAGCCAATACAAATAACAAGTGCATTGTTCCATTTGGGTACTTCATGTGTTTACTGATATCCATACAAATGTGTCCACTTTATCCTTGACTGTAATCTTAGGCTGGAAACGCTGAGGAATTTGTTCAGCTTCTGGTTTTACTAGAAACTGGATACCAGTCATAAAAATGCTGGATAAGTGTAGCAGTAAAATTCTTGGAATAAAGCACCAGATGGTTACCTTTCTCTGAGTTAGCAGGGTGGAATTTCAGGCTTAATCCTTGTTTTCTGGGTCTCCATTCCTCCTTTTCTCTGCTGTACCTCCCACCTTCCCCTTCTCCGTTCTCCATTCAGACAACCCCAGCATGATTTTTCACTGCTTTCACCTCTGAAAGCCACATTATTGCATGTCTGCATGAAGAGTGCGTACATAATGTGTCAGCATCGGATGTTGTTCTGGAGCTCCAAGCAGATCTCGTCAACTTGATCAGCTTCATCACCATCTTCCACCCTACCCTCAAGTGCATTTGGTCCACCTCCAGTTCAAGTTTAATTGTCATTCAACGATATGTGAATACCCATGAATACAGCCAAATGAAACAGGGCTCCTCCGAGTCCAAGAGGCAAAACACTGCACCAACACAGCACAAGGCTCATATAGCACAAATAAATATAATAATAATAATAATAATAATAATAATAATAATAGCAGTAAACTGTTGTAAGGATCATGCCCTGTGGATTGATGGTGCACGGGGTGTTGTCAGCAAGAATAAACCCTCAGCAGAACAATCCTTACACATTAGTGCAACTGCTGATGAATGCAATCCAACTTGTCTTTTGCCGAGCGAACACTGGAGGGCAGCATTGATGGGAGGGGCCAGCCCAAACCTCAGCATGGACAGCTATGTCACACTGCCTCCAGCGTCCCCTCCCCTGGACAACTACACCAAGTGATGCTGCATCGTGAGGGCCTGGCTTGTGCTGCAGCCAAGGCCTTGCAGCTCCCCTTCTGTCAATCTTGCCAATGAGCCAGTGAACCGGACTGACAGCGTTCTACATTGCAGATGTCCAACAGGGTTTTGTAATCACAAGAAAAATGCCCAAGACATTCACTCACTTGGAGTACTGTGCCCAGTTCTGGTCATCTCACTATAGAAAGGGTGTGGAAGCATTGGAAAGGGTACAGAGGAGATTTACCAGGATGCTGCCTGGTTTAGAGAGTATGGATTATGATCAGAGATTAAGGGAGCTAGGGCTTTACTCTCTGGAGAGAAGGAGGATGAGGGGAGACATGATAGAGGTGTACAAGATATTAAGAGGAATAGACAGAGTGGATAGCCAGCACCTCTTCCCCAGGGCACCACTGCTCAGTACAAGAGGAAATGGCTTTAAGGTAAGGGGAGGGAAGTTCAAGGGGGATAGTAGAGGAAGGTTTTTCACTCAGAGAGTGGTTGGTGCGTGGAATGTACTGCCTGAGTCAATGGTGGAGGCAGATACACTAGTGAAATTTAAGAGACTACTAGACAGGTATATGGAGGAATTTAAGGTGGGGGGTTATATGTGAGGCAGGGTTTGAGGGTCGGCACAACATTGTGGGGCGAAGGGCCTGTAATATGCTGTACTGTTCTATGTTCTATGTTCACTCCATTTGTAAGACTGCACACCATCTTCCTGCACCAACTCCAACACCTTCCTGTAGCAGGCGGTAACATGGTTTACTCCAATTCCAGCTCTTCCTCTACTGAGTGACTCACTGATGGGGTAGACCTGCAGTACTTGATGTTGTTAATATGCAGCAGTGTCTTGCAATCATGAAAAAGAAGTAAAGGATAAACAAGTACCCCTTTGGTTGGACTCAGAGTGAATGGTTCAAGTGAATTGAATAGTGAATTGACCTTATTTCTCCGTCTACAGACAGACAGACAGACAGACATACTTTATTGATCCCGAGGGAAACTGGGTATTGTTACAGCCACACCAACCAAGAATAGTGTAGAAATATTGCAATATAAAACCATAAATAATTAAATAATAATAAGTAAATTATGCCAAGTGGAATTAAAGTCCAGGACCAGCCTATTGGCTCAGGGTGTCTGACACTCCGAGGGAGGAGTTGTAAAGTTTGATGGCCACAGGTAGGAATGACTTCCTATGACGCTCAGTGTTACATCTCGGTGGAATGAGTCCCTGGCTGAATGTACTCCTGTGCCTAACCAGTACATTATTGAGTGGATGGGAGTCATTGTCCAAGATGGCATGCAACTTGGACAGCATCTTCTTTTCAGACACCACCGTCAGAAAGTCCAGTTCCACCCGCACAACATCACTGGCCTTATGAATGAGTTTGTTGATTCTGTTGGTGTCTGCTACCCTCAGCCTGCTGCCCCAGCACACAACAGCAAACATGATAGCACTGACCACCACAGACTCGTAGAACATCTTCAGCATCATCCGGCAGATGTTAAAGGACCTCAGTCTCCTCAGGAAATAGATACGGCTCTGACCCTTCTTTAGACAGCCTCAGTGTTCTTTGACCAGTCCAGTTTATTGTCAATTCTTATCCCCAGGTATTTGTAATCCTCCACCATGTCCACACTGGCCCCTTGGATGGAAACAGGGGTCACTGGTGCCTAATGTGCAATGTGCAATCATTGTAATTTATAACAATTTATAATAAATAGAACAGTCGATATAACATAGAATACATTCAAATCAACATGATTCCAAGATGGCGGCACGATGCAGCTTGCAGCGGCCACTCCGGAGCTGATTATCTGTTATATGTGAAGTGGGGTGCCGTGCGCAATCATAATTGATTGAAAACGGATGTGGGAGCATGGAGGAACATCAGGAAATCTCCAGGAAGACCTTTTTCATTGCTGCTGCTGCTGTGAGGTCCGGGACTCTGCTGGGAAGAACAGGCCCCCAGTCCTCGGGGTCGCGTTGCCGATGGCCGTTGGTGGGGCCATCTTAATACACTCGGCAGAGGATGGTGCTCAGAGAAGCTATGCCGGAGGGGATGGTCATCGGCTCGGAGATTCAACGGACTCGGAGTCCGCTGCGGTCAGGTCACTTTTGGTGTGTGCTGCGTCTGCGAGGCTGGGTTCGATGGAGCTTTTGTTGTGCGCTGTGTCTGCGAGGCTGAGTCGGGTGGCGCCGTGGAAGTCCATAGCGGGGATAATCCCTTCTGCCGCCGGCGTGGAATGGCGAGTCTGTCGGGACCCTGGGGACTTGTGGAAACTGTGTGGTGATTTCTTTTGAACTTATAGTCTTTTAACATCTTTGGACTATTTTTACTGTGCCCATGGTCTGTTTTTTATCAATTATGTTATTGTTTGCACTGTTGTAACTATATATTGTAACTATGTGGTTTTGTGCAGGTCTTGTAGCTTTAGTTTTTGGTCTTGTTTTGTCTGGTGGTTTTGGAGCTCCTTTCTGGGGAACACGCTAAGACGGTAGCACGATATTAATACGCAGCAGCCTCTCCGGACTCTGGATTGGGGATTGCCAAACGTTATGTGGATTTTCTGGTGTAGTCTGTTTTGTCATATGCTTTTGTGATATCATTCTGGAGGAACGTTGTCTCATTTTTTAACTGCATTGCATTTGTGGTTTCTAAATGACAAATAAACTGAATCTGAATTTGAGTTAATCAATCTGATGACCTGGTGGAAGAAGCTGTCCCAGAGCCTGTTGGTCCTGGCTTTTATGCTGTGGTACCATTTCCTGGATGGTAGCAGCTGGAATAGATTGTGGTTGGGGTGACTTGGGCCCCCAATGATCCTTTGGGCCCTTTTTACACACCTGTCTTTGTAAATGTCCTGAATCATGGGAAGTTCACAACTACAGATGCGTTGTGCTGTCTGCACCACTCTCTGCAGAGTCCTGTGATTAAGGGAAGTACCGTTCCCATACCAGGCAGTGATGCAGCCAGTCAGGATGCTCTCAATTGTGCCACTGTAGAAAGTTCTTAAGATATGGGGGCCCCTTACCAAACTTCCTCAACCGTCTGAGGGGAAAGAGGCGCCTTTGTGCCTTTTTCACCACACAGCTGGTGTGTACAGATCACGTGAGATCCTCAGTGATGTGGATACTGAGAAACTTAAAGCTGTTTACCTTCTCAACCTCAGATCCATTGACGTCAATAGGAGTTAGCTGGTCTTCATTCTTCCTGTAATCCACAACCAGCTCCTTTGTTTTTGCGCCATTGAGGGAGAGGTTGTTTTCCTGATACCACTGTGTCAGAGAGATGACTTCTTCCCTGTAGGCCACCTCGTTATTGTTTGAGATAAGGCCAATCAATGTTGTGTCATCGGCAAATTTAATTAGCAGATCAGAGCTGTGGGTGGCGATACAGTCATGGGTATCCAGGAAGTAAAGGAGGGGACTTAGTACACAGCCCTGAGGGGCTCCTGTATTGAGAGTCAGAGGGGTGGAGGTGAGGGAGCCCACCTACCACCTGTCAGCGATCTGACAGGAAGTCCAGGATCCAGGTACACAAGGCAGGGTCAAGGCCGAAGTCTCTGAGCTTCTTGTCAAGCCTGGATGGAATGATGGTGTTGAATGCTAAACTGTCATCCAAGAACAGCGTTCTCACATAAGCATCCTCCTTCTCTAGATGTGTAAGGACGGTATGTAGAGCAGTGGCTATTGCATCATCTGTCAATCGGTTGTGCCAGTAGGTGAATTTTAGGAGGTCCATTTTCGGTGGTAGCAAGCTGCAGATGTAATCCTTGACCGGTCTCTCAAAGTATTTTCTTATTATTGAGGTGAGTGTGACATGACGCCAGTCGTTCAGGCATGTTACCTTGGTCTTTTTTGGTACAGGGACAATGGTGGATAATTTGAAGCAGGAGGGCACTCTACACTGGGAGAGGGAGAGATTAAAAATGTCAGTAAACACACCTGCCAGCTGTGCCATGCACATCCTGAGTGCTCGGCCTGGGATGCCGTCCAGTCCTGCAGCCCTGCATCTGTCCACTCGTTGGAAACATCTGCGTACCTCACCCTCAGAGATGACCAGGCTGCAGGTTGTAGCGGTGTCTTTCCTCAGAGGCCCAGAGTTTGCGACATCGAATCGAGCATAAAAGCGATTGAGCTCATTTGGGAGAGAGGCCGCGATGTTGGCAGCACCACAACATTTGGCTTTGATCGTATACGATGGTATGCAGCCCTCACCACAAGCCACATGTGTTATTCGTTGTGAATCTTGACTCAGTCTTGTCCCTGTGTTGCTGTTTTGCAGCCTTGATAGCTTTGCGCAGATCATAGCTGCTTTTCTTGAGCTCTAGCTGTCGCCGGCAATGTAAACTCTACGTCGCACTGTAAGTACTGCTCACACAAAACTGTTGATCCAGAGTGACCACTGCATTTGAACGAGCCACCATCTTCCTGGAAGATCCAGTACGGCTCTCCCCTTCCTTGAACTCCCTGCCTCCAACTCCAAAGATAGATTATTTGCCAAGATCTTTTACAAACCTACTGATTCCCACAGGAATTGGAATTTAATTAGTTTATTATTGTAACATGTACCAAAGTGCTGTGAAAATCTCATCTTGTATACTGTTTACAAAGATCAATTCATTAAAACAGTGCATTAAGGTAGACCAAGGTCCGGAAGTGAAGTTTCAAAGGGTAAAGCTTTGTCAGAACTTGGCTATAACCAGCACACCAATAGAGAGTTGGAGAGATACGAGAGAGGAGGTGGTGTACAAGTCCAGGTATGAGGTTTAAAAGGGGGAAGCTTCACGGGAACTCGACTATAACCAGAGAACCGATCATGTGTTGGAGAGGAGGGAAGGTTCAGGTATAAAAGGGAGACACTGCCTAGTGGAGCAGTCATCGACGGAGTGGTCTGAGTCAGAGTGATAAGGCTTTGGCTCGTTTAGGCTTCAGTGAGGTAAGTGGGTAAGAGGGCTTCATTTTTTCCTTGTATTTTTTTGAGGAATAGAGAGCATGTCTGTAGGGTTAGTACTTTGTTCTGGATGTCACATGTGGGAATCCTGGGAATCTTCCAGTCTCCCAGATGGTCACATCTGCACCAGGTGCACCGAGATGCAGTTCCTGACAGACTGTGTTAGGGATCTGGAGCTGCGACTTGATAACCTACAGATTATTAGGGAAAGCGAGCAAGAGGTAGAGAGGAGCTACAGGGAGTTAGTCACCCGGAAGCTACAGGAGTCAGATAAGTGGGTGACTGTCAGGGAAGGAAGGGGAAGAGCTCAGATAGTAGAGAGCACCCCTGTGGCCATCCCTCTCAGTAATCACTATCTCGTTTTGGATGCTGTTGAAGGGGGCGACCTGACAGAAGACGACCACGGTGACTGGGTCTCTGGCACTGAGTTTGGTTCCGTGGTACAGAAGGGAGAGAAGAAGATGAGGAATGCGGTAGTCATTGGGGATTCCATAGTAAGAGGAACAGACAGGAGGTTCTGTCAGCCTGATAGAGATAGCCGCATGGTGTGTTGCCTCCCAGGTGCTAGGGTATGGGATGTCTCGGATCAGGTGCAGAGTATTCCGAAGGGAGAGGGTGAACAGCCGGAAGTCTTGGTACACATTGCTACCAATAACATAGGTAGAAAAAGGGAGGAGGTCCTGAACAGAGAATTCAGGGAGTTGGGTAGGAAGCTGAAAAGCAGGACCTCCAGGGTAGTAATCTCAGGATTACTGCCTGTGCCACATGCTAATTAGTGCAAGAATAGCATGATCAGGCATATTAATGTGTGGTGACTATTAATGTGTGATATTAACTGGAGGTACGACCCGTACAAAAAGGACAGGTTACACCTGAACGCAAAGGGGTCCAGTATCCTAGCAGGCAGGTTTAATAGAGCTGTTAGGGAGGGCTTAAACTAATTTGGCAGAGGGATGGGAATCGGAGTGATAGGGCTGAGGAAGGAGAAAACAGAAATAAATCAAAGATAGCATAAAACAGAGATGATAGGAAGAACAAGTGGGAGGTGAGGCATAATCACAGCCAGTGAGATGATTTACAACAGAAAACAACAAAGACTGGACTGAAAACGTTATATATGAATGCACACAGAATAAGAAATAAAATGGACGATCTTGAAGTTCAGCTACAGATTGGCACGTATGATGTTGCGGCCATCTCTGAAACTTGGCTACATGACAGCTGCCGCTGGGAGCCGAATGTCCAAGGATATATGGTGTATCAGAAAGATATGTTAGTAGGCAGTTGTGTACAGGTCTCCAAACAGCAGCCAGAATATGGTGTGTCAGAAGGGCAATTTCTTGATAATCGTTCAGAATTTTAACATGAAAGTGGATTGGGAAAACCAGGCAAGTACTAGACCGCAAGAGAGAGAATTTGTAGAAGGTCTAAGAGATGGCTTTTTAGAACAGCTTGTTGTTGAGCCCACTAGGAGATCAGTTGTGCTGGATTGGGTGTTGTACAATGATCCAGAGGTGATAAGAGAGCTTAAGGTTAAGGAATCCTTAGGGAACAGTGATCACAATATGATCGCGTTCACTTTGAAATTTGAGAAGTAGAAACTAAATTCCAAAGTGTCGGTATTTCAGTGGAATAAAGGAAATTACAATGGCATGAGAGGGGAACTGGACAAAGTTGACTGGAAAGGGACACTAGCAGGAAGGATAACAGTGCAGCAATGGCTGGAGATTCTGCAAAAAATTAGCTAACTGCAAGCAGATATATTCTAAGTAAGAAGAAATTTTTGAATGGAAGAAGGACACTACCGTGGCTGACAAGTGAAGTCAGGCCAAAGTAAAAGCAAAAGAGAGGGCATACAAGGAAGCCATAACTAGTGGGAAGATAGAGGATTGGGAAGCTTTTAAAAACTTGCAGAAGGAAAATAAGAATGTCATTAGGAAGGAAAAGATGAATTATGAAAGGAAGATGGCAACTAGTATCAAAGAAGATACTAAAAACTTGTTTATGTATGTAAAGGATAAAAAGGGGTTGAGGGTAGATATAGGACCAATAGAAAATGACGCTGGAAATTTTGTAATGAGAGATGCAGAGATAGCAGAGGAACTGAATGCATATTTTGCATCAGTCATCACAGTGGAAGACATCTGTAGTATACCAGACAATTCAAGAGTGTCGGGGAAGTGAAGTAGGTGCAGTGAAAATTACAACTGAGAAGGCGCTCAGGAAGCTTAATGGTCTGAGCATGGATAAATCTCCTACACCTGATGGAATGCACCCTCAGGTTCTGAAGGAAGTAGCTGGAGAGATTGCAGAGGCATGAACAATGATCTTTCAAGAATCGATAGATTCTGGCATTGTACTGGATGACTGGAAAATTGCAAGTGTTACTCCACTATTAAAAAAGGGTGGGAGGCAGCAGAAAGGGAACTATAGACCTGTTGGCTTGACATCAGTGGTCGGGAAGTTGTTTGAATCAATTGTTAGGGATGAGATTACAGAGTACCTGGAGGCACATGACAAGATAGGCCAAAGCCAGCATGGTTTCCTGAAAGGAAAATCCTGCCTGACTAACCTACTGCAACTTTTTGAGGAAATTACAAGCAGGCTTAGAAAAGTAGTTGCAGTAGATGTGGTGGATTTGGATTTTCAGAAGGCCCTTTACAAGGTGCTGCATATGAGGCTGCTTAGCAAGATAAGAGCCCATGGAATAACAGGGAAGTTACTAACATTGGCTGATTGGCAGAAAACAGAGAGTGGGAATAAAGGGATCTTATTCTGGCTGGCTGCCGGTTACCAGTGAAGTTCCACGGGGGTCGGTGTTGGGACCGCTGATTTTTATGAGTATGTCAATGATTTGGACTATGGGATTAATGGATTTACGGCTAAATTTGCTGATGATACAAAGATAAGTGGAGGAGCAGGTAGTGTTGATGAAACAGAGAGCCTGTAGAGAGACTTAGATAGTTTGGGGAATGGGCAACAAAATGGCAAATGAAATACAATGTTGGAAAGTGTATGGTCATGCACTTTGGAGGAAGAAATAAACATGCAGACTATTATTTAGATGGGGAGAGAATCCAAAATACAGAGATACTAAGGACTTGGGAGTCTTTGTGCAGGATACTCTAAAGGTTAACCTCCAGGTTGAGTCGGTGGTGAAGAAGGCAAATGCAAAGTTGGCATTCATTTCTAGAGGTATAGAATATAAGAACAGGGATGTGATGTTGAGGTTCTGTAGGGCACTCGTGAGACCACACGGAGTATTGTGTGCAGTTTTGGGCTCCTTATTTTAGAAAGGGTATACTGGCATTGGAGAGGGTTCAGAGAAGATTCATGAGAATGATTCCAGGAATGAAAGGGTTACTGTATGAGGAATGTCTGGCAGCTCTTGGGCTGTATTCCCTGGAGTTCAGGAGAATGAGGGGGGATCTCATAGAAACATTCCAAATGTTAAAAGGCCTGAACAGATTAGATATGGCAAAGTTATTTCCCATGGTAGGGGAGTCCAGGACAAGAGGGCACAACTTCAAGATTGAAGGACGTCCATTTAGAACAGGGATGCGGAGAAATTACTTAGTCAGAAGGTAGTAAATCTGTGGAATTTGTTGCCACGAACGGCTGTGAAGGCCAAGTCATTGGGTGCATTTAAGGCAGAGATAGATAGGTTCTCAATTAGCCAAAGCATCAAAGGGTATGGGGAGAAGGCAGCAGAGTGGGGATGACTGGAAGAACTGGTGGTGGTTCTGTGTTTTAAGATAAACTCTTTGAGGTGCTCGGATAGAGTGGTTTTTGTCACACTCTTGTTCCCCTGACCTGAAGCATCTAACAATTAAGTGCCAACTTACCAAGAGACTTCTCCTTTGTGGTCCAAACCACAGTTTACATATTGCCAAAAGCTGACATTAATCAGGCACTCGGGATATTGAGTGCCGCCATCACCAAAAAGAAAACTGCCCATCCCCATCATTTCAAATCATAGTTAGGGACTTCAGTCAGGATTGTTTCAAGCAACCTCTGCCCAATTATCTTCAGCATATCACTTGCAGCACCAGGGGTCCCAACACACTCGGCCACTGCTATACTACAGTTAGGAATGCCTACTGTTCCATGCCTAGACCACATTTCGGGAAATCTTATCATTTGACTGTCCTTCTCCTACCTGTATACAAGCAAAGACTAAAGAGCAAGGCTTAATTTTTGAGGCTCTTGAACCGGAGGGCATACATTCACTCAACTTCACACGTCCTATCACTGAACTGTCCCCACAACCTAAAGACTCACTTCCAAAAACTCTTCATGTTCTCGATATTTGTTGCTTATTTATTTATTTTCTTCTTTTGTATTTGTCTGTTTGTTGTTTTCTACACATTAGTTGTTTGTCCATCCTGATGGGTGTGGTGCTTCAATGTCTTCCTTTGATTTAGGGTGTATGTCCGTGTAGTGGTTAGCGCAAAAGCTTCACAGTACCAATTGCTGCCACTGTAGGAGTTTGCCCATTCTTCCCGTAACTGTGTGGGTTTTCTTTGGGTGATATGGATTCCTCACACAGCCCAAAGATGGCTGGTACGTTAATCGGTCTTTGTAAATTGTCCTATGATTAGGCTAGGGTTAAATTGGAGGTTACTGGGCAGCTCGACTCAAAGGGCTGGAAGGACCTCCTCTGCACTCTATTTCTGTAAATAAAAAAAAAACAAATCTCAGGGATGTATATGGTGACGTATATGTACTTTGATAATAAATTTACTTTGAACTTTGAACTCTGTAATGGCATGCTAGTGCACTAATGAGTATTTTATGGTATACCCAGGATTATGCTTTGCCCCTTATGTCTAGGTTAGGGAAATAGTAAGGTAAATGCTCCCAAAATGATTATTAGAAAGCTTTTTGCTGTCTTCCAAGCTCTTTCATGGGAGAATACTTTTGCTGGATGCCAGGAGGAGTGCTTTCTCCCTACAGCCAAGTCTGTACCTTGCCAGAGTACTGAATGCTGAAGGCAACACTAAATGGACAAACAAGCTATTTGAGTGATTGCTGTTCTCACTGCCTGCAACCATGAAGGATACAGTCTGCTCAAGTGCAGCATTCATTTCGAACGCTCCTTCCTTTCTTCCATGTTGTTCTGTTAGCTGAGTTGGTTCTCTGAAATGGAAAGAAACGTTCCTTCTGGTAGTAGAGCAGACCAATTTGGACTGACATATACAGCAATGTAGAGGAGAAGGGAACCTTGTATGCTATTTTGTTTCAAAACAGTATTTACCTGAATTTTTGTTCCTTGCTTGAGAAGCATTATTTATATTTTAACAAGTGCTTGCCTCCTGATTTTTATCAGTTGCCTGAGGAATTAAGCTGTCAGAGGGTTCTGTCCTCCCTGTTGGCTAGCTGCCGAGGTCACACAAAGTGTCCTGCATGGCTTTTAAAACTCCTTTGCTAGTTACCGTCTCCAAAGGGCAGGACTCAAGTAGCTGAGGTCATCACGAAACCAAGATAGCCTGACTAGTTAGTGCTGTTCATTATTAGTCCAAGAGCAACAAGTCTGTTGTTGCCATTGGCCGTGCGAGATACGTAAATCAAAACTGGATTGAACCAGAATAGCACGAGGGCAATACAAAAACCAGTTTGGATCTAACACATGAAGAGGGATTTGTTGAACAATTATTGCACTATCATAAAGCCTGCAATTCTAGGCAGTGATTTCTTCAAATTTTGAATTTATGCCCACTCCTTTGAGAATCGCCACAATAATACTGTGTTGGGAAATTAAAATTATTAGAAGAGGATTCAAAGTAGTTTATTTAAAAGAAAGTAGAATTCTTATTAGCTGTTGTCAATGGAAGCAGCAGTGATAAATGATTACAAACTATTAGCCGAATGCAGTCGCACGATCCTCTGCAAATTAATTTTTCAGGCTCTGATGGTTTGCACACCTTGTCATTTTTTTCACTAAAGCTGGAAGAAACAGCAAACCAGAGCATCCACAATCTTGTAACTGACTACACAGAGCAGCCATCATCTGTTCCCCTATCCCAACTTAGAGTAAACAGTTCTAATACACTTCAAAGCGCATTGTGCACCAGATGGATTAATGTCCAGAATGCATATGCATATTTCAAAGGCTTTATCTGAGCCGTGTTGTGGACATAGAAATACTAAAATGGAAAGCCTAAAATAGGCATCGGGATTGATTCATCCATGCCCATTACATCCAATACAGGAGATGCCAACATTGTGGTGCCAGCACATTTATATAATTACTGAGTGAAGCCAGTCCTGACCATTCCCTTCAGTGCCCTATCTTCGCAGCTGTCAGCCCAATCCAGCTTGTAGGCAACACAACTTAAAACCAGCCGGCACCACTTAAAATCAACCTGCCTTCTCAAAGGATTGTGGCTGCAGTAACATCTGGCAGTGAAAAAGAAAGATGCTGGCAGGCATTTTGAAACTTAAACTAACATAATAGACATTGAAGAACATATCACATTCTGGAATAAGGCAGTGATGGCGTTAATGGAGGTGGTGCAAATAATGGGAAATATTCTTATTCCACAGAGAGCTAAAAAAAACCCTCAATCTGCACGCAATGAAGAAGGCAGCTGTGGCAGTTCATGCCAGGCATCAAGTCCCCAGTGCGGGCTGCCATTGCTTAAAGTGTTCCATAAACTCACACGTATGCTGAAGGTCACACACATAAGCACCCTGCTGGCAATTCAAACCTGACAGGCACTTCTCAGCATTGAGCAACGATTGCTATGTAACACATCCTCTCTTTAATCATAGGCATGAACGGCTAAGCAGTAGGAGACAGATGCAGGTGCAGAACATCAGCCATGGCCTGTGTGTGTGAGGGGTTGGGACGGTGGTAATGTCACTTGTTCTCCTGTTTTGGTCTGTTGTTGCCCTTGCTGCTTGTGAACCATTAACCACCAGGCTGTTGAACCGCAGCAGATAACTTCACTCAGCCTCGCTTGCCCTATCACTGAAATGTTCCCACAACCTATGGACTCACTTTCAAGGACACTTCGCCTCATCTTGTCAACAACTATCGCTTATTTATTCATTAATATTATTTCTTTTTGTATTTGCACAAGCTTGAACACTCAAATTGGTGAGGGCTTTCATTGATTTTATTATGGTTATTACTCTGTTATGGATTTATTGAGAATGCCTGCGTGACCATAAGACCATAAGATATAGGAGCAGAACTACCCATTTGGCCCATCGAGTCCATTCCACCATTTCATCATGGCTGATCCAATTTTCATCTCAGCTCCCATTTCCTGCCTTCTCCCCATATCCCTTCATGCCCTGACCAATCAAGAATCTGTCAACCTCTGCCTTAAATATTCATAAAGACTTGGCCTCCACAGCTGACTGTGACAAAGAATTCCACGGATTCACCACTTCCTGGCTAAAGAAATTCCTCTTCCTCTCCATTCTAGAAGTGTGCACCTCTAATTCTGAGACTGTGTCCTCTGGTCTCAGACTCTCCCACCACAGGAAACATCCTCTCCACATCGACTCTGTGAGGGCCTTCCACCATTTGATAGGTTTTAATGAGTTCACTTCATTCTTCTGAATTCCAGTGAATAGAGGCTCTGAGCGACCCAAGACAATGAACCTAAGGGTTGTATATGGTGATGTATCAGTTTACTTTGAACTTTGCTATTCTGTGTTATATGTTTCATTAAACATTATTGGCACGCTATATTGGCGCCGGAATATGTGACGACCCCTGAGGGTTGCCTTCAACACGTCCTTGGTTGTTAACGCAAATGACATAGTTCACTGTGCGTTTTGATATGGGTGTGATAACTGAATCGCAATCTGAATGGAGATCAAAGTCATCTATTTGCCAGCACAGATTGCAGCAGTGTAGGTTTAAGGGATGGAGTGTGTGTGTGTGTGTGTGTGTGTGTGTGTGTGTGTGTGTGTGTGTGTGTGTGTGTGTGTGTGTGTGTGTGTGTGTGTGTGTGTGTGTGTGTGTGTGTGTGTGTGTGTGTGTGTGTGTGTGTGTGTGTGTGTGTGTGTGCGTGCGTGCGAGTGATATACTGGGAGCAGCCAGGATGCCTGCCTGTGCTTTGGGATGGGGAAAGTAAGGGATACACAGCTTGTAAATCATGAGCAGGACAAACAGTGTTCAGCTTGCTGACTTTCCTGGCTGATGAATGAGAAAACCATGACCCCTTTCCCCAACAGGAGATGGGGTAAATCCTTGCTCTAAGAAGTAACACGCTTGTATTTTGACTTTTATATTTAATACACTGTCAGACTGAGTTTCTTTAGGTGGTGCAAAGCCCTGGATTAACTAAATGTGTTGCTTTGGCAGTGCAACTTGAGCTGAATGAAAAGAAACATGGACAGATTGAAATAAAGCACACTTTCTCCATCAGCAATTACCATTTTTTTCCAATCAGCGGTGGAATGCTCTGTACCACAGGCCTGGCTTGGAAAACGATAGGGATCAAGATTAGTATCAGAACAGAGAACCTCTTTTGTGGTTTGTATGATGAAAGCAAATAGAAATTTGTGCAATTAAAGAAAGTTTGAAGAGTAATGATCAGATCTCTCATGAGGAGTATTTATAAAGCAATGTATAAATTCAGTTCTGCAGCATAACACCCGATTTAATTTTTATTAATCATTCAATGTTTACAGTAAAACTCTATTGTCAAGACAAACTCCAGAGAGCTATTGATGACTCAATAGCTAAGTACTTCAGACATGAATTCCCACAGGAGTTGCCTCAGTTGTAACTTGAGCAGGGGATCAGATGAACCCTCAGAAAAATTGCATAAATTGCTGAATCCGGTGATGTGATAGACCTGAATCGTGCATCGTGTTGCAACACAGTTTGGTATGGAAGCAACAATGCCCTTGCATGGGAAATCCTACAAAAAGTAGTGGATATGGGCCAGTCCATCATGGGTAAGGCCCTCCCCAGCTTTAAGCACATCTACATGAAACACTGTCAGGAAAGCAGTATCCATCATCAAGGAATTCCACAACACAATAAGCTCCCTTATCGTGGCTGCAATTAGGAAGAAGGTACAGGAGCTTCAGGATGCACACTGCCAGGTTCAGGAACAGTTATTACCCCTCAACCGTCAGGCTCTTGAACCAGAGGGGATAGCTTCACTCAACCCATCACTGAACTGTTCCCACAACCTATGGACTCATGTTCATAGACCTCAGCTCATGTTCTCAATATTTATTGCTTATATATTTATTATTTTTATTTCTTTTGTATTTGCACTGTTTGTTGTCTTTTGCCATCGGTTGCTTGTCCATCCTGCTGGATGTGGTCTTTCATTGATTCTGTTGTGCTTCTTGGATTTACTGTGTATGTTTGCAAGAAAACAGATCTCAGGGTTGTATATGGTGACATATATGTACTTTAATAATAAATTTACCTTGAACTTTGAGTTCCTTTGGGCTGGAGGAGAAGAACAAATACACTCTGATCTCCATTCATATTTATCGTCCACTAATCTCATCTGTGGTGGGAAAGACATTGAGTTTCATGTAATTTGTCTTATTTCGACCAGACATACAGCAACCAGTAGTAAAATACATTTTAAAAAGAGAACATTTCCACTCCTGCATTGATAATAAAGCATACCATATAATAAAATATTAAGCTTAAAAAGAAACATTTGCTGGGTCCTATATTTTCCTATCTTATATGGCTGTTGGTAAGCAGTTTTAATACAGTTGGTAACCCACTTTGAATAAACTAAATTAACACAGCCAATAAAATAACACTCAAAGGAATTCTTGCAACTCAGAATTTTAGTAAAAAAACAAATACCTCCAGAATCGTGTAAGAAGATTGGTGTGGGATGGGGGCATAAGAATGTTAATGGAACCAGTGTCCCACAAAACTGGGAAAATATTCAGAGTAGTTTCTAATACCGGGAAATGAAACAATATTCTTAGTGTGTTACTGCTTAAGGTGCAGATTGCACTGCCAGCCACAAGACTCAGCAATCGCCATCATTGGCTGAACAAATGACTGACATAACAATACACCGATCACAAGCACATCTGGCATTATCGCTTGCCTTTGCAATTTGGCCTCTAGATAGGGACGCATATTAATCTAATCTGTCCGATGGAACTAACTGAACCCCTGAAGTAAAGCAGTAAAACTCTAGTGGAGTTTTGAGGTACCTTCATTTTTATTCCAACTTTATTATGACAGTCAGCAGTGGTAAAGCTATACATAGTATAATAGCATACCACACAAATAATTAATTTAGGATGAGAAAATAATGATGGGGTAATTACCTTGTGAAATGGGTATGACACTACCAATTTTAAAGCTGTAAATTATACATCCCATTTGAATCACTGATTCTAAAGCATTGCTTAAAATTATCACTGTGTCTCTGCTATTTAATTACTTGTAAGACAACTGCCTGATAACTGCTTTGTTTCTTTTTAACAAAACATTCTTAATCAGCACTCTCTTGTCAAGGGCAAATCTACATGATGACATTTATATTGTTTAGTTCTGATGGAAAAACATGTTAAAACATCACTAACAATGGAAACTTTAAAACAAAAGCAAAACACTGGAGATTACTTTAAAATCAATTTAGAAAAAGGGAAATGGCTATCAGATAAAGGCAATTCAAGGAAAAGAGTAAACAGTCGACGTTTCGGGTCAAGACCTTTCATCGATGATCTTTGCCTCAACAATGGGGACAGGAGAGGTTCCAGAGGATTGGAGGGTTGCAGATGTTGTTCCCTTATTCAACAAAGGGAGTTGAGATAGCCCAGGAAATTATAGACCAGTGAGTCTTACTTCAGTGGTTGGTAAGTTGATGGAGAAGATCCTGAGAAGCAGGATTTATGAACATTTGGAGAGGTATAATATGATTAAGAATAGTCAACATGGCTTTCTCAAAGGCAGGTCGTGCCTTACTAGCCTGATCGAATTTTCTGAGGATGTGACTAAACACATTGATGAAAGCAGAGCAGTAGATGTAGTGTATATGGATATCATGCAAGGCTTATTGAGAAAGTAAGGAGGCATGGTATCCAAGGGGACCTTGCTTTGTGGATCCAGAATTGGCTTGCCCATAGAAGGCAAAGAGTAGTCGTAGATGGATCATATTCTGCATGGAGGTTGGTGACCTGTGGTGTGCCTCAGGGATCTGTTCTGAGATCTCTTCTCCTCATGATTTTTATAAATGACATGTATGAAAAAGTAGAAAGGTGGATTAGTAAGTTTGCTGATGACACAAAAGTTGGGATGTTGTGGATAGTCTGGAAGGGTGTCAGAGGTTACAGCGGGACACCGACAGGTTGCGGAACTGGGCTGAGAAGTGGCAGATGGATTTCAACCCAGATAAGTATGAAGTGGTTCAGTTTGGAAGATCAAAATTTGAAGGCAGAATATAATATTAATGTTAAGACTATTGGCAGTGTGGAGGATCGGAGAGATCGTGGGGTTCGTGTCCATAGGACACTCAAAGCTGCTGCGTAGGTTGACAGCGTTGTTAAGAAGGTTTATGGTGTGTTGACATTCATCAACCATGGGACTGAGTTCAAGAGCTGTGAGATAATGTTACAGCTATACAAGACCTTAGGTAGACTCCACTTGGAGTACTATGTTCATTTCAGGTCACCTCACTACAGGAGGAATGTGGAAACTATAGAGAGAGTGCAGAGGCAGTTTACAAGAATTTTGCCTGGATTGGAGAGCATGCCTAAAGAAAGAAGTTTGAGTGAACTTTGTCTTTTCTCCTTGGAGCAACAGAGGCTGAGAGGTGAACTGATAGAGATATATAAGGTGGTGAGAGGCATTGATCGTGTGGATAGCCAGATGTTTTTTCCCAGGGCTAAAATGGCTAATACGAGGGGGCACAGTTTTAAGGTGCTTGGAAGTAGGTATAGAGGGGATGTCAGAGGTAAGTTTTTCACACAGAGAGTGGTGGATGCCAGTGATGGTGGTGAAGGCGATTACAATAGGGTCTTTTAAGAGATTCTTAGACAGGGTACATGGAGCTTAGAAAAATAGAGGGCTATGCAGTAGGGAAATTCTGGGCAGCTTCTAAAGTAGGTTACATGGTCAGCACAACATTGTGGGCTGAAGGGCCTGTAATGTGCTGTAGATTTCTATGTCCTACATTCTAACTATGAGATTGTTTATGTTTCACAGGTCCCATGGTTATGATGTCCATTTCCATATGGAAGCAATGCTTGACACGATGTTTTTATCACTGCAAGTGGCTTGACCAAATCGTAGTTGAATGGGAAGAAGACTTCAATTGCTCAAGAGTTTAGCCAATTAAGCAAATCCATATGTAATCTTAGAGAAGATCCTGTTCTGTTTCATGCATGAGCCCCCAGTATATGATTAAAAATATAATATTTGTGTGAGTTGTTGCATTTTTGTGTCTCTGCCAATACAGATGCAAGGTTGTAAATCTAATCTAGAACCCATTGTACAAGAGATAAAAAGAATAAATAACAATGTTCCTCACTTCTGATGCAAGGTTATCATCCTAACTGATTTTTCTTTCCAAACGTGCTGCCTGACCTGCTAACCAGTTCCAATTTTTCCCCTTTATATCTTATATAATTCCTGTCATTCAGCATGACTTTATAGCATATATTCTCACCCTATGAAAAAATGACGAGAGAAAAAAATTGGCATTGCGTATGCTTGCACAGACGGTGACCACTTTTGTTTCCCTTCAGACTTGGCCATACTTCCCACCTGAGCATCCTTGTTCTGAGAGTGAAAAGATTCAGAGTTGTCTTGTCCATCTCCTATCTCATGTCTGCTTACAATGCTTGATTCCAATGTTTGTGCTATTATGTTTTTAATCACATTAGAGGTCAGCCACACAGCTGAGACTCAGTTTTATTTTAAAAAATCCGAGGTATTGGAAGGGATGACATTTGATGCCACAGCCACTCCATAATTTAATGACGTGCTTAAAGCAAAGCGGCATAGAGAACTGTTACACCATGGAACAGTGGAATGAAAGTATCAGTCACAGGCATCCTTGATGCACTGGCTGTGGTCACAAACTACTTCTACAATCTTATTTTATTCTTTTTCATTCTCACACGACGTCAACTTTGCTGCAGAGAGCATTAATTTTTCCTTTCCCTGCTTGTCCTCGAGAAGGTGGTGCTGAGCCTTTTATGAAACGGTGCTGCCCTTCTAGTGAAGTACTCCCACAGCGGTTCCAGGTTTTTGATCCTGTGATTATGGGGGAAAGGTGATAAATTTTCCAGTCAGATGGCATTGGGCTTTGAGGGCAAGTTACACACAGTAGATTCAAATGCTCCTAAAAATGTGAGAATGAGACTGTAAGAATCAGGAACAAGAGAAAATCTGCAGATGCTGTGTATTGATAAGAAGCAGGAGTTGGTTAGCCAATCCCTCAAGCCTGCTTTGATATTCAATAAGATTAAGGTCGCTCTTTTACCACAGCTCCATTTTCTTACAGTAAGTCCCTATCCTGTGCCTTCAGGATACCCATATGCTGTCTGGGTAGTCTCCAGCCCCTTGGTATGAACATCGAGCTCTCCAACTTCTGGTAATTCCCTCCCTCTCCCTTCCCCCCATCTTACCTTCACTCTGTCTCCTCTTCTAGCTGACTATCACCTCTCATGACTCTGCCTTCTTCTACTACCCATAGTGCTTTCCCCTTAGATTCCTTCTTCACCTCTCCTGCCTATCCCCTCCCTGCTTCCCCTCCCCCACCCCTTGATCTTTCCTCTGATTGGTTTTCCACCCTCTCCCCCCCACCTTCTTTATAGGGCCCCTGCCTCCTCTTTCTTTAGTCCTGACGAAGGGTCTCGACCCGAAACATTGACTGCTTCTTTCAACGGATGCTGCCCGACCTGCTGAGTTCATCCAGCTTTTTTGTATGTCTGTGCTTTCCTTCATTTCTGTTTTTCTGCTCTTTTCAATGACAGGGGTCTTGAATGCATGTATCAAAAGCATGCAGTAAGTGGTACTGCATAAGAATGATAGAAATGTCTTCCTGATAAAAGTGAGTATATAAATCTTTCTAGTTGCATTTCTGCCATAGAAGCAAAAACCATGCTCTCCCACACTCTACAAGGAAAGAGAAGTAAAGAATTCCTCTTGATGTTGGGAGCCTCAGTGATCCACATAGGGAAGTGATGTATTGCACATTCCAATATTCGCTGATGTTATCTGTGGTAGCTTACAAGTAACCATCAACATTCAATGGTTCTTGAAAGCAATAGAGAGTGCTGCCTGTGCCCTGAAATGTTTAAATGTGACATCAATATTGTTGGGGAAAAGCCTCCTTTGAGAAATGTTACTCATGCAGTGCTCCTCAGCAGAGATAACTTGGAGGAATGCTGCCTAATCTACTCCACGGATAACCTTTCCTGCCTCTTCTGGCAGCTGATCTTTCTCACTGCTGACATTCATTCTGCTCCTCCATGCCCTCTGGTTTAGAAACAGATCTATAAGATTGCCCATAAGAACATAAGAAATAGGCTCCAAGACTGGAAATGATTTCTTATGCTTGGCTCCATGAATGGAACCAAACCATTTACACTAAAGTATATTGTGCCAGCTATGTCACAGTCCACCTATGGACTCACTTTTGTTGACTCTACAATCATGTTTTCAATGTTATTTATTTATTTATTAATTATTATTTTTATTTTTGTATTTGCACTAATTGTCTTCTTTTGAGCATTGGTTGTTTGCTAGTCATTGTGTTTATTTTGTGTGAATTTCTGCAAGAAAATGAATCTCAGGATAATTTCTGGTGAAATATGTGCACTTTGAAAATAAATTTACTTTGAACATTAGGCAATGTGAATTTTACAGAGCGATAACATCGGCTTCAACACAGTCAGCAATCAACCATGAGCCCGATACAAGGAACCAGCAACTAGCCGGCATCATGTTCTGGAAGAGTGCAGATGGTCCTGCCATGTTTGTCACACAAACTGAGTTCATCTCATCCTAAGTCTTGGATACAGACTTTCCAAGGGCACATTTAAGTCTTTTATCTCTTCAAGGATTCCAACTTTGATAACGTATTCAGTTCAGTATATGTATGTGTCAAGATGGCACCAGCAAACAACACTATCTTGGATAACTTTTTCCAGGCAGTCCACAAAGCTGTTTCCTTCACTTCTTCTTCATCTTCTTTCTTATTTTAAATGTATTTCTGGTACTGTTGGAGCCTGAGATCTATAGTTTGAAGATTGATTGAGTGACCCGGTGCTTTGCTGTCTCTGTGAAGATTCCATAAGGCAAATGACCACAAGGCCTGGAAACTTATAGATGGGGCGCGAGCCCAGGATTGACTCCTTTTTTTGCTGATCTTGCCCGTTAAAGTGTCAAGGAAGATTGAGAAATCGGGGCGAGTGAGTGTTCAGTGCTGTCAGCCATCCTATCGCTTGCTGCTCCCGTGGGAAGACCCCTGAGTCCGGGGGGGTGGGGAAAGTGTGGTTTCTCTCTCTCTCTCTCTCTCTCTCTCTCTCTCTCTCTCTCTCTCTCTCTCTCTCTCTCTCTCTCTCTCTCTCTCTCTCTCTCTCTCTCGCTCTCTCTCTCTCTCTCTCCCTTGATGCTGTCAGAAGATGATACCAAAGTGTTTTATTCATTGGACTGTGGTTCTCTTGGATTCTTTCAGTTTGTGTTTTATATTCTGTGTTTTTGCCGGCTCTTTCTTGTTTCCGTTTGAGTGATTTGGTTGCTTTTTTTTTTGCATGGGACGAGGTGGGGTTGGGGTTTGATGTTCTTGTTGCTTTTGCATGATTTGTTTGTTTTTGCACCGGGGGGTATTTGAGGTTTGATGTTCTTGTTGCCACTTATGCATTCTGCTTTTCGTACGCACGGCGAGGGTCGGTGTTCTCGTCGCCGTCTGCATGGCGCCTTTTTTTTTGCGCGTCCAATCCATAAATCTCAGACCCAGAACTTCAGTGACATCCTCTGTCAGCTTGCTTTGAGGGAGTGAGAGATCCGCCAACCTCCACCCTACCCCCCAGCCCGAACGCGCAGGGGCCTTCCCCCACGGGGGCAGCAAGCGAGCGGTCTGTCAGACACGGGCACCCTCCTCCACCAGCACCAAGCACAAGGCTGGTGGATGTTTTCTTTGAATGGCTCCATGGTTTTATTTTCCCAAGGCTGCCTAGAGAAGATGAATTGCAGAGTTGCCTACTGCATACTTACTTTGATAATAAGTATACCTTGAAACTTTTTAAAATAATTCTGGTAAGTGTTCTTCACACCAGGAGAATCACCAACATCATAATTAGGCTCACTTCCAACTTGTGAAAAGTATGTAATTCCTGCCTGCTATGCTAGGAGACCAGTTTTCTGCCAGGCAAATGTATTGTGTCATATTATCAGGCCAAACAGCCTAGCAACAAATGGATGCCTCAGAGCCTTTCCTATGAGCTGGTTTAGAGGTAGAAGTTGTTATTTCAACCATCCTGGCAGTCTTCTCAAAGGAGGAAAATAACATGCCCGTGTTGTTCACACCAAGTTATAAATATAGCCCCGTTGATTGTAGAGGTGGTGGACTGGAGGGGCAAAATAACTGAGCCTGAGAAATCGATTTGACTTAACTCCCCAGATGAATTAGTTTAAAATCACTACTTCATCTTCATAAACTATGTGCTTCCCAATATTTTTAGTTTCATTTTAAGTGCCTCTTCACTCGCCGTTTATCCAGAATCTAATTGCTTTTCATCAGCCTCATTGGCCCAGTGAAGGAGGTCATGTTCCGTCTCTGTCACCTTAGGTATAACTAAATCTAACATTTTCCTTAAGTCACTTTCACATTTTCCATTTGGCTAGGACTGTTTTTGTTAGGCAAGGCACTGAGACAGAGCATTAAACAAATATTCCCTACTATTATCAGTCATGCCTTTCAATGGGAGTAGTTCATAACCCAACCACTGATTGGACCGTTTGCCTGGAAATCTGCAAGGTTCAGAGCAGTGACACAAACATCATACAACTGTCACTTAAACTAATGATTATAAATTATGCACAGGGTCAGATCCACTCAGTCACAAGTCATTTCCTCAGCCTCCCTCTGGACTGATAAATTCTGCGATACTGCACAGTTTTCTTCATGCTGGCTCTGCTGAGGAAGGTTACCGCACAGAATTAGCTGCACAGAACAAGGTCGCATCGCAGGCTCATACAGGCAGAGCTTGTTCATGACCTGAACAATACTGGTATTGTACAAATGAGTTATTAATGGCTCACTTGCTTATATTCTGTTCAAGATTTATTTACATTTGTATTTTCCCTTCTAAGGTTGATTATTCCAGTGTTGCAGCTGCAAAACCCAGTTAAATTTGCAGAATTAATCTTCAGCCTCTTTATTTTTCTCATGCTATGTATCAGGCAGGGAGGTGCTGATTTTTTAATTACCCATCCCTCTCTCCTCCTCCCACCCATTCCACAACCTCAAATGTGTGATGAGCTGACCTCCTCAAGTACACACTGCCTGAAGGAAGAAAAATAACCGTCTAGTGTTACCTCAGCATCTTTCCAGTGTGGGAAAAACACCTTGGATACTGAGAAGTCAGAACTGTTGTTCTATTTTGGTTAAAGCAGAGAAAGGAAGAGCAGATTTTAAATGGTAAATGAATAAAACATCTTAGTGTTCAAAGGAAGCTTGGCGTCCTTGTGCATGAATAACTGAAAATTAATTTTCAGCTACGGAAAGAAAGGAAGTTTATACTTTCGATAGAGGAAGTGATGCAAAGAACACTGATTCTTGGGATGGTGCTTTTGTCAGATGACAGAAGATTAAGCAGACTGATTCTGTACCCTCTTGAATTCAGAAGAATTAACGACGATCTCATTGAAATGTACAAACCCCTTTCGGGCCTTGGCAGGTTAAATTTGCGGCTGATGTTTCCTCTGACTGTAGCGTCATGGAATAGACGATCACTATCTAAACATAAGGTCAGACATGAGGAGAAGTTTCTTCACGTGGACAGTAGTGTACCTTGGGAATTCTCTCCCAAAGAGGCCAAGAAGATTCACTTACTGAGTGCAGACAGAAAATGATAGTTTTAAAAATTCAAGATTTTAAAGATAAGGGGTTAATAAAAAGAAAGTAGCATTAATATAATAAAAAAAAATCAGCCATGATATTATCAAATTGTGATGCTGTCAAAAAGAGCCAAATGGCCTTCTTGAACATTCTTAAAAGCAAGGCTTTAGGCTTCTGTCCTGTTTCTTCGAAAGAAAGCCAACTAACTGCCTGGCACACCCTCATCTATTCTAATGAATGAAAGCCTTAGAAATTGAAGCTTTAACACTCTATGGCCTGCTACAGGGAACACAGTCTCTCTCAACCTGGGGCAACATGCATTAAGCACAACATTTTTTTAAAATGCCTTTCAGCCATTTATTTTTCCTCCACTTTTGAAACAAAATTTACGTATTTTTTGCATAAACAGGAGAAAATCTGCACTACATTGCCACAATCATCCAGTAGAAAGAATGGAGAAACAGAATAGAAAGAATTGAATTTAGCACAATGCATGCGACCCAAATAAAATAAAAAGCAAGAGGAACAAAATAAAGCAAATAATGTTAAAACATCAGAACAAAGAAAACAGCTGAGTGGATATTGAATGAATTTCCTATGTATTCTTCCCTTGGCTCCCTACTGAAACATTATTAGTGAGCAGCAGCTAATGTTTTTTTTCCGCTCAGCACAGCTAGTGCATTTACAGTGCCACCATGGCAGTGAAGCACATGTGGAATATCTTTGAATACACATGTTGCAAAGTGGGAAGTGTTGCTCGCACTAAAGAAGTGCTTAAAAAGCATTTTTTTTAAAGTCCAAAATAAAGGCAGTTTTCCAATTGACACCTGGGTGCAGGTTGCACTTTTGAGCGCAGAATACTATACATCAAACATGAACTATTTTAGCACCAGTTTACACACTTTGAAACTATGGCATATGCAGTGATTGTGCCAATTTGGTGCATGGTCTTGAAGTTGCTCACTGTTCTCCACTGTATGTAACAGTCAAAGCATCATGTGTCGTGGAGTTGGCCTTGCACATATAAATCTGCACTAAAGTCTTTTTCTTCATATTCATTGTCATCATGTGGACTAATAGAGAGTAAATTTTGCAGATGGAAGCGATAAGTGGGGGGAAGATCACAGAGGATTGCAATCTGTAGGTATGGGGCACTGGAGATGATGGGGGGAAGAAGGTTAGAGATGCAGGTAGGACTGGAGTACGTTGAGGAAGGAATTGAAAGAGCTCCTAGAGAGAAGGTGAGGAGTATAGCAAGGGGTTGAAGGTGAACCACGGATAAGCTCAGAGAGCGGTTTGGAGTACTACCAAAAGAATCAGAAGTTCTAACAAAATGTGGTGAAAATCATTGAGAACGCAGGTGTTTATCCATTTGCAATGAATGGTTACTGATCATGGTGGGTGGGAAAAGGGCAGAAAAATTAATCAGGAACTTCCTGGGGCATTGGTCTCCCCACTCAGGCAGGGTTTTTAGCCAATTCCAAAGTAGACCTCAGTCCTGTGCTTAACACCTGCCCCAGTGATCAAGACACACTCCACACTGTGAACTGTCAACGTGGGGTAAAACTTCACATAAGTGACATCAATTGCACATTTTATGTTGATTGGCGTAATTCCATATGTCCAGTAGCTTTTGCGCATATGTGCACAACAAATGAATTTAGGGAATTGAGTTATTTAAATTAGACAGAACTGATTCACCTAGTTCTCTAAAGTATTGTGGTACTCTCCTAAACTTTTTGGCCAAATTGTTTTATTCTTATGTTCCATTCTGGCATCATTGCAAGTGTCCCACTCGCTTCACCCACTGAGCTGTTTCACCTGAAGGCCAGAATATCAGCTGAAAAGGATCTGCTAATTTGCTTCCATTCAGTTAACATCATGGCTTAAGGTCAAAGCCTACAACAGAATTCACAGAACCAGACAGACACTTTATGGATTCATTATTCTCCATCGATCTGACCAACAAAAAACAATGATCAAGATCAAAACCACAATGCTTTCTGAGAACGATATGCTGAAAAAAGGCATACACTTGTAATCATGGCAACAGCTGAGAAAAGCATTACAGTTCATACTCTGATTGTGTACCAGTACTAGTTTGCTTTCAGATGTTTAAGCGGAATATTTTATTCACGGTGATTTTTATCATATTTGTTTTACCTTTTAGGTCCATTCACATATTAGGTACACACAACATATGAGGAAAAATCAGAAAGTGTACACTCAGCTTGAAAAAAGTTGTTTCCTGTATAAATAAGATGACTCAGCGAGACAATAAAGACAACTGCACACAGAGATCAGCATCTTAGAAAAGCTTTTGAGAGCGGCTGCTGGGTGAGAGATATAACAGGTCTCTCTGTTCAATCCATCATATTATGAATTTGAAATAAATTGAAAAATCAAGCTGAAATCTTTCTTAATACCCAGATGAAACAAACTATTTAAAATAAATCTAATTAGTGAGCAGAAGGAACCTTACCACTGTCAATGAAAATAAAGTCTCCTTCAATGCTGGCTTATAGACTAATAAATAATAGCACCAAAATATCCAAATAAAGCCATAGGGTAAGCTTCTAATGAGATTATTCCAGTACAGTTAAGTTTACTGCTCATGATAATTGCAGTCTGATACAACAGATTTCATTAAATTAATGATGAAATCAAGTTGTTATGCACCTGCCCAGAGTGACGATTGATAATAAAATAATCTTACTAATTCCAACATATTGTGCAGAGTTTTTTCAAAACACCATACCATTATTTTAATAATTGTCTATTCATTAGATTAGCAGCTGTTTTAAATTAGGATTTCTCTTTTGTTCGATCTCGAAAAGAAGAATATGGAAATGGATTCTACACTGGTACAGAATGATAATATTGAAATTTCTTTAAGCAGACAGGCTAGCGGAAACTCTTGAATAAATAGGCCCAGTCACTGCTCTTTTCCAGCAACCTCTAAAAGTAGGAATATTTGTGTTCAGAAATAGGCACTCCATCTTTATAGATTGAATTACAGTGCTGCTTCAGAAGTGAATTTGAAGCTATAGCCCAGAGAGTGGAAGATGAAACAAATTGTTTTCAATAACTGAATAGGAAACCTGTTCTATCACACTTAACTATACAGTGGACAATGTAATAATTGACTCGCTTTCTTCTATCTTCCCTTTGTGTAACACAATAGTGAGATTTTAAAATGTATGTGCTGACTGTTTTGTTCAGTGGCTCAGCATGTTTATGCAATAAGTAATGGAATCAGATGTGATCACGTAGTGCCCAAGTCAGACTACTATTGTTAAGTAGAGAAGTTATTGATTTTAGCCAAAACAACAAAAGGAATATTGCCTAATTGTTGCAGCCATTCTGGCTACAGAAGAAGACTTCAAAAAAAAAATCATTACACAGCATTCCTGTTTCAATCAATCAATGCAATCAAATTTTGTACATTGCAGTAATGACCCCACGCCCACCACCAAAATTTTGAAGTACATAATTAGCTTTAAGATTCTTTGGAACATCCTGATGTCTGAAACAGTACCTCAGAGGGGTAAATCCTGTCTCCTTCCATTGTGACTCTCCAGTGGTCTCATATTGTTTCAAAGATTTCACAGGCATATTGGGAGACCTCTTGGAGCCTTTGGAACTCTGGCCATAAATGAGCTGCAGATCTCAGGAAAGAAGCAGCAATGCTTTCAGGGAGAAAAATACAACGGGAATATAAATAAGAAATTAATGACTGAGCAGTAATATCATTCTAGCTCATGAGTCGGGAAACTAATGACACCAGTTGCAATGCTGGTGTTCGATCCTGCCTGATACCACTCTTAATTGAAATGAACTGATTCCATGGATTACTTGGCCTTCCAGGTTAATTAAAATTAGCTCTTTTACGTTTGGGACACAAAAAAGAAGAGAAATCCCCTTCTTTTCATATTACCCAGTCTGGCATTTGTACGTTTCACATTAGCTTTGTTTCTCTTTTCAGAAGATTATTTTTTTGGTTTCTAATATTTTCCTGTCATTCATTTCTTCTGTTTTATGGATGTCTGCGATGTGTAAGAATTTCAGGTTGTATATTCGCTGATATTAAATGGGACCATTGTTCCATTGAACCATTTATTTTATGTTTCCTCCATTCTCCAAATATTTTCCCTTAACTTAGGGCTATTTCTTGGATATATCTTAATTGAGAGTATTGGAATGTTATGCAGTCTGAGACACATTACAGGCACGCCCTTTGTTAAATTCATAATCAGGTTCCACCTATTGTACCTTCAGCTGGAAGAATGGACTTGGCTGATGAATAAAAATGAGGGATCCCTCATTCCCCTATGTGCAGATCCTGAAGCCATGTGGTTCCTCTAGCAACACTCTGGCTAAGTCACCTGGCATGGATTGGATCAGGATTGGATCCTGAGCCTGAAGGGCCACGTGCTTCAGCCAATTACTGAATCAATTCACTCAGCCATTCAGAGAATGCATCAGAAGAAGACTGCTGAGAAACTGAATTCTGTGTATTAAAATTTAATACCATTTCCAATATGACCAGTAAATGAATTCCCTGATCATCCCGGCAGTGAAATATTTCATGGAAAGCTCATCAGCATATGCTCACATCCTTTATAAACCTAATTGAAAAATGATTTACCTGTCAAACGCTCCAATCATTGTTAAGATTATGAGTGCAAGCCGTGCTTGAAGACTATTTTTCCCCTTCTGCGCTTGGCAATTCTGTGGCTGAAAACGCAAGCACTGACAAGCTCCCTACAGTGCAATTGCTAGAAAATATTCATTGGATGTCAGCCGTATTTAAAGTCAAGTCCAACACACCTATTCATCTGTGTTACACTAACGGTGCATTGCCTCAAATTAAACTATTATGAAACTGTGGCTGTTAATAATTTCTGCTATGATTTAGCATACTTGAAATAACAGGTGAAGATGTTGCGTGGCCAAGGCAATTACATTCTTTGCAATCTACAGCTGCCCATTTAATCAGAGATGGAACAATGCTTCCTTGCATTTGGAATGGCTGCCTGAGCTGCAATCAGACTACGTTTGTTATCCAGCAGAATGAACACGTTAACTGTCAGGGCCAGCTGCTTACTGGATGGATTATCTTGTAAACTGTTTAAACAGACTGCAGTCATTGAGCAGAAATGTATTTCTTGAAATCTGCCATCTTAATGTCTCCAATTTCTGCTGACTTCAGTTGTGTTCCCGTGAAGTAATCAGCTATGGAGTAAACATTTCACACTCAGTGTAAAGGCTCAGTTTGTTGCAGAGTTCTGTGTTTTTTTTTTCGCCCTCAACTGAATTGATTCCTCTTTTTCCATCATTTTCCTTGTCTCTGTCTCCCTGTTGCACTCTCAATCTTTCAGTTTCATTTTTTTCTCAATAAATATCCCTCTTGCCACAGATCAATGGAATTGTTGTTACAGGGAGGAAGCTATTTGGCCTATCTCTCTTGTGATAGCTCTATGTACACCATTCCATGTAGCCATGTTCTCCTGCTGTTCCACATAAACCTGCAGATGATTTTTCCTCATATTTATTCAATTCCCTATTCAAATCCTCTTTCCACACCATTACAGGAAATTCAGAATAAAGAGCAGTGCAACAGACCTTATCATCACAAATCAGCAAAGTTATTTTGTTATGTCTCCCTTCTCACTGTGAAAGGGGAACACCTCTTTTTCACTTTACTAGGGAGACAGAATCACTGTGGTATGTCTAAATGTCAGGTGAACAATTAGTTTTTGTTGTACTGCAGACCATGGTCTTTCTGGGGGGCTTTGCTATTGCTTGCTTGGTGGGTGAAGGTGCTGATGCTTCTTTGCTGAAGTGGGTGGGGGTGAGGGGCTCGTTGCTTTGCTGCTGCTTGTGGGTAGGGGGAGTGGGGGAATTTGAGGGTCTAACATTTTAAATGACACTCATTCTTTGGAGCACTCTTCTGTTCTTGTCGATGTCTGTGAAGAACAAAAATTTCAGGATGTATATTGCATACATTAAATGACTTCTGATCTATTGAACCTTCTATATCACAACTCTCCTGTGCATAAACAAGATGTAAGGCACACAGCTTTGCAAACAACAGTAGTAAAGAGTCAAAAGAACCACACAAGATTTTTCTGTCATAGTCATATGCATATATTCTTCAAATCTTACCTTGGAAAAAAACATCCTTTATCAATAGTTTCATGTATCACACTTCCAAGGATCCTATTGAATTTTAATAACATATGTCAATAAAGACTATTTTTGTTATTAAAATACATTCTTATCAAATATGATGTGTATTAGTCTCCAATTTAATACAATCTATGCAAATTCATATTCATGTCCCTCTACTTATTAAATTTGTTTTTTGCCTCTTTCCTTTCTTATTGTTGACTGAATCTTTCTGCTTTCCACCCATTAACCCACAATGTCTCTTACGTTAGCAAATATTTATCTCTTTCATTGGATTTTTGATCCTTGAAACAGAATCTATTAAGCTTTGGTATCTCTTAACTCATTATAGATCAAGGAAATTTTTTTAAAAGTATATGTTCAAACCAGTATTCAATGAATAAAAGATTATATTAAGGCAGTACAATAATATGCACTCCACCTTTTTGAAATTCAAGCAGTTGGTTGATATAATGTTCTAGTCACAGGATTAAAATAGCCAGGATTCAGCGGATTACAATAATAACCTATTCATTATCATAATATGCTTAAGGAGAAGTTTGTTGCCATGGTTATCCAAGATGTAGAAATATTAGTAAATTTACAACTGAAAAGCAGATCTGCATGCTGTATAAAAATTATTTCAATACATCGGATGCTAAATTAAACTCAGCCCACCCTATCGTGCTTGTTCAAAAAAGGTTGATAATTTCAATCGAAATTGGTTGCATCAAGTCATGGGTGACAATGTTGATCAGGATAATAATTGCTATATTTCCTTTGTAATCACCCAATCTGATAAGAAAAAAATAAAAGTATTTCGCACAAAACGTTTTGCCGCCATTGGGTTCTATTTTGACAAAGAAACAACGTAAATTGAGGGTTTGGCCTAGGAAAGGTGTATGAATATTTGTATGGATATTATGTATGGACTCGGACTTTATTCTCTTAAAGAACATTTATTATGTACAAGTGGAAAGTAAATTCTTTATTGTAGGCTTGTAAATAGATTCAGAGCATTCACCTTTTTAATTCTGAATATTTTTTATTAAATATATATATATATAGATCTTAGAGATGAAGAAATGCTTTGGAGGCAGGGAGGCAATCCAGTAATTATAACAAAGAGACACTTAAGGGAAGGAGGAGTGTGGCCAATGGATTCTCAAATGGCCTTCAGGATTCTACCCATTCCTATTCTCTGCCAGTCACGACGTCTGTAAGGGTGATTATGTTAAATATATATGTTGGGGAAAGGAAGAACAGACTAGTGAAAGGTCACAGTGAATTGCAATTCCACAAAATTAATTTGACAGTGATTTCCTCATTTGATTTCAGCTCTACACTGTCAAAGTATTCAGACAATCTACTCTTTGGGGAAACAGATTTCTCCTGAAGGTTAGCAAGTATGTGGATATGTTAAGACTGAACTGTAGCTTTATGCAAATATTTATTATCAAAATAAATATATGTTACCATATAAATTTAATCTCAGCGTTGTATATGGTGACATATATGTACTTTAATAATAAATATACTTTGAACTTTGAAATAACAGCTGACATATCTATATCTGAGGCATTGAGTCAACAGACTACGAAGGACTGGACTTTAAATACACAGGACATATATGCAGTCAGCATTTACTCATGACATTTGCTGATGACCAATATTGAAATTCCTTTCCAGGGTTCAGGTGACACTAGAACTTAACTTTCAAATAATGTGTTGTTTCCTGGCAAACTGTGAAACATTAATACAAAAGAACATAAAAATGAGTGCATGAGTAGGCCAATCAACTGTTCAATAACATCTTTGCTAATCTAATTTTGGCTTCAGTATCACTTTCCCACTGTCCACCATATCCGTTGCCTCCCTTGTAGTTCAACAAGTGGTTCGTCTCCACTGTTAACGTATTCAGTGACTTTGCCTCTGCAGCTCTCTGGAGAGCTGCAGAGGCCCAACATCCTGAGAGAAAAAAACCTGTTTCTTTCTCATTTTAAATGGGTGACCCCTATTCTAATAATATACTCCATGGTTCTAGTACTCTTAGTGGGACAAACAGCCTTTCAACAACTACCCTTAGTAGTTTTATATTTCAGTAAGATCACCTTGCATTATCTAACTGCAAATGTGAATGAGCCCAAATGCTCCACCTATCTTCCATCCCTTCAACCCAGCAATCAACGTGGTGAATCTTCTCTATACTGCCTCCAATGCCATTATATCCTTCCTTAAATATGATCAAAACTATATGAAATACAGAATTAGATTTAACATCACAGGCATTTGTTGTGAAATTTGTTAACTTTGTAGCTGTATTACAATGCAACACATAATAAATCTTAAACAAAAGAGTTACAGTAAGAATATATATGCATATTAAATAGTTAAATATAAAAATGGTAGTGAAAAAACAGAAATAATAAAAATGTGAGGTAGTTTTGTGGGTTCAATGTCCATTTAGAAATTGAATGGCAGAGGGGAAGAGCTATTCCTGAAATAATATCCAATAATATCAATAAGCTAAAAGTAAAAAGTAAATTTATTATTATCAAAGTACTGTAAATGTATGTCACCATATACTACCCTGAGATTCACTATCTTGCAGGCATTCCAAGTAGAACAAAGAAATACAGTAGAATTAATGAAAAACTACACGCAAAGATCGATAAGCAACCAATGTGCAAAAGGATACAAACCGTGAAAATACATACTAATTAATTAAATAAATACACACATATTTAAACAAATAAATAAATAAATACTGAGAAACTAAGTTCCAGAGTCCTTTAAAGTGAGTCCATCAGTTCAGTGTTGATGTAAGTTATCCATACTGGTTGAGGAGCGTGATGGTTGAAGGGTGATAACTGTTCCTGAACCTGGTGGTCTGGGACCTAAAACTCCTGTACCTCCTTCCCAATGGCAGCAGTGAGCAGAGAGCGTGCCTGGATGGTGAGAGCCCTTGATGATGGACGCTGCTTTCTTTTGGCAGTGCTCCATGTAGATGTGCTCAATGGTGGGGAGATCTTGTCCTGTGAGGGTCTGGGCTGTATTCTTACTTTTCCATTCTTGGGTTTTGGTGTTTCCTTATCAGGCTGCGATGCAACCAGTCAGGATAGTCTCCATTGCACATTTATACACGTTTGTCTAAGTTTTAGATGACATGCTGAATGTGCGCAAATATCTAAGAAAGTTGAGGGGTTGCCGTGTCTTTGCAATAACACTAACATGCTGGTCCCAGGACAGTTCCTCCAAAAGAGGATTGTTAAATCCACTGAAAGGATCATCTGGGTCTCCCTACCCCTCCCCTCCCCATTCGTGACACATACCAGGAGCATTGCATACAAAGGGTCCAAAGCATAGCTGAGGATTGCTACCATTTTCCCCACAATCTCTTTGACCCATTATTGTCAGGAAGGAGGTACAGGAGCATTAACCCTAGGACTGCCAGACTGGGTAACAGCTTCTTTCTTCAGGCTGTGGGACTAATGAATACCCTGCCACTGCCAAGGTCCTGTTATTAGGTAGTGAGTTGTTTACCGTTTACCTACAGTGTGCACTATATGTAATTTGAATTATAATTAATTAGCTTATTTGTGATAATATTTTAGTTTTATGTGCTGTTTTTCATGCATGTTTTGTGGATGTACCACGATCCAAAAGGAAAATTGTTTCATTTAGTGGCATATCCTGTATGTACAGGCAGATGAAAATAAACTTGAACTTGAATTTGATAAGCTGGCAATAATATTCCTCACTTTTATACTCAATACCTCTTATTAGGCTTCTTCAATTACTGCTGTACCTGCATGCCAATGCTTTGTGTCTCATGCATAAGGAACCCCAGATCCCTTTGTACTGCATTGTCTTTTTGTAGTCTCACTCTGTTTAAGTATAATCTGCTTTTTCATTTTTTTTTCCTTCCAAAGTGGATGGTGTCAGATTTTCCCATATTATATTCCATCTGTCAACTTGTCAATGCACACCACATGCTGAATAACTGCGATGTGTTTATTTTCATGCATTTATGTGCACCAGTATGACATGATTCCCTGAGTGACAATGTGCTTTTGTCATCTATCAGCATGACCTGCAAAATGGTTTCTGAACACAGAGCCACGGAGTCATTAGGCATGGAAACAGGTCCTTCAGCCATTGTGTCCACACCAAGCATCCTTCTAATCTAATCCCACTTTTGCTCTGACATCCCTATCAATTCTCTCCTCTCCCTCCCTCCCCATGATTCTCCTGCCACAAGTTCACACTTGGGGCACTTTATAGAGCCGATTAACCAACCAACCAAAATGTCTTTGGCACGTGGGATAAACCTACATCACAATCAGCAGAGGTACACTTCAAGAGGCTGTGTGTTAGCCCCACCCTCCCCCACTCTACTCATTTTATACTTCAGACAATACAAATAAATACAGCTCTGATGTCATATTTAAGTTTGCTGATGACACCACTGTCTATTGTGATATTCTACTTTGAATACCTGCAAGAACATAAATCTCAAGGTAGTATATTGTGACACATACATACTTCAATAAATTGACTTTGAATTTTGAACTAGAGTACCCAGAGGTATGTCATGTAGTCATAGGGAGAACATACAAATCCATTCTTGGGGCTTTGTCATTCCTAATCTCCCAGGTAGCGCACTTACTGCTATCACGATCTTCACTCAAGTGAAGCTTGATGCTTCTCTGTGATTGGATACAGGAGCTCCCAGGAGCAGAAACACAGTCCGATCTCTCTAATCTCACATTTTGTATCCACCCACCAAGTCAAGTTCACTCCCCTGCTACTCAGATCATATGGGTGAGATTTTCTGAAGAGATCACAGAAATGCCCCCCTGTCCTCATCAGTGTGAGGGCATCATGCTTGGGCAAGTCAGGAAAAGGTCAATCAAACTCCAGAGTGAAGTTTCAGCTACTCTGCACCACAGAGTGGATTTAGACTGTAAGATGAGGGTCCATTAATGGATTTTGCATATTATTTTTGGCTTACTTATTCACTTTACTAGATGTGGACACTACCTGCCCCAAATGCCCTTGAAAAAGATGGTGATCAGTCACCTTTTAACCTGCTGCCATTCTTTCAGTGAAGACTCTCTCGGACTGTTGCTGGGGAAGGTGTTCAGGATTTAGACCCAGCAACATTGAAGAAACAGTGACAAACGTCCAGGTCCTGAGTTAGAGGGGAAACTAAAGCTAATGGTGTTCCTTTGCTGCCCTTTTCTTCTTGGTGGTAGAAGTAATGGTGAGGAATCTAGGTGAGCAGTTGCAGAGCACTTTGTATTTAATATGCTCATAGTCACCATGAAGAAATGCTTTATTGTTGGTTGGAGAACCAATCAAGCAATTGTCTCTGATTGTGTAAATCTTCTTGAGAGTTGTCGGAGCTGCTTACGGAGGATATACCATCGAACTCCTGACTTCTGTCTTGTAGATGTGGAAAGGCTTTAGAGCATCAGAAGATGAGCCACAGGGTGGCACCCAGCCCCTGAACAGTCACCATAGCCATCTATAAATGGGACTAACTGGAATGAGTTTTTGGTCAATTTATGACCCTGCAATATTTTTGATGGGGGTGAATTCAGTGATGACAAGACTGTGGAATGTCAAGGGAAAGTGGGTGGTTTCTCTACTGTTATAGTTAGTCATTACCTAGTCCCCCTATGATGCAACTGTTACTTATCATCCCACACTGGAATACAATCTAGCTCTTCTGACATGAAGAGCAGAGATGATGAGGAATTTCTTTAACCAGAGAGTGGTGAATCGGTGGAATTCATTGCCACAGTCAGCTGTGGAGGCAAGTCACTGGGTATATTTAAGGAAGAGGTTGATAGATTCTTGATTAGTCAATACAGAGAGAAGGCAGGAGATGGGGCTGAGAGGTAAAATGGATCAGCCATGATGAAAAGGCGGAGCAGACTCAGTGGGTCGAATGGCCTAAATCTGCTCCTATATCTTATCATCTTATGTTCTAAGTGGACTTATCATTTTCTGAGGAGTTGTGAATGGAATTTAGCACTGTTCAATCATGAGGTAACATCCTCACCCCAGTTCTCATCATGGGAGGAAAACTGCTGATGAAGCAACTGTAGGTGATTGGGTGTAGAATACAGATTTGAGCAAGTCTAATAGTAGTATCTGAGGATGGCACTTCCTACAACTATTGCTATCTCTCTTTATACGTGGTATGGCATCACCAATTGGTACATTGATGCCCATTGACCACTTTTATCAGTGGTTAAATACTACCTTGATTTCTGAGGGGGGTGTAGTAATAAAGTCCTTCTAACCCTTTTGTCTCCTTTAAAATTTAATTTCTGCAACTTATGGTAGGACAGATGATTGAAGCCCTTTATCCAACTAACTTCAGACAAATTGTATGTTATAAATATGTAGTGAGACATGCAATCTCACTACATATCAATGCAAATCATTTAAACAGTTAACCTGGGCTGAATGTACTTTGGCTGATGACTCTGATTCCACTGACTGAAGTTTGATATTTACCCCTCTTGCCCTTTATCTGTCAGAGGTATATGATTATTCACTGGATCAGTTTCTGATTGGCTGCTTTGGCCATGCTCCCCTTACTGACTGATGATCTGCTTTTTGTCTCCTCAATGTTGCCCTATTCACTTTGTTTCCTAGCTTCCCAATGAGAATAATTTGCCTGAGATAGCAAGATCTACCAATCTACTGTTTCCTTGTGAATTATAAATAGTCTTTTAAGTGTTACAACAGAGCCAAACAGTCAGGAATAATAGCTTTCCACAGTTGTATGTTTTAATTCAAAAAATTTCTTCCTAGTTTAATGCTCTGGAGGTTGGGGGGGGTGGTAATTTCACTGCAGTCACTCTCCCCTCACCTTTGGAATTCAGTTCTTTTCTCCACATTTGACAGATTTTGTTGATATCTGGATCAATCAAAACTTATGCTCCAATCAACACTTGCATATGGACATCAGTAAGCAGGTGATCAGGAAGAAAGAGCTACTTGATAACTCTGTTAATCACACCTGCTGGCAACTTGCTGATGGCAGAGGAGACTAATGGGCATAATTTAGATGGATTAGATTTTATCGATTTTTGAGGACAGGACACAAAAACTCTTGAACTAAAAATTACAGCTGTGATAAACTACTATTGTCATTTTGATAACTAGAGCTACATCTAGTTCTCGAGCACATGTCTTCAATACTTCGGAAGTAAAAGACCACAGGATTAGAAACCTTGATTAGAAACATTCCCAGAAGTTTTGGGATAAAGAATGTCCAACCACAATAATACCTGACCACATGCCATCTAATCACATGATGTCAATGAATGTTGCAGCATCTTCCATGGGAGTTTTGTCATAGTGCTCACATTTTTCACATTGGAAGTTTTTGGAGTTTCAAAGTCCACTTGCATGTAAGGAGGAAAAGGCAGAGGAAAAGAAGAGGAGCAACTAAAGGCAGATGGAAGGTGGAGGTTCCCAAAATTCACTGATATATCAATGATAATTAAGAGTATTAGTAACAGTCAGTTTGCCTTAACAACAACAGTACAATAACACACCAGCAAATACTTATATAAAGGGTAGTAAGTGGTGCTATACCCAACACCACAATATCTTACCAGTTACATTATATAACCCATTGATATCAATCTTGTAACCACAACTAGAAAAAACCTGCTATGCATGTTAGGGAATAAGCACACTAAATAATGTCACTTTAAGCAAAGCACATCTCCGTGGATTCTGATTTGAACTCAGATTGTCTGTTAAAATCCTGTCCTGGGAGCCTCCATGAATAAGAATTAACAAACTATTCAGCAGCGGGAGAGTCATGAACAAAGATGGTCAAGAATGGGAGTCCCAGCTGTCTAATTTGTCCGTAAATACTTTTAAACTAATATTGCAATTTCATTTATATCCTATGGTTCCATTGACTTAAAATGATAAAATCTGAGTCACGATGGGGATGCCAGAGTAATTGAAACTCTAAAGCAATGCATGGTATTCCCCAGCCAGCTAAATCCATTACATATTCCAGAGATTATTTTAAAAAATGAGGTCTGTCCTGAAAACATCCTAAAAAAGGTGAATTAAACTACAAAATATACTTTACAGAAATATTGACAAAAAATCTTAACAGTCAAATTTGCCAATCAGTGAGAAAAGAATTCTGTAGACTAAACAGATTCCAAGTTAATATCCAATTTGGTCTAAAATCACTAAAGATAGCAGTAATGGAGGGGAGGGCGATAATTAGCCTCATGTCCTTAAACCAAAGGAATAAAAGGAATTGTGCAATGCTCCTGCTGCTGACTGTCACTATTAACCCCTATCTTCCCCTCAACCTGCTGGTGTTGGAGTAGAGTGAGCTTAACTGAGGGCATCACCTTTGCTGGTCTTGGTGTACTCAATGTACAGGTGGGAAGGCAAACACATAGAAAATGCAGGAGAACTCAACAAGTCAGGCAGCCTTGATGGAAATAAATAAACATTTGATGTTTTGGGCTGAAACCCTCATCAGGACTGGAAAGGAAGGGTGAAGAAGCCAGCATAAAAAAAGGTGGAGGAGGGGAAGGTGTACAAGCCAGGAGGTGTTAGATGAAAACAGTTGAGGGGGGAAGCAGATGAGAGGTGGCGGGGGGGGGGGGGGGGGGGGGAGAGATGAAGTGAGAAGCTCAGAGGTGATAGGTGGAAAAGGGCTGAAGAAGAAGGAACCTGATAGGAGAGGAGAGTAGACCATGAGGGAAAAAGAAGGAAGAAGGACACCAGGAGAAGGTGGCAGGGAACTGGTTATTGAGACAGTGGAAGGAAGATACCACTGTGAGGTTCAAGAGCTGATACCTGGATAAGATAATAAATAAATATGGAGAAAGCTTGAAATAACAGGAGATCAGTAAAATTGCCCAAGAGAGGCAAATGCAGCTGGAGAGAAAACTTAACTCACTGAGGGAATAAGGATAATATCAGAAGAAATTCCTGCCTCCTATGGAATTATGAATCATTATTAATCTCTGTTCTGGAGAAAGAAAACGCCAAGTTAGATGGAAAAGCTAAACAGGAGAATGAGAAAAAAATGTTCACCCCATTCAACACACTGAATTATACTTCCAATATCAATCAGGTATTACAGTCAACCAGTTATAAGTACACCCATTTTTTACCTACTCTATACTCACATTTTATATTCAACATCTGAAGCATGCATCATACATCTTGCAAATCTATTAGTAATAACAGCACGGCGAAAGGTTATTCAAGGAGAACTAGAGAACGGTTTCAGAAAGAACAGACAGAAAATCTGCTTAATGAATCCATCAAGTAATTCCAAACAGTTTTTCTTGGTCACAACTTATCAACCTATTGGACAATTATTAAAATTTCTTTCAACAATTGCAACATGTCACTCTTTTTTTTTTAAAAAAAAAGGTAACATCACCCCTTTTGATAAGAAAATATTGCACCTGGTCTCCTGGATGAGTAACTGTCCTCAAGTGAAAAGGAACAGTGCCAAATGATAGTAAGTATAAGCTCTCCTCAACAGTTAGTGTCCTACCTGAGCTTTTACAACTTTAGAGCCATAGATAAAATCAATTTCCAGTCTCTCTGAAATATCTTTACAGATCATGGTGATGTTAATACAACTAGCTATATGGATTTGACTTGAAGTCAAATATTCACCACAGAAACAAATGGAATCGGAACTTCACAGAAATGCTTTGATTGGCTGGCTGATTGCCAGATCTTTGCTGCTGGAGGCTCCATCTCCAAAAAAAAACCAGCTCTGAATCCCAATGTAAGAGAGAGAATATTACTCATGTTCCACCACCCATGGTCACACTCTTCCCATTTCGTTCGGAGTTCAAACAGCTAAATTAAATGCAATCTCATTTTTCGTCTTTGTTTTATGTTGTTTCATCTTGTTGCGAAGGTTTGACCTTTAATCGGTGAAAGGAGGCATATGACACTTAAGCAGGATCAGTCTGCCTAATTCCAGAGATTGATAAATAGTAATAAGCTCACATTCATGTACTAGCAAGGTTTTCATTCTCTTGCTATTTTTCCACATCGATATATACAGTACGTAGCTTTTTTAATGTAGTACTTATCTAAATCCTTTCAATGTCAACCCAAATGCACTTTGTATTCTGTAGCTGGTGTTGTCTGTTTGTGTCAGTGTGCTTCAGCACACACTCTGTACCCTTGTTTGACAAGATGCAGTGCCAGCGTCTAATTAAGAATAAATCACAGGCCTCTGTCGCTTACTTCCCTTCTTTCCAGCTGATTGTGTTTTACATTAACTCGGCAGCAATTGAGGAGACAAAAGTGAGTGTGCAACATCCTGAAAGCCTTAATTTTTCATTTCTGGTGACACCGACTACAAATGCCTCTCTCTTTGTAGAAAAGGGATGTCAGCATCTGACAGTCCATAACCTTCCATTTTGCGAGGCATGTCTTGTGACTGCAGCTGTTCCTTGGGAGAACAATCACTAAACTGTCTTCATACAGTCACATCATATCTGAAAAATGTGCTCTTTTGCTACTTGCCACCTTATGGTGTCCAAAAATAAAATACATTAGCATATTAATGAGCTTCACTTTCTGAAATTAGTAATTAACATTAAACTCCATTTTAAATCACATGATTAAAAATATTAAAAGCATTCATATGCAAATATGTCAAAAGACTCATTTTCTGATAAAAACGACAGAAGTATTTCATATCAGTTGAGGACTATTTTAAATTTGAATAATCAATTGAAGTCACACATGGGGGATTGTTATAGATAGTTTGAGCAGACCTTGTTCTGTCTCACTAAGGTAATGAGAATATGATTTTAATAAGAGCCAATGAGGGGAAAAATGAATAACCAGTATTGCATCAGTGAACAGTTAGATTTTGGTTTGGGGGATGGGAAACTAGGGGAGAGAAGCTAATTGACAGTGTATTGATGTCCTCAGTGATTTCACAGGCAATGATGTTTGTTTACTATTAAAAAGTTACTCAAGCTTGTGCAATGGTCAGCCTAATAACAGAAAAAGTCAGCTTTGTTTGAAAGCCTAGGTTTTTTTTGCACTTTGGAGCCATAGTGAATAAATGGAATGTTTGAGCAAATACACAGTAAGGTGCTGCGTTATATTAAAACTATCTGTTAAATGCATCATAATTTCAGGATTTCAAACATTAAAAAATTCAAGAAACATTGCAAGCAAGGACTAATATGTTACAGTTTGTAAGTGATAACTTACAGCTAAATTGCTGATGTTTGTACCTTACTACACTTCATGGTCTAGAAATTCCAGGTCTGTCCGCTGCAAAATTCTACTAGAGATGAAGGCAAGGTGCAATAGAACCAGTAGAACCAATCAGAATTCAATTCTTATCTCTGCCTATAAGGAGTTTATATATTCTCCCTGTGACTGTGTGGGTTTCCTCTGGGCACTCCTGTTTCCTACCATAATCCAAAGCCATACGGTTAGGCCTAACGAATTGTGGGCATGTTATGTTGGCACAGGAAGCACGGTGACACTTGTGGGCTGCCCACCACAATCCTTGCTGATTTGATTTGATGCCACTGGCACATTTCACTGTATATTTTGATGTTTTGATGTACATGTGACAAATAAAATTAATTTTATCGGATGCATGAAGAAACTTTTCCTACACTGACTCCTTACCATGGGGTGAGTCAAAGAAGTCAGCAGACCGTATATTCGAAATGTAGAATAGAGCAGGGGCTTCTGGGGTCACAAGACCCAAAGAACTGTGTAGGGTCATCATTGAGTTCGGTGAGCAGGTCATGATTCGATACTGCATGTTTGGAGTAATGGTCTTTTGGAGAAGGTTGAAGTGAAGGTTATCAGCAGCACAAAGGAGGTTTTAGAGTTTAGGGATGGAAGAGAGACTTACAATAATGAAGAAGTTTTAAACTTAAAAGGTACCTCCCTTAGTCAGATTCAAGCTTTAGTTTCCACATGTTGGGAATTGCCCCTGCTGAAGTACACTTCACATTCATTGCGAAAGCTGCACCTGAATGCGTGGCCAATGGCATCTGCGGGTCATGCTTACAAAATTAAATTTTGTAATCAATTGAGCATATGATCATCCTAATGCACCATGTTGGATAACACTGTGCACATCCAAACATCTTCATGCATTATATCCATGAAAGACTTGGAAGACATTTTAGACATAATTAACTGTTTAAGTAACCAGTCATGTCCATCAAATTATTTTTTGCTACAACTCAATGCATGCCAATGGAATTTCTAGACTGAAACATTAGAAATGACAAGGTATAAAAGGAAAAGGAAAGATGTGAACAATTGCTTAACTGGTCATCCAAAAGGAAAGCATGGCTTGGGGCATCCCAGGATCGAAGGGATAAAAGAATAGATGAAATGAATAATTAATGAGTCGCAATGTAATGCCAAGTTTGGACCTTTAAGATCTGAAGTTTATTAGATAGATTTGTACCTTTTTAGCCATTATACATAAACCACTACATGCATTCAGTGCAAGGAGCTATCAATCAAAGGCCTCATCATTTCTAGTGTGGGATCTTCCTTTTTAAGTGCCTGTGGGTTGCACTATGGTATATAATTTACACAAAGGCATTAGACATCCAAGGCAAAAATGAGGGCAAGAGAAAAGCAGGCTTTTGACACACAGTGGGATTTAGTGAGAGAGAGCATTAAGAAAAATAATTAATTTTGGTCTAGGAAGTAAATGAGCAAAGATTAAAGAAGTATTGTGTATAATATTGATGCAATGATAATGGTTGAACTATAATGTCTTTTGTTACCAAATGTGCTCCTAGTCAGTTCAGTACTTTTGAATTATGGATACTGCTGTAACAAAAGAAACATGGCAGGTTAATTTGTGCACTGTAAGCTTCCAACAATAACAAACAGATAAATAAGCAGCCCTGATGAAGATTCTCAGCCCAAAATGTCGATTGTTTATTCATTTCCATGGATTCTACCTGACCTGCTAAGTTCCTCCAGCATTTTGTGAATGTTACCTTGGATTTCCAGCATCTGCAGATTTTCTCGTGTTTGTAAATAAACAACGGTTGACAGAAAGATGGCCTAAATCTTCTTCCTCTTCTCGTCAGTATCTTCAGTGACAGTTTCGACTACGTCGATGCCGCTCTCAGCTCTCAATTAGAACGTTGTAGCTTCATGTCCTATTCTGGAGAGTTAAGAACAAACATCTAGGCCGACACTTCAAAATATTTATGTTAAGATAGTAAACCGTTGTCATGTCTACATGACAAATTTTACGTCACATGCTGGTGATAATAAACCTGATTCTGATTCTGATTCTCTAATCAGTGTAAGTATGCCTGCACACTTCAAAAGAGAATAGAAAAGGTATTTATTGTGTCTTGGTTTTAACTTTAAGCAACTGTCCATCTGGTCAATATCACTTTGCTGTTTCCAGAGATTGCTGTGCACACATTAGCCACCAGAATTTTATTAATTTATCAGTGACTCCACCTCAAAAGTACTTTGTTGCCTATGAAGTGGTTTTAGATATTCTGAGAGGGTTACAGAAGGCATTGTGTAAATGCAGGTCTGTCTTTCCTTTTTGAAAATAGTGCACTGCAATAGGATTTGGGGCCAAAAGACAGAATATTTCTTCAGTACTATGTAATAGTATCAGTTGACTTTGCATACTGTATATGTTCATCTGATTTGATGCTTAAACCCTCAACCTTCTGCTTTGGAGGTAAGAGTGCAGTTGAGCCAAGTCTGTCACCAAAGTTCAGAATATTTTCCAAAGAGAATAAAGTTTGACGCTGTGACTCAGTGATAAGAGAGATAATACCTCAATATATTCCTTGCGTTTTTGTACCTCTAAAATGTGTAGCTGGTTCAAGATAGAAAATGGGTTGACGGCAAGGTTAGGAATAACTGACTCTCACCAGAGCATTTTCTTATCTGAGAAATACCTGAACTATTACACAAGAATTGTTGAGAGATTTAAAAATAGTTGGAACCAAGGCAATATCTTGGAAGTAAATAAGACAATTTTAAAATTCTGGTTTAGGTTCAGCGTGAAAGGTCCAACAACTGATTGATGATGAGTTCGGGGGGATTCCTAAAAGGTAAGTAGGAACACTTGCTGTTTCATCTTTCAAGAAACACCATGAAATCAGATCAAAAAAAGAACTGACAGCAAATGATCAAAATGTGAAAACGCTTGTATAATCAGTCAATTAGTGCTTGAAGAGGAATATGTTGCTGCCAAACAGTTAGCCTTTCAAAGTTATTATTATTCAATATATTGATTAGTATAACATGGAGAACACAGGTTTACTGAAAGAATGGATGTGGAATTGAAATTGGTTTATTATCGTCATGCATACTGAGATATGGTGAAAGCCTGGTTTTGCGTACTGGTCATAGAGATTGATTCATTACACAGTGTATTGAGGTAGAACAAGGTAAAACCATAACAATGTAGAATAAAGAGTAACACAGAGTAAGTAGGGTGGGGTAAACAATAAAGTGCAAGATCATAAATTTGAGAGTGTAAGGGTGCAGAAATGAGTGCCGTTATTTATACTAAGGCAAAAGTGCTTAGAAAGATGAAAGGTCTGAAGGTAGATACATTATCTGACCAGATGGATGACACACCAGAGTCTGAAAGAGGTAGCTAAAGAAATAGGGGAGGCATTAGTAATCATCTTCCAACAATCGTTAGATTCTGCAGTGATTCTGGAGGACTGGAAATTGAAAATGCAACTCTATTCTTTCAGAAGGGAGGGAGGCAGAAGAACAGAGGTTATAGGCCAGTTAGTCCGACTTCAGTGGTTGGAGAAGGGAGGGAGGCAGAAGAAAGGAAGTTATAGGCCAGTTAGCCTGACTTCAGAGTTTGAGAAGAAGTTGGAGTTCATCATTAAGGATGAGGGTTCAGGGTACTTGGAGGCACGTGATAAAATAGGCCAAAGTCAGCATGGTTTCCTTCAGGGGAAATCTTGCCTGACAAATCTATTGGAATTCTTTGAGGAAGTAAAAACAGGGTAGACAAAGAAGAGTCAGTAGATGTTGTTTACTTGGATTTTCAGAAGGCTGTTGGCAAAGTGACACACACAAGGCTGCTTAACAAGATAAGACCCCATGGTATTAAAGGAAAGACACTAGCATGAATAGAAGATTGGCTGACTGGCAGGAGGCAAAGAGGGGGAATAATGTGGTCCTTTTCCGGTTGGCTGCCGGTGACTAATGGTGCTTCGCAGAGGTCAGTGTTGGGACTGCTTGCTTTCACATTATATGCCACGGAATTGATGGCTTTGTGGATAAGTTTGCAGGTAATACAAAAGTAGTTGGAGAGACATATAGTGTTAAGGAATCATGGAGTCTGCAGAAAGATTTAGACAAATTGTGAGAATGGGCAAAGAAGTGGCAGATGGGATATAGTGTAGGGAAGTGTATGGTCTTTGCAGAAGGAATAAAGTCATAGACTATTTTCTAAATGGGGAGAAAATTCAAAAATCAGAGGTGTGCAGGAATCCCTAAAGGATAACTTGCAAGTCGAGTTGGTGCTATGAAGGCAAATGCAATGCTAGCATTCGTTTCAGGAGGACTAGAATATAAAAGCAAGGATGTAATACTGAGGGTTTATAAGGCATGAGTCAGACCACATTTGGAATATTGTGAATAGTTTTGGGCCCTTATTTAAAAGATGTACTGACATTGGAGAGGGTCAAGAGGAGGTTCACAAAAATGATTCCAGGAATGAAATAGTTAACTTTTGATGGCTCTAGGCTTGTACTCCCTGGACTTTAGAAGAGTGAGATGGGATCTAATTGAAATCTATCAAATAGTTAAAGACTTTAGTGGAGTGGATGTGGAGAACATTTTTCCTGTAGTGGAGGAGTTTAGGACCGGAGAGCCTCGTAATAGAGGGATGCCCATTTAGAACAGGACGTTCCTCATGAGGAGGAATTTCTTTAGCCAGAGGGTAGTGAATCTGTGGAACTCATTGCCATAGGCCAAGTCATTGGCTATATTTAGAGTGGAGATAGATAGTTTTTTATTTAGTCAGGGTGTCAAAGATTATGGGGAGAAGGCAGGAAAATGAGGTTGAGAGGGATAATAAATCAGCCATAATGGAATGTTGGAGCAAACTCAGTGGGCCAAAGGGCCTAATTTTGCTCCTAGGCCTTATGGCATTATGGTCCTGTAACAAGGTATATTGTGGGGTCAAAAGCCTATTTCACTGCAATAGAGAACTATTTAATGGTTTTATAGATATATCCATCCCCAAGATATATGGTTCCTTCAGTGTGTTCAATTGTTGACTATTACCCAATAGAACATACACCAGAAGAATTTGTGTCTGAATTTCATAAATACCTTGGAGATCCTGCTTTTTTGAGATTCTGACCCATTAGTTATGAAGGAATGGCACTGTGTATGCTAGTCAGGGCAGTGTGACCTGAAATACAGATCGGTAGTGATAGTGGATCAACAAAGTTGACTATTCTTGTACTGCTAGGTAATAAAGACAAGGATTCAGTTACTGTAATCTTGGAAGGTTTCTGCAAGAGGTCTCTAGTTTGTAAATATTGTGTCCAAAGGCAGGTATGTGAAGCAAACCTATTATTCTGTCAGAGATTCTTTTGAGCTTCTTCAGTGCTATGGTGATATCCAACTTGGCATGTCATGATAGTCTATCACATTCCTGAACTGATTCCTGCCCAATGGTAGAGATGTTTTAAAAAAATCAGGTTTGACCTTTTTGTTGGTGATTATCAACCCTCGTCCTGCTCACAGACTCCCTAAATAGTGAAAGAGAGAAAGAAGTCTTGTACTCTATGACGTTTGCGATAACATTGTGGTCTGTGTCTGTGTGTTCATATAACTTGTCTTTTTCAAATGACTATAGAAGATGGCTCCAGAACTAAAAGTCCAAGCAAATTGTCAGGCCATTCTTTTCTCCATCATGGTCATTTCCTGACCCTTATGTTGCGTAAATATTATCTCTAAATCAATAATATGACTCAATATGATCAGGTTTTGTTTCTGATTTGCATGATCTGGCTTAATATCAGTGTTACGAGTAGACCTGAGCAGCAATTTTGGCCTAATGATGGAGAAAGAAGCATTACTGAACCACTTGGAAAGGGTTTGGCCAAGAATATTCCTCAAAAGAATGAAGAAGATGATCTAGGACTGAAATGACTCACCTCTCAGAATTCTGACCTTCTCTGCACCAGGAATGTAATCAACTTCAGTCTTTCTAGGGAAACTAAATGTCACATTTCATCATGTTGGGATGTTGTTAGGGCTTTGCTTCTCCTATATTCAGAGCACAATCTCGTTATTTATTGTGTACAATGTCATTGGTTAGAAGAGCTTCTGAAGATCCACTGGAATTATCAATTTTGCACCTTTATACACCAGCACCTAAGCCTTGTCGCTGCTTAGTTATTCATTCTTGAGAGTGGGAAACTTTATGGAGCCGAGTCCTTCTGGTCCTTAGCTGATCATCCCCCAGTATTCTGGATGAGGTAGCGTATTCCTCATTTTGGCTAAATGAGAAAAAAAACTTACATCGGTGCAAGGCTTGTAGTTGTCATGCTTTATCACTTTAGTTATCCTGGGTGATAATAAAGATTTTCATCTCCTTCTGTGTTGTTCCTGAAACTGCTTCTGATCCACTCACCGGCACTACTTACAAACTGATGTGACGTCCCACTTCGATTGTGGTCACCACTTGAAGGATGGGCCGGGCAAGAAGTCACAGATTGTGGTGGTCTATAATCCTGCTTAAGGCCACAGAAATATAATCATGCAAGTGCATTGTGTATCTCTTTATGATGGCAACATGAACTGCAATTAAATTGCTGCAATATTTCAACACCATTCATTGCATCTACTATATCTAGAGCGTATGGCTTTTGACACAGTAGTTCCCCACCCAACATTCCATAAACATTAGCACACTACATTTCATGCACTATCACATGAAAGGGTATTAATTCATAAAACACTGGCAGATTTGTGTTATCTCAGTCAAGATGGTTAATTATTGGAGACAGCTTGATTTTGGAACTAGATTCCAGGAAGCCTCTTCCTTTCATTCACCAGGACTCCACAACTGTACACAAACTGAACAATGATTAGTTCTTGAAACCCTGGCAGACTTAATTTTCTCTGGCCTTGTATGCACTAAAACTAATTGAGGTAGCTATACTTTGATCAGTTAACTCATAAGATTATAAAAGTTCTAAGTGATATATGCGTGTATAATCTATTACCGGTAATTCATTATGACTAGTGCTGACTGGGATTTCTCTTCTGTTTGTCAGAGTTCCTAGAAATTAGACTACACTCAGATAAGTCAGATAAGAAAGCAACACCTGAATCTCTATATTCAGAAGAAGGTCAGATATAATATTTGTTCACAATACTCATGGAAATGTCTAAACAGGTTTTAAGTGCATATGTCACTCTTTCAGTTTGAAATGTCAAGGTCCCGATAATTAACGTCTCAATGCGGCTTGGCCACTGGCTCATTCCTGAACTAAGTCATGTCAGGGCTCTACATTATTTCTCATTGCATATTCTTAAGTGGCTCCAAGGGAGGCGCGTAGGAGGGCGAGTATGCTCTCGCTACTCAGATTCACGTCTCTACAGCTTGGCAGCCTCTCCACACCAGAGATTTCTGGAGGATCCCACAGTGGTGAGAAGCTGTAAGCGATGGATGAAATCCAGTGAGATCACCCTCCAGAGAAGGATTGTTGTCTTCCCCTGAGAAGAAAATTGCATAACCTTTCCAGTAGACATTAAGGTCTGACCTGCTGACAGGAACTTCATCAATGCTACCTCCAAAAGCAAGAAGCTGCAAAATGCACATCTTTCAATTCTTAGTTGTGGCATCAGTCTCGCCGTGACAGCCATTTCTCCACTCTCAGGACATTGTTAATAATACTAACCTTACTCAGCAACTCGTCCATTCACTCATCTCTCTCTCTCTCTCTCACACACACACACACACACACACACACACACACACACACACACACACACACACACACACACACACACACACACACACACACACACACACACACACACACACACGTTGGTGAATAATGATAGCTCGGTTTGAGGAATTCGATGCTTCAGTGTTCGCCAATCTTGGCCATTAGCTTGCAGACGTTTGACCAGCTTTGAATTCTATTGGCATCACAGTGGCTCACAAACCAACGACAACTTTAAAGAAGCATGTCTCAAGAATCAAGGTGCCAGTACAGACAAGTGACAAAACCATTGTGGTGTGCAGGATCACCTGCGGAGACTGCAACAAGAACTATGTCGGCCAGACCAGACATAAATTCTCAACCCATATAAGGGAGGACAAACTGGTGGTTCGGAGACAAGATCTACTGTTGCGGACCTCGCTACCTGAAGACCGAAAAGGACAATGCTTTAACAGGGATACCGCGGTGGCTCTGGTGCAGGCAAACACAAAGCAGACTAGAGAATTTTTAGAAGCATGGTTCTCTTTGGATAACTCTGTAAACAACCATATTGAAACAGACGCTATTTACGAATGCCTAAGAGCCAAAGAAATCATCTCCAGAATCAACCTGATGAGCTTCATCTGCATCCTCTCCAAAACCATTGAATTCTATCTTTCTTTAGATAAGGAATTTTCAAGATTCCAACACATAGTCTCTTTTGTCTGGATGTGATGGCTATTACTGCCAATAAAAAAGCTTGCCTCATAGTTTCTCTGAAACTTGTAGATCAAAGCATACATCACCATCACAATCACGACAACTCAAGTGGGGAAACAATCTCATTGGACATTTTGAAAATGCCTTTACCCTTCAACTTCCAGGATAAATTTACCTTCATTAGGCAGCTGGAGCAACAGACTAGAAGAGGAGTATTCTGCCTGCAGATGCTTGCCAGAATGGGAGAATGACTGGAGTAATTCATAATGCTTGTGGTGGGAAGGTTACTGTTGCTGTGTGGCAAAATGCACGAGGCATTGTCCTTCTTGCAGAATACAAAGGATGGCAACATATTGGCAGAGCCTGTCTTCAGCATCTCACAGGGTTTTTTTGGAGCCAGGACAACAGCATTTCCAGAAATGATCACAGAAATGCTTTGACTCCCAATGGAGGAGCATATTTCCACTTCTTACAGCGTTTTCCTGCCCACTCTAATCAGTGCTGCTCCCAGGAGCAGAAGGCTGTTCTGCAAGAACTGACTGATAGAAACCAGAAGCACGCTGATTCAGAACTAGCTGTAGGCAAAGCCTGGGAAAACTGAACCAGTGTCGTCAACTCTTGCACCTCTGGAACATTACCTCAGTCTGTGTGAGCTCTTCTCACACTATAGTACTCATTCAAAACTCCCAGCATAACTATTCCAGTACACTCCTCACTGGACCTACCTATGAGCATGGGGTTACCCAAAATGCTGCTGCGTATGTTCTAACCTGCACAAGGTCCTGTTTAGCTATTGTCTTTGTGCTTACTGAGCTCCACTGAATCCGAAATGGAAATCAAATATAAATGCAGGAATATTGAACAGAAAACGAGAATTTTGATAGCTCAGTTCATCCAGCATTCTCTGCCTTTGTTTCATTGGCTTTCAATATTCAGCATTTTTTTTTTGTATTTGCACTGTTTACCTTTTGCACATTGGGTGCAAAAGGAGATAAGCTGTATGACAACTGTATGTCAAGCGATTTCTCAATTGCAGACCGCAGTCTGTTCAGATTGGCAACAACATCCTCTTCATCAGCACAACTGCACTTCAGGGCTGTGTGTTTACCTTCTTGCTCTGTTCACTTTATACTTGTGGCTGTGAGCTGTGTTAAGCACAGCTCCAATGCCATATTTAAGTTTGCTCATGACACCACTGTTATTGGCCAAATCAATGGTGATAATGAATCAGCATATAGGAGGGATCTGGCTGAGTGCTGCCACAACAACAACCTCTCACTCAGTGTCAGCAAGACCAAGGAGATGATTATTGATTTCGGGAGGAGGAAACTGGAGGTCCATTAACCAGTCCTCATCAAGGGATCAGAGGTGGAGGGGGTCAGCAACATTAGATTCCCTGGTGTAATCATTTCAGAGGATCTTACCTGGGCCCAGCACGTAAGTGGAACTACAAATAAAGCATGGCAGAGCCAGTAACTTCTTAGAAGTTTGCAAAGATTTGGCATGACATCTAAATCCTTGACAAACTTGTATAGATGTGTGGTAGAGAGTAGATTAACTGCTTGCATCACAGCCTTGATATGGAAACACCAATGCCCTTGAAAAGAAAATCCTATAAGAAGTAGTAGATGCAGCCCAGACCATCGTAGGTAAATCTCTTCTCACCATTGAGCACATCTACATGAAGTGTTTTTGCGGGAAAGCATCATCCATCATCAGGGACTCCCACCACCCATGTCATGCTGTATTCTCATTGCTATCATCAGGAAGAAGACACAAGAGCCTCAGGACTCACACCAGCAGGTTCAGGAACAGTTATTACCCTTCAACCATCGGCTCTTGAACTGGAGAAGATAATTTCACTCAACTGTATTCGCCCCTTCACTGAACTGTTCCCACAGCTTATGGTCTCAGTTTCAAGGACTCTTCATCTCATGTTCCTGATATTTATTGTTTATTTTTTTTTATGATGATTTCTTTTGTATTTGCAGCTTGTTGTCCTTTGCACATTGGTTGTTTGTTCGTCCTATTGGGTGCGGTCTTTCACTGCTATGTTTCTTTGTATTTACTGTGTATGCCTGAAAGATAATGAAACTCGGTAATATACGGTGACATATAAGCTCAGTGGCCACTTTGTTAGGTGCAGGAGGAATGTTCATGGTCTTCTGCTGCTGTAGCTATCTACTTCAAGCTTCGACATACTGTGCATTCAGAGATGACCTTCTGCACACAGCAGTTGTAATGCATGGCTATTTAAGTTACAATTGCCTTCTTGTCATATTGAACCAATCTGGCCATTTTCCTCTGACCTCTCCCATGGACAAAACGTTTTCACCCACAGAACTGCCGCTCAGTGGATGTTTTTTCTGCTTTTAGCACCATTCTCTGTAAACTCTATGGACTGCCCTGCGTGAAAATCCCAGGAGATTAGCTGTTTTTGAGATACTCAAGTCACCCTTCTGGTACCAACAATCTTTCCACAGTCAAAGTCACTTAGTTCACATTTCTTTCCCATTCTAGTGCTTAGTCTGAACAACAACTGGACCTCCTGACATGCCTGCATGCATTGAGTTGCCACATGATCGGGTGATTTCATATTTGCATTAACAAGCAGGTGTACAGGTAAACCTTCTAAACTGGCCACTGACTGTACATGCTTTGATAATTTTTTTTTACTTTGACCTTTGAACTTTAAGTTTTGCAATGCATAATTTATAAAATTCTTGTCTTCATTTTCAAATTCAGCCTTTGTCTCAGGCCTTCCAATCTCTTTAATTTCCTTCAGCTCTAGAATTTGCCAAAATATCTGCCATCACCAATCCCCGACTCTTGTTCCTCCCAAAATTCAGCAGCTCTGCCATTTCTGCTGTGTCTTCACCCACTAGGACCTGAACCTCAAGACTTTCCGCCTCTCCGCTTCACTTTTTGATGAGAAGACTTTTGTTAAAACCTAACCCCTTGACCACATTTTTGCTTAATTTAACCGATGTTTCTTTATGTGACTCAAGGCCAGATTTTGTTTGATGTTTCACCTGTGAAGAAGCATACTGGGACATTTTGCTATGTTAAAACAGCTACATAGATGTTAGTAGTTGTTGTTGAAAGCTTAGTAAACCAACTATAGAGCATTTACCCATGGGAGTATGGCATTTTGGCTATGAAATGGAAAATATATGGGTCAGAATGGTGTTAAAAGAACAGATTGCTGTTGAAAGTAATTTAAAAGTGTTTGAGGCCTGATAATACTTGCAGTGGAAGAGCAGTTAAAACCAATGGAAAACTTAAACGTAGTGCATGAAATATAGGTGTGTACCGTATCAGTTGTAGCTTGTCATGTTAAAACCATATAATTATTTTGTCATACTACACTCTAAATGATGATAGTATCAAAAAAGTCATTCAACCTCAAGGGTCAGCTGAACAAACATTCATGAGGGAAATACTTCAAAGAATTGAGGGAATTTCCTTGTCAGAAAAGATTGAATCAGAACTGCTAAGGGGGAGAAAAGTGAATTAATGGAAGCTTATTATGATTTGATAGAGTAAACATAACATATCCTAAGTCCAAAGATAAATCCAGTGACTGTAGATCCAATTGCTAATTCAGGAGAACTATCTTTGCCCAAAGAATGCGCACGAATTACTTTTTCAGTATCTGAGGCAAGGAACATAGTCCATTTAGGCATAGGCTGGATGAACAATTGGGGGAAAGAAACAGAAGGATATTTTAAAAGGGTTTAAATAAAAGGGAGGAAGCTCATAGGATAAACTAAATAGACCAGATGAGTCAATCAGTTCTCGGCTGCCGAATCCATGTGACTCGATGTGATAGGTAGTAAAGAATACTGGGGAATTAAAAGTTAATTGGTCATTCTAAATTGTCCTGTGATTGGATTAGGGTTAAATAGGTGGATTGCTGGGCAGTGTGGCTTATTAGGCCGGAAAGACCTGATCTGTGCTGAAACTCTAAGTAAAATAAATAGCCTGATGAAAGTTAACGGAAGTAAGTAAGAAAGTAAATGGCTTGATAAAAGTACTTCCAAACAACTATCTCTAACTAAATAATCACATATAAACTCTAGCAGGCATAAGTTTCAATTACTGAAGGCAAATTTCAAATTATCAGGAAACTCATGTTAATACACAGCAAATAACATTTGAAAATGATTTAGGGCAGAAAAGTGAAGTGAAAAACATAATGGAATCATTTAAAAACAAATGTCTCAGGAAATCTTGCCACATAGTAAAATTTATTAAATGCTCCTTTTGTTTATATTTGTTTTATGAGTTTGTGATACAAGAAAGAAAAAAAATGCAGCTGACGTTAATACTCCTTTGGTCAGGGTTGATCATGGACGTTGCGTTCCAGCTGTCAACATGATATGCAAACCAGTACTTAACCTAGAGCAGAAGGATATGGAGAGCAAGCTGTTGCCCATGTAGCAGGTTCCTTCTCTCCTCACAGCTGATGAGTCCAAAGGAGCAGCAGAGACTGATACAGTTTGGCACCATCGGTGTCACAGGATCTGCCAGTCAGCGTTAAACTTAAAGTAGGACTGCCCCAGCTCCAGATTTTTCCTCAGTGTTTACTCCCAAAGCCTTCCCCATGAGTGGGTATAGCTGCAAGCCTCAAACGGAGGATTGAGATCAGAGTTTTCCCTCTCCTAGATAAGCTGTCAGCCACGGCTGACTAAACCCATGTGACTGGTTTTAAGGCACCAGTAATCCACCTTTGCCTCTTCTCTTATCAGTAGAAATGGTTCCACCAGGCTTAGTAGCCAAGCCAGATGTGAAGGCCAGGAGCTGAACTTAGTTGACAGAGGCTGTTTGATATGCACACCATTGGGAGCATTTACTACGTTGTGAGAGCTTTTCCCCACTACCAACCTTGGCTATAACACCCTTAAGGAACTGACCTTAATAAAACCTAACTGATTGAGCAGAAGGTATCTTGAAAAATAATCCTGTTGACATGAATACTGAAAGGAATATAATCAGTGTTAACATCATATCATTAAACCTATTTTTTAATTGTCTTCTCCAATAGCTGTACCATACCAGTAATTACTAGGTACAGTTAGCATATTTATTATTATCTATTAATTTACCTTGCTACCTTTCTTCATCTTGTGCAGGCTGGAAAGGATGAATGTGAGAAGTTGTTTTGAGTGAATCTAGAACTATACTGTAGGTCACTAATTAGAAATAAGCAATTTAAAACAAAGACAAGGCAAGAGTTTTTCCCTTCAGATTCTTAGGAACACTTTTCCTCAAAGGGCAGCAGAAGAATATTTTTTAGGAGAAAGGCAAATAGATTCTTGATATAAAAGAGGTGAAAGTCAGGAATGCAGAGCTGAGGTTACAATCTGATAAAACAAGGTCTTATCAAATGCTGAATTCAGCTCTAAAAGATGAATGACCAACTCAGTCTCCAAGTTTGCATGAAGTTGTTGAATCCTTGTATTAATAGCTCCCTTCTCTATCAAATCCAATGTAATTTTTCCCATGTATGATACTTGGTGATGATTTGGCAGATGAACTGTCAATCTCATGAAGCATAGCTTGCTAAGAAATGCCCATTTTCACTCAAAAAAAAAACAAACGGGCACTCTTTAGCAAGAGCCAGGCATTGTCAGCAGAAGGGTGAGGATTTGAATCTGGCAACAAATAAGTACACCAGCTTCACAGCTGCTTTCTTAGGTAACTCTGAAGAAAAGCTTTTTTATAGAAGTTACTCTTCAGAAGGTTCTGTTTATAGGTTCAATACGTTCAGTTTAATGTCTGAGCAATGTATACAATATACATCCTGAAATTCTTTTTCTTCGCAAACATCCACAAAAGCAGAGGGGTGCCCCAAAGAATGAATGACAGTTAAATGTTAGAACCCCGAAGCCCCCCAGCTCCCCCTCCCATGCATAAGCAGCAGTAAAACGACAACCCCCCTCCCCAACATCAAAAAAGCATCTGCGCCTTACACCGAGCACTCCAGCGTGCAGCAAAGCATCAATAAAGACACAGATTTGGAGTGCCTCAAAGTCTACTTGTTCACCTGGTAATTCCTAATAAGGGTAAAAGAGGTATCCCCGTTTCACAGCAAGAGGGGAGACATAACAGAACAACTCGCCGAATTATGGTGTTAAAATTCTGTTGCATCGCTTTTTCTGAGCTCTTTGCCCAAAGATCTCGTGTCTCTGGGCACACAGTCAACAGCCAGCTCTCTGTTTACGATCTTCCATCTCCCATGACACACCAGTTTTCGGCGGCGGCACTGATCTCCAATTCACCCGCCTCCAGAGCCACGAAAATCCCCACCCTGAAGGCTCACTAGTTTTCTAGGCTGCGTCCTTGGCATATAGAAAAACAGCCAGTCATGAGGCCCTGAGAGAAGGTCCCATTCCTGCAAAGAACAAAATCAGTATCTAACTCCAGGTCAGGGTCTTCAAAAGAACCCTGAAAAGGAAATAAAAGAGATATTAAAGATAGAACTAGAGCTGTTTCCGAAGATACAAGTGAAAGAATCGCCATTAGGTGCCATCATTCCTAAGCTCCGCCCTCGGTATCCTTATATAGTACACGTTCAGTTGCGACATCGCTCATTTAGATGTTACGGCTTTACAATGGGTGCCAGAAAGGACAATTGCAGCAGCCACCAAATTAGAAGACAGGTTATTCCTCACTTACCTACAGCTACCTTGGAGTGAGGGAATTGTCATGGAGATTCGCCTCAAGGAGGCTTTATCCCAACCATGCTGAATTCCCTTGTCATGTCTGAACATTTGTGTCTGAGTAGGCTTGGAGAGCTTTCAAAGGTGTGGGGAAATCCGGCAGCAGTTTTAGCACCAAACAGAGGGATTCAGTGCATTAAGTAGCATCTGTGGGAGGGGAAGAAGGTATTGTCAACCATTTGGGTTAAAGCCCTGCATCAGGCATGAACTTGCTGAGGGAAGATGGCCTCACAACAGTTCCATTCCTCCACCTCTCTCTCTCTCTCTCACAGACACACACGCTCTCTCTCTCTTCTCCACACACCCCCCCCCGCCCCCCCGAATTCCTCCATCAGATTGTTTGTTTCTTCAGATTCTAGCATCTGCAGTTTCTAGTGTCAATATTCAGGCACCTTTTGCCTCTAACTAGACCTGCACAAGTGACAGTGAGCAGTGCCCTCAACCTCTGCCACAGTGTCCTTTCAGAGCTCTGTCGAAGAGAGATACAGTACTCTGTAGCTGCCTGCTTATATATGCATTGTTGGACTTTCAAAGGCAGGCAATTACATCAATTTTGACACCCTGAAGGCCTGTCAGAATGAGCAGGGACTCTGGTTTGCATCTTTGACTGGCTTTCCAAAATGAAGGGCATAATTGATGATATGCCTGTGGGTATCAAGCCACCCCTGAACACATACAGTCTCATTAATTGCAACGACCCAGGATATGCATTAACTTTAAAGGCTTTACCTACATTAGAGTTCAGGTGTTCTATTAACACAGAATAAAATCCTTTTGCAGACAAAAGAGGCTACCAATGCTCAAATCTAGAACAAGGGCAAAACACTAGGTATTCAGCAGGTCAAGCAGAATTTGTGGAGGGGAAAGGTATCAGTCAATGTATTGGATTGAGACTCTGCAACAGGACTGAGAGGAGGAGAAAATATTGTCAGTATATAGCGTTATGCAAGCGGATGTTAAAAAAGTTGATGGGTAGTTAGTGGAACCAGATAGGGAGGGGGAAATGAGTAGGCGGAACCAGGTAGGGGAGGAGGTGGTTGAGGTGAAGCCAGATGGGGAGGCCTGGAGTGAGGGTGATGGGCAAATGGAGCCAAATAGGAGGAGGGGATGGAAGGAATATATAAGCGGAGAGGAGAACTAGGTGAGCAAGTGAGTGTGTGTGGAAGGAGAGCCCTAGGGATGTAAGATGACTGAAATTAGAAAATACATTATTCATGCCATTAGATTCTGAGCTACCCAAGCAGGAATATGAGATGTTATTCTTCCAGTTTTCAGTGAGAGGCTGAGGCAATGGAAAAGGCTGAGGAAAGACATCTCAGTATCGGAGTGGGAGAAAATGCTAAAATAACAAACAACTGGAAGCTTAGAGTCACAGCAGACAGAACTCAGGTGTTCTGCAATGCACCATCTAGCCCACCAGTGTAGAGGAGGATTGATTCCAATTATCCAACACAATAGACCAGGTTGTAACAGATTCTCTACTTCACTTGGAAGGGCTATTCTGGTCTCAGGCTGGTGGTGAAGAGATTGAGATAAAGCCTCCTTTGGTTACTGTGGAAAGTGCCAGGAGGCAGGGAGGTGGAGGTGGGCAGGGATGAGTGGACCAGGGAGTCCTAACAGCAGAGGAGAGATGGGAAGGAAAGATGTGATCAATGCTGGAACAACATGAGTGCTGGCAGAAATGGGAGAGGATGATCCTTATGCAGATATAATCTGTGCAAGAAAGCCTATATCACATTTCCCTTATCCTGCAACAGTCCTCTGTTATAATGGATTGACTGAGTCGCAAGTTTTTGTACAATGTAACAGCTGATGTCCCTCCCTACATCAGATGATGAGGATAACGTCCATTCTGCCTCTTAAGGGACAGAATCTACATTACAGTTTATAAAGCAGCTGTTCAGCAACTCAGAAGAGATGGCTAGCAAGCATCCTTAATATGTGAATTCTTTAAATGTGTCAATCTAGAAGAGATGGTGGAGAATCCTCCTTTATTTTGGCTTTCCATCAAATTCACTTCCACTTTATGCCTGCTACATGATGTGATTTGGACCAGTAGGTTTACAGCAAACATACATAGGAGACTGGAATCTGCACCAAAAAAAGCCCCAATTTTGATGGAGCTCTGTAGGTCAAGCAGCCTCTGTGCAGCCAGAGGGATGGGCAGCATTTTGGGTTGAGACCTTGCATCACCACCACCTCGGCAGATGATCCTTGAACAACAGGGTCTCCAGCTGCTTGTTTTCCTTTTCAATCTCAGTCAAACTGGTGTCATCTCTCCAACAGGTACCTCACTGCAGTTTTGCACCTCATGATTATGAGGTTGGTCCTTATGCAGATACATTATTTACCATTTTCACTGCCTTGCAGAATTCCATTGACCACGACCATTCCCAATGGAGTATGGAGGAGTGCTCTGGAATGTTGACCGTTTTGGCAGGAGGTGAAACCAATTCGTACATTTATCCCCTTGAGCCCCACCTGTGCCTAAGTCTACCTCATCAGCCACAGGAGAACTGGCGTGAGAGCAAGTCAACCTTGCTGAAGGGGGAAGTTGATGTACTCAAAATCCAAGCAGATATGTAGGCTAAATAATTAGAGAAATGAGGAACCCACTAGACCACAACCTTGTGCAAAGAGAACATGTCATTGTTAATCATAAAATAGACTATAAACATGCTGTCTTCACAGTTAATGTCATTCTCATGATCAATAACGTGTAACAATTTCGGGGGTGCTATTTTGAGAGTGCTTGAACAGAGGACCATAGTATTCAGAATCATATTTATTATCACTGACTTATATGGTATGAAATTTGTTGCTTTGCAACAGTAATACCGAGCAAAGACATAAAGCTACAATAAGTTTCAAAGACAAATATATGGTGCACAACAAAAGAATAAGAAGGAGGTGTTCTTGAGTTCATCCACTGTTCAGAGATCTGGTGGTGGAGTGCTTCAACTGAAGATCAGTTTCCCATAGTCTGACTCATGCCTCACCTGCTTCAATTTTGTTGCACATCCAGCCAAAAATCACGGCGGGGATATCCAGGCGTGCATCACTCATTAGCAATGCTAGTCTTATTTCTCTTAGTATTGGTTTATTATTGTCACATGTATTGAGATAAAATATAAAGATTGTCTTGCATACTGTTCATACAGATCAAATTGTTATACACTGCACTGAGAGAGGGCAAGGGAAAACAATAACAATACGGAATGAAGTATAAAAGCTAGAGAAAGTATACTGCAAGTAAACAATAATGTGCAAGATCATATCATACAGGAGGTCCATTCAAGAGTCTGATAACAGCTATTGAGTTTGGTGCTTTCTGGCTTTTTTGTCTTCTGCCCAATGGGAGGAAGCAAAGAGAGAATGCCTGTGATCGGTGGGGTCTCTGATTGTGCTGGTTGCTTTACTGAGGCAGCGAGGAGTGTAGACAGAATCCACAGAGGGGAAGGAGGCTGGTTTCCATGATGTGCTGAACTGAGTTCACAACTGTACAGACCCAGCACATTAGACATCCAGGCAACCCTGAAAGAAAATCACAAAACTCTTGAACCCCCACAAATTCCCCTTTTTTCCTTAATAACTACACTTTGTATTTCTTCAATTGTCAAAAAAAGGAAATGCATAAAAATTGTTGTCTATAATAGAATTCTGGACTAATGTTTTCATAAGCCCAGGAATGACAGCAAAATGAATCACATATCAAATGTCAGTCTTGTTTGCATCTTCTCTGGTGCAGTCAGTTCCAAAGTTCATCATATTTCATGCTTTCAACATCTTTTTTTACATAGGAAACTTAAACTAAGCCATGCATATCATCAAAATGCTCAGTGTCATTGGTTTGGAATCCTACTGAATAATTTGTCAACCTCAATGCTAAATTAAATCGTTTTGTTGTGGGCATTCACAATAAATCCAAGAAACAAACACAATAGAATCAGTGAAAGGTGGTGCCCAACAAGATGGAGAGACAACCAATGTGCACAAGACAACAAATTATGCAAATACAGAAAGAAAAAAATAAATAAGTAGGCAATAAATAATGAGAACACGGGATGAAGTGTCCTTGAAAGTGAACCCATAGGTTATGGGAACAGATTAGTAATGGGAGAGTGAGGCTGAGTGAGCCTGTTGGTTGAGGGGTAATAACTGAAATATGGTATGAAATGTAAAATACAATAACAGAAGGAAAATAACATAAGTCATAATATAAACGTAAAACAGGTTATAGTTTAAATCAGCATGAAGAACTGCTCCCTTGCTAGCTAGTAACTAAATCTGATAATTTTTTTTAAAAATTCAAAATCTGAACCTCTGCTATTGTCACATATCAGTTTATATTATAACTGTAATTTTTTTTTAAACTGCATATACTTGCTGGTCATTTTAGATTGATCTATTTCATTTTTAATTATTCTCTCAGTATTGACCTAATATGTATATTTCTGCAGCCCCATCGGCTACAATCTAGCCTATGTTCCTCCTAGCATGCAAATTAATTTAGTCCATTGATTTAATAGGTAAACATAAAATTGTTTTTATCACTGCATCAGAGCACTCTAGTACAGTATTGGCTGTATGCCATTTACTACAAGAGCAGTATAACATAGAATTATATCTCCCATGATAAGCTTTTAAGAAATCGAAGATTGAATGGGCCATTCAGCCCTTCATGCTTGTACCTTCATTCAAGAAGGTAAAAGCTGATCATTTACTTCGGCACCATCTACCTGCACAAAGCCCAATTTTTTGATTTCCTCAATGAGGAGTTCAGACTGTTGCTATTACCCAGATCCAACAGTGTTGGAAAGCATTATCGGAGCTTGCTAAATGTTTTCAGTAATGGCTTTGCAGCATGTGTCAGAGCATAAGTTCTAGAACCAGACTCTGGTTTATCACTGACATCTATCATGGAATTTGTTGTTTTATGGCAGCAGTACATTGCAAGGTATAAAAATTACAGTAAGTTGCAATAAATAAACAAATGAACAATCAAATAAATAAAGAGTGTGAAAGAGGAATAAGAGAGTATTCAGATGGGTTCATGAACCATTCAGAAATCTGGTGGTGGAGGAGAAGAAGCTGTTTTTGAAATGTTGAGAGTCATTCTTCAGGCTCCTCGACCTCCTCCCGGATTGTAGTAACTCTTAGAGGGCACATCCTAGATGGTGAGGGTCTTCACTGATGGATACCTCCTTTTTGAGGCAACAGCCCTTGAAAATGTCCACAATGGCAGAGGGAGGTTCTGCCCATGATGTAACTGGCTGAGTCTACAACCCCAGCTTCTTGTAATGCTGAGCACTGAAGGAGCTAACCAGGCTGTGATGGAATGGCTCAGAATAGACAATAGACAATGAACAATAAGTACAGGAGTAGGCCATTTGGCCCTTTGAGCCAGCACCACCATTCAATGTGATCATGGCTGATTATCCACAATCAGTGCCCCGTTCCTGCCTTCTCCCCATATCCCTTGACTCGACTATCTTTAAGAGCTCTATCTAACTCTTTCTTGAAAGCATCCAGAGAATTGGCCTCCACTGCCTTCTAAGGCAGAGCATTCCATAGATCCACAACTCTCTGGGTGAAAAAGTTTTTCCTCAGCTCTGTTCTAAATGGTCTACCCCTTATTCTTAAACTGTGGCCTCTGGGTCTGGACTCTGCCAACATTGGGAAAATGTTTCTTGCTTCTAGCATGTCCAATCCCTTAATAATATATGTTTCAATCAGATCCCCCCCTCATCCTTCTAAATTCCAGTGTATACAAGTCCAGTTGCTCCAACCTTTCAACATATGACAGTCCCGCCATCCGGGAATTAACCTCATGAACCTATGCTGCACTCCCTCAATAGCAAGAATATCCTTCCTCAAATTTGGAGACCAAAACTGCACACAATACTCCAGGTGTGGTCTTATCAGGGCCCTGTACAACTGCAGAAGGATCTCTTGGCTCCTATACTCAACTCCCCTTGTTATGAAGGCCAACATGTCATTAGCTTTCTTCACTGTCTGCTGTACCAGCGTGCTTACTTTCAGTGACTGATGAACAAGGACACCCAGATCTCTTTGTACTTCCCCTTTTCCTAACTTGACACCATTCAGATAGTAATCTGCCTTCCTGTTCTTGCCACCAAAGTGGATAACCTCACATTTATCCACATTAAACTGCATCTGCCGTGCATCTGCCCACTCACCCAACCTGTCCAATACACCCTGCATTGTCGTAACATCCTCCTCACATTTCACACTGCCACCCAGCTTGGTGTCATCTGCAAATTTGCTAATGTTACTTTTAATCCCTTCATCTAAAATATTAATATATATTGTAAATAGCTGCAGTCCCAGCACCAAGCCTTGCGGTACCCCACTAGTTGCTGCCTTCCATTCTGAAAGGGACCCATTAATCACCACTCTTTGTTTCCTGTCTGCCAACCAATTTTCTATCCATGGCAGTACTCTACCCCCAATACCATGTGCCCTAATTTTGCCCACTAATCTCCTATGTGGGACTTTATCAAAAGCTTTCTGGAAGTCCAGGTACACTACATCCACTGGTTCTCCCTTTTCCATTTTCATAGTTACATCCTCAAAAAATTCCAGAAGATCAGTCAAACATGATTTCCCCTTCATAAATCCATGCTGAATCGGACCAATCCTGCTACTGCTATCCAAATGTGCCACTATTTCATCTTTTATAATTGACTCCAGCATCTTCCCCACCACTGATGTCAGGCTAACTGGTCTATAATTCCCTGTTTTCTCTCTCCCTCCTTTCTTAAAAACATTGGAAAATGATTACCAATGCATCCACGATTTCTAGAGCCACCTCCTTAAGTACCCTGGGATGCAAACCATCAGGCCCTGGGGATTTATCAGCCTTCAGTCCCATCAGTCTGCCCAACACCATTATCTGCCTAATGTGAATTTCCTTCAGTTCCTCCGTTACCCTAAGTCCTCTGGCCATCTGGGAGATAGTCTGTGTCTTCCCTAGTGAAGACAGATCCAAAGTACCTGTTCAACTCATCTGCCATTTCCTTGTTCACCCGTTTCTGTCTTCAAGGGCCCAACTTTGGTTTTAACTAATTTTTTCCTCTTCACAAACCTAAAGAAGCTTTTACTATCCTCCTTTATATTCTTGGCTAGTTTACCTTCGTACCTCATTTTTTCTCCCCGTATTGCCTTTTTAGTTATCTTCTGTTGCTCTTTAAAAGTTTCCCAATCCTCTGGCTTCCCGCTCATCTTTGCTATATTATACTTCTTCTCTTTTATTTTTATACTGTTCTGACTTTCCTTGAAGGCCACGGTCGCCCCTTACTCCCTTTAGAATCTTTCTTCCTCTTTGGAATGAACTGATCCTGCACCTTCTGTATTATTCCCAGAAATACCTGCCATTGTTGTTCCACTGTCATCCCTGCTAGGGTATCTTTCCAGTCACCTTTGGCCAGCTCCTCCCTTGTGGCTCCATAGTCCCCTTTGTTCAGCTGTAATACTGACACTTTCGATTTTCCCTTCTCCCTCTCAAATTGTAGATTAAAACTTATCATACTATGGTCACTGCCTCCTAGTGGCTCCTTTACCTTGAGATCCTTATCAAATCCAGTTCATTACACAACACTAAATCCAGAATTGCCTTCTCCCTTGTAGGCTCCAGTACAAGCTGCTCTAAGAATCCATCTCTAAGAATGCTCTCCAGTGCACATCTGTAGAAATTTGCAAGAGTCTTTTGTGACAAACTCCTAAAGAGTTATAGCCGCTGGTATGCTTTCTTTGTGATTGCGTCAATGCTTAGATCCAGGATAGATCCACTGAGATGTGAATGTCCATTTCCTGACAGTAGCCTGCAGTCATATCTAGCAGCAAGTTTGTGACTTTGGTAGGCTAATAGAAATAGGGGTGGGTTAGATGACTGGTGCTTGATACTGCCAGAGTATTGGATCCCTGGTGCCTCCAGTCACTAAGCTCAATGCTTAGCAAGTGATAGCTGATGAGGATACAAAGCTGGGAGCAGTTTTGAGCCATGGAGAGTCCTACAACCCATTCCAAGCCTTATACTCACTTTGGGGGAAAAAATCTACCTGTTTCTCCGACAGAAGATAGCATTGATATCTTTATGCTATTATGTATAAAAATGTTGAGCTCTTGGTAATTGCACTACAATGAACTGAAATTACCCCATATCCACACGCTAATACTTTGACTTTCATTATTAGAGTTCCCAAGCCTCCTTGTACCAAAAGATATTGTGTTTTAATCTTCTTTAAATGATAATTTGCTTTCTCATTTTTCATTTCAGAGTGGACAATGTCGTATTTTCCCAAAGCACACTCCATCTGCCAACATCCTGCCCATTCACCGAACCATCTACATCTCTTTTCAGACTATCAAAGCTTGGTAACCCTCTTATTTAAAAAATGACCAGCAAATTTGTTTAATGTACACTCAGTCCCTTCATCCAAGTGAAAAGGTAGATTATAAGTAGTTGTACACCCAGTGGAGATCCCTGTCAGACCCCACTAGTTTCTGATTACCAATATGTAAAATATATGGGCAGGAAAAGATCATCTTGTCCATCAATGTGCAAATAAAAAAAGTTTAACTCTCTTTCCCAAATAGGCCATTTTATTTTACACAGACTAGGCTTCCCCCACAAATGATGTAACAAATGAGGAATCTTATTTATAATAGCCATTTGAATATGGAACGTAGAACATTACAGCATAGTTAAGGCCCTTTTGCCCATGATACCATGCCAACTTTTTAACCTACTCTAAGATTAATCAAACCTTTCTCACCTACATACCCCTCCATTTTGCTTTCATCCCTGTGCTATCTAAGAGCTTCTTAAAGCCACCTTTTGAGAAACTTATAAAGTAGGTCATCTCCATTAGGGTAATCAAATTGGCTTCTGATTACTGTCATGGTGTTTACCAACTTTTTTGAACACAAGTTGGCTTGGGGTACACCTGTTCTTCCTTGCCTCTAGTGTTCAGGTAAGAGTGTTTTCAAACATCAGGTTATTGATTATGACAGCGTATATATCTGGATTTCCTGTGTAAAGCCAGCTCCATCTGTTACAGGGTAAGGCAATATTGCAGAGCTTTAAGCAGGCTTAAACAGGTTGCAGGTGGAAATGGTCTTACATACGTTAGCAGCATTACACTCTGATTTCCTCCAACTTTAATAATCAGGGCTTGTGATGTACACCAGGCTTATTCTAAACATACAGAATGTTACATTGGAGGTTTACGAAGTTATTTAATACCTCCAAAATGGGAGGTGTTTGACAGATTTTCTTTTTTTTTGAGTCATTTAATTACTATATGCTGATATATAGTATCATCTCCCTTTTAGTTGCTGGAGGTGTGTCACACAGTAAATCTCATCCTGATAAGTATTGAACATATGATTAATTACCAATGACACGATTAGTGACAAATTCACCAATAATCCTTTAAAGGACAAAAATTACTTATTGAGTAAAGCCTGTGTTTATTGGAGCCTAACAAAGGGATCAAAGACAAAACTGGAAGTTATCAGTATGACACCAAAAAGAGCAGCAAGCTAGAATATAAAGGGAACCCTGCCTGCTTCAGCTCCTTGCATTTAAATTGCTTTAGCATTTAGTCCCTGATAGTTAATTTGCTCTCTGAATAGGCTCACATGCTGGAAACTGGGTCATTACGTCGCCAGGTATTTTTCAGGTAAACACAACTTAAACCACAGGATGGGAGACTCAGCTGTTTAAGATCCGTTATAACTGCAAAGATCAAGTGAACCATGTGAGAAAACAAACTCAGACATGTAGCATCGGAAAATCACCTCACATTGAAGACAGTCCCCATTAGTCACTGCTGGCAATATTTTTTTTGATGACACTATGGTATTAAAAGGACCACAGTGATACTGCAGAATGCATTTCAAAGGGTGTACTTTTGTGGACAATAGGGCTTTGATATTGAAAAAAGTAAACCAGCTTGTTACTAAAATTGACATAGAACCATGTCTCTGCCAGCAGGCAGTGATTGCTTTACAGATATTCAGTCTTTATAATGGATGCAGCAGAAACAAATTTATACAGCACTGTAGATGTGCCACTTATTATTCAGAGGCTGACTTGCGGTGGAGGTGGAGGGTATTGTGGAACTGAGACCAGAGTTCCAAAGAAACTCTTTTCATTATTATCTATAGCATCAGATATTCCTTCTGTGGTTTTGAGGATTTTACTGTGCTTTGCCAGAGTCCTGGCTTTTCAACCCATTGTTTAGTTAGCTGAAAAGAGAATAGAGTATTATTGCTGTCAATGTTTACAGATCTGACAAACCCCTCCAGCCTTCTAGAGCAAGTCTGCTCAGCATTACTTCTTTTCATTCAAGGGGTTTGATCCATATGAGGAAAAAGTCTAACTCTTTCATCAAGAACAATCGTTTTTAAAATGGTAACTGATTAGATTATTGAAAGAACTTCATTTTTTAATTATGTAATTCTAGAAAACCCACTTTTAGTTTGTTCCTGTCATTTCCAGTTATTTTCATAAACATCATATTGCTGTTGCCACTATTATTTTATGTGTTTAAATTTCATCCTTTTAGCAATAACGATCAAAGGAAGAAAGGAGCTGAATTACAGTGATATGGAGGCACACTAAAGAAATGTTTATGGTAATAACCACAATAGTGCTTCCAGTTTCAGATTTTAAAAGCTCTGCATGTGAATCTCAATGCATTTTCAGATGATGACTGACCATTCAAAGCTCCGATCTCCAGAGGTTCTTGCAATTCATTTTATGTTTATGTGAAAGAAATAGTCTCCATGTTAAGCCAATTGAAATGGATAGCATAAAATAAGATTATATTTCAATGGCTATAGAGACAATTACCCCAAGTGCCTACAATTTATGACTAACTGGTTCAATCTCCCATGGTGCTGCATTCAGTGAATCAGGACCCAGTGTAATCTTCAGGTCCAATGAATGAGGTGAGGAGCTGAGGGATAATTGGATCAGGGCATGCAAACAAAATTCAGCCCTATTTTAAAGTCATACATTCAGTTCCTATCTTTGCATTTCCACGATGAATTCTTAGGAAGACCTTCATAATGTAAACTGGCTATGTAAACATGTCACGCTGCCATTAAAGTGGCTGTTCTGCAGCTTTTGCACTGGGGATATTCTGGCAATTTACAATGTTGTTTCATTACCCATGTGGACATGGGAATTGATATGAAAAAGTTAGCAGAACATGCTTGTAGGTATTTTTAACACAGCTTATCACTAGTCAGTATCTCCAAGGATGGTGTGATTGGTCTTATAGTGAATACTGCTGACTCGGATGGTTTTCTGTTGCTGTTTCTCCTCTGTATCTTTTTAATTTCATCTCATTGGGTTGGAGATTGTAGCTTGTATGGTATGAAGTGATGGATAGGATGATAACAAGAGTCAATTATGCTCATATTGCCATTTGTTCTTGGGTCTGTTAGGAGAGTGTGACTGTCTTTTAAATCACTTTTGTTGCTTCATTGCTCTCACAGTTACGTGTCTGATCTCTCAATGCACATCGGTGAGAGGTAGTTTAAACTTCACGGGTTAACATAGCTCTGAGGTACTTGGTTTCACAGTAATGCACAGCGGTGTCCTCAAATCCTGATCCTATCCTCCATGATGCTCCCGTCCCCTTGTCCAATCCACTTAAATAAAAAATGGCCACATTCCATGTGGAGAAAAGATTTATTCCGATTTATTTATCACACCTACGTTGAAGCATACAATGAAATGTGCTCTTTGCGTTAACCAACAGACCCAAGAACATGCAGGGGGCAGCCAGCAAGTATCTCCACACCTTCCGGCATCAACGTAGCATGCCCACCATGTTCAGCCGAACAACACAAGCAATGACAACAGCAAAAGAAAACAAGAAAAGACAACAACAGCAAAACAAGCCCCTTTTCCTCCCTCTCACTCACCCAATTGCTCAGACGTGCCCCCAACCCCAGGACAACCCTCCTCCAGATCTTCAGAGACACAGTAATCAGGCTTCCAACTTCACACTTTGCCCCAGGACTCACCAATCACAGGTCTGACCTTCGAGCCTAGATCCCAGAACTTGCCAATCATAGGTTTGACCTTCTGGACATGCACAGACCTCTGATCCCAGTCACCCCATCCCTCATTCGGGCCTCTACCTTCAGTCTATGACTTTTAGGCTTCTGCCTCTGGACTAGCCATGCCCTGACCTCCAACCTCTAGCTTTGCCGTCCAGACTTTGTTGATGTCTGGGTAGAGGCCCCAGGACTTACCAATAACATATTTGACCTTTGGGCCTCGACTTCTGAACTTATACAGACCTGAGAGATCACCAGCCCTCGTATATCCTGCCTGTACCCAGTACACCCAAACAGACCTCCAATCTGGCACCAGGTGTCTCTGACCTGGGGATCACTGGTTTCCCTAGTACCTGTTGACTCAACCTACAGGAATGTTAACGTTCAACCACACAGAGCTCTGACCTGATCTCAAAACTCCTGTCCAAGCTCTTCATTTATTACTCCTGATCTCTAACTCCTCCTCAGCCTTGTCCCTAACCCTACCCTGACCTCTTAACACCAAAGCCTCCCTACAAATCAAAAAAACAACTATGTTTGAGCCATGAAATCAACAAACATCGCACCTCAGCAGAACCTTAACAGCTGCAGCTTCTCCACCACCAGGCCTACATGACTATGTTAGTTCCTGAACAAGGTAAGAATTCAAGCATTATTAGCTAGGAAGACTATGTGCTTCAAGGTTCAAATTATTGCAAGCAAAAGAGTAACAGAAGATACTCACTCCAGCTAGTTATCCCTTAATATTTTCTGAAGTTTATGGAGCACAAAACAAAAGTTGCCTCCAGCACACTCTCAATGCTCTCGTGCAAGAACATATAACATTCTTTTAAAAGAAACACATATAAGTTTTATCTTAACCAAACTTTTGAAAATTGTCTGCGTTTTTCAAAATAGTCTTGAAGAAAATCTGCTGAGCTGTAAGTTGTAGCTAAAAGAAAAAAATTCTCAGTGGAGTTGTCAGAATGATACTGATGCATGCTGGAATTTCCATATACTGGCCATGATTTGGCTCCATTATCCAAATTCACCTCACAGAATGACATTTCAGAGCAAAAATATTAAGTCCAACCCAAACTCCCAGAAGAGCTTGAGACTTGCAGGTGACATTTTAATGAAGGCATCAAAAGACACAGGAGATAATCTAATTGGTATGTTGTATGACTGTGAATTTTTCATTAATGTTTCAGTTACTGAGGTATAATTAGCAATGAAAGGAATTAAAAAAGATTTGAGAAATTATGAGCACAGATGCTAGATTTTGTAAAGGCCTGATATCACTAAGTTGAAAGTTTATACAATCATATTCAATTGCGAATTTATACAAAGCAATTTATATTGTATGTAGGAACTTTACTTTTAAAATTCAGTTCTACAAGCCCACTTTCAGAAACAATTTAGTACTCACAATAGAGGCTGTTTTTTAAAAAAAAATAGTTTAACAAAACATGAAAACAAGAAGTGGATCCTTACTGTTGGGGTAATAAGGAACCCAAGACTTATCATGTTGGATATTAATTGATCATGACACACAACTCTGATGTTCCTGATCCTTCACATCAATGAATGTTTGCTTTTTTAAAAATTTGTAGATGATAGCAAAAAAAAAGCAAAATAAACATTTGCTGTGCAAGGTACTACAGTTTTCAAATGGACAAAAAAGCCAGGTTGACCCTGTAATGTAGAATAAAATACAATATTGGAAACCATTAATTTTGGAAGCCTGAAATAAAACCACATACAGTAATATTAAAAATTTACATCATTTTTATGAGCACCTGAAAGAAGTGGATAATTAGAAGATTCAGACTTGGCCTTCACCACAGGAGTGTTATTTTACCTGAGACAGAGGGGTATTGAAATTCATATAGTGCATTTCTTCATATTCTCCTCAATCAGTGAACATACACATATAACAATGGTCACAGGGCTGTGACTATCTTATATTTCAGCTGCTAAAACTATTATCCCAATATAGATTACAGACCAGGAATCAATTTTAGAAATTTTCAGCTCTGTGTTATGGATATATTTTATAACATAGCTTTCTGTGTAGTGGAAGTGGAACAGTTATGATTTGGAACTTACACCATGAATGAACTGGTTTTTCAAAGGCCTACTTTTCTCTCCATACTTTAGTTCATAATGATATGGTATGATAGGAGATTTGGTATGTCACCTAAAACACTTGTAAATTTCTACAGATGTACCCAATTCTATCTGCCTGCATCACCATCTATCATGTGAGTGCTACTGCACAGGACTGAATTACGGAGATTTGTAAAACTAGTCAGCTCCATTATGTGCACTGGCCTTCATAGTATCCAAGACATCTACAAGGAGCGGTGCCTCAAAAAGGCAGCGTCCATCATTAAGGACCTCTACCGCCCAGGACATTCCCTCTTCTCATTGTAACCATCAAGAAGGAGGTACAGAAGCCTGAAGGCACACACTCAGTGATTCAGAAACAGCTTCTTCCCCTCTGCCATCCGATTTCTGAATGGACATTGAACCCATGAACACTACCTCAATACTTACTTATTTCTGTTTTTGCACTAAATATATTTATTTAATATATGTATTATATATATACTGTCATTTACAGTTTTTTAAAATAATCATGCATTGCATTGTACTGCTGCTGCAAAGTTAACAAATTTCACAACATATGTGGGTGATATTAAATCTGAATCTGATTCTGATAAGATATAGATTTATAAAGCAACTCCACCCTAATGTTGAGCCAGCATATTTTGAAACCGTCAACGCTTATTATTTATTTCCCTTACCAGAACTTCATGGTGCTGAGATGTGAGTAAGGATTCAGCTGTTTAATATGCCTTCTTATCAGTTTCAATAGAATAATTTAGTAAATTGGTTACTTAGTGTACTGCTGTCACAGGTACTGAGGAACAGTGAAAAACTTGTCCTGCATACAGTTCCTACAGAACAACTCATTGCAATGGCTAATTGACGTAATAGAAAAGAAAACGATTAATAGAGCGCAGAATAAAGTGTTATGGTTACAGAGAAAGTGCAGTGCAGATGGACAATAAGATGAAGAGCCATAATGAGGTAAACTGTGAGGTCCAGAGTCATCTTTTCATACAAGGAAACCATTCAATAGTCTTATAACAGTGAGGTGGAGTTGGTCTTGAGCCCAATGGCACTTGCTTTCAGGCATTTGTATCTTGTGCCTAATGGAAGGGGAAGAAGAGAGAATGCTTGTGGAAAGTGGATGGGTGCAGGTTTTCGATTATGCTTTTCCAAGGGAGCAAGATCAGACAGAGTCCATAGAGTGGAGGCTGGTTACTGTCATGTGCTGGGCTTGGTCCACAACTTTCTGCACCCTCTTGGTGCCACGGGCAGAACAATTGCCATAGAAAGTTGTGATACATCCAAATAAGATGCTTTCTAAAGTGCACCAATAAAAAATGTTGACAAAGGGGACATGACAAATTTCTGAGGGAACTAAAGGCTCTGGTGAGCTTTCTTGGCCATGGCGTCAATGTGGTTGGACCAGGACAGGCTATTAGTGATGTTCACTCATCAGAACTTGAAGCTCACAGTCTCCTCAGACATCATCACCAGTGATGTAAGCAGGAGCATGTCCCCTTCCTGAAGTCAATGGCCAGCTGTTTTGTTTTGCTGACGAGAGGGAAGTTAGAGCAGAATATGGCCATGCATTTGTGAACGTATGGGGGGGGGGGGGGGGGGAGAGAGAGAGAGAGAGATATCTCTCTCCAAGGAATACCTGATGTCATGCTGCAAATCACTTATCTCTGATGGTGGAGTAAAAGGATAGCAATAAACTAGAAAAGAGGGCCAAAACTAGAGAAACAAAGATCATGGTGAGGATGTATGGTCAGGAATATAGAAGAGGTGAAAAGGATAGGAAAATAAGCACTTGGGAGTTAAAATGAATATACCAATATATTAATAAAATCTGTGTAACTTATTGAAGACAGAGGTAACTGGTGAGTGGAATATAAATGATGAATAAATAAGGGCTACTACATTTTGGACCTCTTTGACCTTGAACATTTTCATTCAAATAGCCAGATGAATAGATTGCAATTTTGCAATGATGATAAAACTTACAGGTAAACATACATGATCTAATTTCATAGGATATAGTGCTGTAGAATAATGTATGTCTTCATGTCACTAAATAATTGAGTAAGGAAAAGGAAAATGAATAATTAGAAAAGGAAATCAATTCTGAGATTAGAGGAATCTTCCATCCTCTGCTTTCAGTCCCTCTTGGATGATAGAACATTGGAAGATTCTTTCCTTTTGAATAAATAACAGGCCAATAAATAGGTGACCAAGAACCAAATTCTAATAATTAAGTGTAATTGTTAATTATTAGTCTGATTGACAAAAATGTGGATGAGGTTTTCATCTGAGGAGAGATGATTCACAGACAATGCCACAGCAATATACAATGTGGTCATGGAGATGAAGGCATTTGTTTGTCTTTAACGTTTAATCTAAAGGCTGACCTAAGTTTCATTCCAGATGGACATTCCAATAGAATATTGAGGGAGTACTGCACCATCAAATGTGCCATCTTATGGAGGAGACATTAACATAATGCCCTCACAGATGGATGTAAATGATACTTTGATATTTGTTTTGCAGAAGAATATGAGGGAATTGAACCTTAAACCAACAGTACTAAATTGCTACATTTGGCCATTCAGCAACTCATGGAAGCTTACACTCTTTTATTCCTAAGTTGCTTAGAATTGACTACACTTCAAAAGTATTTCATTAGCTTAAACCACTTTAGTGCATGCTGAGATTGAGATTCTATAAATAAAAATCTATATTCTATCTTTTTAGATTAGACATCAGAGATTTTTGACTAAATTTATTTACATCAAGAGTCTTCTACATACTTATATGTTATACAAATAAATATTCATAAAAGGTGTAACCGAGAAATACAGAAGAGTGCATGGCTTCCTTTACATTCATTATGTCATTTTATATAGACACACAAGGACTTTTTATAATGTTAGCAGATTTTATGTTGTCATTCATGTGGCGCCTTTGGACTATAGAAACTTCAAGTGTTTTCGAGGCTTTTGCCCAGGGCTCAATCACTCAACGTCTAGTGCAGAAGGTTCTTACATTGCAATCCTTTCCAGAAAGCTCTTGTGTCAGCTACTTCAAGCTTCAGTGCATTCCTCAGCAGATACTTCTGCAGCCTGAAATCTGCAAAGTGGCAGCATTCCCTTATGGATCGCACATTGTACTGGAAGACCAACAAGTCTCAGGCAGCAGTGGTTCCTTCATCCAAGCTGATGGTCTTCCAGAAGCATTTCAAGTTTTTCTTGGTAGGTGGCCCTGGGAACAGCCTGTAGATCAGAGAGTCCTCTGCTACAAATCTGCTCAGTATGAACCTTGACAAGGGCTCTTAAATCCTTTTCCAGATCTTCAGTCTACAATCCACAAACAGGTGAATAATCACATCATCCCCATCACAGCCCTCTTGGGCGTATCGTGCATTGGGAGTGGGACTCCAAACCATGCAGAAGGGGTCTTACAGGGAGAGCCTCCCTCACCAACAGCCAAGCGTGTCTTGGAGCTTGCTAGTAAGTTTTGGTGATTAGGCATTCTGCAAAACATTTTGAGAGTCTACTCCGGAAACCATCCTACAGATTCTATTGTGTCCTTCTCCCACAGTGCCTGCAGGACTTTCCATGCTGACCACTACCTGATGAACTTGCAGCAAAAGTTTTTTCCTTGAAATAATTTCTCCTCAAAGCACAGGGAGTGTGGCAATGTGCTACTGAATGGAACATCGTGTGGCAAAGAGACCAGGCCCATCCTTCGCAACAACTGGATGGGAAGAACCTCAGCATTTTAATGACACTTAGTGCTCGTGTGATTCTCTGTACAGCTTGATGCAGCCACACACTGAAATGGCCATAAGCATAAAGGCGAAATTGGGCAAGTTTTTCACCCCATTTTCTGAGCACTGTGAATCACAAACCTTTGGACATTTTCCATCTTGAATCCCCAGATGAGACTGAAAGACCGCGTGAGTGACTGCCAAAGTGAAGGGGTGAGTATACTCACATTCCTTCCTATGATCAAAAGGGAACACTGCAACCATGGTCTGTTTAACCTTGGCTATCCAATCCAGGCGATTTCTGTTACATGCCTCTCCCCCCTCTGAACCAAATCCCCAGCACCGTTAGTAGTTAATCTTGATGAGGAAAGTGATGGTGGACCATCTAGGCCAGCTGAATGGCCTCACTCTTCTGACCTTGGGCTCTGGGCCCTATAGGCATCTCGATCTGGTTGCAGACACTGATTGTCTGCAGATTGACACTGGATCCGAACAGAAGGCAGCCATATCATCCACGTACATGGAGACATTGATCTAAGTGCCTCCACAGTGTGGCCTACCTTTAAGCCTGTAGTCCTACTTAATGGATTTGGCAAAGGGTACTGCGCAGCAAAATGGGGAAAGATTAACAACCTTGTCTTATTCCGGACTAGATGGGGAAGCTGTTTCCATTCATTGATTTTGACTAAACTACTGTGTAAATGGTTTGGATCCAACTCCTGATCCACTCCACAAAGCCTGTCCATCAAGTGCCTGTGTGATACCTGTTCAAGACCTTCTTCTGGTCCAAGATGACCAGTCAAGTGTCCACCCCACTCCCCCCCCCCCCCCCACCTTCTTTCCAGTATGCGATTGTACAGGATTTTCTGAAAACAATTTTAAATTCAGAATTACACTTCTTAACCTCAAAACCTGATGATTCACTGACACAATCTCACATTATATTAGTAGGGTGTTAACATGCCTGGAGTATACATGATGTATTTAGATAATCAATGAGTCACTGCTGGGAATGTAAAGCAATCACTTGGTGGTTAATAGGTTTTGTTTTAATCACTGGCTTCAAGTGGGAGTTAGTTTGTCTACGAGATAATGAGTAAGCGTATTTCCACTCAGCAAAACCATGTTATAACTCTTTTTATTCAATATAATTGAAGCAATTGTGGAAACTGGAGGCATTCATTAAAAAGACACCTAAGGGTTCTAAATGGCATCCAGAATGATGGCATGAACATTGACTTCTCTAACTTCCGTTAATGCCCCTCCTCCCCTTCTTACCCCATCCCTGACAATATTTAGTTGTTTGTTTTTTTCTCTCTCTCTCTCTGCCCATCACTCTGCCTGTTCTCCATCTCCCTCTGGTGCTCCCTCCCTCCCTTTCTTTCTCCCGAGGCTTTCCGTCCCATGATCCTTTCCCTTCTCCAGCTCTGTATCACTTTTGCCAATCACCTTTCCAGCTCTTAGCTTCATCCCACCCCCTCCGGTCTTCTCCTATCATTTCGCATTTCTCTCTCCCCCCACTACTTTCGAATCTCTTAGTATCTTTCCTTTCAGTTAGTCCTGACAAAGTGTCTCGGCCCGAAACGTCGACAGTGCTTCTCCTTATAGATGCTGCCTGGCCTGCTGTGTTCCACCAGCATTTTGTGTGTGTTGTCCAGAATGTGGATGCTTATTCCGCGCTAGAAAATTCCAACACCACTGAGTTAATGATCTTCCACTGATGTTCAGGACTTAGCCCTGAAACATAATGCTGCAGGAAGTGATAGAGATTGGTACAACTCCATTTAACATACATTTTGACAAGTTTATAGATGAGGAAGATTTCAGGATATGGCTTAAAAGCAGGTAAATGGGACTAGCTCAGGTTGGCAATTTGGCTAGCATTGATTAGATAGGCCGAAGTGCCTGTTTCCATGCTGTATTACTCTATGACATGCAGTTTCCCCTTTTATTTGCAACAGAGTCCATATCCAGCATGACCAAAAAGAGTTAATCAAATAATTTATTTATTTCCAATCAGTCACTACCTTTCATGATGCAAATTTGAATTCTCTCTGTTCAGCTAATCTTTCCACCTATCTAACTGGTCAAAGGATTTTAAATTGGGAGTTCCTGGACTGTCAGGCATTACTCAAAAGCATCAAGTCAGAAAACTGTTCTATAATGCAAACTGTTTTAAATATATATTATGTATGAATAAATCGGTTCATCTATAGATCAATGAAATTTCTCATCAGGCCAATCAACCCTATCAAGAATTAAATTGGATAATATTAAAATTGGAACTTCCCTATTGCTTGCTTGATTTGGTCTATGTAGCCCAACAATTTAATTGCAAATATTCTCAATTTCAGTGTCTAGCCAGCATTTACTCTATTTCAAGTCTGAAGTTTACTGATGTTTACTTTGTCACTTAGCCCGGTTTGTTGAAGCTTCCTTGGATGACATCATATGAGAGAGAACGTATGCCATGATTTTCAGACACAGCATCAGAGGCTTTGGTGGGAGAGGTGCAATGAAGAAGAAGTGGGGAGGTGACCAGAAAGCTGCTAAGTTCAAAGTTCATTTATTATCAAAGTACGTATAAAGGTATGTCATTATATACTGCCTTGAGATTCATTTTCATGCAGGTATTTACAGGAAAATAAAGACATGCAATAGAATATATGAAAAACTATATTATCAAGGGCTTGTAAATTTAGTCAGCTGCATCATGGGTACTAGCCTCCATAGTATCCAAGACATCTTCAAGGAGCAGTACCTTAGGAAGGCAGCATCCATCATTAAGGATCCCCACCAGCCAGGACATGCCCTTCTTTCATTGTTACCATCGGGAAGGAGCTACAGAAGCTTGAAGGTGCACACTCGGTGATTCAGGAACAGTTTCTTCCCTCTGCCATCCGATACCTAAATGGACATCGGACCCATGAGCACTACCCCACTGCTTTTTTACTTCTGTTATCTTGCACTGCTTATTTTAACTTAACTATTTAATAGACATGTATGTACCTAATGTAACTCTTTTATTTCTCGATATTCATTTATCATGTATTTCATTGTACTGCTGCCATAAAGTTAACAAGTTTCACAACATATGCCGGTGATATTAAATCTGATTCTGACTAACATCCACTGTGCAAAAGAGGACAAATCTTTGCTAATAATAAATAGAATAAGAAGTAAATAAACAATTCTGAATTGTAGAGTGCTTGAAAATGAGCCTATGGGTTGCAGATTCGTTTCAGCAGTGAGGTGAGTGAAGTTATCAGGAGCTCGATGGTTGTAGGGTGATTTCTGTTCCTGAACATGGTGGTGTGGGACCTAAAGCTCCTGCCCAGTGCTATTCGCAAAACCATTATTCATTGTTGAGACCAAGCCTGCCGCAGGATTTTGCCAGCAGCTGTCTTTGTCCTTTCCGATGTTGGAAATGTATCCTCTCTTGCTCAGATGCTGCTGCTATCATAAGGCACCTGACAGACAATACTGCACAAACTGTAGCCAAGACTGGTACAGTTTGTACTCAGACAGCCTGGCTCATGGCTGTGAATTACAGTGTGCAAAATGACTTAGGAAGTCAGAAACAACTTCTCAACTTGGAGAATAACAGTGGCTTTGCAGAGTAGGCAAATGATGTATTTACTAGTGTCAGCATATTACATATAACACCACTTTCGCTGCTGTCCTCATCTGTATCTCTGCCATTTCCTGTATGTCTGCCCTCACCCCATTCCTCCATTCCCAATGTATCAGCGATAGTCTTTCTCTTGTCCTCAACTATCGCATCCATCATTCTTTACAAATTCCGCCGTCTCCAATGGGATCCCACCGCCAGGCACACCTTTTGCTCACTCCTCTCTACTTTCCCCAGGGATTCTTCTCTCCACAGCACCCTTGTCTGCTCCTAGCTCCCTACTGTTCTCCGTTCTGGCACTTATCCCTGAAACAATTCTAAGTGCTGCACCTGCATCTCCTCCCTCTTCAGCATTAAGGCTACAATACAAATCCAGGTGAGGCAGCTCTTCATCTGCAGGTCTATCTTATTGTATCCAGTGCTCCTGGTGCAGCCTTCTCTACATCAATGAGACCTGAGACAGATTTGGGAACGTCTTCCTCAAGCATCTTTGCTCTGCCTCCCACAATCGCTATAATTGCCTAGTGGCCACCCATTTCAACTCCAATTCCCATTGCTAATCTAGTATTCCATGGCCTCCAACAAGGCCAGATGCAGGTTGGAGGAGCAACACATCATATTCCAATGAGGTAGTCTCCAACCCAATGGCATGAACATTTAATTTTCAGTACCGTTCCCTTCTGCTTTCCTACCACTCTCTCCTTTGTTTTCCCTTATTCCTCTTGCCCCCTCACCCCTTCTCTTCCCTTCCCCTCCCCTCATGACCTTCCCATCAGCTCTCTCTGCTTCCCCACCTCCTACACTTTATTCCACGGTCTGCTGTCCTCTCCTATCAGATTCTGTTACTTCCGCCTGCCATCTTCTAGGTTCGCAAGTCATTCCCTTTCTCCACCCTCCCTCATCCACCCTGCCTTCCCCCTCTCACACGAGCTTTTTGTTCTGGCTTGTGCTCCTTCCTTTGCAGCCCTGATGAAAGGTCTCATTCCAAAACGCTGTCTGCTCCTCCGGCATTTTGTGGGTGTTACTCAAGATCTCTGGCATCTGCAAGATCTCTTGCGTACCACATCCCTGTCACTACCCTTGCTTCTGCTTGTCAGTCCGCCAAACTGGCTTCTGAATCTCATATTGAGAAATGTGTGGTCAAAGCTCTGAGATGCAGGTGCACAACCGTAAGAAGTGAGGTTCTTTCAACCTTCCACTGAAAGTAAGTAGCCTCCCACCAGCATCTGGCATAACACTGCAAAGGAACAGTGGATCCGCAAAAATAGGAAGTGAATCTATAAGGATGATTAACACAGGAGGTATATCCATTTGGGTTACCCAGAGAAATCGGCGGTAGCAGAATACTGCATTCACAATAGCCATAGGATTGAGTTCAACACCACAAAACTACTGGGCCACGCCAGTGGTTTTTGGGACTGCCTGGTAAAGGAAGCCATTGAAATAAAACTAGAGGAAAAGAATTTTAACAAGGTCTCGCTCTAAGTAAGAACTGGAATTTGATTGTAGACAAGGTGGGAGAGCAGAAACCTGGTATAGGACTAGCCAGTCAGGAGGGACAGAATACAGGGGTATAAATACCACCAGACTAGACGTGCCCAGGCATCATTCCTGAAGAAAATGGCAGAGTTTGTCATCAAAATGTCATTATAATCCATACCTGTAACAGGCTGGAAGACCAAGAAGAGTTTATTTGTCATAGACGCCAGGAAAGCATTGGACCCTTTATCATGATTAACTTTGCTGTGGAACGACATACTTCATTCAGAAATTTGAATGATAATGCTTTTCTTGTGGTAACTTAATAAATGGGTTGGGGTTGGGGGTTGTGGTTGCTAGAATTGTATTCAGATGCATAATCCCTCTGAGAATCTATCGGCTTCCCTCCTCTTTTATATTCTTCAGCTGCTCACCAGTCTTTGAGTCAGTGCAGACCGGGCAGTAGGACTGTTGTTAATAGTCTCCTCCATCATGATCCATTTGAAGGCATGGCTCTCTGTATATGCCTTCAATCAATAGGTCATGAAAAATGAGGAATTGCAAGTAATACTGGTTTTGCGAGGGAAGGAGATAGAAGATCAGTTATGACCTTATTGAATAGTTGAAGAAATACAAGGCCTACTATTGTTTCTGCAAATCAAAAGCCCTGCATTGTGTTTGTTGTGGTGGCTCCCCTCCAGCCTGCACAGTGGACTGCCGCAATGACATTTACCAATAGAGGTTTCTATCACTCTCTCTCATTGGGATATTTAGCAACAACCCCAGAAATGTTTAGTTTTTATGGTTCTCCGTGACTTAGCACTTTGCAAACTTGTCCATTTTCCCAACTGATGTCATTTTTGCACCGAATGGAACATCGGTGGAGGATCCAGGCACAATTTAGTTGCAAAGAAAATCATGCATCACATAAAACTGAGGCTCTATACAGCATTGCTCAGACTGCACTTGGAGCACTGTGGGCAGTTTTGGGCCCTTTATCTAAGAAAAGATGTGTTGGCATTGGAGAGTGTCCAGAAGAGGTTCACAAGAATAATACCAGGACTGAAAGGGTTAACATATAAGGAACATTTGATAGCTCTGGCCCTATACTCACTGGAGTTTAGAAAAAGTGCAAGGGGATCTCATTAAAACCTATGGAATATTAAAAGGCCTAGATAGAGTAGACATGATGTTTCCTATGTTGGGGGAATTCTAGGACTAAAGGGCACAGCCCTAGAATAGAAGGACATCCCTTCAGAAGAGGGATGAGGAGGAATTTCTGTAGCCAAAGGGTGGTGAATCTGTGGAATTTATCCCTATGGCATCTATGGAGGCCAAGTCATTGGGTATATTCAGAGGGGAGATTGATAGAATCTTAATTAGTAAGGGTGTCAAATATTAAGGGAAGAAGGTAGGACAATGGGGTTGAGAGAAATAATAAATCAGCCATGACGGAATGGCAGAGCAGACTTGATGGGCTGAATGGCATAATTCAGCTCCTATGTCTTATGGTTTTATGGTTTTTGTCTCATGTTCAAACACAGATGTATCTCAACAAGATTCAATAAAGAAACTGGGAGGTTAAGTGTTTTACACAGAAAGTGCAAGATGCACATAACACCCTGTCAGGGGTGATGGTAGAGATAGATACATAAGGGACATTTAAGAAATGCTTGCTAGGTGCATGCATGATGGAAAACTGAAGGCCTTTGTGCAAGGAACAGGTAAGATGACTCTTAGTGTAGGTTATAAGATTACGCTACATGGTGGGCCATAGGGCCTGTACAATGCTTTGGTGTTCTATATGCTGTGTTCTATGTTCTATACAGCCTCCCCTTGTAAGGAAAGCCAAACACAACTAAGCAATTAGACGTATTAAGTTGACGTCCCCTTCACTAACTGTCATACTGAGGCAACTCAAAGCGAGTTTCACTAGGAGCGTTCATAGTTAAACTAAGCGAGAAAATCAGGAAATTGTATACTATAGCAGAAATGCTGGTAATCAGAAAACACAGATTTGTGACTAGCAAAAGAAGCTGATGGGAAAAAAACATGTCATGAATTTTTAATGATCTGGCTAAAAAGTATGGAAGCAGATTCCATACAGATTTCAGAAGGTCATTGGATAAATACTTCAAATGGAAACTCTGCAGAACTAAAAGGAAAGTGCAGGGGAGTGAGAATAAATGGATTATTCCACAAAAGTTCTAACACAAATTTGGCAAGATAAAGGGCCCCCTTTTAAACTGTATCATTGTATTCCAGTATTCCAGTATTCCAGTGCAGAAATACTGAGGCCCACAGTAGTACCCTGCTCCTTAGATTTAGATGACCACAAAACCCAGGTGAACTGCTTAGTTCACACAAAGAATTTTATTTATATATATCTATATACACCAAGAATAGACAATGAATGTGTAAATTGTCAAGCTTCAAACAACCCCAACTTGTCATTTCCTTCCACTGCCCTTAAACCAATGAGTGCCTTCACAGTTAAGGTATGCCTGTTTACTGTTAGCATGCCTTCTCTGCACATGTAAGATGATGCCTTCAGTAAAAATGTCAAAATATTTATACACTCCATGTTTCAAGATTTTGTGTCAGAGTTTGGAGTGATATGATTGGCAGATAGTTGCTAGAAATATAAATAATTGTATTGATATTTGCATCCAATCTGGTAGGATTCCTTCCACATCGAATCAGAATCAGGTTTCATATCACTGGCATATGTCGTGAAATTTGGTGTTTTGCAGCAGAAGTACATTGCAGTACACAATAAGGACTACAAATTACAAAAAGAAGTGGATGTATGTGTGTGTGTATATATAGCAATGAGGATGTTCTGGATGACAATCAATTCCCTGGTCTTACTGACACTGAGTGCAAAGAGCAAGGAAGCTGCTGTGATACCACTCACTCAGCTGGTCTATATCACTCCTGTACGCCTCCTCAACTCTACCTGAAATTCTGCCAATAATAGTTGTGTCATCAGCAAATTCATGGACAGCATTTGAGCTGAGCCTAGCTACAAAATCATGGGTTTAGAGAGAGCAAAGCAGTGGGCTAAGCATGCACCTTTGAGGCGCACCAGTGTTGAATGTCTGTGAGGAGGAGAGGTTATTTCCATTCTGCACAGACTGTGGCCATCCGGTGACGAAGTCAAGGATCCAGCTGCAAAGGGTCTGGATCTTGTTGATTAGAACTGAGGGTATGATAGTGTGTAAAAACTGAGCTGTAGTCAATAATATATAATACTGCTGTTGTCCAAGTGACCCAAAGTTGAGTGGAGAGCCAGTAAGACTGCATTACTGTAGGCCTATAGTGCTGATAGGCATTACTATAGTTCATTAGGAGTTTGAAGAGATTTGGTATGTCAACAAATACACCCTCAAAAAACTTCTATAGATGTACTGTGGAGAGCATTCTGACAGGCGGCTTCACTGTCTGGTAAGGGGGTGGGGAGGCTACTGCACAGGACTGAAAGAAGCTGCAGAGGTGTGTAAATTTAGTTGGATCCATCTTGGGTACTGGCCTACAAAGTGCCCAGGACATATTCAAGGAGCGGGGTCTCAGAAAGACAGCGTCCATTATTAAGGACCCCCAGCACCCAGGGCATGTCCTTTTCTCACTGTGACTGTCAGGTAGGAGGTACAGAAGCCTGAAGGCACACACTCAGCAACTCAAGAACAGCTTCTTCTCCTCTGCCATCCGATTCCTAAAAGGACTTTGAACCCTTGAATACTAACTCACTTTTTAAATATATATTATTTCTATTTTTTGCATGATTTTTAATATATTCGATATGTAATATCGAATTGTAATTGTAATATCGATTTGCAATTGATTTACTTATTTATTTTTTTCTTCTACAGTATGTATCGCCTTGAACTGCTGCTGCTAAGTTAACACATTTCATGACACGTTGACGATAATAAACCTGATTCTGATTTTGAAATTGCAGCGAACCCAGGTCCTTACATAGGTCAAAGTTGATTGTTTAGGCAGGGGTTGCTCTGGTAACTGCACAACTGGGACTCGTGTTGCTTTGGCAATTAGAAGTGGAGTTATCCATCCACGACATCTACTTGTCTACTCTGCTGCCGATTCCCCACAGAGCATTTGTACAAGTCTAATTACAATATGAGTCTGATCAATTCAGATAGCATCATTCATTCCATCAACATTCCAGACATTTATTCCTTAAAATATAATTGATCTGTACGTGTCAGGACTGCTAATTATGAAGAAATGAATTTTGCGGATGGGCAAAATTCAGTTTAGATCAGTCTTCCATGTTCCTGTAGCATGCATGGAAATGCATCACAATTCTGTTAAATTCTTAGCAATGATGGCAAGTGAAGATTGGAGACAAGATGCTCTGAACATCACCCATATGTGAAAGCCTGTTGGAAATTGTAGCATTGGTGATAGGGTGCTTTTGACTATATGTAAGACTCTTTTTTCAGTCTGATAGTTTTTATATTCTGTGTATTTTCACCTGATCTTCTTGGGGTTTTTTTGTGTGTTGGATTTGGCGGTTGATGTGCCTGATCCATTTAGTTCTTTTTTTTTGTCTGGGAGGAGGGATCTGGGGGGGACGGGTCAATGTTCGTGTTGCCTTTCTTCCTTGGTTTCATGGCTACCCGGAGAATTGAAGAAATTCAGAGTTGGATGCTTTGACAATAGATGAACCTCTGAAACATTTGAACCTTTGAAAAGCAACAACACACTGTATATTCCAATAAGAAGCTGGCCCTAGTCAGGCTCTCTCACTGAGGATGATAGAATTTCAAAAAGTCTTAATTTAAAACTACATTTAATTTTGCCTGATTAACAAACCTTGTTTTGCTGTCTCAAAGCAAGAAAAACCTGGTGATGGAAATCTAAAACCAAAAAAAAAGAAAATGCTGGAAATTTTTGACAGGTTAGTCAGCATGTGTAGAGAGATTAAAACAGTGTAAGCATACACAAGGAAATCGTGTCCGGACGAAGGGTCTCGGCCCGAAACATTGACAGCGCTTCTCCCTATAGATGCTGCCTAGCCTGCTGTGTTCTACCAGCATTTTGTGTGCAGTGTAAGCATATCAAGTTGGTGTTCTTTTACAAACACGTGTCTTCACCTATCACCTTTTAGCTAATCCACCTTCCCCTTCCCACAACTTTTTATTCTGGCGTCTTCCCCTTTCCTCTCCAGTCCTGTGGTGGGGTCCTGGCCCAAAATGTCAACTGTTTATTCATTTCCATAGATGCAGCCTGATGTGCTCAGTTCCACCAGAATTTTGGGTGTGTTGACCCTTCACTTTTTCCCTTACTCAGCTCCATCATATCAAAGTTGTAGCTAAAGATGTAGCTATAGATACCTCTTACTGTAGATGCAATCCAAGCCTGCCATTATTGACTATGTGAAATAGTCCTTATTTAGCAACTTCCCCATTGCCTCTTCTTGCTCTACATTGCTCTACATTGAAAGCTTGTATTTCCTGTTCATATGCAAGCTCAAAATATTCACCATCAATGCTGCTGATATCCAGCCGGCTTTCACTTTCATCCCCAATTCTTTCCTTCCCTTTCTAAGCTTCTCTATCTCTGTCTCACAGAATAGGTTCGTGGTCAACATCCATTTCGTGCCCATGGAATAAAGCAATCGACTACCATGCTCCCTGTACATTTCAATCCTGCCAGTTTCTCCACTCCCTCATTTTAATTATGACATTTTCACATTAGATTTTCTCAAATGTCCTCCTTCCCATTAATTAGTGGCTCCCCTTATGCTGTCTAGGGTCTCAACCATATATCTTGTACTGTAGTTCCCACAATTCTGTCTTAGTGCCTCTTCTTCACACAGAACAATGATAAGATTCCCTTTGTCCTCACATTTCTGTCCACTATTTCTCCTATCACAGACTCTTCAGGAAATGAAAAACATGCTCATTAACCTCTTTCCTCATATCATACACTGGTGCAAACATTCCCTTAGGATGAAACCACAATTCATTTATACCTTTTCCAGTTTGGCCTACTAATATAGTAATAGTTTAGTAATAGCTGATCTACTCAAAGGTAGCCAAGAGCAAAATATCCACGTTCAGTCTGCAGTGACTTAGAGCCTCAGTTGTCTCTCACCTTTGCCTTTTTACATTGTTTCAACCATCCCAAAAGCCACACAAGGAACTGCATATCATCTTCTATCAAGTCATATTACAAGTACTCAAAACTTAATTCAGTAGATAATTAATTATGTCTATTAATTATGGAAATCCTGCCCTTCCAATTGAAAGGTTATGAAATTGTTACCTTTGCTTTTCTCTATCAACAGATGCTGCCTGACCTACTATTCGAACAATTCTGATTGAACACATTGCCCGCATTATTAGTTTCTTTAAGTTTATTTTTATTTTCCTCTCTGTTTTCAAGTTGCCCCTCTCTTTACATCTCCTCCAGACAGGTGATCTGCGATTAATAAGTGTTGAACACTCAGCAGTCACTGCCTCTTCTTGTGCTATTCAGTCACTCTTTGCCTCCCACCTATCACAATCATTCTGGTTGTTCTCCCCATCCCTCCCCTTCTCCATAGCTTAAAACAGAATTGTTTCTAATTTTTTTCTCAATTCTGATGAAAGGTCATCAACCTGCATCATTGACTCTGTTTCTCTCAACAGCCTGACCTGCTGAGTGTTCTAAACATTTTCTGTTTCATCTTATTTTACAATAATTTTTTTTCAGATGCTGCCCAAACAAAAGGATCAGAATCTATTTTTTATTTATTAATAATGCAATTTTGCATTATGCTGCACCTATACAAAATTAAACTCCCAGTGATACAACATACAACATTTTGTTTTCATTATTGAAGATTTTTTTAAAAAAATAACAGAACCCTTGGCTTTTTCAAAAGCCTGACAATAAATACTTAGAACATTAAAGATTATGGCTATTTTAATCAACAGTTTTTAATTACTGACTCCTTAGAGTAGATACAATAGTGATTTTAATTAGCTAAAGGCTGCAAATTCCATATGATAATGAATGGGTTAAGTAGATAAACTGACCAATAGTTTTGACATAAGGCCTCCGTGTGATTAGTAATAAGCTGTAACTATTGGAAAAGCTTGCACACTGGGACATGAATGTAAGAAAACCTTATTGAAAATCCTACACAGAAAAACAATGCAGGATTAAAACATCAGGATACCAGTTCAGAAAAGCCACAAGGGAGCATAGGGAGGAATTAAAGTCAAGGCAAGGGCACAAAGCTTAAATTGGAAAAGTCAAGGGAGATCTCTGGGGTCAGAGATATAACTGACTAAGACTGGAAGAGGAGTTAATGGCCAAACAATTTCTTTCAGTCTTTACGCACGCACATACCTTTAGCTTGAATCAACATCTTACTTGGGTTAATTGGGATTTGGTAGCTTTGAAGCAGTCTAAAGGAACAGTTCCATAGATGAAACAAGAATTTTTAGAATGCCAAACCCAGGTTCTGTTAGAATTATTATTCTTTGTGTACTTGCAAATGAAGTCCAGACTAAATTCAAAGATTTTCCTTTGAAATCCTGAATATGTCCTCCAAGGCTACCAGATCAACTTCAAGAGAATAAACTTGCAATAATGCCAACTATGATATATAGGTATAAACCGGAACTATAAATCTCTTGAAAGCTGATTATCCTATTTTGTTCAAAGCAAGCAATCTGATTTCATTTCATTTGAGGGAAACAAACAAAACATGTCTAGGAAAATATGTTCATATGCACCCTGAATACATTTGTACAAAATGTATTCCACACAGTGTTATTCTGTTGATTGCCTTCAGTATGAACAGGACAGCTCCATTCAACTTGCACTGGCAGATTAGAGCACTCAGCTTCAATTATGGATTTGAATCTCAGTATAAACAAGATATTAAAAGAGATGTGTATACTCTACACAAAGCACGGACTACACTTGTGTCATCTTCTTTAAGGATCACAGTAATGTAACGAAAAACATAGATCATGACAAAACACCTCAGAAAGGATTCATTATAAAATCAATTCAAACCAACCACATTTATATTAGAGTAAAACTAGTTTCAGCACAAATAAACATGCTTGAAACTTCCACTGTGCAAAGAGCCATGACAGCTGATTGTACATGTTCAGTTGCAATCCGATAAACTCTCAAATAATCTCCAGTGAGGAGAGGTAGGTTTGCCTTGCATTAACTTGTGGCAGTGGAATTAGCATCAACCTATTTTCCATGCCCTGAGAAACAGATGTTGGCTGCATTTTGCTGTGCACTTCAATACCCATTGTCAAGGGAAAGGAAAAAAAATTGGTTTGAGACAATTAACATTTTGCCATCTAAGCTTATTCTGCTGGTGCCCAGGGTTTTCAATATGCACAAGAGTTGCTGGTGCTGTACTTAGGACCCTAATGGATACTTGTAAAATAATGAACTATGCATATAAACAAAAGTAATTCAGTGTCCGATTAAGTAAACGTGTAGCCTGACCTGGTACTGACAGTGTAATTCTTTAGTGCATATTTTAAATTTGAGCTGCAAGAATTGATTTTTCAACACCCTTGTCACAGGAACTAGTATTTCACAGTAAACCCTAACAATTGCATTCTAGGAAACAAGAAAAACATTAAAAAATTGAGAAAATATAATTGAAAGAATGAAAAACAACTAGTACAAGATTATCAGCAAATTCAGGAGAACACCAGAGGTAATGGTGGGCCATAATTCTAAAAACGTGTTTTTAATTATAAAGTCCTTCGCTCTAGCATATGAAAAAGTGGAAGTATCAAAAGGATATTTTTAAATTTAAATTAGCCAGCAATATATATTGTAATAATTGTATTTTATGCTCCTGAAACAAAATAATGATTTTCAAAATTTACATCATTAAAATTGAAATAATATTGTAGCTGTTTATCTTTGTTGGATTTTCTGGAAATCAATACCAATTTTATTTCTGTGCTTTATACTTTCACATACTGTACACATACCTCACCCAGCAATTGGCAGAAGAAGTAATTGGCATAAGCCAAGTAAATGAAGCTTTGATAATACACATCACTGGGATTATTATATTCCTCCTTGAATGATTAATTACAAATAAATTGGTCTTGCTGCATTTGATAAATTTATGATCACAGATCCAAAATAACTTAAGTATCCAGAGCAAGTTAATATGTTATGTTTGTCTCTTTTTTAACATACTGAACAAACTATATAGTTCTAGTTTCAGCAATAACCAGGAAATGGTTGATTAAGTGACTATGGGACAGAAACTGTACAGAGAACTAGGCAATGCTCTTTAATTCTTTCCTTAAGTTGAAAACTCCTCAGACCTCAAGGGAAAGAAAAGGCTCTACATGCACCTGAATGCTGAAGTCTAAGAGAAAACCTGTGACCTAAGGAACAGATGGTAAGCGGAAAGGACACAGCAGATCCAGCAGCTCACTAACAACCACAACAGAGCCAGATTCATCAGTGCTCTCGAGACCTTCTACGGTCCAAATACCCAAGGATTCATCCCACTGAGAGATTAGAACAGAGTGTAGAGCTTATTAAGAATAGAAAGGCTGTTGGTGCCCTCTGGAAGGATTCTTGGAAAAATTCCTCAACTGAAATTCTATCTTTGATGAAGGTGTCCTTGATAGTGAAAATTCAGTCCAGTCTCAACAGGACCTGAAAACAATAAGTTTTAAAAAGCCATGGGACAATTGAATCTCAGCTAAGTATTTAGAGCAGACAGTATCCCTGCCTTAGTTCCAAAATTTAGTAGAGAGGAACTTCAGACACACCCTCAAAATCCATGTCATGGAAGAGAAGGATATCTTAGAGGCCTTATGGATCCCATTATATTGACCATCCTCGAGAAAAGAGATAGATTCAGCTTATGCTAAGCACAGAGAGGTCTCCCCGATGTCTGCTATGTGAAAGGTCATTGTGAGGGCCGTTCTTAATGGCCTCCTTCAAGTCACAGATGAACTGCTGCCTGAATATTGTGCTCATTCTATACTTCCAGAAGCACAATGGGCACGACCTTCTCTGCAGACAAGTTCAAAAGAAATATAGGAAGCCCCACCAATGTGATCCTTTTTGACCTTATATCAACTATTGATTTCATCACTCCATAGTGATAATAAAAGCATTTTTCTCAACTTCGGATGGCCTCAAAAAAATTGTCTCTATGTTATGTCTGCTGCATAATGATATTCAAGCCATGATTTTAACGAAATGCCTGACAACGTTCCTGGCTTCACTGCAGACTGGTGAACTAGATCTCAAAGCTGCAACTTCATCAATGCTCTTTTTGGTCTTCCTCACCACATACAGTACTTCCTTTCCAACAAGCTTCCTGCTCAGGAGCAGATAATCATCAGGGCAATGGGGGAACTGTTCAGACCATATTGCTTCACTCCATAAACAAAGCTAGCCCAAATCTTAGTCATGAAACTGCAATACGCAGACAACTTCTCACAGGATAGGAAATGACCATCCCTAGCCAATATTGCCAGCAGTGAAGTGCTCGTCACATTCAGCCAGCTTTGAATGGCAGGGAATTTTATTTACAGTGTGGATCAATGACCTTTCTTTTCTCTTTGCATGTTCACAGTTACCAAGACAAATAACCATATAGAATGAAAATGCTGCTATAGGTTTTTAAACTAGTGCTGATTGCATCTTAGCAAATAAAAGATGGAAATTATGCAATAACTAAGCATGACAAGCTGAAACCATCACTGGTTCCCAAGGAAAAAACCCCAACCACCACAAAAACCAGCCTTTCTGTGTTCACTTCAGCAGTATATGAATTGAAATAAGAATGACATAGAGAAGATAAGCAAAGTCCCTAATCAAAGCTGATATGTAAATGAATGAAGTGTCCTATATTTTTATTCAAGGTGAAACAAGGGTTGTAAGTGTCAAAGCAGTACTCTCTCTCTCTCTCTCCCTCTCTCTAGGGCAGGAAGGATTCCCATTATCAGGTCGAGGTGAAAATGTAGCATCCATGTGGCCCATACCCTGCTGTTGTGCATGCCAGCTTATCCAAGCCATCTTCCATTTCATCTGGATTTCCAAAATAGATGCATATATAGGTCTTCATGGAAAATAAGGAAAAGCATTCTCATTGTAGCCTCATTCCTAATGGCAATCTTCAAGTGTGGCTGCATCAAGATATTGTGGTGGCCAAGGTACACAAATACTAAATATTGCCAAGGGTCTACCAATCCCAAAGTTGTGAAGAATGAACCAGGCCTCATTTTCATGGAATGTTCCATCCTATTGGAACATACTTCTCCATCTTTCCCTCATAGAAATCTTTCTGCAGAACAAACACTACTGACCACCTCAATCACATAGGAGTCAACATGGAATGTCCTGGAGATCCTGTGGGAGATAGAAACAGTGGATCCTGTGGATAGTTTCCTGAGCAGAGTGTCAAAATCATTTGGAAGAAAGCTTTGTTACCAAAACTCTCAAACAAACTTTAAGACTTTGCTTGATGAGTGATAAGAGGTGCTTATATCATCAGATATCTCACACCCGATATACGTAATCCCCAAGAAGACTTTCATCCATCTTCTTGTGGATTGTGTGTTTGCCAGGATTGTCTGGAAAGACATGTCGTAATCTTTGTTGAGTTTCATCCTGTGCAGCTGTGTAACACAGAACTCTCTGCTCTACAGGCTGCTCCCAACCTGGAGAAAGGCACAGGTCTGCCCAAAACTTGCTGGTCTTCCAGTGCAAGCATATGTCCACATGTGAATGCTTCCAGCTGGCACATTCAAAGGTACAGGAGTACATGCTGAGGGACACGCTGAAACTTGAAGATGGAATCTTCAGGGATGAAATATTAACTATACTGATTATTTGTAAGTGAAGTTATTAAATTGCCTGCTACAATATATAAAGATAATGATAATATCCCAAATGTAGTACCATATTTACCATGAATCAAGTACATTTTTGGTTTAAAAAGGTCTAGCCTTCTTTGTTAATCATCATAGCTTATTTCTGAAAATGAAGTCATGCAGTAGAAAGGAATTGTCATTCTTAAAATAATTTCAGTGAGTTTTTTAATTGAAATTATATATCTAGATAATCATACATAATTCTCTTGGTGTAAATTTATAGAGAAATATTTATCTTTAAAGCTTTGTAAGAGGTAAAAAAAATTCCTTTAGTATTTATTTTAATTTGAGAAAGGCTGCACAGTCAGCTTTAGGTTTGGAATAAAAGAGATCAGTTTCCACTCCACCCACCCCCAATCAGTTCCTTATTTTGATCTTCTGTCATTGAGTATGTTCCTTTCTGGTATCTATTATTAAAGTGCAGAGCACATCCTTATTCTCACCCAAAATTCAAACAAATGTCTTTACCAAATACTAAATGCAGTGGGTTCTGCTTAAATGGGACACTTTGGGACCCTACTAAGCAGCAGACTCACTTAGCTGAAGTTTCATGGAAATAGTTAAAAAGGCATCAAAAAGACAAACTACTATTTAACTGAGTAACAAATTATGTCTTTAAATGAAAAACAGAACAAATTAGAGCACTATCAATATTACTACAGTACTACAAAACTGTGTACTAGTTCCTAATAGTTATCGACAGGGGAATTAATCCAGAGTATACTGCTGTGTTCTTTTGATTGACTTTAATTGAACAAGTTCAGCACAGACACCTAATATTGAAAATGGACTGCCTATAACAATCTTCTCGACGTTTACATCCTCCAAATCTTCATTTACATTGTAGCATTCAAGATGATTGTCTATACCTTCAAATTCTTCACAGATCCTAACTTGTCGAAGCAGTGAAATCATTATATTTTCACTCCTGGCCTTTCTGGCATCTCCAAGTTGGAGTGCTTGAAAACACAGTGAGCAGTTCTGAATTGATCACTGCTTATTTTTCACTAAGTATCAGTGACACATGCAACCAACACTATTTAAAAATTATGAAGAAAGCACTGCAGTGGCTGTACTTCCTTAGAGGTTTGTTAAGATTCTACATGTCATCTAAAATTCTAATAAATTTCTATAGATGCGTGTGGAGAGTATATTGACTGGTTGCATCATGGCCTGGTGTGGAAACATAAGTGCCCTTGAATAGAAAAACCAACAAAGTTAATGAATATGACCCAGTCCATCACAGGTAAAGCCCTCCCCACCACTGAGCATATCAACACAGAGTGCTATTGCAGGAAAGCAGCATAAGACCATAAAATATAGGAATAGAATTAGGACTTTCAGTTCATTGATTCTGCTTTGCCATTCTACCATGGGTGATTTATTATCCCCCTTGATCCCATTCTACATAGAAACATAGAAAATAGGTGCAGGAGTAGGTCATTCGGCCCTTCGAGCCTGCACCGCCATTATGATCATGGCTGATCATCCAACTCAGAACCCTGTACCTGCTTTCTCTCCATACCCCCTGATCCCTTTAGCCACAAGGGCCATATCTAACTCCCTCTTAAATATAACCAATGAACCGGCCTCAACTGTTTCCTGTGGCAGAGAATTCCACAGATTCACCACTCTCTGTGTGAAGAAGTTTTTCCTCATCTCGGTCCTAAAAGGCTTCCCCTTTATCCTTAAACTGTGACCCCTCATTCTGGACTCCCCCAACATCGGAAACAATCTACCTGCATCTAGCCTGTCCAATCCCTTTAGAATTTTATATGTTTCAATAAGATCCCCCCCTCAATCTTCTAAATTCCAGTGAGTATAAGCCTAGTTGATCCAGTCTTTCTTCATATGAAAGTCCTGCCATCCCAGGAATCAATCTGGTGAACCTTCTTTATACTCCATCTATGGCAAGAATGTCTTTCCTCAGATTAGGGGACCAAAACTGCACACAATACTCCAGCTGTGGTCTCACCAAGGCCTTGTACAACTGCAGTAGAACCTCCCTGCTCCTGTACTCAAATCCTCTTGCTATGAATGCCAACATACCATTTGCCTTTTTCACCGCCTGCTGTACCTGCATGCCCACTTTCAATGACTGGTGTACAATGACACCCAGGTCTCGTTGCACCTCCCCTTTTCCTAATCGGCCACCATTCAGATAATAATCTGTTTTCCTGTTCTTGCAACCAAAGTGGATTACCTCACATTTATCCACATTAAATTCTCTGGCAATCTCCCCATAACTTCTGACACTCTAACAAATTAGGAACTTATCAATCTCTTTTTTAAATATACTCAATGACTTGGCCTCCACAACCGTCTGTCACAAGGAATTCCACAGATTCACCACTCTCTGACTAAAGATTAACCCTCATCCTTCTAAAACTCCAATAAGTACTGGCCCAGAGTCATCAAAAGCTCCTCACATGTTAACCCTTTCATTCCTGGCATCATTCTTGTGAAACTCCTTTTGACCATCTCCAAAGCCAGCACATCCTTTTTTAGATAAGGGACCAAAAACTGCTCACAATACTCCAAACGCTGTCTGACCAATGCTTTATAAAGCCTCATCATGGCATTTTTGCTCTTAGATTCTAGTCCTCTCGAAATGAATGCTAACATTGCATTTGCTTTCTTTAGCACCGAATCAAGTTAACCTTTAGAGAATCCTGCACTAAGTCTCACAATCTGCTGATGATACAACCATTGTTGGTAGAATCTCAGGTGGTGATGAGAGGGTGTACAGGAGTGAGATATGCCAAATAGTGGAGTGGTGCCGCAGCAACAACCTGGCACTCAATGTCAGTAAGACGAAAGAACTGACTGTGGACTTCAGGAAGGGTAAGATGAAGGAATACAAACCAATCCTAATAAAGGGATCAGAAGAGGAGAGAGTGAGCAGCTTCAAGTTCATGGGTGTCAATCTCTGAGGATCTAACCTGGTCCCAACATATTGATGTAGTTAGAAAGAAGGGAAGACAGCAGCTATACTTTATTAGGAGTTTGAAGAGATTTCGCATGTCAACAAATACACTCAAAAACTTCTATAGTTGTACCGTGGAGAACATTCTGACAGGCTGCATCACTATCTGGTATGGAAGGGCTACTGCACAGGACCAAAAGAAGCTGCAGAAGGTTGTAAATTTAGTCAGCTTCATCTTGGATACTAGCCTACAAAGTACCCAGGACATCTTTAGGGAGTGGTGTCTCAGAAAGGCAGCGTCCATTATTAAGGACCTCCAGCACCCAGGGCATGCCCTTTTCTCACTGTTACCATCAGGTAGGAGATACAGAAGCCTGAAGGCACACACTCAGCAATTCAGGAACAGCTTCTTCCCCTCTGCCATCCGATTCCTAAATGGACATTGAATCTTTGGACACTACCTCACTTTTTTAATATACAGTATTTCTGTTTTCGCACATTTTAAAATCCATTCAATATACATATATCGTAATTGATATACTTTATTATTTTTTATTTTATTTATTATTTTCTTTTCTCTGCTAGATTATATATTGCATTGAACTGCTGCTGCTAAGTTATCAAATTTCATTTCACATGCCAGTGATAATAAACCTGATTCTGATTCTGAAGTTGCTTCTCACTTCTGATTTTGAATTTTCTTTGTTTAGAAAATAATTTATGCCTTTATTCTTTCTATCAAAGTGCATGACCGTACGCTTCGCTACACTATACTCCATCTCTCACTTCTTTGGCCTGTTCTCTCAGTCTCTCTGAAGTCCTTCTGCCGACTCTCTGCTTGCACAACCCTGCATGCCCCTCCATCATCGAGGACCCCCACCATCCAGGCCATTTTCCCTTTTCGTAGCTGCCATCAGGAAGAAGGTACAGGAGCCTCAGGACCCCAACCACCAGGTTCAGGAATAATTATTACCTTTCAACCATCAGGCTCTTTAACCAGTGGGGATAAATTCAGTTAGCTTCACTCGTCCGATCACTGAACTGTTCTCAAAACCTATAGTCTCTGTTTCAAGGATTCTGCATCTCATGTTTTCACTATTTATTGTTTATTTGTTACTATTATATATTCTTTTCTCAGCTTAAGCTGGTTAACCTAAGTTACGGGCATAGCCAAACACATTCATTTCTCAATTGCTAGGGACTTTCGGACTGTTCTTGTGGTGTTTAGTATTTTGTCTTTATGGAGATATACATAAATATTGCTTAATGCTATTGTGTAATAACTTTTGGTTGATACTAGCTGTAGATATTACTATTGGGACAACGTATACCCTGTTCATGTTCCATAGTCTTTCAATTTCCTCTTTAATTCAGCATAATTCTGGTGTTTTTTACTTATTGATTTCTGTATGTTGTGTGTGTTTGGTATGGCTATAACTATTAAGTTGTTCCTGCTTGTTTATCCTGTGTTATAATATCCAGACAGTTATTATGGATTGTTCTATCTCCAGAACATAAAAACTAATTGAAAGGAAAATAAGGGAGCCGAGAGATGCAAATCTTAGTCTGTTTTTTAATGGTTCTGTTCCGCTATATCCAACATTTCTTCAGTGGCCACCTCAGTACTGGGCTTCTCCTCCTCTTCCAGGAAATCTTGCCCTGTCATTCAAAGCAAAGTGGCCTGCGGAAGAATCAACTCCTTCAATTTTTTTTCTTTCTTTTCTTGTGTTTGTCCTGCACATCTGCAAACCACACAGTACAACTTGGCTTATGATTGTCCAGTCTTTCATCATCTTCATCTCAATGCCATGAATCATCATTGTCATCACTCTCTTTATCTTTTGAATCATCACTGTTTTCATCCTGATCCTCTCGATCTCCATCGTGATCCTGTTCCATGCCATCATTGTAATCATCATCCCCAGTGTCTTCCTCCTCATCATCCTCCTGCATTTCCGGAAAAGCAGTTTCAGGATCATAGATATTATCGTCATCCTTTCCCATCAGAGGTAAACCTGGAGGAGGCCCTATACTTTGGGCATAAAATGTTAACACCTGAGTGGTAGAGCACCTGGTGGAGGACTGGGTGGCTTCAATCCAGATGGCAGCCATACAAAGGAAGGAGCATGAGTGTAATGGGTTTGGAGGGTGGTCCATGAGCTGATGTTTTCTTCAGTATGGATGGTGGCCGAGTTCCCAGAAGGAGTATATTCTGAATCATAATGTTTGAGGTATGTCTGGTAGCAGAATACTCTCTACCTCCACATGCTGAGTACTCGTCACAGACCTGGCAAAGTTGGGGTCATTTCTGTTCATATTCTCTCTCAGATTTCTGTAGATCTTTATAAAAATCAATATTTTCATTCTCATACAGATGCAGGATGCTCTCAAATGTGCCTCACAGTTTCTTCCACTTAACCTTCAATACTTTCTCATTAACCTGGGGTTGCTGAACAGGTCCGAGTTCCATTTCATCCACTTTCTCCACATCTTTAGTTATATGTTTGGGGTCTTTCACCTTGAGCACAGGTGCTCACGCCATCATTCACTGTTTCTTGTTCTTCTTCAGTTCTCATTTCCTGGCCTCTTTTCAGGTTTTCAGGTCTGGTCAGTGAGGTTCATAAACTTCCCACTCTTGGTGGAACTGATTGACCTCTGACCCAGCTTTGTGACGCTCTTCTTCCCCTCCTCCGCTACCGAAAAAAAGTGAACATAACTCATGAACAGCCTGCAAATTCAAGCGCAGCACCATTCTGCTAACTTAATTATTATTATTATCATTTATTTTTTCTCAGCTCAAGCTGGTAAAACCTGAGGTACGAACATAGCCAAGCACACTCATTTCTCAATTGCTAGGAACTTTTGGACTATGCTAGTGGTGCTCAGTATTGTGGCTTTCTGAAGATTTACATAGATATTACTGCGTAGCCCTAATTGTTTATTATTTTTATTATTTCTTTTTTCTCCTCCTCTTTGTATTTGCACAGTTTGTTGTCTTTTGCACTTTGGTCGTTTGTCCATTCTATTAGATGTGGTCTTTCATTGATTCTATTGTGTTTCTTGTATTAATGTTGAATGCTTGCAAGAAAATAAATCTCAGGTTTGTATATGGTGTCATATATGTACTTTGATGATAAATTTACTTTGAACTGTGAACTTTTGAACTGTTCACTATAAACACCGTGTAGTGCCAAACAGCAAGTGCATGTGACTGACGCGAGTTAGAAACTGTTCAGCAATCGTCTCCTGTCCCAATAAGTGACACCGTGTCCCAAATAAATGAAGAGAATCCCAACTCGTTTCTTGATTAGTTACGTTCTTTAAGAGTTGGCCCAAATAATGGGCTGACCCAATTAACCGAGATCAACTACACTGAAAAAAAGCAAATATGGAGAAACAAACTAATCATCGAGATCCTAATCTCAGACTTATTTATATTGCAGGAAACACAAAGAACCACATTTTGCTGAATGTTGCCTGTATTACATTGACATTATTACTCATGTTAGCAGCCAGATGGATAAAATACTCCATTATGTTGTGGGCTAGCTCATAGATAATTATTGCTTAACTGTCACTGTTTTTTAAAATTAGAGTTACCATATATGATTAAATTACATGATTTTTATTTCTACTGGGACATTGATTTCTCAGTAACACGCTATCACCAATGTAATATCCACTGTTATTCGGTTGACCCATCAACTGAGCCTTTTACAGTAAGTGACATTCTTGGTGGAGCTTTGTAAATTGTTGATTTCAGTCACTTGGCCCTCACCCAGACTGCTCCTTCCCACAAGACTGGCTCTGAAAGGCTTTCTTCCACAGCACATCCCTCTAGCCTTTGAATTAATTCTTTGTTCTAATTGGTGTATCTTAATGTTTACCCCAAAGTCAAACCATGTGTAGCTTCTGATGTTGATTCTGAAATTCTTTGCATTTAAAAGCTGGTACTCAGCTTTTGAGAAATGGTCACGACCAAACCAAAGTAGTTTGCCATTTAACCTTCCAGATCAATGTAATCAATAGTTAATATTTCTCACTTTGCCTTGACTGGATGTCCCTTGTCAGCTCCCATATCTGCAAGACTAGATTCCAATTATGCCACAGGCCAGAAATGCTTTGTTAAAAAAAACCTTTTCTTGCCTAATATTTTTTAATGTTTCTAATTTTCTTTCTCAGATGCTGCACGTGGTAAGAAACAATCAGATAAATGGCTAATAGCTGAAAAGGAAACCACGCCTAATCATACTAATTAAATATATAATTGGAATCAGTTTGATTTAAAATAAAATGTCATGTCAAGCAACTCTGTGATTATAGACAAAAAGGAAATTTTAATTTTCACAATTATTTTGTGCTTTCCAGTAGAGAGTAGTCTTAAATCAACATCTCACACTTTTCATGAACATTAATTTCAGAATGTAATTGATCTGACAGGCCAATAGAACAACATAATGTTATTTTTTTTCTCTTAAACACAATCATAATTGCAGCCAACATTTAGTTGTTTGGTTCACTAGAAAATATAATTCCTCTCGCAGTATTAAGCACAGCACCTCTGAGCTCAGTGGCCTCAGCTTGACGTATTGGCTTATTGCTTTTCATGTGCAGCCCCCTTGCTCATGGCAATTCAATTTTTTGACTACAGAGCCTTTCTTCTGTTCCCTCCCTGTCCCATTCATTATTGGGAACTTCACCATGTTTAAATAACATGGTTACTCAAACTCGTTTGATGTTTAGAATGCGGCACTTCTTGAATTACAGCCAAACAATGTGTGTGCAAATGCTTCATGCATCAAAAGACACAAAACAACCCATTTCCTGGAATACTTACTTTGCCACCCACCACCACACACACACACACACAACACAAAGTCTCTCACGCACAAGCGGATAGGCACACCAAAACAGACTCGCACACACACACACACGCTCAATAATACATTCATTCACAAACATACGCACACACACTGAGAAACAGACAAGCACAGACGCATGTTCACACACACACACACACACAACGATCCTACATACAGACAAACACACTTGCAAGCACAAACTATCCACACACACACACACACACACACACGCTCAATAATACATTCATTCACAAACATACGCACACACACTGAGAAACAGAC